>NC_135899.1:16001405-16702526 GCF_964194155.1 Cetorhinus maximus | reverse complement strand
GTCTGAGGACCGGACCAGTGTGAGACTCGGAGACAAACGGCAGCGGCTCCCTGAAACCCCGGAGAGGTTTGATCCCCGGGTCTGTGTCCTGGGATCAGAGGGATTCACATCAGGGAGACATTACTGGGAGGTGGGGGTGGGGGAGGAGACTCTGTGGGGGCTCGGAGTGGCCCGAGAGTCTGTGAACAGGAAAGAGTTAATCGACCTGATCCCCGAGTCCGGATTCTGGTTTGCGTGGCTGGTTCCCGGATTTGGTTATTTAGCCGCCACCTCCCCCTCACCGACCCCCCCTCACCCCGAGTGTGAATCCCCGGAAGATCGGGGTTTTCCTGGACTATGAGGGTGGACAGGTGTCATTTTACAATGCGGACAACATGTTCCATCTCCACACTTTCACCCACACTTTCACTGGGAGAATCTTTCCCATCTTCAGTCCGGGATGGAATGACGGCGGGAAAAACTCGGTACCGCTGACAATCTGCGGGATTCAAGGTCACTAACAGATCCATCCCATAATTTCACACCGGCTCCCTGCCTCCTGCCAGCTTTGAACTGATGGGTGTGGGTCTCAGTCACAGGTGGAGAGAGAAGCCAGGTTAACATTCCGGGTATAAACCCTGTGTGGGAACTGGGAACTGAAAGATCAGCGAGGACCTCTGTAGGGCTGGGGGAAAGAAGGAGGGGGAGAGAAGAAACAAATAGAAGCTCAATTGTGGAGAGGAACTTACTGGGTAGAATGAGCTGTGAACTGCAGGAACCCGGTGACCTTCCTACCTGTAATGTTGCTCCACAGGCGGAAGGTGGTGGGACATCAGCTTGTTTGAGATGAATCAGTTCAGTGATTCTCAAACTGGGGTCCGGGGAGTCTTTCCCGGGGGGTCCAAGAAATAATTTCTCCAGAGGGTGGGAGAGAGAGAGAAAAGCACAAGAGGGAGAGGAAGTGAAGTGGGGAAATGACAAGCTCCCCGCTTTGTATAAATTCCCAGGAGTTAGTGTTATTCCTGCATGAGCAGCTGTCAAGATTTCCACCCCCAAACCTCCCGAATTCTCTCCCTTCTTCACGGTCATGGACATTTCGGCTGTCATGGTTTTCAGCGGTGAGTCTGATATTTCCTTTCGGTAGGAGGGGAGGTGGAAGACCAGCTGCTGCTGTGATACTCGTCTGCCTTCAATTTGGGCTCAGACAGTGAGCAAGTGCCGTTATCATGCTGTCTGGCCTGCTGAGTATTTCCATCATTTTCTGTTTATATTAATCTCTAATTGGTTTGTTTCCTGTAACCGCGATAAAACTGTCATCTTGACTTTCTTCACACTCTCACCATGTTTCAATAACACTGAGAAACTGGACTCGGTTTGTACACGCCTGTAAATATTGCCCAGACTGTCACATACAAGTGGGTACTCTGTATTAAAATTGGAGGGGTGTTTCCGGTTTGTTTTACATTAAAATAGGAACGTGCTTTGAGACTGTTTGAGCATGTAAATGATGTGACACTGTTGTGAATACTGATTTGATAATCTGTCTGTATTGAACGTGATGTGTGAACTGATCGGGTATGTATGCTATTAACAGGCAGTGTTAACCACGTGAAAAGTAGTTAAGTTGCTGCATTAGAATGTTTGTGATGGTCTTTCTCATGTACTGACGCATCTCCGAGTGCAGCATGACCATTTGAATATCATTGCAATTTCTGTGATGGTTATTTTGAAATGTTCTTTTAGATATTTTAGGAACAATGTATATTTTGCAAAAAAAAAGCGGAGTCACAGTTATCATTTATCTCTGGTTTGTCTGCTCTGTCTCATCACTTTCCCCGTCAGTGAAATAGTCCTTAAATAACTAGTATGTAGTTACCTATTTTATTAAAAACATTATTAAGTCTCTCTGTATATGTAACCTGTTCATATTATCATTTTTATATAGAATTATAATTTACATTGGGGTTCCATGATTACATTTGTAAATTGGTTCTTCAACCAAAAGAACCTGAAAACGAGTGGAATAGAAGCAGTTTTCTCAAAAAGGACACAGTTCATCATTAAATCTGAGAAGCAGAACCTAAACATGCTATTTGTTTTATTTACAAATTGCTCCAGAGTCTGGGTCCTTACAGCCCGAGTTCCAAATTCACCTGGATGATTTGAAGAGCTTCTGGCTGGAGTAAATGGAGTGACAGTTGCCTGTAAATTGTCCTGAAGTTTACTCTGGTGCTTCAGCCATCACTACCGTGGATAGGGACCTGAGATGTGCAGTGGGAATGCCAGCCTGCTTCAGGTGGGAAGCAATGCAAAATCATAAAATCACAATGCACAGACTGTGGTCAATCAACCCCCTCTGTCTGGAGAGGCACCTTGATAGAGCTATTCAACTGGTCCCAGTCCAGTTCCTTTACCCCCACTGCCAATCCCTTTTTTGAAAGTTAGTTTTGAATATTGTTTCCACCACACTGGCAGGCAGTGCATTCCAGATAATAACTGGCTGCGGGAAAATCTGTATTAATCTCACTCTGGATATTTTTAAAACAATACCTTACACCTGTATCCTTTGGTTGCTGAACCCTCTGCCACTGGAAACAGCTTCTCCCTATTTTCTCAAAACCTTTCATGATTTTGTACTTCTCTATTAAATTTTCCATTAAACTTCCCTGCAGAGACACTGGCCATAATCTTCCAATCCCCTTAGGTACAGGAGAGGAGCCAGAGGACTGGAGAATTGTAAATGTTTCATCCTTGTTCAGAAGCGGTCCAACAATAAATCCAGCAGCTCCAGGTAAGACAGTTTAACCTCTCTGCTGGGAAAGCTTTTAGAAGTTATAACCTTGGACACAATTAAAAAACATGTAGACAATTGTGTGGAGTACTTAAGGAAAGCCAGCCCGGATTTTTCAAAAGAAATGTGTCGAACCAATTTGACTGAGTTTTCTAATGCCGTAACAGGTATGATTGATAGGGTAACATGGCTAATGTGCTATTTCTAGACTTCCAAAAAGGCATTTGAAAGAAATCACATAATAGGCTAACATCATAAATTTGAAGCCCGTGGGATAAAATGGGCAGTGAAAGTGTGAATATGAATTTGCCTCAGCAGCAGAAACAGGTATGGTGAATGGTTATTTTTCAGACTGGAGTAGTTTTACACTGTTCCCAAGGGGTCGGTGTTATGACAAGGCAGATGATGTGTGCCGGGCGGACCACATCCACACTGGAGACTTGTTCGCTCTATCACAATGGTTTTACAATTTGTATTTATTACGAGATGTGTGCACTAAATTCAGAAATAATGTGTCCACTAAGACTTTAGAGATCTTAAAAATGAAATTAGAGTATTTATTAACAAAATAAAAGATTTTAAACACATAAATCAGACTACAAATTACTTACTCCTATACCAACTCCTAACATTCTTAATATTAACCTGATTCCCAGCTACAGATCCCCCTTTAAGGCAACAGAACAAAACAGATTTTAGAATTTAAAAAACCCAGCAAGTTAGCACAGTGCCCACTTGACAGTGGAATTCCAAATGACCTCCCCAACTTCAGTTACTTTACATAGCAGACTTATGCATGAATGGCTGGGGGCTTCTTGAAGGCAGGAATGTGAGCGGTGAGTAGGATGTTTAGAGGCCTCAAGGCAATTTAGACGAGTTAAGTGAGTGGGAAAATACATGTCAGATGTAGTATAACGTGGATAAGTGTGAAGTTATCCACTTCCCTAGGTAAAACAGGATGACAGAATATTTTTTAAATGGTGTCAGATTGGGAAATGTTGATGTACAAAAGGACCTGGGTGTCCTTGCATACAAATCACTGAAAGCAAGCATGCATGTGCAGCAAGCAGTTGCAAGAGGACTTCAGTACAGGGGTAAGTATGTCTTCCCGCAGCTATACAGGGCCTTGGTGAGACCACACCTGGAGTATTCTGTGCAGTTTTGATCTCCTGAGCGGAGAAAGAAAACTTGCCATACAGGCAGTGCAGCGAAGGTTCACCAGGCTGATTCCTGGGATTGTCGTGTGAAAAGACATTGGGTCGATTAGGCCTGTATTCACACGAGTTTAGAAGAATGAGAGGGGATCTCATCGAAACATGTAAAATTCTGACCGGGCTGGACAGGCTGGATACAGGGACGATGTTTCCTCTGGCTGCGGGGTCTAGAACAAGGGGTCTCAATCTTAGGATACAGGGTAGGCCATCCAGTACTGAAATGAGGAGAAACCTCTTCGCTCAGAGGGTGGTGAATTCTCTGCCACCGAGGGATGTGAAGGCCAATTCACTGAATATGTTGAAGAAGGAATTAGGTAGATATCTGGACACTAAAGTCGTCAAAGGGGCTGGGGAGAGATCGAGACTATGACGTTGAGATTGAGGATCAGCCATGATCATATTGAATGGTGGAGGAGGCTCGAAGGGCGAATGAGCTACTCCTGCTTCTATTTTTCTATGTTTTTCCACTCCTGTTAGATCTTACATGGCCCTCTCCTCACATAGCCTTTCATTTTCCTTTAATTTTCCCTTTAATATGTAAATTTAACTATTTGATATGACTCTGAAACGTTAAAGTCTGAAAAGGAAGGAAAAAAATAAAATATTTTTCAGGCACATAAATAAAAATAGGAAGGCTGGGATGGAAATAGGACCATTAAGGGATAGATAGGATAATGCCACAGATAAGGATAGAGACAGGGCAGAAATATTAAATGATTACTCAACCTCTCAGGCTGTACGGCTCACAATGAATGTATATAGTTAATACTAAATGTATCATTATTGTATTGAAGCACCTCAGAGTGCAACATGATGTAGGTTGATAACTCCAATACCATTGCACTGTCTGACTGTCATGACCAGGTTGAAATGATTGTAATATTCATGGATTGTCTTGAAGCACCTCGGGATCCATGTGTTAAAGTTGAATCTGATTGCACTTTTTGTGATGGCAATTTAGAAATGTTTGTAATGTCCTTTCAGATATTTTATGAATAAAGTATATTTTTCTAAATAAATTAAATGATTATTTAATTTCAGTGTTTAACAGGGAGCTAGAACAGGTAGACATGATATTGATTGATGATCTAAGTCTTCAGGTAAGTGCAATTAAAATAAGAGAAAAGAGATAGATTCAAACTCAAAGAGGATAAAACCCTGGCCCAGAAGTTTTCACAACCACACATTTAAAATAATTCTAGGGAATAGATAGCAGAGGTATTACTGCAGATTTAAAATATTTTTTTTTAGGAAAAGGTGTGGTGCTAGAGGACTGGTGGATAGTGAATGTAATTCCTGTTCTTAAAAATGCAGGACAGAATGTGCCTAGGGAATAGTAGATCAGTCAGCTTCATTTTGGTGCTAGAAGAAATAATGCAATCCCTACTAGAGAGAGGAAGAACTTCTAACAAAAAAAATGAATCATGAGCATGGATTTCAAAAGGGAAAATCTCTCTTGACCAAAGTAATGAAATTTTAGGAGGAGGTAACAGAGACAGTAGACAATGGTAATGTAGTAGATGCAATTTACCTGGATTTTCAAAAGTCCTTTGACAATGCCTCTTACAATAGGCTACTGAATAAAGTTAGAAAATATGGAGTCAGGGGAGAAGGGAAGAATGGGTTGCTAGCAGGTAGTAAGCAGAGGGTAGTTATTCAGAGTGGCAGAAAGTGGAAAATAGTATTTGACAAGGATCAGTACTGGGCCCACTGCAGTTGATAATTTGCATTAATGTTTTGAACTTCAGAATCAGAAACACAATTTATAAATGGATGACGTGTCTTTATATGTGCATGTGTGTATGCGTGTGTGTGTGTGCGTGTGTGTGTGCGTGTGTCTGCGAGAGAAACAGTCGGTCAGTCAATACTGAGGAGGAAAAGGCTGAAGAGAAACAAACAAAGCAGGAGGGCTTCTTTTTGAAGGGATCAAATTGAAAATTAGGGAAGTTAAGCTAAATTTATTTCAAACTTTGGTTAGATCATACTTACAGTACTGCACGTGGCTCTGGTCAATTTATTATTAAAGAGGATAGAGGAACTGGGGAGAGTGCAGACTGCATTTAAAATTTCACCCCACCCCTCCACCCCCACACCCCCCTCCTTTCCGTCCAAGGGCCCAAATACTCCTTTCAAGTGAAATAGTGCTTCACTTGCACTTCCCTCAATTTGGTCTACTGCATTCGCTGCTCCCAATGATGTCACATCAACATTGGAGATACCAAATGCCGACTGGGTGACAGCTTTGTGGAATACCTTCAGTCTGTCTGCAGGCATGGCCCAGACCTTCCTGTCCCTTGCCATTTCAACACACCATCCCGCTCTCATGCCCACATGTCCATCATGGGCCTGCTGCAATGTTCCAGTGAAGCTCACCGCGAAATTGAGGAACAGCGCCTCATCTTCCGACTAGGCACTTTACAGCCTTCCGGACTTAACAACGAGTTCAACCACTTCAGATCATGAACTCTCTCCTCCATCCTTACCCATTTTAATCCCCTTTTTTCCAAATATTTAATTTTAAATTTTAATTTATATACATACATTTTTTTCCTCCCCATTTCTATTATTATTTTTAAAATTTATTTCCATTCATTGTTTTATCCCCACCTTTTAGCTTATTTTGATCTTTTCTCCCACACCATCACCCCCCAGCCCCCCACCCCCATTAGGGCCAAATGTAACTTGCTCATCCTGCTTTCTATCATTAATGCCACCATTAGCACTTCCTTTAGCCAGTATCACCACCATCAACACCCCTTTGACATTTTGTTTATGACATCTATTGCAATCTCGCCGTTGCCTCCACCTATCACTGGCCTTCTAGCCAGCTTCATCTGTCCCACCCCCTTAAACAGTATATATTTCACCACATTGCTACTTCTCTTTAGTTCTGAAGAAAAGTCACCATGGACTCGAAACGTTAACTCCATCCTCTCCACAGAAGCTGTCAGACTTGCTGAGTTTTTCCAGCAATTTTTGTTTTCATTACCCAAAATTAACATTAATCCTACAGAAAGTGAGTCTGGGGAATTAATAATGGAAAATAATGAGATGGCAGATGAATGGAACTGATACTTTGCATTAAGCTTCACTATTGAGGATATAAGTAACCTCCCAGAAATCACTGTAGCTCAGGAAATGGAGGGGAGTGAGGAACTCAGGAAAATTGCAAACACCAGGGAAGTGGTATTGAGCAAACAGTTGGAGCTGCGGGCTGACAAATCCCCGGATCCTGTGGACTTCATCCTAGGGTCTTAAAAGAATTGGCTAGTGAGAAAGTTGATGCATTGGTAGGTGGGGTGGGTTGGGGAGATGAACAGAAGGGAAGGTCTATGATAAAATAGAAAACAGGACAGATTAAATGCTGCAAAGTTTCTTTACGAAGTAAGTCTGGAATGAGATGCAGTGGTTTCTGTCGAGTTTCTTCCTGAGCAGTTCCGTGACACAGGACCCTGTGCTCTACAGACTGTTCCCAGGGACGCACACCAAGATAAATGTCAATTCCTGTTCGACAGGTACTAGAAACTGTAATACTATTGTTTTCAAAATATAAACTTTATTCATAAAGTTAAGGTAAATTACAAGACAGTTCCAATTTGACATCACATAAAGTGCAACACAAATCTATTTTGTTTAATGCAGCCTATGACATTCTCAGGTAATTCAGCACGCTCACAAACAGATTACAAATAGATTTACAATTCTCGTTTCATATCAAACATTCCCTGGTACGTTGTCTGGTGAAAGGAAAATTAAATGACAGAACAGATAATAATTGAGGGGAAAATGCACAAATATTGAGGAAAACCAGACACTGAGCTGCTGCACAGAGGCTCACTCACCTGTACATTATATTACACAGCGCTTTCTCCCCCTCATTCACTCTGTGAACCACATAGGGACACCGGGCAGACACAGCCTGTGCTGATGGGGAGCCTTGCTCGCCTGTACACATACATTATCTTGTACTCCATGTCGGTGATTTTACAATGATATAAAGGCATCAATTGCACATAAGTGATTGTGTAAATATGCTGTGGGTTCATTTATTGAGGCGAGGAACATGGGGACAGATATACATGGATAGAAATATTGAAGGTATCAGCAGCAGAACTGTCCGTTGTGTGCTCTGCTCAATATCAAAAGTGAAACTAAAGCTAGATTGCATGACACACTACCCTTCTAGCGATGATAGGCAGCTATCTCTTAAAGACATATTACAGCATTCCCCCTTTTTAAAGGTACTTCAACCCCTTCCAAAGAAGTGTAACTACTTACAATACTTGTTCATGTTTAGATACCTAATGGTATAACATGAGCATATCGAACGGATAAATCTATGAGTCCCTGAAGGGTAAGGGCAATCTGCAGGTATGCCCAGATCCTATGATGGTAACTTTATCTGGAGGTGTATTTAATTGCTCACAGTGTCCTGCGGGATTGTGAGACTTGCATTTTGTTTCTGGTTTCATTAGGGATCTTTTCCTAAATTCAATAGGAATGTACGGTGGTTGAGGAGCTGGAATAGATCTGATTTCTCCTCAGTTAAGTCTCACCATTGTGCCTTTTTGTATCATGACTTCATGGGACCCTGGTTTTGAACCAATCTTTGACGCCTCGGCTGGTTGCCACGTACCCTTCTGTGGGCCCCTGGACGTGAAATTGTTCCAACTGTAAACTTGGCAGCTCTGTACCCACATTTTTATCAAGACATTAGCCGTCTTCTCTTACAGTTTTAAAAGTTGCTCTCTAGTCTTTTAGACAGTAGGATGGATAAGAGTCCGTAAATTGGTATGCACTGGTCGGCCAAACAAAATCTGTGCCAGTTATAGAATAATTCCACTTAAAGGTGTCACTCTTGGATGTAACATTGCAATGGGTAGATCTTGCTTGGTCTATCTACATTTGAGAATTAGGGATTTCACTGTGCAAATCATTCATTCATCTGGGCCATTAGATCAAGCTAATATCAGGTCATAAAGATTCCAGTTTGATGAGCTGCCTGCCTTTAGAAATGACTTACCGGGAGGTGCCTGACTTGTCCCAATATGGCCAAAATGATCTTATGTGCTCGTGGAGATACTGAATTGAATCAGGCCATCCGTTTTCCACAGTTTCTGTAGAGTCACCTTTCACCATTTCTTCTTGTAGCGGCTAGCATTTGTTTTGCACAAAATGTTATGGATCAATTGACCAACTTGCAGACTTGTTCTGGATCAATTGATAGACTTGCATTCTCCTCCAAGCATAATGTTGCAGCTCACTTTTAATTGACAATTATGTCTAAACATCCTGGATATTTCGATTTTAGTTCATGAACTGAGGTGACAGGCGTAGTTTCTGAGTTTGATCTGCCTTGTGAGGTCTGATTGATTCCATGGATTGTTGCTAGTGTGAGGTCATGGCATGCTGGTACACCTAGGGACTCTGGGCCTTTAGTCTCCATGATGTAGAACATCTGTGTCACCAGGAGGATTGACTGTACTTACAGTCCAGGAGTATGATCCTGCACATGGAATTCGTGAGATGTTGTATGCTGAGTGTTTCACAGCAGTGGGTTTTGCCATGTCTACAGATATGTGTCTTTTAGAATTAGTAGGGGTAGCATGTTGGCACTTGCCCCTGTGTCAATCTTGACCAATAATGAATCCTTACCAACTTTCTTAGGGCAGCTAATTCGAATCTTGGCAAACACTTCAGATGGTGAGATGGCATCAATGCTTTCCGCAAGATTGACGGTGTGAAATAGGTGCTCTTCACTCTCCATATCATTGTGCATATCGTCATTTTCTTGTTTGTCAATCGCTTCATGTATATGTTTCTGGTGGGATACCAGCTGGCCATCCTCATTGCTGAAAAGTACCTGTTGCATGCAGGTTGTTTGGGTCAGCGAACGGCTCTTTGTAGCTGCATCAGCCTTTGCTCAAGTGTACAGCCTCTGCCAACGGTCCTTTCTGCCACATGCCTTACAGAATCGATGAAAAGTTGGGCATTTCCTTGGTGCATGCAGAAGGCTACACCCTCCACATTTCCGGCTAGGTTTGGGTTTCCTAGTGGGTGCTTCAACAACTGGGTTGTACTTTGGACCTGTAAGTTTCATCAAACTTTGAGGATCGCTTTGTACTTACATCCATCCTCTTCAGCCGCTCTTGAATGCTACACATTTTCGGCTTGTCTAACAGATCTTCCTGGAATCCTTCCATGGGAGTGGATGTGATCACCAACTCAACAATTCTGCCTGCTAGCTCTGCATTTGAAAAATCACAGAACGTACCCTTTTCTCTGCACCTGCTGATGAAGTGGTCTATGGATTCTGTAAAAAAAACAAAAAGAGCTGGAAAAACTTAGCAGGTCGGACAGCATCGACGAAGATGAATACAATTGTAGTGTCGAGTCCGTATGACTCTTCATCAAAACTAAAGAAAAATAGAAATGATTTGAAATATAAGCTGGTTGATGGGGGTGGGACAGGTGAAGCTGGATAGAGGGCCAGTGATAGGTGGAGGCAATGAAGAGATTGCCAAACATGTCATAGACAAAGGGACAAAGGATTTTTATGGTAATGATATTACCTAAGGAATGTGCTAATGGTGACATTAAGGGTAGAAAGCAAGACGAGAAAGTGACAAATGGCCCGAGTGGGTGTGGGTTGAGGGGAAGGGATCGAAATAGGCTAAAAGCTGGAGATAAAACAATGGATGGGAATAAATTTAACATTAATAGAAATTGGTGGGAAAAGGAAAATATATTTTAATAAATATATTTTAAAAATGACAAATTATTAGAAAAAAGGGGGATCGGAAAGGGGCTAAGGATGGGGGAGAGAGGTCATGCGCTGAAGTTGTTGAACTCAATGTTAAGCCCGGAAGGTTGAAACGTGCCTAATCGGAAGATGAGATGCTGTTCCTACAGTTTGCGTTGAGCTTCACTGGAACATTGCAGCAGGCCAAGGACGGATATGTCGGCATGGATTCTGTAGGGTGTTGTCGAAATGACATGAACTCTAATTGATGAAGCCAGAAGTTGAACCTGATTCTGCACCAGTCACCCAATATCTTTTGGGGATCCTTTAGCTCTTCTGCTGTTGATCCTGACGTGTTCAGCCTGTGTAGACCGACAATGACATTATCTTGCCCCCTCACATTCTGTGAACCAGATGCTGTTCAAAAGGGAATTGGATAAATAATAAAAGAAAAATGATAAAGGTCATTTCCTGAGCCGATTTGGCATTGGGATTTAAAAGCCTAAAGTCATTTTAGAAGAAGCTCGCTGCTGCAATGGGGGAATCATTTGTTTCTGGGTGAATGAATTTAAAAAGCGTCTCTTCCTAAAAGCCGTTTCTCTTGCTTATGCCACCCTCTGCTGGCCTTTGAACGTTAGTACACAAGCAGAGAGGTAATCATGATAAATGCAGTGAGTGCAGAGCGACCTCAAATGCCAACGTCAAAATAAAAGCAAAACACTGCGGATGTTGGCGATCTTGGACCTCGAAACGTTAACACTATTTGTTTTTCCATATACATGTGTCCTGTATGTGTTAATTTTTCGAGTACTTTGTAGTACATGCAACAGCGGTCTCTGTTGGTGAACAAATATGTTACAGTAAAATCTGACATTAATTAGTTAATCAGAGGAGAGCGCCAATGCAGTCCTCCCGCTCCCACAAATTTTACAGTCGAGAATCCCGCATTTGGGGACATCGCAGGTGTCAGCACACTCGAAGTGCAATGGGCTGACCTCGTCCTGGGAGAACCACCTCTTTTTTGGACAAATATACTTTATTCATTAAATATCTGGAAGAACGTTACAAAACATTTCTAAATCGCCATCACAAAAAGTGCAATCAAATTCAACTTTTAGACATGGATCACGAGCTGCTTCAATACAATCAATGAATATTACAGTCATTTCAATATGGTCATTACAGACAGTAGGAAAGTGCAATGGTATTGGAGTTATCAACATACATCCTGTTGCACTCTGAGGTGCTTCAATACAATTATGATACATTTAGTATTCACTGCATACATTCAATGTGAGCTGTACAGCCTGAGGGGTCGATCCAATTCCCAGTCTCTCGGTGCACTATGGCAAAAAGGTCTTAGTCAGCGACCTTTCCCTATTGCGCCATTGCAGCGGCTTCTCCAAGCTTTCGTGTGTCTCTCAGCACATAGTCCTGGACCTTGGAATGTGCCAGTCTGCAACACTCGGTCGGGGACAACTGTTTGCACTGGAAGACCAACAAGCTTCGTGCAGACCAAAGAACGTTGTTCACTGAGTTGATGATCCTCCAGCTGCAATTGGTGTTTGTCTCGGTGTGTGGCTCTGGGAACAGCCCTTAGAGCACAGGGTCCTGTGTCACAGCACTGCTCGGGATGAACCTCGACAGAAACCACTGCATCTCTCTCCAGACCTTCTTTGCAAAGGCACAATCCACAAGGAGGTGAACAAAAGTCTCTTGCCACCCCCTTACCACACACAGCCACCTCGAGGGCAAGGTGCAGAGAGGGTGAGACTCCTGGCGTGTAGGAAGGATCTGATTGGGAGGCACCTTGGAGCCTGTTGGAAAGTTCTGGCGATGAACCATTCTGCCACATGACTGTGACAGTCTGCTCGGGGAACCATCGGACAGGATCCAACATCTCCTTTTCCTGCAGGGCCTCTAAAATGTTACGTGCCGACCACTGCCTGATGGACTTGTGGTCAAAGGAGTTTCTCTGCATAAATTTTTCCACGAGGGACAGGTGGTACGGCACGGTCCAACTACTTGGAGCATTCCGCGGCAGCGTGGCCAGACCCATCCTTCCCAACACCGGGGACAGGTAGAACCTCAGCACGGAGTGACACCTGGTGTTTGCGTACCCAGGATCTACACACAGCTTGATGCAGCCGCACACAAAGGTGGCCATCATGATGAGGGCGATGTTGAGCACGTTTTCTCCCCATTATCTTGAGGCTTGTAGATCGCGTCCCTGTGGACACGATCCATTTGCAAACTCCAGATAAAGTGAAAGATGGCTCGGGTGATCAGGAGTCTGGAATGGGCCAGACCTGCGCCACGTACAGCAACAGCGAGTGTGTCTCACACCTAATGACCAGGTTCTTACCCGCAATGGAGAGGGAGAGTCGCTGCCACATGCCCAGTTTTCTTTCCACCATAGACACTCGCTCCTTCCAGTTTCTAATGCATGCCCCGGTCCCTCCGAACCATAACCCCAGCACCTTCAGGACATCTGACCTGACGGTGAAGGGGACAAAGGATCAGTCAGCCCAGTTCCCAAAAAACATGGCCTCACTATTCCCATGATTTACCTTGGCTCCCCAGGCCAGATCAAACTGGTCGCAGATGTTTCTCAGTCTGCACACCGACAGCAGATCCGAGCAGAAGACGGTGACATCGTCCATGTACAGGGAATCTTTGATCTGAGTGCCTCCACTGCCTGGGATCGCCACACCGCTTATGCCCTGATGGACTCAGCAAAGGGTTCTGTGCAACACACAAACAGAACAGGGAAGAGAGGGAAGCCCTGCCTGACTCCACATTTAATTGGAAAACTTTCTGATTCCCACCCACTGATTTGAGACTGCGCTACTGATGTTAGTGTAGAGCAGTTGGATCCAGTTGCGGATTCCCTCCCTTGTAGAGCACATCCACCATGTAGGTGTGCAATATTCTGTCAAAGGCCTTCTCCTGATCCAGGCTGATGAGGCAGGTATCCACACCCCTGTCCTGTACATAGGTAATCGTATCCCTGAGCAGTGCAAGGCTGTCCGAGATCTTCCTGCCGGCCACAGTGCAGGTCTGGTCAGGGTGGATCACCAACTCCAGAGCAGACTTGACCCGATTGGCGATGACCTTGGACAGAATCTTATAGTCCACTTTCAACAGTGAGATGGGTGTCCAATTTGTAATTTCTGCCCTTTCCCCCTTGTGCTTGTAGATGAGGGTGATGATGCCTTTCCTCATGGATTCTGACATGCTGCCGGCCAGGAGCATACTCTCGTACACTTCTAGCAGGTCTGGGCCAATCCAGTCCCACAGAGCCGAATACAACTCAGCCGGTAAGCCATTGCTTCCGGGAGTCTTACACTTCTCGAAGGACTCAAGGGCCTTAGTCAGTTTGTCAGGTGATAGCAGTTTGTCCAGACTCTCCCGCTTGGAGCAGCAGTTAGAACTTGGTGGTTGGGGTAAGGTTGCTGAGGAAGTTTTTGGAGTCGCAAAGATGTTGTTTATTGTAAAAGCAAAATACAGCTCTGAAGAAGGGTCATAGAGACTCGAAACGTTAAATCTGTCTGCCTCTCCACAAGTGCTGCCAGGGTTGCTGAGATTTTCCAGCATTTTCTGTTGTTTCTGATGTAGTTTTTTGTCTCCAGGAGAGGCGACTAGAGCCATGGGGAGCATCCGAGGAGAAAATTAAAAGGTCCATTATTGGGGTATATGTGGAGGTTATTGGTTTTCAGGATAATGTTAGTGGGGAAACAGGGGTTATTGGGGTTCCGGCTAATGTTAGTGGGGACTGCGGGAATTCTTGGGGTTCAGGGTAATGTTATTGGGGGCAGGGGTTATTGGGGTTCAGGAAAATGTTTTTGGGGGCACTGATGGATTATTGGGGTTCAGGGTAATGTTGTTGGGATGGGGGGTTATTACGGTTCAGGTTAATGTTATTGGGGGCACCGGGGTAAAATTGGGATTCAGGATAATGTTCCTGGGGGCACTGGGGTATTATTGGGGTTCAGGATAATGTTAGTGGGGACACGGCAGGGGGTTTATTGGAGGTCACGGTGTGGTTGTGGGGGTGATGGGGTGTGAGGCAGACTCGCTCAGCAGACTTCGCTGAGGGAATGCTGCCTGCAGTATGGATATTCCCCATTTGGTGGCGCCACTCCCTCACCTCTCAGGCTGACTCCTCATTTTGCTTTCTCCAAAACTCAGCCACCCTCACTGCAAAACAGTCCTGGGCTGTTCCCAAGGCATTCTCAACGCTTCCCTCAGTTTGTCTCCTTCAATATTTTTATTTTTAAAAGAGAAATCTTTTTCTCCCTTCCTTTCTGTCCCATCCTTCTGTGTCGCCCAAATTTCTCTTTGAATTGCTGGATGGTCCTGGGGTTAACCCCCACTGGTTTTGAGGTTAGGTTGGAGAAGCTAGGCTTGTTCTCCCTGGAGCGAAGGTGGTGGGTCTAATAGAGGTGAACAAGATTATGACAGGTTTAGATAAGGCCGGCAAAGGAAGGCCGCTGCCATAAGCTCCCATATACAAGGACTAGTGTCTGTAAGTGTGGCGGGAAGCAGAAACAGAGATTCCGTTTGACTGAGGATCTGACAGGCCACTCGCTTCGTTCCCCTGTAGACTAGTGAGGACGGGGATGATGTGTAACAGGGACTTGGCAAGAGATGGGATATAAGCGGTAGAGTTACAGATGAATTGAAGTTTATGTTGGGCGGTGGGCGAGTTACTGGCGATGAGAACATTGTAATAGTCAGGACTGGAGTCAGAGTGATGGCTGAGTGTGTCAGTCAGGCTGAAGTCTGGGCAAAGCTGGACAATGTTACAGGAATGGAGTTTTTGTGATCACGGGGTCAGCAGTTCATTTCCGGGTTGGAGCATAATCGATATGTGTGAAAGACAGCGCACTGATTAACTAGCCTAACATAGTGCAAATTAATAATGTTGTCTTATCTCTTTGTTCATTATCTCCCACTGAACCAGTGTCAAAAGTTGGACAGAATCCAAAAGTGCTGTATCCTCAAGAACATTTCCCTTGCGTGAAAACAGGTTTTGTAACTTATGGCGTAAACAAAAATCTTCACTTGGAAGCATATACTTACGCAAAGACGTGTGGCAGGTCAGAATATTGGAAAGAATATAAAGAACAGCAAAAATGACCAAAAAAATAATGAGGAGGGAAAAATTAGAGTTTGAGGGAAAGCTCGCTAGTAATATAAAGACATATAGTTAGAATTTCTATAGACATTTAATTAAAAGAGTTTAGAAAGTGAGTGTTGGTCCTTTAGAGAGTGAGTCCGGGGATTTGATAATGGAAAGTAGGGAGATGCTGGATGAATTAAACAGATATTTTGCTTTGGTCTTCACTGTGGAGGACACAAGTAACATCCTGGAAATGGACGGAAGGCAGTAACTTGGTAAAATTACAATCACCGGGCAAGTGGTATTGAGCAGATTGTTGGGGCTGCGGGCTGGCAAATCCCCAGGTCCAGATGGACTTCAACCTAAGGCCTTGAAAGAAGTGGCTAGTGAGATAGTTGATGCATTGGTTTTAATTTTCCAAAATTCCCTAAATTTGGGGAAGGTTCCAGTAGATTGGAAAACAGTAAATGTAACTCCTTTATTCAAAGAAGGAGGGCGAGAGAAAGCAGGAAACTATAGGCCAGTTAGCCTAGTATCTGTCATGGGTTCAATGTTAGAAGCTATTACTAAAGATGTTATAGCAGGGCACTTAGAAAAATTCAAGGCAATCAGACAGAGTCAAAATGGTTTTGCAGAAGGGAAATCATGTTTAACCAATCTATTAGAGTTTTTGAAGGAATCAGATGTGCTGAGGATAAAGGGGAACCAGTGGATATACTGTACTTAGAATTCCAGAAAGCATTTGCTAAAGTGCCACATCAAAGGTCGTTGCAGAAAATAAAGGCTCATGGTGCAGGTGGTGACATATTGGCAAGGGTAGAAGATTGGCTGGCTAACAGGAAGCAGAGAGTAGGCATAAATGGGTCTTTTTATGGTTGGCAGGATGGGACGGGTAGTGTGCCACAGGGATCAGTGCTGGGGCCTCATCTGTTTACAATTTAGATAAATGACTTGGATGAAGGGACCAAAGGAATGGTTGGTAAATTTGCTGATGACACAAAGATAGTTAGGAAAGTAAATTGTGAAGAGGATGTAATGAGGCTACAAAGTGACACAGATAGGTTAAGTGGGCAAAGATCTGGCAAATGGAGTATGATGTGGGAGAATGTGAAATTATTCATTCTGGCAGGAAGAATAAAAAAGAAGCTTATTATCTCAATGGTGAGAGATTGCAGAGCTCAGATTCAGAGGGATCTGTGTGTCCTTGTGCATGAATCTCAAAAGGTTAGTATGCAGTTACAACAGGTAATTAGGAAAGCTAATAGAATGCTATCATTTATTGTGAGAGGAATTGATTACAAAAGTAGGGAGGTTATGCTTCAGTTGTACAGAACACTGGTGAGACCATATCTGGTGTATTGTGCTCAGTACTGGTCTCTTTATTTAAAGAATGTCGTAAAAGCATTATAAGCATTTCAGAGAAGATTTACTAGACTAATGTCAGGAATGGGAATGCTGTCTTATGACGAAAGGCTGGACATGTTAGGCTTGTATCCACTGGAATTTAGAAGAGTAAGAGGTGAATTAATTGAAACCTTTAATATCCTGAGGGGTCTTGACAGGGTGCATGTGGAGAGGATGTTTCGTCTTGTGGGAGAATCTAGAGCTAGGAGTCAATGTTTAAAAATAAGGTGTCTCTCATTTAAGACAGAGGTGAGGAGAATTTTTTTTCTCTCAGAGGGTGGTGAGTCTTTGGAACTCACTGCCTCAAAATGCGGTGGAAGCAGAGTCTTTGAATAGTTTTAAGGCTGAGGTAGATAGATTCTTGATTAACAAGGAGGTGAAAGGTTATCGGGGGTAGGCAGGAATATGGGGTTGAGGTTACATTCAGATCAGCCATGATCTTATTGAATGGCAGAACAGGCTCGAGGGTCTGAGTGGCCTACTCCAGCTCCTAATTCGTATGTAGGTTCTAAGAAAATATAAATAAACAAAAGCATGAACAGGAAACTCAAATGTGGAAGATCGGTTATGCATTTCCTTGTGGCCTGTCCTGCAGAAAAGTATTCACAATTTTAATTCCTTTTACACTTCAGAATTACCGGATTTAAGATTTTGTTAGAAATGGGAGAGACAATGTGACATTTCTACTCTCAACAAATAACGCTTATCCAAAATTAGCTCACCAGTTACTCCAAGTATCCTATCTCCTCTGGACCCAGTTCACACAGACGCTGAACCCCATCTGACTCATCAGCCTTTCACACTGACATTGAATCCCTTTCTCACCTAAATGTCTGCACAGGTCCACATTAAGAGGAACTACGTCAGGTCATTTTGAGCTAGTAACCCAGGGCAATTACCAAAATGATGCTGGATTATAACCAGCATTGCAATGTGAAGCTGGGAGCTGGGTTTTGACTGGCAAACCAGCTTCACATGGGTCCTCAGAGAGAGGAGACTGGGTAGAAACGGTACTCAGGTCTAAGAGGCTCCTGGCCAGGGTGCTCACCAAATGCTCCTTACATTTTTTCTGCAATTTAAAATGCCGCCAATGATTCTGGAATGTTTACTTGCTGAGGATCACAAGTCACCTTGCTCAACGAATATCAAATATTACATGTCATTACTTGACCATTTTTACCCATTAATTCAACCAGATCAGTGTTCAATGTTTTGGGTTTGAATTACTTGGGTAATTGGGGTGGGGTGATGGTGGTGGTGGAGGTGGAATTATCTATACAGTCAGGCTTTCTTTAAAATCGGAGTGTGCTAATTGGAAGACATGCGTCTCAGTTTCAGAATGTACAGTGGGACAATGATGTGACAAAAATGAAGCTTCCTGGGCAAAGGGAAAGGATGTCAAAAGCTAGGCCCGTGTTCCCGCGGAGTAGTTTTGTTCAGGGCTACTGACTGTCCCTCAGAGGCGGACTGACTGTGGGGAAATTTCCGCCAGTGCCTCTCGAAACGCTGAATGCTTGTGTCTGAATGTTGCCCCCTCCCGGGCTCTGCACCCATCCACTGCTCCTTCCATCACAGCCTCATCTGTGACTGCTATCTCTGGCCCCATTTAACTGCACCCTCACCAATTGTTTCAGTGATCAACACGCAACTCTGGTCTGGTGATACATCCCGAGGAAAATGCTAAAAGCGGCTGAGGAGAGTGCACCAACAGGTGTTAATGGTGCTAAGGACAGGCTGACTGTCCTTGGTTGTGCCAATGCAGCCGGCACACGCAAATGTAAATTGTCTGTAATTGGGAAGAGCAAACGTCCCAGATGCTTCAAAAGGATTCGGACATTACCTGTTCACTATTCTGCCAATGAGGGTAACCAGGGACATGTTTTCTGATTGATTTCACAACCACTTTGCACCAGAGGCACGTTGGGTAGCTGTGAAATCATGTTTCTCCTGGACAATGGTTAAGCACATTCTCCTGCTGAACTCTTGGTGAAAAACAATGTTTTCACTGTTTACTTTTCCCCCAAAGTAACGTCATTAACTCAGTCAATGGACCAAGGTAATTTTCAGATCATGAAATGAAAATATAAAGACTCCTTCTTGAATAGTATATTTGGCGCTATGACAGAGGCCTGGGGGTGGAAGGCATCCAAAAGGGGTTTACAGTTTTTAAAAAATTCATTCATGTGATGTAGGCATCACTGATTAGACCAGCATTTATTGTCCTTGTTCAGAGTCACATGGAGGCCTGGTAAGGACAGCAGATTTGCTCCCCTAAAGGACATTAGTGAATGAGATGGGTTTTTATAACAATCAGCAATGGTTCCATGGCTATTATCAGACTTTAAATTCCACATTTTGATTGAATTTAAATTTCACCATCTGTCTTGGTGGGATTTCAACCTGGGTCCCCAGAGCATTGCCTTGGGTCACTAGAGTATTAGTCCAGTCACAATACCACTATACCACCAGCTCCCCCTGACACCATCTATGTATCTGCTAATGTGTGGTGCCTTGTTGATAAAGACACCGACCAACGGTGGGACAACCTTTGGCCTGCAACGTTGTTCATCAAAACGATAATATTGACAAAGAACTTTGAAGATTTTCATGTGAACAAGGGAAAAAATTCTGTTAAACTAGCTCCTTGGGTATTCAAGATGCATATGAATGGTAATGTGTGAATACACTGGAGGCTGAGGATATTGAGGAAGTGTTTAACACCGTTAACAATGCTCCCAATGTGCATTCTTTGACTGACAGGGAGATTGCAGGAATGGTGTTACATCAAGATCAACTTGATAAATACAGTACAAAAACAGAATTACCCGGAAAAACTCAGCAGGTCTGGCAGCATCGGTGGAGAAGAAAACAGTTGACGTTTCGAGTCCTCCTGACCCTTCGGCAGAACTGAAGTATAGTTAGGAGAGAGGTGAAATATAAGCTGGTCTAAGGTTTGGGGCGGGGGGAGAGAGACGTTGAGGGTGGGGTGGTTGTGGGGATAAGCAAGCAGTGATAGGAGCAAATAATCAAAAGATATCACAGACAAAAGGATCAAAGAGGTGTTGAAGGTGGTGATATTATCTAAGAAAAGTGCTAATTAAGAATGGATGGCACGATACTCAAGGTACAGCTCTAGTGGGAGTGGGGTGGAAAGACTAACAAAGTATTAGTTGTAGATTTAAAAATAATGGAAATAGGTGGGAAAAGAAGAATCTATATAAACTATTGAGAAATTAAAAGGGAGGGGGAAGAAAATGGGGTGGGGATGGAGGGAGGGGGAGTTTAAGATCTAAAGTTGTTGAATTCAATATTCAGCCCGGAAGGCTGTAAAGTGCCTAGTCGGAAGATGAGATGCTGTTCCTCCAGTTTGCGTTGGGCTTCACTGGAATAATGCAGCAAGCCAAGGACATACATGTGGGCAAGAGAACAGGGTGGAGTGTTAAAATGGCAAGCGACAGGGAGGTTTGGGTCTTTCTTGCGGACAGACCGCAGGTCAGGATAAATACAGTGTTGATGAGTGAACCCAGTAGAGAAAGTGCCCATGGATGATATTCTTAAGATGTGTGACAGGTTGATAGATGCACTTGAAGAACATGCAATTATAAGTGAGCAAGAAATAACGTCAATCAAATGACAAACTTATGAAAGAAAAGCCAATGTTGATGACGCAAATGAAGCTGGGGGAACTATTCAAGAATGCCTCCCAGGAGAGAACATCGACACTCTGAACCCTCTCCTACAAGCAGAATTGCCATGGGTGGGTACCCTGCATTTATTATTCAGTGATACATCTTACTTTTCTGGCCATTTTATTCAATTTAGGCTTGGACTATTGTAATGTAAGTAGGCCCAGTCCCATATGTGGTATCCCGAAAATCAAAATTATCTGAAATCCAAAATGCTTTTGGCCCTGAGGATTTCGGATAACAGATACTCAATCTGTAGAATATTGCGTAATGAAATTCTAGCTACGCTAGAGACGAATGATTTGAAATACCACACAGTTGAAAATAAAATGCCCACTGCCCACCGGCAGAAATATTTTTCACTTAAAAATCATAGCTTTAGTGATTTTTGGGCACTCAAAAATTAATATGCAGGAAAATGACGTAATAATAGATTTAGAAATGATATGGTCAACATATTTTATTGGAGCTCTGCACCTCAGAATTTGGCACTACACCCCTGAAGCAGAGAGCATTAGGTCTTTATGAGTCACAGGTAATAGTCGTGAAGGCGGCCAGTTGTGGTTGTAAAACAGAGAAGGAATGGAGGAATTCAACAAGACGGGTGTATAGTTCACCCGAAAGTTAGGTGGCTCAGTCCTAGGTCTATTCTGACTTTGTACCCTTTCTGTTAGGATTGAACCATCTCAAATCAACAGATGTTCCAGGTCGATAGCATACGAATGATTAAATTATGCAAAAATGTAATGGGATAGACAGCAGCAGGTTATTTCCAGTGAACGGTAAACACAAAGGGCCATAGGTACAAAATAAAATGTATGAGATTTGGACAGCAGTCAAGAGAAACTTCTCTATGCAGAACGGTGAGGCTGTGGAATTCACTTCCGGGGTTAGTGGTTGGAACAAAACGTTCCATCGTGACAAGGGGTTTACCCAGGTCAGGCCTCAGCCCAATCATTTTTCGCCAAGATTTGATGCATTGATTCAAGCTAAGAGATGTCAGAGATGAATTTCAGTGCTGGCGTGAGCTAGTTATAAATGCCATATGGCTCAGCGATTAGCTGTTGGAATCAAACAGCCTGTTCCTTTGGTTGTTCATAATAGGCAGAGTACGGACCGTACGCAACCAGCCCACACTTGCAAAACTGTCCGATGTGATTCCGTGATTGGGCAGCACTTACGGAACAATCCTGAGTGTGCTAATAGCTACACTAAAAACCAGTTTACGAGAACAATCGAGCTCATATTGTGGCTCATTTATGTTTGTTTAAAGCAACACATTTTCATACATAGAGATCTGTTCTCTGCAAACAAAAGGAATAAGTTCAAGCTTTGCGCTTTTCTGAATTACCCGGCAGCTTGGGGAGCTGATAGTTCCCTGTTGCTTTCTCAAAGGCAATGGGCAGAATTGTCCCAGATTTGCACCAAGTGCGGTAGCAGGAGGAAAAAACAATATTTTACCTGCCAGCGGCAATGGTGGTTCTTATCACATATCATCCCAAACTTGCCACTTTTAACTATGCATTCCCAGGAAACATGCCATTTCGATTGTGGGTGGGTTTTGATTCGCCCGCCACGCCATCACCTTGCCGCTTCATCACGCCAGTTGCCACATTCAAAGTACAGCCACACGCATATCTCTCAGTGCTTCCAGCCCAGGACAGCTGCAAGTAAGACCTGGCCCTGAAAGGCAAGAAGACTGCAGCCCCCAGGTTTAGTGATGCGTCTCTTGAGCGCCTTTTGGACGCCGTGGGGGCCCGCTGTGATGTACTCTACCTCCACTCCGGCCACAGGAAGGGCAGCAACATTACCACCTCTTCCCCTGTGGTATAATTCTTTTGGCTGTTTGAAATTTGGCATTCTTGAGTATGTCCTGAGGAATGTAAGACTTCAGTAATATTCAAGATGCCAATTATTGCAGAGCAGTAACAGCAGTTGCCAAGATATTGGATAAGGTCCACCAAAGAAAGTGAGTTTGACATCCTAGTTTAAGATTTAAGTTTTGTAATTGTTTGTTTAAATCATCGAAACAGCGTGTTTCCCGGGAATGCAAAGTTAAACGCGGAAAGTTTGGGATGATATGGGATAAAAAGCCACCATTGCGGCGGCAGGTGACACGTTGTTTTTCCCCTACTGCCACCGTACTTAGTGAAAATCTGGGACAATCCTGCCCATTGGCTTGGTGGACGATGGCCCTGGTGATCAGAGTCAGTGCTGCACAGAAGAGGTTGGCCATCCACTGCAGATAAAGGATAAATGCTCTCACCCGTACCGCCAGGGTATGGCAACCATCTCATTGCTCTAAACACACACATTCAACCCCATCATTCATGCACTGGCATCTCACTCACTGCCAGCTGAAGGGACACCACCACTCGCCCTTTCACACACACCCTCACATCTCCATCTGGCCTCATCTTCTCTGGAGGCTGCTTCCTCAGCCCTCACCATCTTGAGTCACTTGCACAGTTCAACTGGTGGCCCCACACAAACCCTGGCATACCCCCCACTTCCCCAGTACAGGTCTCACCCTGCAGCCTCTTCCCCTGTGGTATAATTGTTGTGATTGTTTGAAATTTGGCATCCTTGAGTTTCTCCTGAGGAGTGTAAGACGAAGGGTTTCAGTAATATTCAAGATGCCAATTATTGCAGAGCATCAGTAGTAATTCAAATCTAAATGTAAATAAATATCAATCTTGTTTAAATTTCTATTTTAATAACTTTTGCCAAGATATTGGATCAGGCCCACCAAAGAAAGTGAGTTTGACATCTTAGTTTAAGTTTAAGTTTTGTATTTGTTTGTTAAATCTGTGAATATACAACTTTATTTTCATGTATCATATATCAGTTCATTCAGTGCAATGTTGTGCTAATTGTTTAGTTCTGAAATCTTAATTCAGGGAAGAGGCATTTACTGACCTATCAGCCCTCCATCTTCCATTAATTTAGCGATGGAAGAAATAAAAATGGCTCATTTATAAAATGTATTTCGCAGCTTCAGTGCTTCCAAAGTGCTTGACAGCCAATGAAATACTTTTGAAATGTAGTCACTGTTGTGATGCAAGAAGCACAGTCGACCTTGGGCAGGATTTTCCCGCTGGTGAGCGGGCGGAGCTCCCGATGTCACCGCGCCCCATTTAAATTTTCAGGTAGCCGGGGGCTCAGCACAATTAGCTGCGCGTCCACCGACCTGTCAATGGCAAATTGAGGCCATTGACAGAGTAATTAAACTAATTAATGGACCTGCCCATCCAACATTAAGGCTGGCGAGCAGGCCAGAAGGCCCGGCGGGAAATAGAAAAAACATGAAACCTCATGCACGGGTGGGATACGGTTGCATGTAGGTTTTTAAAAATGCTATTAAGGTTTTTTTTTAAATTATGGACATGCCCCAATTGATGTGACATTGTCACATGAGGGGACACATCAGGATTTTTTTTCTATTTTTAATGTCGGGGAATGGGGGGGGGGGGGGGTGGATAAGGAGGTCCGGGAATGGGGGGTAAAGAGGTCAGGGGATGGCGGTAAGTAGGAGGGGGGATGGGAGTGAGGAGGGGGGATGGGGTGAGCAGGAGGGGGAATGACGGTAAGGAGGAGGGGGGACGGGGTAAGGAAGAAGAGGGCATGCGGGGTAAGGAGCAGGGGAGATCTGGGTTAGGAGGGGGATGGGGTGAGGAGGAGGAGGTATGAGGGTGGGGAGATGGGGGATTGGGGGTGAGAAGGAGTGGGATGAGGTTGAGGAGGTGGGGGAAGGGGATGTGGAGGGGGGTGAATGAGGGATAGGGGAATGGGTGGGTGAGGAAGGGGAAAGGGTGGGTGAGGAGGAGGGGGAATGGGTGGGTGATAAGGAGGGGGAATGGGTGGGTGAGGAGGAGGGGGAATGGGTGGGTGAGGAGGAGGGGGATGGGGTAAGAAGGAAGGGAATGGGAGATCAAGAGGAAGGGGCATGGTGAGGGTAAGGAGGAGGGTGCGATGGGGAGCTGAGGAGGAGGGGGAATCTGGGGGCTGACGAGGGGGAGATTGGGAAAAGGGGGATGGGGTGAGGAAGAGGGAGGAGGGGGATGGTATAAAGGGAGATGGGGTGAGGAGGAGGGAGGAGGGGGAAGGGGAAAGGAGGAGGGGTGAATGGTCGCTTAGGTGGAGGGGTAAGGGGTTGAGGAGGAGGTGAGTTGGGGTGTTGCGGAGACAAATCCAGGAAAATTAGCGAGAAATACAAAGCAATTGACAAGAAACTATTTGGTATATAATAAATTGGACTTGGCTATAAAAATTACACTTTTAAAATTTGCAGATGATATTAAACTTGGCTGCAGGCTAAATAGTGAAGAGAAGAGTAGTTGACTTCAGAAGCATATGGACTGGTGAAATGGACAGGCTCAAGGCAAATGAGATTTAATGTGGATAAGTGTGAAGTGATGCATTTCCATAGTGGAAAGATGGAGAGACATCATAACCTCAATGGACTTATTTAGACAGGGCCAGTCTTAATGTTGGTTGACTGCCTGGGGAGAGCCTGATAATACTGAAATCAACGTCTGCAAAGAATTTGGCTAACTCCAAAATCTGCTTCCAACTAACACTAGTGCCAGTTAAACAAAATAAACTTCAGGTTTCTGAACACATGGATAACACTCAAGACCCTGTTAACTCACATCAGTGGTGAGCAGTTGTAGCTTAGAAAATCACATTAGTGATCGAATATGGGTGAGGACAGACTATCTTCACTTGTGACCCTGTCTATCGAAAATGATGTGATTCAAAATATCTTGGTGAACAAGGTTTTTTTAAAATCAGTATTATTATTTATTAGTTCAGTGTGTAATGTGTAGATTATTTGCCACTTAAATGCAATGTTATTCTTATAATTCAAATAATAAACAATCGTAGAGAAACTTCCGAGATTGCAGTTTTCTTTCTGAAACTATCACCAAACACTACTACATACAACTCAAAGAGCATCAAAATACATATTTGTCCAGGCCATCATTTTCCTAAAGGAACATAGGAACAGCAGAGGGGTTATTTAGCCCCTTGAAGCTGTTCTGTCATTCAGTGAGATCATAGCTGAGCTTTGATCTAACTCCATATACCTGCCTTTTCCCTTATCCCTTTGCTGACAAATATCTATCCCTGACTTGAAATTCAAAATTGATCTAGCATCGATTGCCGGATGAGGAAGAGAGTTGCAGACTTCTACCAGTCTTTTTATCTTGAAATATTTCCTCATTTCAATCCTGTAAGGCCTGGCTCTATTTTCCTGAATAACTTCCATAATTTCTTACTTTATTATTTAGTCCTTCCCGCTCCTCTAATACCCTTCCTCATTCATCCTCAATGTAAACATATCTATCTCTAGATACTCATCATCATTCCCACATTCATCACTACACACAGCCAGAATCTACCTGCACCTTCCCAACAGCATGTTTGTCCTCACCACGTTCTCTAGCTTCTGAACTGCTACCTCTTCCGTGACTGGATCTTCTGTTTTAGGCATTAGTGTGTGATTTAATGAAATGGGGAGGAGATCCAAGAGGCTTAAAGGCCGACTCCTGTTTCTGTAGCTTCCCATTGTTTTGGCTTTATCAGGGTCTTTACAAGTGTTCTACCTGTCATCAGTGCATCCTTTATTATTTTATGTGTTTGGTTTCCCGCTGCACTTATTTGTGTTTCCGCTGACTCTGTCTGTTAGTAAAAATCAATATTGAATACCAGCCCGTCCACTGAACTTTTACACAATTAGTCCTGTATTATTCACTCTCCTTTTCTAATTAGCTTTTCAATCACTTCCTTCTATTAGTTCACGTCCACTCCTGTCTAAGACACAAAGCTCTCCCTTCAGGCTCTTTGCAGCTGAGATCAGCAATTTGCTCATCATTTTACTATTAACTCTTGTGCTCTTTCATGCTGGAAAATCAATTCTTTTTTAGTCTATTTTTGGACTTTCATCAGTCTACAATGTGTTAACATTTGAATTTTGTATGTTCCAGGACAGTACATCTGATGACATGCTCTCGAAAAATTACTGAGCAACATTATGAAGTGTTTGTTTCAGGTTCTGTGATGAAATATATCTCATTTACATAACAAGTGAAAAAGTCTGTCAGCCAATCAAAGCAGAAGGCCGTCTGTCTCTGGGAGCATTTAATGGATGCACCCAGGATGGAGAATGGAGTGATGTATTAGACCTTCTCAAAACTGGTGCGGAGATATTTTGCTGTTTGCTTAATTAACCCACAAACTCCTCAAGTGTGCACATCTACCAAATGCCATATATAGGTGATGTGGGAGTGACTGCCCTTGACATTGAGGCGGCACTTGACCGAATGTGGCATCAAGGATCCCTAGAAAAACTGGAGTCAATGGGAGTCAGGGGAAAACGCTCCACTGGTTGGGGTCATACCCAGCACAAAGGAAGATATTTGTGGTTGTTGGGAGGCCAGTCATCTCAGCTCCAGGGCATGATTGCAAGAGTTCCTTAGGATAGTATCCTAGGCCAAACCATCTTCAGCTGCTCCATCAATCTACTTCCTTCCATCATAAGGTCAGAAGTGGGGATGTCCTCTGATGATTGCACAATGTTCAGCACCATTCATGACTTCTCAGACACTGGAGAAGTCCATGTACAAATGCAGCATGGCCTAGACAATATCCAGGCTTGTGCTGACAACTGGCAAGTAACATTTGCACCACACAAATGGCAGGCAATGACCATCTCCAACAAGAGAGAATCGAAGCAACATCCCTTGATGTTCAATGGCATTACCATCACTGAATTACCCACTATTAACACCCTGGGGGTTAACATTAACCAGAAACTTAATTGGACCAGCCATATAAATAATGTGGCTAGAAGGGCACTTAAGAGACTAGGAATCCTGCGATGAGTAACTCATCTCCTGACTCCCCAAAGCCTGTCCACCATCTTCAAGGCACAAGTCAGGAGTTTGATGGAGTGCGACCCACTAGCCTGGACGAGTGCAGCTCCCACAACACTCAAGAAGCTTGACATCATCCAGGACAAAGTGGCCTGCTTGATTGACCCCGCATCCATAAATATTCAGTCCTTCCAACACCGACGCACATTAGCAGCAGTGTGTACCAACTTCAAGATGTACTACCAAGGCTCCTTAGACTGCACCATCTACTCCCATGAACACTACCATCTAGAAGGGCAAGGGCAGCAGAAAGTTTGGAACACAACCACCTGGATGTTCCCCTCCAATTCACTTACCATCATGACTTGGAAATATATCGCCATTCCTTACATGTCGGTGGGTCAAAACCCTAGAAGCTCTGTGGCTGTACCTGCACCACATGGACAACAGCGGTTTAATAAAACAGCTCACACACCAACTTCGCAAGGGCAGCTAGGGATGGGTAATAAATGCTGCCCCAGACAGCAAAGCCCACATCACCTGAATGAATGAAAAAAGTAAATATTATTCATACTGACCTTAAATGAAAAAAAAAAATGGTGGCTTTTATTTGTCTGCTTCATGGCTTTGAATGCAAATAATAATGAAAAATATTTTAGAAGAAAGACAGGAAATAAATATTTTGGTCTCAGCAATTGATCAGCCAGTTACAGTGAAGGATCATTCGATTAGTTCATGTTATGAGAAAGGGTTGTCCGATGATAAAAGGCTCATTAAATTAGACCTATACTGTCTGGAGTTTAGAAGAATGAGAGATGATCGCACTGAAACAGACAAGATTCTGGGCTGGGAATCTAGATCATGGGACACAGTCTCAGCGTAAAGGGTTAATCATTTAGGACTGAGATGAGAAATGTACAACATATAATTCAGGAGCAGGAGTAGGCCAGTCAGACCCTAAAGCCTGCTCTGTCACTCAATGAGATTATGGCTGATCTGATTGTGGCTCATCTCCACACCCCGATATCCTTTTACTCCCTTGTTGGTCCAGACTCTATTTATCTCTGCCTTAAAAAATATTCAATGACCCTGCCTCCACTGCTCTCAGCAGAAGTTAATTCCAAAGAAAAGCAACCCTCTGAGAAAAGGTTTCTCCTTGTCTCAGTCTCAAATGGCAGACCCTTTATTTTAAAATTGTAGCCCCTGGTTCAAATCGCGCACATAAGAGGAAACATCCTTTCAACATCCACCTTGTCATGTCCCCTCAGGATCTTATGTTCTTCAATAGCATCACCTCTCATTCTTCTAAACTCCAGTTGATACAGGCCCAACCTGCTCAACCTTTCCTGCCAAGATTACTCCCACTCCACTTCCCCAGCCCCGGGTAGCAGTTGAGTGAACCTTCTCTGTCCTGCACCTGCATTTATATTCTTTCTTATGTAAGGGGACCGAAACTGTACACAATACATCGGATGTAGTCTGACCAGTACCCTGCACAACTGGAGTAAAACATCTTCACTATTATATTCCATCTCCCTTGTAATAAATGCTAGCATTCCATTTGCCTCCCTAATCACTGCTGCGCCCACATACTCACAGGACACCCTTTGCGTCTCAGAGTTCTGCAATCTCTCAGCGTTTAAATAATGTACTGCTTTCCTATTCTTCTGAAAAAGTGAATAAGTTCACATTTTGTCACTCCAATTTTTTGTCAACATATTTAACCCATCTATGTGTCTTTGCTGGCTTCTTATGTCATCTTCACAACTCACTTTCCCATCTTTGTGTTATCAGCAAATTTAGCAATCACACTTTCAGTACTTTCATTCAAGTCATTGATATAAATTGTAAACAGTGGATGCCCCAGCACTGATCCCTATGACACTCCACTCGCCACATCTTGCCAACTCAAAAGTGATCCACTATTCCTGTTCTCTGCTTCCTGTTAGCTATCTAATCTTCTACCCTTGCTATTATGTTACGCCCCACACCATGAGAAATTTCTTCACTCATAGGATTGTGATGATTTGCAATTCTCTACACCAGAAGGTTGTGGAATCAGTGAATGTATTTAATACTAAGGACAGATTTTTGATCTCTCCAGGAATCACGGCATATGGGGAGTGGGCAGGAAAGTGGAGATGATGCAGAATATCAGCGATGATCATATTGAATGATGGAGCAGTGTTTGGGCCCTATCGTCTACCCCTGCTCATGGTTCTTGTGTTCTTCTGTTCTAATCAAATCGATTCATTAATAAGAAACACTGATCTCAATCATTAAGCTTGTCACAGTGGGTTCTTAAATGGCTTAAGACAGGAAATTTAATACAGACCGATGTTCACAACTGATTTGTCAAATGACGTTTGAGTGATAATAGAGAAAAAAACTTATAACATGAAATATTTGCACTTGTATTATTAAAGTGTAAGAAACGGATATGAAGGATGTGGAATGTGAGGAAAGTTGAAAGCATTTGACAACGAAATGAGGAAAATCAGAAAGTAATGGTTCATGTGTGGAATGTGTTTTTAAAACCTATAGGAGAGTGAGATCAGAGATGTTAAGCTATAATTTTCCAATCAATGTGATGTAAGAGGTTGACTGATACATTTTCACCGAAAGGAAGGATTACGGTCAAGTGCTCAACGGTGGAGTTTCCCAACGCCTGTCCTTTATTACTGTGAGGCCTTGGAGAGGCTTCTGGAATGTAATTAAACATCAAGCCCTCTTTCTCGAGCAAGTGCTGCTTTTACTGTATATTTTAATAACAGTGATTGGCAGCAAAGGTATTGCACTGATTCATCCCAAACACGCTGATTGTCCCACCACCTTCCGCCTGTGGAGCAACATTACAGGCAGAAAGGTCACCGGGTTCCTACAGTTCACAGCTCATTCTACCCAGTAAGTTCCTCTCTACAATTGAGCTTTTATTTAGTTCTCCTCTATCCCTCCTTCTTGCCCCGAGCCCAACAGAGGTCCTCGCTGTTCTTCCAGTTCCTTGTTCCGGGTTTACACCCGGAATGTTAACCTGGCTTCTCTCTCCACCTGTGACTGAGACCGACACCCATCAGTTTACAGCAGGCAGGAGGCAGGGAGACGGTGTGAAATTATGGGGTCGTCTTGTTAGTGACCTTAAATACCACGGAATGCCAGCGGTGCGGAAGTTTCCTGTTGTTATTCCATCCCGGACTGAAGAAGGGAAAGGTTCTCTCAGTGAAAGTGTGGGTGAAAGTGTGCAGATGGGACACGTTGTCCACATTGTAAAACTACATTGTCCATCCTCATAGTCCAGGAAAACCCCGATTTTCCGGGGATTCACACTCGGGGTGAAGTGGGTCGATGAGTGGATGGTTGCGCCAAAATAACCAGCTCCTAGTTCGAGCCACACAATCCAGCATCCAGTTTCAAGTCTCTGGTTGATCACCTTGTTTACTGCTGGCAGACTCTTGGACCATTGTCAGACCCCACCAAGTCTGTTTCCCACCTTCACCTCCCAGCAATGTCTCCCTTATGTAAATTGCCCTAATCGCAGGACGCAGCCCCAGATGTCAAGTCTCTCCGTGCTGCCGTTTGTCTCCGAGCCTCACACTGGTCCGGTTCTCAGACAGGATAAGCCGGGGTTTCGCTGTGTTCACATCCAGAGTCAGAGAGGCTGGAGCTGCGGGGAAGTTAAAATAACACAGTCAGTGATTTAATTTCCTGCTGTGTTTTATTTGAATGCTTTCCTTTTAAAGATCTCACTGAGGTTGTAGTTTAAATTCTTGGAATTTGCTGTTACCTGAGATTTTACACCCTGGGTGCCTGGAGATAAAGACCTGAAATTCACTGGAAACATTGGGTGGACGGGCGGGCTGCGGAGTGTGGGAGAGTGTGGTTGGAGAGTGAGAGTGCTCAGTGGGGAAGGCAAACTGCATGATGATTGGGTAAGGGGTAAGTACATTGCGGCAAGGGGAGAGTGAGCAGGGGTAAGGAGGATGGTGCAGGGAAAAGTCCATGGTGGGCAGGGTAGAATATGTAAGGTGGGGGTGTAGAGTGCCCAGGGCGTGGGAGGTGGGAGAGATTGCACATTTGGAGTTGGTGCAAAGTGGTAGTGGAGAGTTTGCAGGGGGAGCAGAGTTGAGAATGGTTGAGTGCGGGGGTCGATGTTTGGCAGTGCACAGGGAGTGGGAGAGTGCAACGGTGGAGAGGAGAGGGAACGGCTGAGATAGAGAAGGGCAAAAGAAAGTATGAGCCCGGGAGTGTACAATGTGAAATGAGCTACTGATTTGCGACCGCACATGTTGCTTTACCACTTCGGCGAATTTAACCTGCAATCTCTGGAGGCTTGACTAGCGTGTCACTCATTAATGATTTTGAGGTGAGGAGAGGGAGAAATTCACAACATCAGAGCGAACGGAAGTAAAAAAGGAAAAGGGGAGGTGGTGAACGAATGCAGAAATGATGAGATCCAAAATCACCCTGAGAAACTAAATTTAAATAAAAAACACTCAGCAGAGGAGATTGGAAAGACGGGATACACCATGTACTCCAGAGAATGTCCCAGACACTCTTAGTTTGATCACAACCAGCAGTGCGATTCCAGATTGAATAGGACAGCAAGGGTTTGGTTTAGTCAGTGACAGTCAGAGTCAGACACCGTGGACATGATGGGATGGAGAATCGGCAATAACTTTGTAAGGTAATAACTTAAATCTTCTCAATACTCATTTGAAATAAATTCCGGTTCCTACATAACTGGATTCCAAATAAGCTGCTTGAAAACAAACTGGTGGTGGAAGGTCCAAGACAGGTCGTGGAGAGGTAGAGTTGGTTGTCATTGGTGTACATCTGAAAACTGACCCTGTTTCTGTGGATGAGGTTGACCTGTGCAACATCTGGATCAGTAATAGAGAGAAGAAAAGAATAAATCCTGGGGAGATTCCGGATACAGTGCTGAGGGGGGAAGAAAAACTATTGCTGCAGAAACTCATCTGTTGATCAAATTGGCAAATGTGGAACCAAATCAATACAGTCACACTGACAATTGAGGAGAGACATTGGAGGAGAATGGTGATGATGACCATGTCAATGGTTACATGATGGTCCAAAAATATGATGAGGGTTAATGCGCTATACTCGCTGTCATAGTACATGTTATTTGTGACAATTATTAGACCCACTGACGCTCTGATGGATGAAAATCCTGTTGTTGGTTTAAACATGTAACTGCTGGAAAATGGACATGGATTTCAGAAGTGAGCACACATTCAAGGACTTTGTTAAGGTAAGGTTGGAGATCAAGTGCATGAACAGCGATTGATGGTCGGTATTTTTGAAATGGGCCTTATGAAAGTGGGGGAATTTGAAAATTAGCTGGACAGGAAGTGAGGAGATGCCCCCATTTACAATGTGAGCTAACATGGGAACAGGACGGGAAGTTGGATAGCAGCAGTTCAGTGGGAATGTGCTTAATGGAGCTCGGAGGAGGGTCCAGAAGGGGATACAATCTCAGTAAAAAGCTGCAGCAAATACAGAGATCACAGTACAACTGGAATTCAGCTCAGACGAAAGCCAATTCCTGACCAGAACCCAGCAAAGTAACAGAGTGAAGCTCAGAGACCAGCTGTGCAGTGAAGTATTGTTCTGACCAGGAATTTAAAACAAATGACGTTAAACTTGAAGCGATTGAGTAGAAGAGCAGAGTCACGGTAGCCAATGAACACTGGGGGTGATATTGGAAATTGGTGAGGACGCAAAACAGTGGAATCACATTTTTTCAATTGTTCATGGGATGTGGGTCTGGAGTCACATGTAGGCCAGACCAGGTAAGGACGGCAGATTTCCTTCTCTAAAGGGGAATTAGTGAATCAGATGAGTTTTTAAAACAATCGGCAATGGGGCAATGTAATAGTCATCATCAGACTTTTAATTCCAGATTTTTATTGAATTTAAATTTCACCAGCTGACGTGGTGGGATTCGAAACTGACTCCCCAGAGCATAACCCTGGGTCTCTGGAATACTAGTCCAGTTACAGTATCACTATGCCACCTTTTCACTCCATTCCTATCTGCCTTCTCCACTCCCCTACCCTCCTCCTTCCACTGACAGGGTGGATATTACGTTTTGTTCAAGTCAATGAAAGTGAATGTGGGGCGGAGAGCAGAACAGCTAACGAATTGGGTACGGTCTGTATTGACCACCGACCTAAGTCCATTTATATGGCTGGAGCATTTCTCAGCAGGGCGGCACAGTCCTAATGGCTCAGGGATTCCGGAGTTCAGGAAATCTAACGTGAGCAGCGTTCCAGCCATTGAAAAAAGCAGAGGTTCAAACGCAGAACAGACAGAGGAGAGGATGGACAATGTGTTCTGTACCTAGATTTACCTTGTAGCTTAGGCTTTGTAGCCGGAGCTAAACTGTAACAACCATTAGGGGCATGAATCTTAAACAGTGCAGGAGAGGAGACTGGGGCTCCATTCTGCAGCCCGGATTCTGATTGGATATCAACTTGTGACAATATGCTTTGCAAAGAGAATAGCGGAGTGAGAATAAAATAAAAATATCAAAAGATTGATCCGAATTATGCCACTTTTTTCCAATAGGGATATTGGTTTAAAATGTCAGAATAGAGATAGATGTGTATTTAATTGGTGAACTAAGAACTGTAAATAACAGAAACCAGATCAGTGAAAGTGGGTGACAGTCTAGGTTGAAGTGAATGACGCTGAGTGTCTTGTTCAATCAATATTTATCTCTCAAACAACATCACAGAAACAGATTATCTGGTCATTATCACATCTGTAGATTATAGATTGCCTGTTGTTTTTCCGATATTGCAACAGTTAAGAGACTTTGTAAACAACTCACTGGCTGTAAAGTGCTCTGGGATGTCATGTGGTCGCGAAAGGCGCTATAGAAATGTAAAGTTATTTCTTTTTGTTCTCTTTATTGACAATTTGTGCCCGGGAGGCTGCATGAATTATCCTGCCTGCTGCTGGCTGCTCCTCACCTTTCCACAACCCCGACACACTGCATTCACCACCTTCCCAACCAACCCCACTCCCACCCTACACTCACACTTTAAATACCTCCTACTCACTTTCACTGCTGCGAGAGCTGCTGGGTTTTTCCAGCACTTTCTGTTTTTATTACAAGGAGACCTCATCTTAACTTCGGAAATCTTTACTTTCTGTTTTGTTGCAGTTTACAGAACGGCCAATGTATATTTTTGTGTGAGATTCTAATGAAGACTTCAACCGATCCTCGGATTGAGAAAGACAATCACAGAATGAAAGTGTTTCTGAAAACATGTGCGTGAACCTCTTGTTGATTGTACCTTGAAGATCTCAACAGCTTCATTGATCAGCAGGAGATGGTGCGACTCGTGATTCTGTTGGTCTCTCCCAGCAGGACATGTCTTGTCAGTTTCACAAAACAGCTTCACTTCTTCCCGATGATCCTCATGTTTAATTTCCTTGTCGCGTCCAGATTGAATTTTCCAGATTTTTTCAGCTGAATCACCATGGTGCCCAGTTCTAAACTCTTAAATCAAATGAAACATCCTTCCAGCATCTACCATGACAAAGCTCTTAACAATTTTAAATGCTGCAATGAGACAACCTTTCATTCTCCTCATCTCTACGGATTACATGCTAGATTTACACAAACTCTCCACATAGAAATCCCCCATCAATTAGTTTCATGAAACTTCTTTCCACTCCCTCTATAATAAGCATATCCTACAATAGTTAAGGAGACCAAGACTGTACACATTACCAGTTGACGACTCGCCAAGCCCCTGTATAATTACTGTAAGACTGCTTTACTCTTATACTCTAATCCCTTTGGAATAGAGTGAAAGGCAGGAGTTAACAGTGACCTGATTCGGGAATTAAAAAATATAAGGAAAAGCTTTAGGTGGAAAACACGAGGCTCGTAATGACTTTCATTGGCACACGTGTCTCTGTGCTTGCCTGTAGAGTCTAAGGATGTCTGTACAGAGAGTTGACCGTCACATAATTTGCTCCGTAGAGTGAACCGCATTGCGATATTCACTTGAGTACCAGGCAAACCAGAAGTGTAGATGATTGGGAGTTCACCATCACCATCTTCTCAAGGGTAATTAGGGATGGGCAATAAATGCTGGCCTAGCCAGAGAACCGCACATCGCATGATTGAATTAAAGAAGCTGACGTCTAAACCAGAGGTTTGACACCATACTGACAGTGATTGTGTCTATTTCCTGAGTTCTCCAATCACTTGGCCCCACCATTACTGAACTTAAATCGTTCTGTTAGAACTACACCGTCTTGACGTCAACCATGTTCTTGAGGCTGAAGTTAAAGCCAGTTGAATACTACAGTATATATCAAAGGTTAGACATTAATGGAAAATCATGCGGATTATATCTATCCCACATAATTGTGGATTTTAGTGTGGGGCTGCCCAGTTAAACTTTCCCAATGATGGTCACGGAACATACAACCAAACAAGGGGATTGGATGAATTCAATTTGAGAAGGTGGTATCGATTAGATTTGAGTAGCAGAATACATGATAATCATTGTATGATCCAGCACAGAAGGAGACCAATCGATCGATATGGCACATAATTTCCACGCACACACAAAGCAATAAATTGGTACTAATATAATTTTACGCTATTGCTATGTTGCCATTAAAATTTCGTGCACTTCCATTTGCCAACTTTGTAAACTTGTAAGCTTGAGGCCTTCTGACCAAGGTCCCCATCCTTAAATAATTCTAAATGCCTATAAAGCATCTTTCTTGTCCAGGAAATTTTTGTATAGTTTTCTACTGATACTTTGATGTATAATACTGAAAAAATATGTGCGATTTGGCTGGGAGAGAGTTTCAATTTGTATTAATTGGAGCTGTTATAATTTAAAATACTGTGGCTGGATTAACCCTGCTGTACTGCAATTACATACCAGCAACAGTCTAGAAGCTAGAAGTAATAAAGCTGCTACACCTTCTGAGACCTAACTTCTGTATTTTAACCTTGTAATTTGGATATTTTATTTTATTGAAGCTTTTGCTTACTTTACTCCACTTGTAGCCTTCCTTTGCAAAGTCACATTATCAGACTTTCTACAAAAGAAGAAAGCAAAATTACAATGCACTCCTGTTCTTTATATTGGATGATCAGCCATGATCATAATGAATGGCGGAGAAGGCTCGAAGGGCCGAATGGCCTACTCCTGCTCCCATTTTCTATGTTTCTATGATCCATGGTGCCTGTGAACCTCCAAAGACAGCCCCACTTCTCGGGTCCTTTTTCTTTCCTGCAGCACCGAGCTTCAGTCAGCAGGTGGCAGCGGTGCACTTTGTATCAATGAAAAACTTGCGTACATTCAGAGTCTCAACCCATCCCAGAAACTAATGCGGTCCACAGTGAATTACTCACAAGCGCACATTCACCCGTCACAGTAAAATCCCACAAAATGCCCTCTGATAACGATACTCAATGATAATCTTCAGTAATACTGCAAATAAAAAAATCTGACACCATAAATTCACAACGAGCACTTAAATGGCTCGTAGCAAGGTGCAAAGTGCATATGGCAAATACTGCTGCCACCGAACACTGGTGGTGAAGGGGGGATGAATGTTTAAGATAGTGGATGGGCAGCCGATAAGGCGGGCTGCGTTGTTCTGGATGATGCCGAGTTTCGTGAGTGTTGTTTGAGCTGCGCTTTACCAGGCAAGTGGAGAATATTCCTTCACACTCTTGACAAAAAGCTAGCATGCAGATGCAGCAAGAAATTGGGAAGGTAAATGCATGCTGGCCTTCATCGCGAGGAATACAGGAGTAAGGATGTCTTGCTGCAGGCATGCAGAGCCTTGCTGAGACTTCACCTGTAGTAATGTGCACAGTTTTGGTCCTCTCATCTAAAGAGGAATATACTCGTTACAGAAGTAGTGCAGCGGAGCGTCACTAGATTAATCCTGGAGGGATTGTTTTATGAGGAGAGATTGAGCAGACGGTCTGTATTCTCTAGGGATTCAAAGAATAAGGGGTGACCTCATTGAAATTTACAAAATTCTTACAAGGTGTGATAGGGTGGATGTAGATAAAATGCTCCCCCTGACTGGTGAGGCGAGATCCAGGGGAGATAATCTCAAGATAAGAGGTAGACCATTTAAGGCTGAGATGAGGAGGAATTTCTTCATTCAGAGGGTGGTAAATCTTTGGAATTCTCTACCCCAGAGGGCTGTGGAAACTCAATCATCAAGCATGTGCAAGACAGAGATCGACAGATTTCTTGAGACCAATGTCATCAAAGAATATGGTGTTATTGCGGGGTGGGTGGCATTGAAATAGATGATCAGCCATGATCTTATTGAATGGCAGAGCAGGCTCGACAAGCTGAATGGCCTCCTCCTGTTCCTGTGTTCTTAGGCTCATAAACTGGTTCCAGAGCAGGTGTTAATGTTTACAGCAGAATGTGAACGGTGGTTAGAATCTGAAGTTCCTGAATTCAATGCTGAGGCTGAAAGGCTGTAAAGGGCAGGATGGCAACATTCCTAATTCCTGTCAGGAACAAATAACACTACATTCCCTGCGGCTGTTTGAAAGGGAGATGTGTAGGTGTCATTTCAGAAACAAAGACAACAGTTAACAGTGGAGTCAGTAAAAGAGGAGTAATAATTACATAAGAACACACTTTAGATGGAAAATACGAGGTTCATAGACGATTTTACTGGGTTAAGCGACCCTATGGTCCTCTGTGGAATCTAACAAGTTCTGTAGAGGGCGCTTAATGTGCAAATTTTCATCCTGCAGAATGAATCCCATTATGATATTCACCAGATGAACTGACAAACCAGGAGTTCAGTAGATTGGGGTTGATCTCCACAAACCAGAGTCTTGATATCAAGACTGACTCTGATGCTGTTCAGTTCCGGAGATCTCCAATCACTTGTTTCCCACCATTACTGTTTTTAAATCCCTCTGTTAGCACAGCAATGCCAGGATGACAAACATGCTGGTTTATATAGCGGATTTCAAAACCAGCTAAATACTGCAGCATATATCACATTAATGCAGAATCTTAATTCGTAAATATTTCCCAGATAATTGTGGATATTAATGTGACATTCTCCAACGAATCTTTCCCACTAACACCCCTGGGAACAAATCACGAAACAACGGGATTGATTGAATCGACTTTGTGAATCTGAATTTGATCGGATCCAAGTCTAAGAATACTTGAAAATTGCAGCCTCATACAACACCTCACCATTTCGAAGTTATGAACCTTCAAAAACCTTAGTCAGCAATTCTTGGGCCGTTTTGAATGCTCAATTCTTTCATTCAGCACTAAAATCCTGTCAGTAAGTAAAAACAGAAAGTTCCTGGCAGCATTTGTGGAGAGAGAAGGAGAGTTAACATTTCAAAATTGCACTTGGGTGCTGCTTTGGGCTGCAGTAGAGTGCTTAAGTTGGAGTTTGGTGACTGAGGGAGAGCGGTGAGCAAGGGAACGAGGTGATCCTTTGAGGACCATGTGTACATTCAGGCAAGTATTTACTACGTTTAACGCTTATAGTTTTCAAGGTCTTATTTTGTGGTTCATCGTTTGTAAGGGCTATATTCTGTAACAACAAGGAGCAGAGAATAAGTAACCGAGAGTAATTGATATATCTGGTATTAAGTATAAGGTACAATTTAATTTAAAGTGGTAAGTCATGGCAGGAGAGCTCAAAGCCGTAGTTGCTCCTCCTGCTCTATGTGGGAAGCTGGGAACATTTCCTGTGCCCGGGGCCAGCATGTGTGTGTGAGGTGTCTCCAGCTGCAGCTCCTGGAAGCCCGGGTTTTGGAGCTCGAGCGTCGGCTGGGGACACATTGGAGCATCCACAAGGTGGAGAGTATTGTGGATAGCATATATAGAGAGGTGGTCACACCGCAGGCTAAGAGTCCACAGGCAGGAAGGGACTGGTTGACCACCAGGCGGAGCAAGAGGACTAGGCGGGCAGTGCAGGAATGTCCTGTGGCTATTCCTCTGCAAAACATATATACAACTTTGGATACTGTTGGTGGAATGGCCTCTCACGGGAAAGCAGCAACAGCCAAATTCATTGCACCACACTTGGCTCTGCTGCACAGGGGAGGAGGAAAAAGTGTGGGAGTGTAATCATTTTAGGCAATTCAATAGTAAGGGGAATGGACAGGCGTTTCTGTGGCCACAAACAAGACTCCAGGACGGTTTGTTGCCTCCCTGGTCCTAGGGTGAAGGATGTCGCAGAATGGCTACAGGACATTCTGAAGGGGGAGGGTGAACAGCCGGTGGTCATGATACACATTGGTACAAATGACATAGGTAAAAAAAAAAAGGTTGAGGTCCTAAAAGTAGAATATAGGGATTTCGGAAGTAAGTTGAAAAGTCGGACCTCAAAGGTTGTGATCTTAGGATTACTACCAGTGCCACGTGCTAGTCAGAGTAGAAATAGCAGGATATTTCGAATGAATACGTAGCTGAAGTGATGGTGTGAGGAGGAGTGTTTCACATTCTTGGGACATTGGGTCCAGTTCTGGGGCAGGAGGTACCAGTACAAACTGGATAGGTAACACCTGGGCAGGACCGGAACTGATGTCCTGGGGGGAATATTGGCAAGAGTGGTTGGGTAGTGTTTAAACTAAAATATCAAGGGGATGGGAACCTATGCAAGGAGTCAGAGGAGGGGGGATTATGGACAAGAACAAAAGACAGAAAGGGGAATAAGAAAAGAGATAGGCAGAGAAATCAATGACAAGAATCAAGCAAGGCCTTGGTGAAAAATAATGGGAACGGGACAAGTAATGTTAAAAAGATAAGCCTTAAAGTTTTGTGCCTTAACACAAGAAACATTCGCAATAAAGTGGATGAATTAATTAATAGATGTAAACAGGTATGATATAGTCGTGATTTCGGAGACATGGCTGCACGGTGGCCAGGGACGGGAGCTGCACATCCAGGGGTATTCAGTGTTTAGGAAAGACAGACAAAAAGAAAAAGATGGTGGAGTTGCATTGCTGGTTAAAGAGGAAATTAACGCAATAGTGAGGGACGATATTAGCTCCAACAATGTGGAACCTGTATGGGTAGAGCTGAAAAACACTAAGGGGCAAAGAACGTTGGTAGGGTTTTTATATAGATCCCCAAATTGTAGCGGTGATGTTGGGAATAGCATTAAACAGGAAATTAGAGAGGCATGCAATAAAGGAACGTCTGTAATTATGGATGACTTTAATCTGCATTTAGATTGGGCAAACCAAATTAGTAACAATACCGTAGAGGAGGAATTCCTGCCGTGTATATGGGATGGTTTTCTGGAACAATACGTTGAGGAACCAACTAGAGAACAGGCCATCCTAGGCAGGGTATTCTGTAATGAGAAAGGAATTATTGGCAATCTAGTTGTGCGATGCCCCTTGGGGATGCGTGACCATAATATGATAGATTCCTCATCAAGGTGGAGAGTGATGTAGTTGAGTCTGAGACTAGGGTCCTGAATCTCAATAAAGGAAACTACGATGGTATGAGATATGAGTTGGCTCTGATAGATTGAGAAAACTTACTTAAAGGGATGATGGTGGATAGGTAATGGCAAACATTCAAAGAGCGCATGGGTGAACTGCAAGAATTTTTCATTCCTAAGCAAATACAAAAATACCTGGAAAAACTCAGCAGGTCTGACAGCATCTGTGGAGAGGAACACAGTTAACGCTTCAAGTCCACATGGCTCTTCATCAGAACTAAGGAAAAATGGAAAAGAGGTGATATATAAGCTGGTTTGGGGGGGGGGGGGGTGACATGTAGAGCTGGACAGAGGGCCAGTGATAGGTGGAGATAACCAAAAGATGTCATAGACAAAAGAACAAAGGGAGGTTGACGGTGGTGATATTAGCTAAGAAATGTGCGAATGGTTAAATTAAGGGTAGAAAGCAGGGCGATCAAGTGACAGAAAACCCGAGTGGGGGTGGGGCAGGGGTAAAGGATCAAAATAGGCTAAAAGGTAGAGGTAAAATAATGGATGGAAATACATTTAAAAATAATGGACGACGAGACAGACGATGCAGGAAGGATGTTGCCGATGGTGGGGGAGTCCAGAACCAGGGGTCACAGTCTGAGGATACCGGGTAGACCATTTAAGACTGAGATGAGGATGAATTTCTTCACTCAGAGAGTGGTGAGCCTGTGGAATTCGCTACCACAGAAAGCAGTTGAGGCCAAAACATTGTATGTTTTCAAGAAGGAGTAAGATATAGCTCAATACCCGAAAGGGATCCAAGGATATGGGGAGAAAGCGGGAGCATGCTATTGAGTTGGATGATCAGCCATGATCATAATGAATGGCGGAGCAGGCTCGAAGGGTCGAATGGCCAACTCCTGCTCCTATTTTCTATGTTTCTTTGTTTATTAGGCTCTTCTTCGGAACTGATATTCTGTTAGCAGGTGGCAGTGCTGCACTTTGTATGAATAAAAGAGACGTTCACATAGAGTCTGAACCCATCCCAGAGACTGACTGCACCCGAAATTCATTACTCGCAAGTGCAGTAACCGCCGTTTTTCAGGGAAATGAATGAGTCATATTACACCCAGCACGACCCTACAGAAAGGAAATTAGATGAATTACGGCTTAATCTGTCCCTGAGGGTGTTGGTTGAGGGAGGAATGTTGTCCAGGACACCGGGAGAACTCCCCTTCTCCACTTTACCGTGGGATCTGAAACTCCCACTTGAGGCCTTGGTTGAATATCTCATTGGAAGGTCTCAGACTGTCGGAGGGGGACAGGAAAAGGATTGGAACGTTCAGCCGCCTGAATCCCATCCACCTTTCGATTAGATATGACTGACATGTACCTCAACTCCGTTTATCCGCCTCAGCTCCGTATGTTTTGATACCCTGGAAAATTACATTATTCCTAGTATTCCCCCTTAAAGGGGAGACAATTCCACATTTCTCCGACACTTGGAGGTGAAAAGTTGCTTCGAGATTTCACTCCTGAATGGCCTCGGTGAAATTTTAACGATGATGACAGAACTCTCCTCATGTTGATGATGGGTGAGAGTATTTTCCAAAATCGAGTAGAATTCCGACCGGTGGGGAGGAATGTCTCCAATGACAGGAACTTCCCAGGTTTTCCCTCCGTTGAAATGAATGTCAGTAAATTCCGCTGGTCTGTGAAAGGTTTGTTCATGTCCCCCTGGCCAGATTGTCCTTTCTGTGCCCCACACAGGAGCTGTTTAACACCCAGACAGTGACATTAAAATCCAATGTTCAATACTGTCAAATGTATGAAACATTTTGCGCTAGAATATCAGACAATATCTCTGCAATAAAACAAGACATTTTTTTTTTCCAATCGACATTGATCTCTCCACTTCCCCTCTGCCGCCTTAATTCTTTGGCCAGAATTTTTCCGTCGGCGAGTTGGGGGCGGGGCCCGCTCGCCCATCGAGGGCTAAATTCTGACCTATATTTTTCCAATTTTACTGAATTATCTGTTTATAATCCTGATATATCTCAAAACTTCAATAGCCTGTGGTTTTCCTTTCTGCCGTAACACGAGTGTCGGGAGAAGCTCTTCAAGTTTAACCCCAGTAGGATGCCGTTTGACCCCCTCCCATTTTCCATTGGCCTGTCCCACAGCCCTGCCCCCACACCCTGTGATGTTCTTCCTCTTTATCAGGGACTGAGAGGGCAGCACTGCCTGAGACATGAATGCACAGAGCTCAAAATCCCCGAGGCGGAGTTTGAATATCTATGGATTTTTTTTTTACATTTCCGAAACTAAATCCTATTTTCTCAAGCATTTACAAAGAAACTCCAAGTACATTCTGCATAAAAACATATGTCAAGCCTCCTTTTCAATGCATTAATGCTCTGGACCTCAGCCACATCATGTGGCAGCGAGTTCCACATTGTGACCAATCGCCAGATGGACAAATTCTTCCTAACACCTTATGTCACATCAACAATTTCCAGTTCCCTGGCCCCAACCGCTTCCTCTTCACCATGGATGTCCAATCCCTCTACACCTCCATCCCCCACCAGGATGGTCTGAGGGCCCTTAGCTTCTTCCTTGAACAGAGGCCCCAACAATCCCCATCCACCACTACTCTCCTCCGTCTGGCTGAACTTGTTCTCACACTGAACAATTTCTCCTTTAACTCCTCTCACTTCCTCCAAATAAAAGGTGTGGCTATGGGTACCCGCATGGGCCCCAGCTATGCCTGTCTCTTTATGGGGTATGTGGAACATTCCTTGTTCCAGTCCTACTCCGGCCCCCTCCCACAACTCTTTCTCCGGTACATCGATGATTACTTCGGTGCTGCTTCATGCTCTCGTCGGGACCTGGAAAAATTTATCAATTTTGCTTCCAATCTCCACCCCTCCATCATCTTCACATGGTCCATCTCTGACACTTCTCTTCCCTTCCTTGACCTCTCTGTCTCAATTTCTGATGATAGACTGTCCACCAATATCCATTACAAGCCTACCGACTCTCACAGCTACCTCGACTACAGCTCCTCACACCCCGCTTCCTGTAAAGACTCCATCCCATTCTCTCAGTTCCTTCGCCTCCGTCGCATCTGTTCTGATGACGCTACCTTCAAAAACAGCTCCTCTGACATGTCCTCCTTCTTCCTTAACCGAGGTTTTCCATCCACGGTCGTTGACAGGGCCCTCAACCGTGTCCGGCCCATATCCCGCGCATCCTCCCTCACGCCTTCTCCTCCTTCCCAGAAACATGATAGGGTCCCCCTTGTCCTCACTTATCACCCCACCAGTCTCCGCATTCAAAGGATCATCCTCCGCCATTTCCGCCAACTCCAGCATGATGCCACCACCAAACACATCTTCCCTTCACCCCCCCTAACGGCATTCTGTAGGGATCGTTCCCTCTGGGACACCCTGGTCCACTCCTCCATCACCCCCTACTCCTCAACCCCCACTTATGGCACCTCCCCATGCCCACGCAGAAGATGCAACACCTGCCCCTTCACTTCCTCTCTCCTCACCGTCCAAGGGCCCAAACACTCCTTTCAAGTGAAGCAGCATTTCACTTGCATTTCCCCTAACTTAGTCTACTGCATTCGTTGCTCCCAATGCGGTCTCCTCTACATTGGAGAGACCAAACGCAAACTGGGCGACCGTTTTGCGGAACACCTGCGGTCTGTCCGCAAGAAAGACCCAAACCTCCCTGTCGCTTGCCATTTTAACACTCCATCCTGTTCTCTTGCCAACATGTCTGTCCTTGGCTTGCTGCATTGTTCCAGTGAAGCCCAACGCAAACTGGAGGAACAGCACCTCATCTTCCGACTAGGCACTTTACAGCCCTCTGGGCTGAATATTGAATTCAACAACTTTAGATCTTAAACTCCCCCTCCCCCCATCCCCACCCCGTTTCTTTTCCCCCCCCCACCCGCTTTTTTTCAATAATTTATATAGATTCTTCTTTCCCCACCTATTTCCATTATTTTTAAATCTAAAACTAAAACCTTTAGTCTTTCCACCCCACCCCCACTAGAGCTGTACTTTGAATATCCTGTTTTCCATTCTTAATTAGCACTTTTCTCAGACAAAGACCACCACCTTCCTTCAACACCTCTTTGACCCTTTTGTCTGTGACATCTTTTGATTATTATCTGCTCACACCACACCCTCAATGTGTCTCTCCCGCCCCCCACCCCCCACCCACCTACCTTAAACCAATTTATATTTCTCCCTTGTTGAAACTATGCTGCAGTTCTGCCGAAGGGCCATGGAGGCTCGAAACGTTGACTGATTTCTTCTCCGCCGATGCTGCCAGACTTGCTGAGTTTTTCCAGGTAATTCTGTTTTTGTTTTGTTTTAAATTCTTCCTAATATTGGGGGAAATAATTCACCCCAAAGCTTTCCTGCATCAGTTGAGGTGTCCCTGGGAAGGATCCATGAAGCACAGAGGCCTGTGCTACAGAGTTACCTGGGAGGAGACGCCCTCGCCAGTAAATCCGCTGCTTCATCTCTCCACACTCCTGCAAAGGAACATTTCGGAAACAAGTGAAAAATATCTAATTTTAGTGCCATCTGTCAGCTGTGGCTCGTTGGTATTTTTTTTTACCTCTGAATCAGAAAGTGGTGGGATCGAGTCTCACTCCAGATGCTTCGGTACAGAACTCAGACTTGTTCTCATGTTGACTGATGTATTTTCCAACGTGACACCAGTGACTCCCCTTCTAAAGTACTTCCTCTGCTTCAAAGCGCGTTGGGACGTCCAGCGGCTGAGAAAGGCGCTTTTAAAACGCACGATTTTCTTTTATTAAATATAAAGTAACTTGACAGGTCGAACCCTCTAAATTCTCTGTGTCTATCACTCGAAATGCTTTCTTGAAGTCATGGTACTTTTTGCCTTAGTGTGAGCGACTGCAATCAGGAACGCATTTTAAGGATCTGGATCTCACACCTTGTTTCACCAGAGGGATTGTTATCGGCAGCGAGTTCACACTGGAGAAAAGTGCATTGGAATCTCGTTCCCGCCGATCTCCTCCTCCTCTCTCCCTCCCCCCGATCCCCCCCCCCTCTCTCTCTTTCTCTCCACTGTCAACATTCTCTGGAGCCCAACCCGCCCTCGACAGGTTTCAATTATTCCCCTCCGTGCTTTAACTCTGCTTTTCCCCCTTTAGACTGGACTTGTTATTTTTACTGTCCTGTGTGGAAGTCGCAAGGACATAGACCACGATGGAATAATAATTCCCTGAGGATCGGAGTGAACTTTATAGGGAAAAAGCTGAACTGAGGGTGTGCGGCAGCAACCTCGAAACTGAAAGTGGTTTGAATCAGGAAGTGCTGAGTGTGAACATGGCTTCCAGAGAACAGGTCCAGAGTTTGACCGAGGGGGCAATTTGTCCCATTTGTCTTGAGTTCTTCACCGATCCGGTAATACTGGAGTGTGGACACAACTTCTGCCGCTCCTGTATCACCCAGTGTTGGGAAAAGGAGATAAACTCCTGCCCGGAATGTAGAGAGGAGTTTCCGGAAAGAAACCTCAGGGCAAATCGGGCCTTAGCGAATCTAGCCGAGAAAGCTCGAAAATTAAAGCTGGATCCGAAAGAGAAGGAAAGTAAACTTCACTGTGAGGAACATCAGGAACAACTGAAGCTGTTTTGTGAAACTGACAAGAAATTGATCTGTGTGATTTGTAGAGATTCGCGGGAACACAGAGAGCACGGCTTCCTACCGATTAAAGAAGCTGTTGAAATCTACAAGGTAAAAGGGGAAAATATTTTCTAAGTTGATAGTTTTATCACATTTTCATGGTCTAACACTTCAATTCTGTGATTTTCTCTCCCAATCCCAGGATAAGCTGAAATCTTCCTTAGATTCTCTCACACAGAAGAAATCGGCGGTTCGAGAAACGGAACAGAAACAGAAGCGGAAGATTTCCGAAGTCAGGGTAAGGTCTCCCTGTTCTGGTTTTCTGGGATCTCGGTCAGTTTTGCTCCCTTTATCGCGGAACATTAATTATGTTTCACATTTCATTTGGTAGGAACAGTCGAGCAGTCTGCAGACCCACATCACATCCGAGTTCACTAAAATGCACCAGATTCTCACTGAGAAAGAGCAGCGACTACTCAGAGATCTCAGGGAAGAAGAGGAGAGGATTCTTGAAAGAATGGAGAAAAACCTTCGAGAGATTGAGGAGAATTTAAATTCTATTGAGGAGAAGCTCTCAAAGTTGCAGAAACAGATGGAGCAAAAGGACGAGTTGATATTTTTAAAGGTGAGGGAATATATTGCGGGTCAGTTCCGTGAAACTTCACACAGTCACAAAATAACTGATGACTGTGGAATAAATATTGAAATTACCGAATAAATAAAAACTGAGTTAAACAAATTTCCGTCTGTTTCGTGGCAGTTCTGCGGTCTTCCCGAAATAATCGACTTCCACATTGTCTGCAGATTCCCGGGAATACCTGTAACCTCCAGAGAATGAGTTTCCTTGATCCTCACACTTGCATTGTGATTATTTCCGTGTTGCCAAGTTTAATTTTCTCCTGGACCGCCCATTGTAACCTAGTTCCAGTTCATGTTGTGAGTGTGAGGGTCTGTCTGGTACGGTGTGTGAGAGTCACTGTGTCTGTGAGCGGGACTGATGTTGAGTTCCAGTTTACTTTACTCTCCACAACCTTCCTACCAAAATGCATCACTTTACAATTCCGTCTTAAATCTAATATGCTCTGGGTCTGATCATTTCACCAGCCGCCCTGTTTATGTCCTCCTGAAATGTGTGCAGTTCTGGTTACCTCATGACAGAAACGGTGTAATTGAATTAGAGAGGGTACAGAGGAGATTTACAAGGATGTTACCAGGACTAGAAAATTGCAGCTATGAGGAAAGGTTGGAAAGGCTGGGGCTGTTCTGCCTGTGACAGAGGAGGCTGAGGGGATATTTGAGATACACAGAATTGTGAGGGGCCTGATAGAGTGGGTGGGGAAGGGCGTATTTACTTACCAGAGAGGCTAGTGACGAGGGTCACAGATTTAAAGTGCATAGAAAGATGAGAGGGAAGATGAGGAAAAACTGAAAGGTCTGAAGGTGAATAAATCACCTGGACCAGATGGATTACACCCCAGGGTTCTGAAGAAGATAGCTGAAGAGATAGTGGAGGCGTTAGTGGTGATCTTTCAGGAATCTCTCGAGTCAGGGAGGGTCCCAGAGGACAGGAAAATCGCTAAAATAACCACGCTGTTTAAGAAGGGAGTGAGGCAAAAGAGAGGAAATTACAGGCCGATTAGCCTGATCTCAGTCATTGGTAAGATTTTAGAGTCCATTATTAAGGATGAGATTTCAGAATACTTGGAAGTGCATGGTAAAATAGGGCAAAGTCAGCATGGTTTCATCAAGGGAGGTCATGCCTGACAAATCTGTTAGAATTCTTTGAGGAGGTAACAAGTAGGATAGTCAATGGAGAGCCAATGGATGTTATCTACTTGGACTTCCAGAAGGCCTTTGACAAGGTGCCGCACAGGAGGCTGCTCAGTAAGATAAGAGCCCATGGTGTTAGAGGCAAGGCACTAGCATGGATTGAAGATTGGCTGTCTGGCAGGAGGCAGAGAGTGGGGATAAGGAGGTCCTTCTCTGGATGGCGGCCGGTGACTAGTGGAGTTCCGCAGGGGTCAGTGTTGGGGTCACAACTTTTCACTTTACACATTAATGATCTAGATGAAGGAACTGAGGGCATTCTGGCTAAGTTTGCAGATGATACAAAGATAGGTGGAGGTACAGGTAGTATTGAGGAGGCGGGTAAGCTGCAGAAGCATTTGGACAGGTTAGGGGAATGGGCAAAGCAGTGGCAGATGGAATACAATGTGGGCAAGTGTGAGGTCATGCAGTTTGGTAGGAAAAATAGAGGCATAGACTATTTTCCAAATGGGGAGAGAATTCAGAAATCTGGAGTGCAAGAGACTTGGGAGTCCGTGTCCAGGATTCTCTTAAGGTTAACTTGCAGGTTGAGTCGGTATTTAGGAAGGCAAATGCAATGTTGGCATTTATTTCGAGAGAACTAAAATATAAAAGCAGGGATGTGCTGCTGAGGCTTTATAAGGCTCTGGTCAGAACACATTTAGAATATTGTGTGCAATTTTGGGCCCCATACCTCAGGAAGCATGTTCTTGCCCTGGAGAGGGTCCAGAGGAGGTTCACGAGAACGATCCCAGGAATGAAAGGCTTAACATATGAGGAACGTTTGATGACTCTGGGTCTATACTCGATGGAGTTTAGAAGGATGAGGGGGGATTTAATTGAAACTTACAGAATACTGAAAGGCCTGGATGGAGTGGACGTGGGGAAGATGTTTCCATTAGTAGGAGAGACTAGCACCCGAGGGCACAGCCTCAGAGTAAAGGGAAGACCTTTTAGAACAGAGATGAGGAGAAACTTCTTTAGCCAGAGAGTGGTGAATCTATGGAATTCATTCACAGAAGGCTGTGGAGTCCAGGTCATTGAGTGTATTTAAGACATAGATAGATAGGTTCTTGATTGGTAAGGGGCTCAAAGGTTACGGGGAGAAGGCGGGAGAATGGGGTTGAGAAACTTATCTGCCATGATTGAATGGCGGAGCAGACTCGATGGGCCAAATGGCCTAATTTCTGCTCCTATGTCTTATGGACTTATGGTCTTATGGAAAAAACGTTTACACCCAGATGGTTGTGGGATCTGGAACTCACTGCCTGTAAGGGTAGTAGAGGCAGAAACCCTCAACTCATTTAAAAGCTGTCTGGATAGTAACATCAAGTGCTGTAACCTGCAGGCCTGTGGACCAATGGATGCAAAGTGCGATGAGGCTGGATGGCTTGTTTTTCATCTGGCGCAGACACGATGGGCCGAGTGGCCTCTTTCTGTGCCGTAAACTTTCTATGTTTCTAAATCTGTTACTGTGCTCCTCACTGTTCTTTATTCATTTATTTCAGGAGGAAGCTTGTCGGAAGAGAAGGTAGGACATGTTTTCTGCTGAAACTCTGCACAAGTTGGTAAAATAACTCAGAAAGGTTTTGTTATGAATTTCTTTTCTAGTTACCATCGCAACATTAAAGGGCGACAATAACTCTGCTTATGGTTTAAGTACTAGTCTTTTATTGTGATGACATGCTTTATTGCAGATATTAAATTAGATTTCATATAACTGGTCTACATGATTGTATTAAATTACAAGATGCCATGCAGTCCTGAAGTGCTCACTTGCAGGCTGCAGACTGCTGTTCGTGCGGCTGTGACCTTCCGCCTGACCCTGAGAGAGCCACACCGTCCATGTTTCCATGGTGTCGACCATCCATGTCCCTGCAAGGCTCCTGACTAAACCGAGACAGTCACATGTTAAAGTGGGAACGGGTTTTGTTTTGATTCCAGTATAGAACCTTGACCTGTATCCTTAACACCGACAAGACAGACCCAGCAGAGGTGGCGGCACTGTGGTGTAAAGTTTGGATGGAGTTGCCCTGGGAATACTTAACATCGACTCAGGACCCGTTGGAGTTTCATGGCATCGGGTAAAATATGGGCAAGGAAACATATTGATGATGACCACGTTCCCACCATTTGCTAACCACACCCACCCCCCCTCTCACCCACTCCTCAGCTGATGAATCAGTACTCCTCCATGTTGAACGCCACTTGGAGGAAGCACTGAGAGTTGCAAGGGTGCAGAATATAGATTGGATGGGGCACTTCAATGACCATCACCAAGAGTGACTCGTTAATGCAACTCGACTTCCTGCTGTTTGGCACCTTGCTGATGAATGCAGGAGCTGTGCTGAACTTCAAACTAAAGAGAAAAGAACTGCAGGGTTTTGGAGAAGATGGCCATAAACTGACGACAGGTGATAACATCAAAGAGTTCCTGCTGAGTCTGCGCTACTTCCGGATCTTCATCGCCCTGTGGAATATCTTCATGATGTTCTGTATGATTGTGCTGTTTGGATCTTGAAACCTATAGATGCTGTGAAAATAATGCAGTTCAGGACAGCCCCATTGGACTTGGATTCTTAGCAGGCTCTTTCCCTTCTCCATTATAATTTCTACAAATTGTTCAGTCTTGAGAGTCAGACATGTTTTTTTCCTACCTCCAACAATTGTACATATCCAAAGTCAAGCTGTTCTGCAACAGCAGCTACAGAGGTGGTAGCTGCTGTCCAGTGTAACTATCTCAATATTTTCCCTCCCTAACAGCACTGTGGGTGTACCCACACCACATGTGCTGCAGCTGTACAAGAAGGCAGCTCACCACCAACATTCTAAGGGTAATTATGGATGGGCAGTAAATGCTGGCCCAGCCAGCAATGCCCACATCTCATGAATGAATTTTTAAAAAGCGCCACTACTGGCTGAGCTGGTTCTGTCGCAAAGGACATAGCTGCTAGACTGGGTATGTGGCAGGTGGTGAGGGAACCAACAAGAGGGTAAAAACAGACTTGATCTCATCCTCATCAATCTGCCTACCGCACATGCATTGTGGAGATGAACTCCTGCCTTCACATTGAGCATACCCTCATTCAAAACTGGGTGTCCATGAGGCGCTGTTGGCCGTTAGCAGCAGCAGATTTGTACTCAGCCACACTCTGTGACCTCATGGTTTGGCATATCCTGCACTCGACTATTATCACCAAGCCAGGGAATTAACCCTGGTTCAATGAAGAGTGCAGGAGGGCATGCCAGGAGCAGCACCAAGCATGCCTAAAAAGGAGGTGTCAACCTGGTGAAGCTACAACTCAGGGCTACTTGCATGTCAAACAGCGTAAGCAGCAATGGATAGACAGAGATAAGCGATCCCACAACCAACGGATCAGATCAAAGCTGTGCAGTACTGCCGCATCCAGCGTTGCATGGTGGTAGCCAATGAATCAACTAATGTGAGGAGAAGGGTCCACAAATACCCCCACCCTCAATGATGGGGAGCCCAGCACATCAGTGAAAAAGATTAAGGCTGAAGTATTTCAGCCAGATTTACCAAGTGGATGACCCATCTCGTCCTTCTCCAGAAGTCCGCAGCATAACAGATGCCTGTCTTCAGCCAATTTGATTCACTCCACATGATATCAAGAAATGGCTGAAGGCACTGGATACTGCAAAGGCTATGGGGCTTGACAATATTCTGGCAATAGTACTAAAGACTTGTGCTCCAGGACTTATCGCACCCCTAGCCAAGCTGTTCCAGTACAACTACAACACTGGCATCTACCTGGCAATGTGGAAAATTGCCCAAGTGTATCATGTAAACAAAAAGAGGGACAAATCTAACCTGGCCAAGTACTGCCCTGTCAGTCTACTCTCGATCATCAGTGAAGTGATGAAGGGTCTTCAAAAGTGCTAACAAGCGGCACTTACTTAGCAATAACCTGCTCACTGACGCTCAGTTTGGGTTCTGCCAGGGTTGCTCAGCTCCTGACCTCATTACAATCTTGATTCAAGCATGGACAGTAGAGCTGAACTCCAGAGGTGAGGTGAGATTGACTGAACATTACATTATTTGACCGAGTGTGGCATCAAGGAACCCTAGCAAAACTGGAGTCAATAGTAATCGGAGGAAAACTCTCCACTGGTTGGAGTCATAACTGTTACAAAAGAAGATGGTTGTGGTTGTTGGAGGTCAATTATCTCAGTTCCTGGACACCACTGCAGGAGTTCGTCAGGGCATTGTCTTATGCCCAACCATCTTCAACTGCTTCATTATTGACCTTCCTTCCATCATAAAGTCAGAAGTGGCGATGTTCTCTGATGAATGAACGATGTTCAGCGCCATTTATGACTCCGCAGATACTGAAGCACTCCATGTCCAAATGCAGCAAGTCCTAAACAATATCCAGGCTTGGGCTGACATCTGGCAAGTAATATTTTCCCCACACAAGTGCCAGGCAATGGCCATCGTCAACATGAGAGAATCTAGCCATCGCCCCTTGATATTCCATCCCTTGCTATTACCATTTCTGAATCCCTCACTGTCAACATCCTGAGGGTTACCATTGAACTATTAAGTAGAAACTAAACTGGACTAGCTATATAAATGCAATGGCTACAAGCACAAGTCAGGGGCTAGGAATCCTGCGATGAGTAACTCAGCCTGCCAATCACCTAAAGCCACATGTCAGGAGCATGATGAATACTTTCCACTTGCCTGGATGAGTGCGGCTCCGATAACATTCAAAAAGTTTGACATCATCCAGGACAATGCAGCCCACTTGACTGACACCCCATCCACAATCATTAACTCTCTCCACCACCAACGTACAGTGGCAGCAGTGTGTACCATCTACACGATGCAGTGCAGGAACTCACCATTCCTCATTAGACAACACCTTCCGAATCCATGACTGCTACCACCTAGAAGGACACGGGCAGAAGATGTGTGGGAGCACCACTACTTGGAAGCTCCCCTCCAAGCCACTCACCATCCTGACTTGGAACTCTATCATCGTTCCTTCACTGTCGCTGGGTCAAATTCCTCCCTTACAGCACTGTGGGTGTACCTGGACCACTTGGACTGCGGGGGTTCAAGAAGGCAATTCACGACGACCTTCTGCAGGGGCAGTTAGGGATGGGCAATAAATGCTGGGCTAGCCAGTGAAGCACACACCTCGTGAATGATTGAAAAAAAACCAACGCAACAGCAGAAACATGTTTTAAGCTATAAAGCAATATTGGCACCAAACCACGAGGAGATATTAATACCAAAGATGAGGTGCATTTTAAAACGTTTTAAAGGAAGAAATAGAGAGGCAGGAAAGTTTAGGGAAGGAATTTCAGAGCTCAGGGTCCTTGGCAGCTGATGGTCCTGCTGCCAATGGTGAAGCGATTAAAATCAGGGATATTCAATTGGCCAGAAGTAGAGGAGCGCAGGTGTCTCGGAGAGTTGGGTTGATGTTTTCAGTCTTTGCTTTCATTCAACAAGCTTTGTTTGGAATACAGCAAGTGAACAGGCTAAATGTTTATCTTCTCCTGTGATCTGTGATATACTGGTAACTAATCTGTTATCATGCTGTGGGCCTTTTGCAGGACATGAGTTTCCATCCTCTGCCCTTGCATTCCCAAGTTACCTTTTGCTCAGTTATAGAGAGAAATTTCACTTTCTATCACATTTGTTCTAATATGAAAAATGCTGAAATATATGAATGCTGGGGTAGCTTCACCATTTAAATCATGTCGAAAATATTCAATTGGGATGAATTTACACCATCAATTCTTTAATATTTACAGGATTAGTGGTGAGATTCATACACTCTCAGTAGCAGATGCTGCGGCCCTGTCTATCAGAAAGTTCAAAGGACCATTACAGTACACAGCTTGGAGGGAAATGATCAATTCCATTAACCCTGGTAAAAATTTTATATTAATTTTCCTAACTATAATTCCAGTTGTGAAGGAAATAAATGGGCTCCAAAGTTCCAGGGATGTGGGGGAAACAGGAAATCCAACGTACCTCCAGTGAGGGGCTGTGGTAGTATGATCATCTTAAGATCATAAGAAATAGGAGCAGCAGGAGGCCATTTGGCCCATTAAACCTGTCCCGCCATTCGATAAGATCATGGCTCATCTAACTGTGGCTTTAACTGCCCTTTTTTCCTGTTCCCTATAGCCCTTACCTCCACTGTCGATCAAAAATCTGCCTAATTCTGCCCTGAGTATAAACAACAGCCTCTTCTCCATTGCTGTCTGTGGAACAGAATTCCAAAGGCTAAGATCCCTCAAAGAGAAGAAATTCCTTCTCATCTCTGTCTTAAAAGGGAGACAGAGCCCTAATTTATAAACTATATCCATTGCTTCTAGATACCCCCACAAGAGGAACCATCCTCCCACTATCTACCCTATCAAGCTCCCTCAGAATCACCTATGTTTCAATAAGATCACCTCTGATTTTTCTAAATTCAAGAGTAAATGCCTAAATTGTTCAACCTTTCTTCGTCAGACAACCCCTTCATCCCAGGAATCAGCCTAGCGAACATTCCCTGAACCGCTTCTCAGACATAAAAGAACTCCCTTTAGTAAGGAAACGAAAACTGTGAAGTTAAAGCCGCCATAGTCCCAGAGGATCATCGGTTGCACTCTCATTAGTGAGAGATGACTGGTGGTGAGTTTAACCTGAGGGTCACCACACCTCAGGTGTGGGGTGACGTTGAGAAGGCAGGGCTTTCATGGATGACCTCAGCCAGTACAGGTATTGTACTGTTGCATCACTCTGCACAAACCAGCCGTCCAGCCAGCTGAGATAACCGACACCCAAACTGTACTGTTACTCTCAGCAATGACCTGTACAGTTATATCAAGAGTTCCCCACTATTATACTCCATCTCCCTTTCAATTAAGGCCAACATTCCATTGGCTTCCTAATTACTTTCTGTACCTGCATGGGGAGGTAGAAGGAAGTGGAGCTGATGCCGCAATCAGATCAACCACAATCTTATTGAATGGTGGAGCAGGCTCGCAGGCCCCGAATGGCCTACTCCTGCTCCTAATACTTCTGTTCTTGTGCTCACCTTTGTAATTAATATATAAGATACCCCTATACTCCAGCATTCTGCAACTTCTCTCCATTTAAATAATATTCTATTTTTTAATTCTTACTGACAAAGTGGACTACGTAATAATTTCCCACATTAAACTCCAGCTGCCAATTTTTCCCACTCACCTTTCCATATTCCTTTGCAGACAATTTTAATCCCTCCTCACAACTAGCATCCTATTGCATCATCAGAAAATTTGGCTGCAATATAGTCAGTCCTTTTAATATGTCCTATCTATAAACTGTAATTAGTTGAGGCCCAAGCACTGATCCTAGGTGCACTCCACCAGTTACAGTTTGCCAAACTGAAAATGACCCATTTATCCTGAATCTCTGTACCTGCTCATTATCCAATCCTCTATCAATGCCATTGTATCACCCCTAACACTTCTCTTCTGCAGTAAACCTTTATTGATACTTTATCTAATGCCATTTGGAAATCAAAATACACTACATCTACTGGTTCCCCATTATCCATCCTGCTTGTTACATCATCAAAGAGCTCTAATAAATTTGTCAAACATGATTTCCCTTTAACAAAACTATGTTGACTCTGCCTGATAATGTAATGATTTCTAAATGTCCTGCTACTACCTTTGAAATAATGGTTTCCTGCATTTTCCCAATGACAGATATTAGATTAACTAGCCTATAGTTCACTGATTTCTGTCTCCCTCCTTTCTTGAACAGTGGTGTTACATTCATGGCTTGCCAGTCCATTGTGACCTTCCCAGAGACTAGAGAATTTTGGAAGTTTGCAAACAGTGAATCAATTATCTCTGCAGTCACTGCCTCACAAACCCAACTATGCAAGTCATCAGGTCAAAATTTCTTGTCAGCCTTTAGTCCTATTATTTTCCTCCTACTTTTTCTCTGGTGATCTTGATTGTTTTAAATTCCTCTCTCCTTTTTGCCTTTGTTCCTCTATTATTCTTGGTATGCTTCTTGTGCCTTCTACTATGAAGAATACTTGTTCAATGTCTCTGCCATTTCCTGTTTTCCCACTATCGATTCCCCAGTCTCACCCTCTAAGGGGCCCACACTTACTATCGCAACTCTTTTTTTATGTATGTGTAGAAGCTTTTACTGTCTGTCTTTAGGTTTCTTGCGAGTTTCCTCTCATACTCCAATTTCTCCCTCGATTTTTTAGTCAATCTTTGCTGGTTTCTAAAATTTTCCAAATTTTCTGGCCTACCACTAATCATTGCGGCATTGTACATCTTTTATCACAATTTGATGCCACCATTACCTTGCTAAGTCAGCCACACATGGCGAACTCTGTTCATTGAGCCTTTCTTTCTCAATGAAATGTATTTTTGTTGAGAGTTATGAAATATCCCCTTAAATGTCTGCCACTGCTTCTCTACCAACTTGCCTTTAATCTATTTGCCCTGCCCATTTTAGCCAACACGGTCTTCAAACCCTTGTAATTGCCTGCATTTAAGTTTAAGGCATGAGTTTCAGACATAAGTTGCCCATCCTAAAACTGAATGTGAAATTCTATCTTATTGTGATCTCTCTTAACTAGAGGATGTTTCACCATGAGGTCATTTATTAATCCTTTCTTGGTAGATATTACCAGGTGTAAAACAGCCTGTTCCCTGGATGGTTCAGGAGCATATTGTTCAAAGAATCTGTCCCAAATACAATCTACGAACTCATCCTCAGTCACCTTTTCCAATTTGATTCAGCCAAACGGTATGAAGATTACAACCGCCTACAGTTATTGCAGTATCCTTCTTACAAGCTCCCATTATTTTTTGATTTACACTCTGTCCTACAGCTTAGCTACTTTCAGTAGGCATATAAACCACTCCCATTAATGATTTCTTTCCCTTGGTGTTTCTCATCTCCACCCAAATTGTTACAACCTTTTGATCCTCGGAAACAAAATAATTTCTCACAACTATACTGATCACGTTCCTGATTAACAGAGCTACCCGATCTCTTTTTTTGCTTTCCCCCTGTCCTTCCAAAATGTCACATACCCTTGAATATTCAGGTCTCAGCTGTGGACACTCTGCAACCATATCTCTGTAAAGGCCATCATAAAATAATTTATTTCCATTTGTGCTATCAATTCATCCATCTTGATACAAATTCTGTGTGCATTCTGATAAGGAGCTGTTATTTTGGTCTTTGGGCAATGTTTCCCTACCCTGGCCTTATTGGCTGGTATACTCTTATGTTTGTAAGCTCTATCACTTCCTGTTATACTCTGTTTATCATCACCTGCAATGCTATCCTACACTATTGACTTGTCCTTTTTCTTCAATGTTCAAAATCTCACCGCACATGAACACTTCCTCCCCCTCCCCCACTCTTTAGGTTAAAGTCCTCTCCACAGCCGTATTTTACAATTTGCCAGGACACTGGTTCCAGCGTGGTTCAAGTGAAGGCCATTCTAATAGTTTCACTCCCTTTTTCACCAACGTTGCTGCCAGGGCCCCATGAATTGAAACACATTTGAATCTGTTGGACAATTGCAAGAGCTGGTCTTTCTTACCTGACTTTCTTCCCTTTCCCTGACCACTAAACAAATTGGAAATACCTAAGAGTGTCACTGCCTCCTGGAACAAAATGTGTTGGTAACTTTACCCCTCTCCAATGCATTGCACTGTCCAAATCACGGATTCCAGTGGATCAGCTCAGAGCTGAGGTTCTTCAAGCTGCAGACACTTACTGCAGATGTGGTTGCCGTGAATCAGACGGGTAGCGTCCGGTCCCCACCTGCTGCAACTGCAACACATCACCTGCCTATCTTTATTTCATTTTTATCGAACTGATTCGATTTCAACTGGCTCTGGTAGAACACAAACAGAGGAGCATAAGCATTTTATTGCTGTGTAAGTGCCACTTGATGTCATTGTCAACATCACATTCTACCACTTGCCTGAAGATTGAGAGTAGACTGTTGGATCTGTGATTGTCCGCATTGTATTTGTCCTGCTTTTTGTGGACAGGATGTACTTGGGCAATTTCCCACATTGTCGGTCAGATGCCTGTGTTGTAACTCGGCTATGGGTGTCTCTAATTTTGGAGTTAAAATCTTCAGTTCTACAGCTGGGATGTTGTTAGTGCCCATTGCCTTTGCTGTTTCCAGTGAGTTCATCCCTTACTTGTGATCATGTGGAGTCAGTTGCATCAGATGAAGACTGGCATCTGTGACATTGGCGACGTTGGAAGGAGAACAAAATGGATCATCTAGGTCATTGTTTCTCCTGCAGCTGTTGCCCTGATGTGAGATGTGGTGGTTACCACAAGTACTCAATCAGAGTTAAATCTGCTACGAGTGTGGCACGGATGCCGTTTCAAGGCTAAGAGACTGAAGCTCTATGCTCCCTTCTTAACAGTAGCAAACCAGAGGCTGCACTGGAAGAGGGATTTGGGTGTAAGATTAAAGAGATGTTTGTGCATTTGCCTAAATCCTTTGTCAGATCGCACATGGAGATTTTGGTGGCCTGCTCGTCTACTTTATCTCCATTATGAAGGGTGGCAGTAGGCCTCACATAAAAGGTTTGCAATCATAGAATGATAGAAAAGTTACGGTGCAATAAGAGGCCATTCAGCCCATTGTGCCTGCGCCAGCCAAAGAACAAAGAATCTAGCCGCTCATTTTAATCCCAATTTCCAGCTCCTGATACGTAGCTGTGCAGGTTACAACAGTTCAGGTGCAGATGCAGGTATCTTTCAAATGAGTTGAGCATTTCAGCTTAAATCACCAACAAGGCCAAGACTTCCAGATGCCCATCACCCTCTGGGTGAAAAATATTTTCCTCATTTCCCCTCTAATCCTTTTACCAATCACCTTACTTCTGTGCCCTGTGGTAACCAGCGTCTGATACAGTTCCATCACAATGTCACTGCCTTGGACTTCATTACCTCGTCCATTAAAGAAAAGCATTCCATATGCTTTCTTGACCACTGTACCCACCTGTACTGCCACCTTCCAGGACATGCGCATGCACACCAACGTCTCTCACTTCCTCAACCCCACCCCAAATGCATTACTCACACTTATCCAGATTGAATTCAATTTTCCCTCTCAACAAAACCATTGATATCATTCTGGAGATAACAGCTACCCTCTACACTTCCAACTGCACGGAAAATGTTCGTGTCATTGGCAAATTTCTTAATCATATCTCCCACATTTACATCCAAATCATTAATATATGCAACAAGCAGCAAGGGCTCCAACACTGAGCCCTGTCAATCACCACTGGAAACCATTATCCATTTGCAAAGATATCTATCGACCATGACATTTTGTTTCCTGTTGCTGAGCCAATTTTGGATCCAACTCGCCACCTTCCCTGTGACCCATGTGATCTCACTTTCCTGACCAGTCTGTCATGTGGGACCTTGTCAAATGCCTCACTAAAATCCATGTAGACAACATTTGCTCCACTATCCTCATCCATCCTTCTTGTTGGTTCCTCAAAAATTTCGATTACGTTAGTAAGACATGATCTTCCTCTCCAAAACCATGCTGGCTATTCCTGATCAATCAATGCCTTTCTAAGTGACACTTTATCCTGCCTCTCAGAATTGATTCTCATAATTTGCTCACAGCTGAAGTCAGGCTGACCAGCCTATCATTTTCTGGCCAATCTCTCACAACCTTTTTAAATAATGGTACAATGTTTGCAGACCTCCAATCATCTGGTACCTCACCTGTCTCTAGTGAGGATTGGAGAATAATCCTCAGGGTATCCGTTATTTCCTCCCTGGCTTCTTTTAACAACCCGGGATACAATCCACGTGGTCCTGGTTATATATCCACTTTCAAGGATGTCATTTTTTCCATTGCTTCCTCTCTCACTATACTTATTTTATCTAATATTTCACACACCTCCTCTTGAACTAGAATGTCTGCATCATCCCTCTCTTTAGTGAAGACTGAGACAAAATACGCATTGAGAACCCTGCCCACATCCTCAGTATCAATGCACAGGTTACCATGTACATCTCTGATAGGCCCTACCCTTCCTTTAGTTATTATTTTGCTCTTAATGTACTGGCAAAACACCTTAGGGTTTTATATGATTTTACCTGCCAATATTTTTGCAAATCCTCACTTTGCTTTCGTAATTTACATATTTACTTCACCCCTGTACTTTCTATACTCCTCTAGACTTGCTGCAATATTAGACTTTTTGTGACTGCCATGAGCCTTCTTTTTTTGTTTATCTTGACATTTCTGCTTCTGCGAAACCAGGGGGCTTTGATTTGTCAGTATTTTTGATGTGGACATGTCTACACTGTGCCCGTAGAACCTTGCCTATGAATAATTCCCACTGATTTGACAACATTTTCCCCTCTAATAACTCTATCCGGTCCACTTTCGCCAATTAACCTCTCAACTTTGTAAAATTTGTCTCCCCCAATTTAGAACTTTAATTCCTGCTTTCTATTTGTCCTTTTCCATAATTGTGTTAAATCTAACTGTCTTATGGTCAGTATCTCCAAAATGGTCACCCACTGCTACTTCATCCACTTGCCCAGGTTCTTTTCCAAAGACTAAATCTAGAATTGCGCCCGCTCTCGTTGGGCTAGTTATGTGCTGGCTAAGAAAGTTCTCTTGACTGCAGTTCAAGAATTTTGTGCCCTCTGTGCCCTTCACACTGTTCACATCCCAATTCATATTAGGGTAGCTAAAGTCTCCAAATATTGCCGTCCTATTGTTTTTGCACTCATAAATTTGCCTACATATTTGCCCCCTTCCACTATTTGGGGACCTGAGTACACTCCTAGTAGTGTGCCTGCCCCTTTTTTATTTCTGAACTCCACCCATATGGCCTCATTTGATGCTTCATTTTGGATGTCATCCCTCCTTTCTGCTGTCATTGATTCTTGAACCGATAATGCTGCACCCCCACCTTTTTTATTCCACTCTCTACCGTGCCTGAAAACACTATATCCAGGGATGGTAATCTGCAATTTTTGCCCCTCCATAAGCCAAGTTTCTGTTATAGCGATGATATCATGCTGCCATGTGTCTAACCAAAGTGCAATGGACATCATTGAAGGATCGTTGCTTGTTTAGAGCATGAGGAGAGGGAGTGTAGATTGGACCTGTGCTGAGGGCAGTGAGGAGATCCATGAGAAGGATCAGCAGCTCTAACTGTCTTATGCAGGGTCCATGAAGGAAAGAAGTTTACCTTGGTTTTGGGTGCCACAATGACTGATCACGGTCTTCCACTAAAGCTAAGGCCCATCTGAGACTGAGACTTGTAGGGTTCTCTGTGACTGGAGGGTCAGGGGCCTTGCACCTCAGCAAAGCATAGTGCAGGTGAGGCACTCAGTGAGTGGACTACAGAGTAACCTCTAATCTTATTGGTGTGATAACGATGTCAAGGGATATGCGATTATGATGTGTGAGTGGTGACCAGGGGGTGCAGGAACATGATAATCTCTCATCAATGTGCATGGAGCAGCGATTTATAGGGGCCAAATGTTCTCATGTTGATGATCCACAGCTGGTTCATCTTGAAAGAGCTCTGTGCTAGGTCGGCTCCCCTTTGAGAGCAAGTGTCAGGGTTAGCAAGAGCCGGCCTCACGGAAGTCAAGATGGCGGCCATTGGCCTGGCCACAGGTGTATCACAGGCGGTGCTCTTATCTACAAATGGGTGAAAGGCAATGCCGTAGGTGGCTTTGTAGATCCCAGGATCTATTTGCCAGCTTCTCCACAATGAGCTGCGGCCACAAGGGCTTGGAGGGAATCCAATGCTGATGGCATTGAAGGTCACCCCCGCCTTGAACTTCTTTAATAAAGGACCCTTCTAGGGCTTCACTTGGGATCAATGCATCAGCTCTCAGTCAGTGACACACAAGTGTATTCAGAATGCCCAATCAGGATAGTGCATCTCTGGAAAGTTTAGATTTGACATTCCTTCCAATCTGTTGTGTTCAGGACTTTGTCAGTACATTGCTGAAATCACAATTCTACTAACAGGTGCCTGAGGTTGCAGGAGATGGTGCAGATCCTAATAAGCGCATTTGGCGCCAGGGTTCTGCACTTCATTATAGTTGGGCACATGCAGGGCTCAAACCAACAGCAGGGAAGATGTCACTACTGCAATTTAATTCTGCTGTCAAAAATAAAGGTACATTTGAGAAACCGAAGGTCAGTAAAGAAGAAGGTGCTGTGGCCTTCCACTCTGCAAAGGATAGTAAACCAAAAAGTTCAACAAATTGATTCTGGTAACTATCAGATTGGTATGAGCCTGTCTACCGCATCATATTCCAGCTATAGCCTCTGCATGTGGTTCGGCCACATCCTGGCCCTCCCATCCCTTCATTGTCCTTCTCATTGGAGCAGACATCTTGCTTCCCCGTGTCTCGCTCAGGAACATGTCCCCCTTTTGTAACACGAGGCTGTGCAGGGTGCAGCAGACAATGATGATCTGAGACATTCTCAGTATGGGAAAGCACTGCCTGAGCCATCCAAACATCTGAACCTCATCTTTAGGAGCTCAATCACTTACTCAGTCAGGGACCTGTGTGGGTATAGCCATCATTGTAACTCCTCAGCAGTACTCTGTGGGTGGTGAACTGGCATGATTAGCCATTTTTGCTGGGGGTATCCCTTATCCCTGAGGATCCTGCCCGGCAATCGCCGAGATAGTTCCTTTAATACCCTCCACCGCCACCCCCCTTCCTCCCACTTCGAGGCATCTTACTTACTGACTAACTGCGTGGTCAACGTCAGATTTGAAAAAATGGTGTGCGTCACCTTCCAACCTTCATCCGCCAACTTCTACCCTCACCCCTGCCACCCACCAGCTACCCCCATCACATTCACCCTCCCAATATCAACCTTCCACTCCCCTCTGTCACCCTTGAACCTCCCTTCGTTCCACTGGGCACTATTCTGATCCACCTCCACATGCCCTCCCAACCCTGAGATCTGATGAGTACAGGCCCAACCTAAACAACCCCTCAAAACCTTTATTAACCCACCATGCAATAATATACACTTCCAACCCCAGTTGTTCAGTGAGATCCGCTTGTCGGAGCCCATTCCCACGTGGTCAGTCTGCTGAATGACTTCCTGTGACTGACCACTTCACGCTTTCCTGGCTGCAGCAACACTGTCCTTGTGGCTGTGGCTTTATATCCCTTTATGACCCTGGTCCCTTGATATATAAGTTCATACCTTGATTTGAGTCATCCAATTGTTTTTCATGCCTTATCAGTCCCTCCACCTGCATGTGGCCATTCCTGCTCTCAGCAGGGGATATCTCCAGGTGTATGCCAGCTATGGATGTAATATCTGTATCTTGATAAGGCATGAAGAAAGCTATTCACACATATCCAGAGATGCCATTGTCTATGAAAGTTGCTGTAGACGGAGTGTCTGTTGGTGAGCCACCACCTCAATGACATGTCCTGAAATGTCTGTGTGTGCCCCTGTTTAGTTAAAACTGTCTTTATTTTTAAACAGTTCAATAAGAGTTTCAGAAAGAGTAAACCTTGTTTGGATGGTAACGCAATATGTGAAAATCAGACAGTAAATCAGTAACTCAGTTTACATCGTGCTCAATATCAATCTCCATCGGAGTTAATGGAAACAGGTATTGAGTGGAATGTATTCCGAGCTGCTACTTCAGTGTTGTCCGTGTCACACAGCCTTCCATGACAAATTTCACCCCCTCCCCCTGTGTCTCCTTGTCACCTTGGAGCATCTGTTGGTGACACTTTATCGCCTTCTGGATTAGGAAATCAGGATAGTGAACTTGTCCCTCATGTGCAAGTGCACAGGTATAGAAAGGAGCAGTTTCAGCTGCAGCGTTTACACCAATGAGCACTTCAAATAGGCCTCTGGAGGAGTAATTTCTGCATTTCTGGAACTCCACACTTTAGGAAGGATGTCAAGTCATTGGAGAGGGTATAGGGGAGACTTAACAGCACAATAGCACTGATGAGGGACTTCAGTTTACAGGGTAGTTGGATAAGCTGGCAATGCTCTCCCTATACCAGAGAAGTTTAAAGGGGAGATTTAATGCAGGAATTTGAATTATGAGGGTTTTATTGAGCAGGTCAGGAGAATCTGTTTACTCTGGTAAGTGTGTCTATAACTAAAGGCTATGATTTAAAATAATCACCAAAAGAATTAGAGGGGTAATGAGCAAAAATGAAATCTCACAGACTATGTTCATGATCTGCAATTCATTGTCTGAAAATGTGGATTCCACAGGAACTTTCAAAAATGAATTGAAGATGTTCTCAAATGGACTAATATGCAGGGTTCCGGACAAAAAGCTGGACTAGAAGATTAAATTTGACAGCCTCCACAAGTACGATGGGCTGAATGGTCTCCTTCTGCGTTATAAGATTCCGTTATCTCGTCCAACTCATAATTGGGCTGGGATGTTTTTAAGGGACTAGGGCAGTCCCAAAAACAGGTGTTAGGCAACATCCATCTGCTAATGTTGGTGCTGTTTTAGGACACTGTCCAAAAATTGGGATGTCCTGAGACTCGAGCCCTGAGCCTTGGGTTTCCTGGACATGGATATGTGCGGCAGTGAAAAGCTGAGCACATTTATTTTCCTGTTTACAATATGGAGATGGGGGAGGAAGCAGTGTTTTTCTCAGCTCCTCAATGCTCCTGTCCACACTGTATGACACAATGCCCACACCCCTCCCACTGCTGCCTGGCCCCTTCACACTCTACGCTCACCACCCACTGTCTCCCCAATATCACCCACCCAAATCTGCACTTGCTCCTCCCGCGTCTCTGCTCTCTCCCCTCCCCCACTCTCTATACTCACCACCCACTCCCTCTTCCCCCCCAGTCCTCTCTTCCTCGCTTTCTTGCTCCCATGCACCCTCTGCCTCCCGCCCCCCTGCACGTTTTCCTCACAACCCTCCTTCCTCACCTTCTTTCTCTCTCTCATCTCACTTTCCTGGTCCCCTGCTCCCCTCCACCTTCCTTCCCGTGCCCTCTGTTCTCTCCCTCTGCCCATTCCTACACATGCTCCTCTCCGAGTCCATCCCCTCTCTCACTCACTTCCCTCCAGTTTGTCTTCCCTCCCCATTCCTCACTGCCTCCCTCATCTCGGTCCCATACTCTCCCTGTCCTCCCCGTCCCGCACACTGTCCCTCGCAATTCCCCCTCCTTTCCCTCCAGCATTCTTTCTCCCCTTCCTTTCCCTTGCTCTCTCTCCGCTCCACCTACCAACCTCTCTCCCCTCCCCCTTCCACCATCTCAGCCCCCCCCCTTCCAGCATTGTCACTGTTCCCTCCAGCTAACTCTGGCTCCACTCTGTCCACTCACTGACCACACCCCCACCCCTCTCAATCTCTCACTCCGTCATCACCCTTTCTCCCTCCCCTCCCCCTCCCTCTCCTCCCCCTCCCTCTCCCCTCTCTCTATTCACACGTTTTTTCTCTCTCTCTCTCTCCCAATCCTGCTCCTGTGTTTGGGTTGCTGAGTTGTAACTAGTGGAGTGACACAGGGATGAGCGCTGGGAACTCAACTATTTACAATCTATATCAATGACTTGGATGAAGGGACCGAATGTATGGTAGTTAAATTTGTTCATGACACAAAGATATTAGGAATTTAACTTGTTAAGAGCACAGGAAGAGTCTACAAAAGGATTTAGATAGATTAATTGATAGTTAACTTAGCGGGTGGATTATAATGTCCAAATTCATGAACTTGTCCACTTGGCAGGAAGAATATCAAGGCAATGTATTATTTTAATAGAGAGGATGATTAAAACTATATTGTTGGAGTTCTGACTGTGTATTTTCGGTGTGGAGCGATTGTAGGTTCACACCTGTGGGAATAACCTTTGTGTTGTCTGGAGATAGTAACATTTAAGGTTCAGAATGTCCCAAGGGTTGATACATTCAGATCCTGTCTCAGGGCAAGGGGGGCTGAACCCTGCTGGGAGATCACAGGTTAACAGGTGAATTCAAAGGTCAGTGAACAACCATTTGTGTTCATTTGTATTGAGTTTAAAGAGTTGGGAGCAGCAGTTGGTGCAGCAGCTCAGCTGAGGAGCTGGGACTGTGCCTGTGTTGAGATGCTGGAGTGGAACTGCTGTCAGCTGGTTGTAGTTTGCCCTACAAACTACCAGGAGACTCAGGTACAGGTTCGAGGCTATCAGACGGTGTTAAATGGCCTTCCCCATGTCTTGATCGAGTCATCCTGAGTCCCTGCCCTTGTGTGTTCCCATTTCCTAATTGCAAATTTACAGCTGAGCCCTTTGTACAAGTTTTTAGCTTTCATGTAAGGCTGTGATTGTCTGTGTATGCTTTGGCAACCTAGATGCTGGTCCTAGCTGGCACTTTAAAAAAAAACATATTTTCTGCATCTTCAGGACAATCTCTCCATTCCAGGAATTTATTTGTGAACCTTCATTACACTCAGTCTATGGCAAATATACCTTTCCTCATGTTCGAAGACCAAAGCTGCACATATTAGTCCAGATGCAGTCTCACCAAGGCTATATATAATTGTAGTAAGACACCTTTACTCCTGTAACCAAATCATCTTGCAATAAAGGCCAACATAGCATTTGCCTTCTAAATTCCTTGCTGTACCGGCTTTCAGTGACTCATGAACATGGACACATAATTCCCTTTTATGCTTAACATTTCCCTGCCTCTCTCCATTTAAGAAATACCCTACATTTCGGTTTTTCCCACAAAAGTGGATATCCTCACATTTCTCCACCTTGAATTCCATCTGCCATATTTTTGTCCACTCAATGAGCCTCTCCAAATCTCCTTCAATCATCTCTGCATCCTGCTCACAACTGACACTTCCATCTGCAAACTTGGAAATATTACATTTAATCCCAACATCCAAATCATTGATATGGATTGTGAATGTCTGGGGCCCAAGCACCTATCCTTGCGATACCCCACTAGTCACAGCCTGTTCACCTGGAAATGACCCATTTATTCCTACTCTTTATTTTCTGCCCATAAACCAGTTCTCAATCCATGCCAGTACATTCCACCAAATTGCATTTGCTCTGATTTTGTTTGCACACCTCTGTTGTGGGACCTTATCAAAAGCTTTCTGAAAATCTGAATAAACGACATCCTCCAGTTACCCCTTCCCTATTATCCTAGTTATATTCTCCAAAAACTCCAACAGGGATTTGTTAAACGTGATTTCCCTTTCATCAAGTCCATGTTGATTTTGCCCAAGCTTCCCATTATTTCTAAGCGTTCCGTTATCACATCCTTTATTTTAGGCTCTTGCATTGCCCCTACGACTGATGTTAGGCTAACAGGTCTGTAATTCCCTGTTTTCTCTCTTCCTCGTTTCTTAAATAGTGGGGTTACATTTGCCACCTTCCAATCTGCAGGAACAATTCAAAAGTGTCTCAAATTTTGAAAGATGACCACCAATGCACTGACTTTCTCTACAGCCACCTCATTCAACATTCTGGGATGTAGATCATCAGGTCCAGGGGATTTATCTACTTTAAGTCCCATTAATTTCTCTCATACTTTCTTTTTAACTAATAGTATTTGTTGCAGTTCCTTGTTGATATTTGTCCTTTGATCCTCCATTATTCCAGGGGGGTTTTAATGGTGATAATTGACATTTGGGCAGATTATGAGCAAGTTCATGTGATTTGCCTTGCTCGTGTCTGTCATTAAACATGTGATTTGTGGTGTGTTCGACCGCAGTTTTCCTGTTAATTAATGTTTACCTCATGTTAATTCTTTATGTTAGAATATAAGAGATAATATTATCTGTTTGCATTGTTGACTCTTGGTTAGTAACATTCTACTGTTTGTTTCAAAACATGGAATCTTATGGATTTATCCTCTTAGCAAGCAACTGGGATTTCAAATTTGGTCGACTAACATAAAAAAAGTTAATGGTAACTAATCAGATGAGAACCAAGTTTGAAGGTCTTGCCTGGGACTGTAACACATTTTAGGGTCTGGCCTCGCAATGTACCAAGGGAGACAGCAGAACTCTACAGTAGAGAGGGATCTGGACAATCTGGTACATGAATCACAAAAATTACTTTGCAGGTACAGCAAGTGATTAGGAAGGTAAATGGAATGTTCATGTTTATTGCAAGAGGAATCGAGTATTAAACTATGCAATTGTTGCTACAGCTGTACAGGGTCTTAGTGAGACTGCATCTGAAGTCTGTGTACCATTTTGAACTCCTTACTTAAGAAATGAGATAGTTACATAAGACGCAGTTCAGAGAAGATTCGCTCGACTGATTCTTGGGATGAATGGATTATCTTATGATAAAAGATTGAACAGGTTTGGCCTTTACTCATTGGAGTTTAGAAGGATGAGAGGTGATCTTACTGAAACGTGTAAGACGCTGAGGGGATTTGACAAGGTGGATGCCAAGAGGACATTTACCTTGGAGAGACATCTGGAACTAGGGGGCAGTTTTAAAATTAGGAGTCTCCCATTTAAGACTGAGATGAGGAGAATTTGTTTTCTGTCAGAGGGTGGTTAGTGTTTGGAATTCTCTTCCCTGGCGAGCAGTGGAGGCTGGGTCATTGAATATATCCAATCAGATCAGCCATTATCTCGTCGAATGGTCGAGCAGGCTTGAGGGACCGAATGGCCTACCCCTGCTCCTAATCATAGCGTTCTTGTAATTTAATTTTCTTTGGTACCTTACAGGATCAGATTGTATACAATCTGTGTGGTGACATTTTCATACCTGTTTCGCAGAAGTATCACTCCCCACCTACTCTCTCCAGCTCTCTTTCTCTCCAGCCTGCTGTTTCCTCCCCCCTTTCTCCCAAACCATATCTTTCCCCTTCCCGCTCTCCTTCTCACAATCTCTCTTCCCTCTCTCATACTCTCTCTCTCCCTGCGTCACTATCTCTTTCCACACCCTGTCACTCATGCTCTCCCGTCCTTACGCTCTCCCTCTTCTCCCCCATCCCTCTCTCCAACCACACTTTCTCACTCCCCTTGTCCCCACACTCTCTCACTCACCTCCCACTCTCCCTTTCTCTTTGCCTCTTTAACTTCTGCTCTCATTATTACCTCTGCCCTTCCCACAATCTTTCTCTCTCCCCTTCCACACACACTCTCCCTCTTCCTGCCATGCACTCACCCTCTCAACAATGCTCCTGTTCGATCTAATATCAGTCCCTCCTGCCCTCTACCTCCATTCCCCACCCATTGTCCCTGTCAGGCCCATTTCGCTCTCTCTTCCACCGACCCAGACACTCTCTCTCCTTCCTGTCCTTCCCCCTTTCCTCACCATTCCGCTATACCTCTCCCACGCCCTCCCCTCCTCCCACGCTCTCCCTTTCCTCTTCTGCACTTTCGCCCCTCCCATTTCTGCTTTCGTTCACATTCTCAGCAGTCTCCCACTCTCTTTGAGACCTTCACATTCTCTCTCCCACCCTTGTAAGCCCTCCCCTTCTCTCTTTTTCACTCTGCCCGATTTGCGTTCACCCTCCAGTTCTTGCTCGCTCTCTCTCTCACACCTTGAAACTCTCCCTGCCACCCTCCACTCTCTACCCCTCCATCTCGTTCTCCCTCTCACACCATCGCACTCGAACTGCCCCCTGCACTCTCTACCCCTCCATCTCGTTCTCCCTCTCACACCATCACACTCTCCCAGCCACCCTGCACTCTCGACCCCTCCATCTCACTCTCACATCCCCACACACTTCCTGCCAACCCCCTGCTCTCTTTACTCCACCCTCTCTTTCTTACCCACTCTCTCAATCTCTGCCATGCTGCTCTCTCTCTCTCTCTCTCTCCTGCTCCCATGTTCTCAAACCCTCCTGCTCTCAATCTCTGCCACCTCTTCCTCTCCATCAGTCCACCCACACTCTCCCTCTCCACGTTCTGCTCCCTCCTCTGCTGCCATTTTCTCTCCTCAACTTCACCTCCCCCCCTCCATCTCTTTCCAGCTCCCTCTCTCTCCCTCTCTCTCTCTCCACCTCCCCCCCTCTCTCTCTCTCTCTCTCCCACTTCCTCTCCCCCTCTCTCCCTCCGGGCTCCTTCCTCACACTCTCTCCCCCTCCCCAGCCCCTCTCTCTAAATCACTGACTGTGTTATTTTAACTTTCCCCCAGCTCCAGCCTCTCTGACTCTGGATCTGAACACAGCGAATCCCCGGCTCATCCTGCCTGAGGACCGGACCAGTGTGAGACTTGGAGACAAATGGCAGCGGCTCCCTGACACCCCGGAGAGGTTTGATTTTTGGGTCTGTGTCCTGGGATCAGAGGGATTCACATCAGGGAGACATTACTGGGAGGTGGGGGTGGGGGAGAAGACTCTGTGGGGGCTCGGAGTGGCCCGAGAGTCTGTGAACAGGAAAGGGGGAAACTTCCTGATCCCCGAGTCCGGATTCTGGATTGTGGGGCTGGTTCCCGGATTTGGTTATTTAGCCGCCACCTCCCCCTCACGGACCCCCCTCACCCCGAGTGTGAATCCCCGGAAGATCGGGGTTTTTCTGGACTATGAGGGTGGACAGGTGTCATTTTACAATGCGGACAACATGTCCCATCTCCACACTTTCACCCACACTTTCACTGGTAGAATCTTTCCCATCTTCCGCCCGGGATGGAATGACGCCGGGAAAAACTCGGCCCCGCTGAGAATCTGCGGGATTCAAGGTCACTAACAGATCCATCCCATAATTTCACACCGGCTCCCTGCCTCCTGCCAGCTGTAAACTGATGGGTGTGGGTCTCAGTCACAGGTGGAGAGAGAAGCCAGGTTAACATTCCGGGTATAAACCCTGTGTGGGAACTGGGAACTGAAAGATCAGCGAGGACCTCTGTAGGGCTGGGGGAAAGAAGGAGGGGGAGAGAAGAAACAAATAGAAGCTCAATTGTAGAGAGGAACTTACTGGGTAGAATGAGCTGTGAACTGCAGGAACCCGGTGACCTTCCTGCCTGTAATGTTGCTCCACAGGCGGAAGGTGGTGGGACATCAGCTTGTTTGAGATGAATCAGTTCAGTGATTCTCAAACTGGGGTCCGGGGAGTCTTTCCCGGGGGGTCCAGGAAATAATTTCTCCAGAGGGTGGGAGAGAGAGAGAAAAGCACAAGAGGGAGAGGAAGTGAAGTGGGGGAAATAACAAGCTCCCCGCTTTGTATAAATTCCCAGGAGTTAGTGATATTCCTGCATGAGCAGCTGTCAAGATTTCCACCCCCAAACCTCCCGAATTCTCTCCCTTCTTCACGGTCATGGACATTTCGGCTGTCATGGTTTTCAGCGGTGAGTCTGATATTTCCTTTCGGTAGGAGGGGAGGTGGAAGACCAGCTGCTGCTGTGATACTCGTCTGTCTTCAATTTGGGCTCAGGCAGTGAACAAGTGCCGTTATCATGCTGTCTGGCCTTCTGAGTATTTCCATCATTTTCTGTTTATGTTAATCTCTAATTGGTTTGTTTCTTGTCATAGCGATAAAACTGTTATCTTGACTTTCTTCAAACTCTCACCATGTTTCAATAACACTGAGTAACTGGACTGGGTTGGTACACGCCTGTAAATATTGCCCAGACTGTCACATCCAAGTGGGTACTCTGTAATAAAATTGGAGGGGTGTTTCCGGTTTGTTTTACATTAAAATGTGAACGTGCTTTGAGACTGAGCATGTAAATGATGTGACACTGTTGTGAATACTCATTTGATAGTCTGTCTGTATTGAACGTGATGTGTGAACTGATCGGGTATGTATGCCATTAACAGGCAGTGTTAACCACGTGAAAAGTAGTTCAGTTGCTGCATTAGAATGTTTGTCATGGGCTTTCTCTTGTCCTGAAGCTCCTCCGAGTGCAACATGATCATTTGAATATCATTGCAATTTCTGTGATGGTCATTTTGAAATGTTCTTTTAGATATTTTAGGAATAAAGTATATTTTGCCAAAAAAAGAAAGTGGAGTCACAGTTATCATTTATCTCTGGTTTGTCTGCTCTGTCTCACCACTTTCCCTGTCAGTGAAATAGTCCTTAAATCACTAGTATGTAGTTACCTATTTTATTAAAAATATGTAACTCTGTACATGTAACCTTTTCATATTATCATTTTTATATAGAATTATAATTTACATTGGGAGTCCATAATTACATTGGTAAATTGGTTCTTCAACCAGAAGAACCTGAAAATGAATGGAATAGAAGCAATTTTCTCAAAAAGGACACAGTTCATCATTAAATCTGAGAAACAGAAATGAAACATGCTGTTTGTTTTATTTACACATTGGTCCATAGTCTGGTTCCTTACAGCCCCCATTCCAAATTCACCTGGATGATTTGAAGAGCTTCTTGCTGGAGTAAATGGAGTGACAGTTGCCTGTAAATGGTCCTGAAGTTTACCCTGGTACTTCAGCCATCGCTACCGTGGATAGGGACCTGGATGTGCCGTGGGAATGCCAGCCTGCTTCAGGTGGGAAGCAATGCAAAATCATAAAATCACAATGCACAGACTGTGGTCAGTCAGCCCTCTCTGTATAGAGAGGCACTTTGATAGAGCTATTCAACTGATCCCAGTCCAGTTCCTTTTCCCCCACAGCCAATCCCTTTTTGAAAGTTAGTTTTGAATATTGTTTCCACCACACTGGCAGGCAGTACATTCCAGATAATAACTGGCTGCGGGAAAATCTGTATTAATCTCACTCTGGATATTTTTAAGCAAAAGCTTATATCTGTATCCTTTGGTTGCTGAACCCTCTGCCACTGGAAACAGTTTCTCCATATTTTCTCAAAACCTTCCATGATTTTGTACTTCTCTACTAAATTTTCTATTAAACTTCCCTGCAGAGACACTGGCCATAATTGTCCAATCCCCTTAGGTACAGGAGAGGAGCCAGAGGACTGGAGAATTGTAAATGTTTTATCCTTGTTCAGAAACGGTCTAAGAATAAATCCAGCAGCTCCAGTTAAGACAGTTTAACCCCTGTGCTGGGAAAGCTTTTAGAAGTGATAACCTTGGGCACAGTTAAAAAACAAGTGGACAATTGTGTGGAGTACTTAAGGAAAGCCATTTCAAAAGAAATGTGTCCAACCAACTTGATTGATTTTTCTAATGCGATAACAGGTAGGATTGATAGGGTAACATGGCTAATGTGGTATTTCCAGACTTCCAAAAAAGGCATTTGACAAAAGTCACATAATAGGCTAACACGAAAATTTGTAGCCCATGGGATAAAAGGGACAGTGACAGAATGAATATGAATTTGCCTCAGCAGCAGAAACAGGTATGGTGATTGGCTATTTTTCAGGCTGGAGTAGTTTTACAGTGTGGTTTCCAAGGGGTCGGTGTTATGACAAGGCAGATGATGTGTCCCAGGCGGACCACATCCACACGGGAAATTTGGTTGCTCAATCACGATGGTTTTACAATTTGTATTTATTACGAGAAGATGTGTGCACTAAGGTCAGAAATAATGAGTCCACTAAGACTTAAAAATTAAATTTGAGTATTTATTAACAAAATAAAAGATTTCAAACACATAAATCAGACTACAGATTACTTACTACTATACAAACTCCTAACATTCCTAATATTAACCTGATTCCCAGCTACACATCCCACTTTAAGGCAACAGAACAAAATAGATTTTAGAATTTAAAAAAAACCAGCAAGTTAACACAGTACCCACTTGACAATGGAATTCCAAATGGCCTGCCCAACTTCAATTACTTTACATAGCAGACTTATGCACAAATGGTCGGGGGCTTCTTGAAGGCAGGAATGTGAGCAGTGAGTAGGATGTTTAGAGGCTTCCAGGCAATTTAGACGAGTTGAGTGAGTGGGAAAATACATGTCAGATGTAGTATAAAGTGGATAAGTGTGAAGTTATCGACTTCCGTGGGAAAAACAGAATGACAGATTATTATTTAAATGGTGTCAGATTGGGAAATGTTGATGTACAAGGGGACCTGGGTGTCCTTGCATACCAATCACTGAAAGCAAGCATGCACGTGCAGCAAGCAGTTGCGAAAGGACTTGAGTAAAGGGGAAAGTATGTATTCCTGCAGCTATACAGGGCCTTGGTGAGACCACACCTGGAGTATTGTGTGCAGATTTGATCTCCTGAGCGGAGAAAGAAAACTTGCCATACAGGCAGTGCAGCGAAGGTTCACCAGACTGATTCCTGGGAATACCGTATGAAAAGACATTGGGTCGAGTGGGCCTGTATTCACACGAGTTTAGAAGAATGAGAGGGGATCTAATTGAAACATGTAAAATTCTGACTGGGCTGGACAGGCTGCATACAGGAATGATGTTTCCTCTGGCTGCGAGGTCTAGAACAAGGGGTCTCAATCTTAGGATACAGGGTAGGCCATCCAGTACTGAAATGAGGAGAATCCTCTTCACTCAGAGGGTGGTGAATTCTCTCTCACAGGAGGCTGTGAAGGCCAATTCACTGAATATGTTGAAGAAGGAAATAGGTAGATATCTAGACAGTAAAGTCATCAAAGGGGCTGGGTAGAGATCTGGACTATGACGTTGAGATTGAGGATCAGGCATGATCATATTGAATCGTGGAGGAGGCTCAATGGGCGAATGAGCTACTCCTGCTACTATTTTTCTATGCTTTTCCACTCCTGTTAGATCTTACATGGCCCTCTCCTCACATAGCCTTTCATTCTCCTTTAATTTTCCCTTTAATATGTAAATTCAACTATTTGATATCACTCTGAACCATCAAACTCTGAAAAGGAAGGTAAAAAATAAAATATTTTTCAGGCACATAAATAAAAATAGGAGGCTGGAATGGAAATTGGACCATTAAGGGATAGATAGGATAATGCCACAGATAAGGATAGAGACAGGGCAGAAAGATTAAATGATTACTCGACCCCTCTGGCTGTATGGCTCACAATGAATGTATGTAGTGAATACTAAATGTCTCATTATTGTATTGAAGCACCTCAGAGTGCAACATGATGTAGGTTGATAATTCCAATACCATTGCACTGTCTGACTGTCATGATCAGATTGAAATGATTGTAATATTCATTGATTGTATTGAAGCACCTTGTGATCCATGTGTAAAAGTTTAATCTGATTGCACTTTGTGTGATGGCGATTTAGAAATGTTTTGTAACATCCTTTCAGATATTTTATGAATAAAGTATATTTTTCTAAATAAGTTAAATGATTACTTAATTTCAGTGTTTAACAGGGAGCTGGAACAGGTAGATATGATATTGAATGATGATCTAAGTTTTCAGGTAAGTGCAATTAAAATAAGAGAAAAGGTATCGAATCAAACTCAAAGAGGATAAAACCCTGCCCTAGAAGTTTCACACCCACACATTTAAAATAAATCTAGGGAACAGATAGCAGAGGTATTACTGCAGATTTAAAATATTTTTTTGAGGAAAAGGTGTAGTGCTAGAGGACTGGTGGATAGCGGGACAGAATGTGCCTAGGGAATAGTAGATCAGTCAGCTTAATGTTGGTGCTAGAAGAAATAATGTAATCCCCACTAGAGAGAGGAAGAACTTCTAACAAAAAAAACGAATCATTAGTGTGGATTTCAAAAGGGAAAATCTTTCTTGACCAAAGTTATGAATTTTTTGGAGGAGTTAACAGAGACAGTAGACAATGGTAATGTAGTAGATGCAAGTTACCTGGATTTTCAAAATGCCTTTGACAATGCCTCTTGCAATAGGCTACCGAATAATGTGAGAAAATATGGAGTCAGGGGAGAAAGGAAGAATGGATTGCTAGCAGGTAGAAAGCAGAGGGTAGTTATTCAGAGTGGCAGAAAGTGAGAAATAGTGTTTGACAAGGATCAGTATTGGGCCCACTGCAGTTGATAATTCGCATTAATGGTTTGAACTTCAGAATCAGAAACACAATTTATAAATGGATGACATGTGTCTTTATATGTACATGTGTGCATACGTATATGCATCTGTGTGCGTGTGTCTGTGAGAATAAACAGTCAGTCAGTCAGTCAATACTGAGGAGGGAAAAGCTGAAGAGAAACAAACCAAGCAGGAGGGCTTCTTTTTGAAGGGATCAAATTGAAAATTAGGGAAGTTAAACTAAATTTATTTCAAACTTTGGTTAGATCATACTTAAAGAACTGCCGTGGCTCTCGTCAATTTATTATTAAAAAGGATAGAGGAACTAGGGAGGGTGCAGAGAGGATTTAAAAATTCTGCCATTTCCGCCAGCTCCAGCATGATGCCACCACCAAACACATCCTCCCTCCACCCCACCTTGTCGGCATTCCGTAGGGACTGTTCCCTCCGGGACACCTTGGTCCAGTCCTCCATCACCCCCAACACCTCAAACCCCTCCCATGGCACCTTCCCATGCAATCACAGATGGTGCAATGCCTGCCCCTTTACTTCCCCCTCTCCTTACCGTCCAAGGGCCCAAATATTCCTTTCAAGTGAGGCAGGCTGGGTGACCGCTTTGTGGAACACATTTGGTTTGTCTGCAGGCATGACCCAGACATTCCTATCCCTTGCAATTTCAACACTCCATCCCACTCTCATGCCCACATGTCCATTATTGGCCTGCTGCAATGTTCCAGTGAAGCTCAACGCAAAGTTGAGGAACAGCACCTCATCTTCTGATTAGGCACTTTACAGACTGCTGGACTTAACATTGAGTTCAACAACTTCAGATCATGAACTCCCCCCTTCATCCTTACCCATTTTAATCCCCTTTTTTCGAAATATCTAATTTTTAATTTTAATTTATAACATACATTTTTTCCTACCCATTATTATTATTTTTAAAATGTATTTCCATTCATTGTTTTATCCCCACCTTTTAGCCAATTTTGATCTTTTCTCCCACACCATTCCCTCCCCCGACTCCACCCCTACTAGGGCCAAATGTAACTTGCTCATCCTGCTTTCTATCATTAATGTCACCATTAGCACTTCCTTTAGCCAGCATCACTACCATCAACACCCCTTTGACCTTTTGTTTATGACATCTATTGCAATATCTCCTTTGCCTCCACCTATCACTGACCTACTATCCAGCTTCATCTGTCCCACCCCCTTAAACAGTATATATTTCACCACATTTCTACCTCTCTTCAGTTCTGAAGAAGAGTCACCATGGACTCGAAACGTTAACTCTATCCTTCTCTGCACAGAAGCTGTCAGACTTGCTGAGTTTTTCCAGCAATTTTTGTTTTTATTAACCAAAATGAACGTTAATCCTACAGAAAGTGAGTCTGGGAATTAATAATGGAAAATAATGAGAAGGCAGATGAATGCAACCGATATTTTGCATTAACCTTCATTATTGAGGATAGAAGTAACCTCCCAGAAATCACTGTATCTCAGGAAATGGAGGGGAGTGAGGAACTCAGGAAAATCGCAATCACCAGGGAAGTGGTATTGAGCAAACAGTTGGAGCTGCGGGCTGACAAATCCCCGGATCCTGTGGACTTCATCCTAGGGTCATAAAAGAAGTGGCTAGTGAGATAGTTGATGCGTTGGTTGGTGGGGTGGGTGGGGGGAGATGAACAGAAGGGAAGGTCTGTGATAAAATAGAAAACAGGACAGATTGAATGCTGCAAAGTGACTTTACGAAGCAAGTCTGGAATGAGATGCAGTGGTTTCTGTCAAGATTCTTCCTGAGCAGTTCCGTGACACAGGACCCTGTGCTCTACCGGCTGTTCCCAGGGACACACACCGAGATAAACGTCAATTCCTGTTCGATAGGTACTAGAAACTGTAATACTATTGTTTTCAAAATATAAACTTTATTCATAAAGTTAAGGTAAATTACACGACAGTTCCAATTTGACATCACATAAAGTGCAACACAGATCTATTTTGTTTAATGCAGCCTATGACATTCTGAGATACTTCAGCACGCTCACAAACAGATTACAAATAGATTTACAATTCTCGTTTCACATCAAACATTCCCTGGTACTTTGCCTGGGGAAAAGCAAATTAAATGACAGAACGGAAAATAATTGAGGGAAAATGCACAAATATTGAGGAAAACCAGACACTGAGTATCACTCACCTGTACATCATCTGACACAGCGCTCTCTCCCCCTCATTCACTGTGTGAACCACCTACGGACCTAGGGACTGGGCAGACACAGCCTGTGCTGATGGGGAGCCTTGCTCGCCTGTACAGGTACATTATCTTGTACTCCATGTCGGTGATTTTACAATGATATAAAGGCATCTATTGCACATAAGTCATTGTGTAAACATGCTGTGGGTTCATTTATTGAGACGAGGAACATGGGGACAGATATACATGGAAAGAAAGCTTGAAGGCATCAGCAGCAGATCTGACTGTTGTGTTCTCTGTTCAATATCAAAAGTGAAACTAAATCTAGATTGCATGACACATTTCCCTTCTAGCGATGATAGGCAGCTATCTCTTAAAGGCACATTACAGCTTTCCTCCTTTTTAAAGATACTTTAACACCTTCCAAAGAAGTGTAACTACTTACAATACATGTTCATGTTTAGTTACCATTATACAAGCATATAGAACAGATGAACCTATGAGTCCCTGAAGGTTAAAGGCAATCTGCTGGTACACCCAGATCCTATGATGGTAACATTATCTGGAGGTGTATTTAATTGCTCACAGTGACCTGCCGGATTGTCAGACTTGGATAATGTTTCTGGTTTCATTAGGGATCGTTTCCTAGTCAGTAGGAATGTACAGTGTTTGAGGAGCTGGAATAGATCTGATTTGTCCTCGGTTACGTCTCACCATTGTGGCTTTGTGTGTAATGACTTCATAGGGCGCAGGTATTGAACCAATATTTGACACCTTGGCTGGTTGACATGTACCCTTCTGTGGGACCCTGGACGAGAAATTGTCCCAACTGTAAACGTGGCAGCTCTGTACCCACATTTTTATCAAGGCGTTGGCCGTCTTCTCTTGCATTTAAAAGTTCCTCTCTACTCTCTGAGACAGTAGAATGGGTAAGGGTCCGTAAATTGATATGCACTGGTCTGCCAAACATCAGCTCTGCCGGTGATAGAATAATTCCTCTTAAAGGTGTCACTCTTGGATGTAACATTGCAATGGGCAGATTTTGCTTGGCCTGTCTATATTTGAGAATTAGGGATTTCACTGTGGAAATCATTCATTCAGCTAGGCCATTAGATCAATCTAATATCAGGTCGTAAAGATTCCAGTTTGATGAGCTGCCTGCCTTAAAAATGACTCCCCAGGAGGTGCCTGACTTGTACCAATATGGCCAAAATGATCTTATGTGCTCGTGGAGATACTGAGTTGAATCAGGCCATCCGTTTTCCACAGTTTCTGTAGTGTCACATTTCACCATTTCTTCTTGTAGCTGCAAGCATTTGTTTTGCACAAAATGTATCGGATCAATTGACAGACTTGCATTCTCCTGCAAGCATAATGTTGCAGCTCCCTTGAAATTGACAATTATGTCTAAAGATCCTGGGTATTTCGATTTTAATTTATGAATTGCGGTGATAGGCGTAGTTTCTGAGTTTGATATGCCTTGTGAGGCATGATTGATTCCATGGATTGTTGCTAGGGTGAGGTCATGGTGTGATGGTAGACCTAGAGGTCCTTGGCCATTAGTCCCCATGATGTAGAACATCTGTGTCACTCTGGAGGATTGACTGTACTTACACTCCGGGAGTATGATCCTGCACATGGAATTAGTGAGCTGTTGTAAGCTGAGTGTTTCACAGCAGTAGGTTTTGCCATGTCTGTGGATATGTGTCTTTTAGAATTAGCAGGGGTAGCATGTTGGCATTTGGCCCTGCGTAAATCTTTACCAATAATGAATCGTTACCAACTTTTTTAGGGCAGCTAATTCGAATCTTGGCAAACACTTCAGATGGTGAGATGGTACCAATGCTTTCCACAAGATTGACGGTGTGAAATAGGTACTGTTCGCTCTACATATTGTCATGCACATTGTCATTTTCTGGTTTGTCAGTCGCTTTGTGTATATGTTTCTGGTGGGATACCAGCTGGCCATCCTCATTGCTGAAAAGTATCTGTTGCGTGCGGCTTGTTTTGATCAGCGCACGGCTCTTTCTAGCTGCATCATCCTTTGCTCGTGTGCACAGCATCTGCCAATGGCCCTTTCTGCCACATGCCTTACAGAATCGATGAAAAGCTGGGCATTTCCTTAGTGCATGCAAAAGGCCACTCTTTCCACATGTCCTGTTAGGTTTTAGAGTCCTAGTGAGTGTGTGACCAAGTGGGTTGTACTTTGGAACTGTAAGTTTCATCAAATTGTGAGGATCGCTTCGTACTTACATCCATCCTCTTCAGTCGCTCTTCAATGCGACACCTTTTCAGCTTGTCTAACAGATCTTCCTGGAATCCTTCCATGGGAGTGGATGTGCTCGCCAACTCAACAATTCTGCCTGCTAGCTCTGCATTTGAAAAATCACATGACGTACCCTTTTCTCTGCACCTGCTGATGAATTGGTCTATGGATTCTGTAACAAAAACAAAAATAGCTGGAAAAACTCAGCAGATCTGACAGCATCTGCGGAGAGGAATACAGTTGAAGTGTCGAGTCCATATGATTCTTCATCAGAACTAAAGAAGAATAGACATGAGGTGAAATATAAGCTGGTTGAGGGGGGTGGGACAGGTGAAGCTGGATAGAGGGCCACTGATAGGTGGAGGCAAAGTAGAGATTTCCAAAGATGTCATAGACAAAAGGACAAAAGGGTGTTGACGCTGTTGATATTAGCTAAGGAATGTGCTAATGGTGACATTAAGGGTAGAAAGCAAGACGTGGAAGTGACAAATGGCCCAAGTGGGTGTGGGGTGTGGGGAAGGGATCAAAATAGGCTAAAAGGTGGGGATAAAACAATGGATGGGAATACATTTAAAATTAATGGAAATAGGTGGGAAAAGAAAAACATATTTTAAAAAATATATTTAAAAAATTACAAATTATTAGAAAAAGGGGGGATCGGAAAGGTGCTGAGGATGGGGGAGAGAGGTCATGCCCTGAAGTTGTTGAACTCAATGTTAAGTCTGGAAGGTTGCAAAGTGCCTAATCGGAAGATCAGGTGCTGTTCCTCCAGTTTGCGTTGAGCTTCACTAGAACATTGCAGCAGGCCAGGGACGGATATTTGGGCATGGAGGGTGTTGTCGAAATGACATGAACTCTAATTGATGAAGACAGAAGTTGAACCTGATTCTGCACCAGTCGACCAATATCTTTTGGGGATCCTTTAGCTCTTCTGCTGTTGATCCTGACGTGTTCAGCCTGTGTAGACCGACAATGACATTATCTTGCCCCCTCATATTCTGTGAACCAGATGCTTCTCAAAAGGGAATTGGATAAATAATAAAGGAAAAATGAAAAAGGTCATTTCAGGAGCCGATTTGGCATTGGGAGTTAAAAGCCTAATGTCATTTTAGAAGCAGCTCGCTGCTGCAATGGCGGAATCATTTGTTTCTGGGTGAATGAATTTAAAAAGCGTCTCTTCCTCAAATTCTGTTCTGATGAAGAGTCATACGGTTTAGAAAGGTTAACTGTATTCCTCTCCGCAGATGCAGTCAGACCAGCTGAGTTTTTCCAGGTATTTTTGTTTTTGTTTCAGATTTCCAGCATCCACAGATTTTTGCTTTTGAATTTAAAAAGCATCTCTCCCTCAACATTATAGGTTCCCCCTTGTCCTCACTTATCACCCCACCAGCCTCCGCATTCAAAGGATCATCCTCCGCCATTTCCGCCAACTCCAGCATGATGGAACCACCAAACACATCTTCCCTTCACCCCCACTGGCAGCATTCCATAGGGATCGTTCCCTCCGGGACACCCTGGTCCACTCCTCCATCACCCCCTACTCCTCAACCCCCACCTATGGCACATCCCCATGCCCACACAGAAGATGCAACACCTGCCCCTTCACTTCCTCTCTCCTCACCATCCAAGGGCCCAAACACTCCTTTCAAGTGAAGCAGCATTTCACTTGCATTTCCCCTAACTTAGTCTACTGCATTCGTTGCTCCCAATGCGGTGGAGAGTCCAAACGCAAACTGGGCGACCGCTTTGCAGAACACCTGTGGTCTGTCCGCAAGAAAGACCCAAACCTCCCTGTCACTTGCCATTTTAACACTCCACCCTGCTCTCTTGCCCACATGTCTGTCCTTGGCTTGCTGCATTGTTCCAGTGAAACCCAACGCAAACTGGAGGAACAGCACCTCATCTTCCGACTAGGCACTTTACAGCCTTCCGGGCTGAATATTGAATTCAACAACTTTAGATCTTAAACTCCCCCTTCCCCCCATCCCCACCCGGTTTCTTCCCCCTCCCTTTTGTTTTTTTTTCAATAATTTATATAGATTCTTCTTTTCCCACCTATTTCCATTATTTTTAAATCTACAACTAATACCTTGTCAGTCTTTACACCCCACCCCCACTAGAGCTGTACCTTGAGTATCCTGCCATCCATTCTTAATTAGAACTTTTCTTAGATAATATCACCACCTTCAACACCTCTTTGATCCTATTGTCTGTGACATCTTTTGATTATCTGCTCCTATCACTGCTTGCTTGTCCCCACAACCACCACACCCTCAGCTTCTCTCTTCCCCCGCCCCCCCACCTTAAACCAGCTTATATTTCACCCCTCTCCTAACTATACTTCAGTTCTGTTGAAGGGTCATGTTGGACTCGAAACGTCAACTCTTTTCTTCTCCACCGATGCTGCCAGACCTGCTGAGTTTTTCCAGGTAATTCTGTTTTTGTTCTCTCCCTCAAAACCGTTTCTCTTACTTATGCCACCCTCTGCTGGCGGATGAACGTTAGTACACAAGCAGAGAGGAAATCATGATAAATGCATTGAGTGCAGAGCGACCTGAAATGCAAACATTAAAATAAAAGCAAAACACTGCGGATGTTGACGATCTTGGATCAGGAAACTTTAACACTGTTTGCTTCTCCACATACATGCCTATTACTCACTGTATGTGTTAATTTTTCGAGTACTTTGTAGTATATTCAACAGTGGTCTCTGTTGGTTAACAAATATGTTACAGTAAATTCTGACACTAATTAGTTAATCAGGGGAGAGCGCGAATGCAGTCCCCCCGCTACCACAAATTTTACAGTGGAGAATCCCGCATTTGGGGACATGGAAGGTGTCAGCACACTCGAAGTGCAATGGGCTGACCTTGTCCTGGGAGAACCATCTCTTTTTGGACAAATATACTTTATTCATAAAATATCTGGAAGAACATTACAAAGCATTTCTAAATCACCATCACAAAAAGTGCAATCAATTCAACTTTTAGACATGGATCACGAGCTACTTCAATACAATCAATGAATATTACAGTCATTTCAATATGGTCATTACAGACAGTCAGACAGTGCAATGGTATTGGAGTTATCAACATACATCCTGTTGCACTCTGAGGTGCTTCAATACAATTATGATAACTTTAGTATTCACTGCATACATTCAATGTGAACCGTACAGCCCGAGGGGTCTATAAAATTCCCAGTCTCTCGGTTCACTCTGACAGAAAGGTCTTAGACAGTGACCTTTCCCCCTTGGGCCTTTGCGGCGGCTGCTCCAAGCTTTAGTGTGTCTCTCAGCTCATAGTCCTGGACCTTGGAATGTGCCAGTCTGCAACACTCGGTCGGGCACAAATCTTTGCGCTGGAAGACCAACAGGCTTCGTGCAGACCAAAGAGCGTCTTTCACCGAATTGATGATCCTCCAGCTGCAGTTGATGTTTGTCTCGGTGTGTGTCCCTGGGAATAGCCCATAGAGCACAGAGTCCTGTGTCACAGCACTGCTCGGGATGAACCTTGATAAAAAACCACTGCATCTCTCTCCAGACGTTCATTGCAAAGGCACAATCCACAAGGAAGTGAACAATGGTCTCTTCCCCCCCACAACCACCTCGAGGGCAAGGTGCAGAGCGGGTGAGACTCCTTGCGTGTAGGAAGGATCTCACAGGGAGGCATCTTGGTGCTTGTTGGAAAGTTCTGGCGATGAGGCATTCTGCCAAATGACTTTGACAGTTTGCTCAGGGAACAATCCGACAGGATCCACCATCTCCTTTTCCCACAGGGCCTCTAAAACATTATGTGCCGACCACTGCCTGATGGACTTGTGGTCAAAGGTGTTTCTCTGCGTAAATAATTCCACGAGTGGTAGGTGGTACGGCATGGTCCAACTACTTGGAGCGTTCTGCGGCAGCGTGGCCAGACCCACCCTTCGCAACACTGGGGACCGGTAGAACCTCAGCACGTAGTGACACTTGGTGCTTGCATACCGAGGGTCTATGCACAGCTTGATGCAGCAGCACACAAAGGTGGCTATCAGGATGAGGGCAATGTTGGGCACGTTTTTTCCCCCTTATCTAGAATCTTGTACATCGCATCCCTGCAGGCACAATCCATCTTCGACCTGCAGATACAGCGAAAAATCGCTCGGGTGATCGCCATCGCGCAGGAGTCTGGAATGGGCCAGATCCGCGCCACGTGCAGCAACAGCGAGTGTGTCTCACACCTGATGACCAGGTTCTTACCCGCAATGGAGAGGGGGCGTCACTCCCACATGCTCAGTTTTCTTTCCACCATAGATACTCGCTCCTTCCAGTTTCTAACAGATGCCCCGGTCCCCGCGAACCATATCCCCAGCACCTTCAGGCCGTCTGACCTGACGGAGAAAGGGACAAAGGATCAGTTAGCCCAGTTCCCAAAGAACATGGCCTCCCTCTTCCCATGATTTACCTCGGCTCCCCAGGCCAGTTCAAACTGGTCGCAGATGTTTATCAGTCTGCGCAGGGAGAGCGGATCCGAGCGGAAGACGGTGACATCGTCCATGTACAGGGAGTCTTTGACCTGAGTGCCTCCACTGCCTGGGATTGTCACTTCTCTTATGCCCAGACCCTTCCTGATGGACTCAGCAAAGGGTGCTCTGCGACACACAAACAGGACAGGGGAGAGAAGGCAGCCCTGCCTGACACCAGATTTAATTGGAAAGCTTTCTGATTCCCACCCATTGATTTGAGACTGCGCTACTGATGTGAGGGTGGAGCAGTTGGATCTAGTTGCGGATTCCCTCCCCAAACCTCATTTTGGAGAGCATATCCACCATGTAGGTGTGCGATATTCTGTCAAAGGCCTTCTCCTGATCCAGGCTGATGAGGCAGGTATCCACACCACTGTCCGGCACATAGGTAATCGTATCCCTGAGCAGCGCAAGGCTGTCAGAGATCTTCCTGCCGGGCAGAGCGCAGGACTGGTCAGGGTGGATCACCAACTCCAGAGCAAACTTGACCCGATTGGCGATGACCTTGGATAGAATCTTATAGTCCACATTCAACAGTGAGATGAGTCGCCAATTTATAATGTCCTCCCTTTCCCCCTTGTGCTTGTAGATGAGGGTGATGATACCTTTCCTCATGGATTCTGACATGCTGCAGGCCAGGGGCATACGCTCGTACACTTCTACCAGGTCTGGGCCGATCCAGTCCCACAGAGCCGAATACAACTCAGCTGATAAGCCATCACTTCCGGGAGTCTTACTTTTCTCGAAGGACTCAAGGGCCTTAGTCAGTTCATCAGGCATTAGCGGTTTCTCCAGACTCTCCCACTTGGAGCACCATTCAGAAATTGGTGGTTGGGGTAAGGTTGATGAGGAGGTTTTTGGAGTCGCAAAAATGTTGTTTATTTTAAAAGCTAAATAAAGCTCTGAAGAAGTATCACAGGGACTCGAAACATTAACTCTGTCTGTCTCTCCACAGATTCTTCCAGGCTTGCTGAGATTTTCCAGCATTTTCTGTTGTTCTTGATGTAGTTTGTTGTCTCCAGTAGAGGCTATTAGAGCCATGGGGAGGATCCAAGGAGATTATTAGGAAGGTCCAATATTAGGGTTTATGTGGGGGTTATTGGCGTTCAGGATAATGTTCGTGGTGACACAGGGGTGATTGTTGGGGTTCTGGAATAAGTTAGTGGGGACAGGGGTGTTTTTGGGATTTAGGGTAATGTTATTGGGGACGGGGGTTATTGGGGTTCAGAATTATGTTAGTGGGGACGGCGTGGGGGTGTTATTGGGGTTCAGGATAATGTTAGTGGGGACGGCATGGTGGTGGGGTTATTGGGGTTCAGGATAATGTTAGTGGGGACGGGGGGTTATAGGGGTTCAGGGTAATGATAGTGGGGATGGGAGTTATTGGGGTTGAGATTAATGTTATTGGGGGCAGGGGTTATTGGGGTACAAGATAATGTTATTGGGGGCACCGCGGATTATTGGGGTTCAGGATAATGTTAATGGAGACACGGCAGGGAGTTTTTTGGAGGTCACGGTGTGGTCGTGGGGGGGATGGGGTGTGAGGCAGACTCGCTCGAAATCACTGAGGGAATGCTGCTTTGCAATATGGATATTCCCCATTTGGTGGCGCCACTCCCTCACCTCTCAGGCTGACCCTTCATTCTGCTCTCTCCAAAACTCAGGCATCCTCACGGCAAAACAGTCCCGGCCTGTTCCCAAGGCATTATCAATGCTTCACTCAGTTTGTCTCCTTCAATATTTTTTTTTTAAAATAGAAGTTTTTTTCTCCCTTCCTTTCTGGTCCCACCCCTCTGTGCCGCCCAAATTTCTCTTTGGATTGCTGGGTGGCCCTGGGGTTAACCCCCACTGGTTTTGAGGTTAGGTTGGAGAAGCTAGGCTTGTTCTCCCTGGAGCGAAGGTGGTGGGTCTAATAGAGGTGGACAAGATTATGACAGGTTTAGATAAGGCAGGCAAAGGAAGGCTGCTGCCATTAGCTCCCATATACAAGGACTAGTGTCTGTAAGTGTGGAGGGAAGCAGAGACAGAGATTCCGTTTGACTGAGGATCTGACAGGCCACTCGCTTTGTTCCCCTGTAGATTAGTGAGGACGTGGGGGTTATGTGTAACAGGGACTTGGCAAGAGATGGGATATAAGTGGTCGAGTTACAGATGAACTGAAGTTTATGTTGGGCGGTGGGCGGGTTACTGGCGATGAGAACATTGGAATAGTCAGGACTGGAGTCAGAGTGATGGTTGAGTGTGTCAGTCGGGCTGAAACCTGGGCGAAGCTGGATAATGTTACAGGAATGGAGTTTTGGTGATGATTGGGTCAGCAGTTCATTTCCGGGTTGTTTAAGAAGGGAGTGAGTCAAAAGACGGGAAATTACAGGCCGATTAGCCTGACCTCGGTCATTGATAAGATTTTAGAGTCCATTATTAAGGATGAGATTTCAGAATACTTGGAAGTGCATGGTAACATAGGGCAAAGTCAGCATGGTTTCATCAAGGGGAGATCATGCCTGACAAATCTGTTAGAATTCTTTGAGGAGGTAACAAGTAGGTTAGACAAAGGAGAGCCAATGGATGTTATCTACTTGGACTTCCAGAAGGCCTTTGACAAGATGCCGCAGAGGAGGCTTCTCAGTAAGATAAGAGCCCATGGCGTTAGAGGCAAGGTACTAGCATGGATAGAAGATTGGCTGTCTGGCAGGAGGCAGAGAGTGGGGATAAGGGTGTCCTTCTCAGGATGGAGGCCGGTGACTAGTGGAGTTCCGCAGGGGTCAGTGTTGGGACCGCAACTTTTCACTTTATACGTTAATGATCTAGATGAAGGAACTGAGGGCATGCTGGCTAAGTTTGCAGATGACACAAAGATAGGTAGAGGGACAGGTAGTATTGAGGATGCGGGGAGGCTGCAGAAGGATTTGGACAGGTTAGGAGAATGGGCTAAGAAGTGGCAGATGGAATACAACGTGGGGAATTGTGAGGTCATGCACTTTGTTAGGACGAATAGAGGCATAGACTATTTTCTAAATGGGGAGAGAATTCAGAAATCTGGAGTGCAAAGGGACTTGGGAGTCCTAGTCCAGGATTCTCTTAAGGTTAACTTGCATGTTGAGTCGGTAGTTAGGAAGGCACATGCAATGTTGGCATTTATTTTGAAAGGACTAGAATATAAAAGGAGGGATGTGCTGCTGAGTATTGTGAGCAATTTTGGGCCCTGTATCTCAGGAAGGATATTCTGGCCCTGGATAGGGTCCAGAGGAGGTTCACGAGAACGATCCCAGGAATGAAAGGCTTAACATATGAGAAACGTTTGAGGACTCTGGGTCTGTACTCGATGGAGTTTGGAAGGATGAGGGGTGATCTGATTGAAGCTTACAGAATACTGAAAGGCCTGGATAGAGTGTACATGGGGAAGATGTTTCCATTAGTTGGTGAGACTAGGGCCCGAGGGCACAGCCTCATAGTAAAGGGAAGACCTTTTAGAACAGAGATGAGGAGAAACTTCTTTAGCCAGAGAGTGGTAAATCTATGGAATTCATTGCCACAGAAGGCTGTGGAGGCCAGGTCGTTGAGTGTATTTAAGACCGAGATAGATAGATTCTTGATTGGTAAGGGGATCAAAGGGGAGAAGGCGGGAGAATGGGTTTGAGAAACGTATCAGTCATGAGTGAATGGTGCAGCAGACCCGATGGGCCAAATGGCCTAATTTCTGCTCCTATGTCTTATGGTATTATGGTCTTATGGATATGCGCACTTATTACCTAGCCTGACATAGTTCAAATTAATAATGTTGCCTTATCTCTTCGTTCATTATCTCCCATTGAACCAGTCTCAAAACTTGTACAAAATCCAAAAGTGTCCTAACCTCAAGAACATTTCCCTTGCGTGAAAACAGGTTTTGTAACTTATGGCGTAAAGAAACATCTTCACTTGGAAGCATATACTTACGCATAAATGTGTGGCAGGTCAGAAGATTGGAAACAATATAAAGAACAACAAAGAATGACAAAAGATTAATAAGGAGGGAAAAATTAGAGTATGATGGAGAGCTAGCTAGTAATACAAAGACAGATAGTTAGAATTTCTATTGATATTTAAATAAAAGTGTTAACAACGTCTGGTCCTGTAGAGAATGAGTCTGGGGAACTGATAATGGAAAGTAGTATGATGGCAGTGAATTAAACAGCTATTTTGCTTCAGTCTTCACTATACAGGAAACAATTAAAATCCTGGAAATAGCTGTAAATCAGGAAATGGAAGGGAGGGAGGGACTTGGGAAAATTACAATCACCAGGAGCTAAGGTGAGTAAATGGAGTTGAGGTACTGATCAGTCATGATTGGATCATGAAGTCCCAGAGTAAATTCAATCCTGTTTCAAAGCAACTGAATTCCTTCTATTATCGCATTGATATTTCTACCACAGCACCTGTCACTCAGAGTGAGGGAGACGCTCTGGGTTTCCAGAGATTGGGGAAACAGATTGGCTGGTTCAGCTGTCAATCAGAGTGAGGGAGGCGAGAGAAGAAGGTGAAGGCTGTGACCAACACCAGTCCAGAGAACCCTGGATGTGGAGGAATGTACAGGATTGGATAAGGACAAGAAGGGAAGCTTATGGTTGATACCTTGGGCTCAAAATGGCAGAAGCCCTAGAGGAGTATAGAAAGTGCAGGGGTTTTCTTAAAAGAGGAATTAAGAGAGAGAAGCAGGGGCATGAAAAAAACACTGGCACAAAAATAAAGGAAAATGCAAAGGGAGTTTATAAGTATATTAGGGGCAAGCGGATAACCAGGTAAAGAGTTGGGCCCATTGGGGACCAAACTGGCAATCTGTGTGAAGAGCCGGAAGACGTAGCTGAGGTTTTAAATGAGTGCTTTGCATCTGTATTCACTATAGAGAAGGATGATGTAGGTACAAAAATCAGAGAGGGGGACTGTGATATACTTGAACAATAATAACATTCAGAGGGAGCAGGTATTGGCGGTTTTAGCGGGCTTAAAAGTGGATAAAGCCTCAAGCCCAGTTGAGATGTATCCCAGGCTGCTGTGGGAGGCAAGGAAGGAGATTGCAGGAGCCCTGACATTAGTTTGTAAATCCTCTCTGGAGGTCAATTAATGTGGCACCATTGTTCATGAAGGGTCGTAGGGATAAACCAGGGCACTATAGGCCAGTGAGTCTAACATCAGTGGCAAGGAAAATTTTGAAAAAAGCTCTGAGAGACAGAATTAATCTCCACTTGGAGAGGCAAGGATCAATCAGGATAGTCTAATGGCTTTATCAGGGGGAGATCATGTCTCACAAATTTGATTGAATTTTTCGAGGAGGTGACTTGGTGTGTAGATGATGGTCATGCAGTTGATGTAGTCTACATGGACTTTAGTAAGGTTATTGACAAGGCTTCGCATGGGAGACTGGTCAAGAAGGTTACAGCCCATGGGATGCAGGGCAAATTGGATCCAAAATTGGCTTAGTGGCAGGGGGAGACAGAGGGTCATTGTCAAAGGTTGTTTTTGTGACTGGAAACCTTTGTCTAGTGGCATACCGCAAGGTTTGGTACTGGTTCCCTTGCTGTTCGTAGTGTGTATTAATGATCTAGACATGAATGTAAAGGTACGATTAGTAGGTTCGCAGAAGATGCAAAAATTGGTGCGGTAAACAGTGAGGAGGCCTTAGACTACAGGACAATATGGACGGGCTGGTCAGATGGGCAGCACAGTGGCAAATGGAAATTAATCCTGAAATGTGTCAGGTGATGCGTTTTGGGAGGACTAACAAGGCAAGGGAGCGCATGAGCAATTGCAGGACCCAAGGAAGTACAGAGGACCAGAGGGACCTTGGTGTATATGTCCAGAAACCTTGAAGGCAGCAGGACAGGTAGATAAGGTGGTTAAGAAGGCATATGGGTCGCGTGCCTCTATTAATCGAGACATTGAATACAATAGCAGGGAGGTTATGATGGAGCTGTATAAAGTGTTTTTTAGGCCACATCTGGAGTACTGTGTGCAGTTCTGGTTGCCACACTACAAGAAGGATGTGAATGCACTGGAGAGGGTGCAGAGGAGATTAACCACCATGTTGCCTGGGCTGGAGCATTTCAGCTATTAAGAGAGACTAGATAGGTTAGTGTTGCTTTCCTTAGATCAGAGACGGCTGAGGGGATGGGGACCTGATTGAGGTGTACAAAACTATGAAGGGCATAGCTAGGGTAGATTGGAAGAAACGTTCCCCTGGGGTGGAGGAAATAACAAGTAGGCATGGATTTAAGGTGAGAGACAGCAGGTTTCGAGGGAATTTGAGGGGGAAAAAATTTCACCCAGAGGGTCGGGGGGCATCTGGAACTCACAACCGAAAGGGTGATAGAGGCGGAAACCCTCACAACATTTAAAAAGTATTTAGATGAACACTTCAAACGCCAGATCGGGCAGGGCTACGGGCCAAGTGCTGGAGAATGGGATTAGAGTAGATAAGTGCTTGATGACTAGAGAAAACACGATGGCCTGAAGGGAATCTTTCCCTGTTGTAAAACTCTGAGTTTCCGGTGAAAGGGAAGTGGACTATTCACAGTCCCTGTCACTCAAAGTGAGGGGGGGCTCCCGGGAAATAGAGGTCCCGATTGGCCGGCAGCCCTGTCACGCAGAGTGAGGGCGGAGAGCCTCCGGAAATGGAGGACTCGATTGGGCGGAAGGCCTGTCACTCAGAGTGAGGGTGGCGAGCTCCCGGGAAATCTTGGCGCCCATTGGCTGGTAGGACTGTCACTTAGACTAACGAAGGCAGGTTTTCCTGGAATGGGAAGGTCGAATGGCGGAAGCGCCTGTCACTCAGGGTGAGGGAGGCGGGTTTTCCGGGGAATCTGGAAGCGGATTGGCCGCAGTTGCAGAAGGCGTTTTATTATTCACTTGGCGGAAGGGCGAACGTCATGGCAACGGATTTGGTGAGCGAGCTGGAGAGTCGTTTCTTCTTCGAGAACATGCTGAGCAGCGAAGACTGAGGCAAGGAGGAAGCGGGATAAGGAGGATGATGGCTGTGGAGGATGGGGGGATAGGCGTAAGGAGGAAAGGGGGAGTTAGGGGGAATGGGGGTAAAGAGGTCAGGGAATGGGGTCAGGAGTAGGGGGAATGGGGTAAGGAGGAATGGGGATGGGGTAAAGAAGAAGAGGGCATGGAGGGTAAGGAGCAGGAGGGGGATGGGGTGAAGAGGAGGAGGTATGAAGGTGGGGAGTTGGAGTGGGGGTGAGGAGGAGTGGGATGGGGTTGAGGAGGAGGGTGAATGTGGAGGTGGGAGAATAGGTGGGTGAGGACGAAAGGAATTGGTGGGTAAGAAGGAAGGGAATGGGAGATGAAGAGGAAGGGGCATGGTGAGGGTAAGGAGGATGTTGCGATGGGGAGCTGAAGAGGAGGGGGAATCTGGGGGCTGAGGAGGGGGAAATGGGGAAAAGGGGGATGGGTTGAGGTGGAGGGAGAATGGCGTAAGTAGGAGGGGGATGGAGAAAGGAGGAGGGGCAAATGGTGGCTTAGGAGGAGGGTTATGGGGCTGAGGAGCAGTTGAGTTTGGGTGTTGAGACAAATGCAGAGAAATCTGCAAGAAATACAAGTCAATTGACAAAAAATTATTTTGTATATAATAAGTTGGACTTGGTTATAAAAATTACGCTTTTAAAATTTGCAGATGATACAAAACTTGGCTGCAGGCTAAATAGTGAAGTGAAGAGTAGCTGACTTCAGGAACATATGGACTGGTGAAATGGACAGGCTCAAGGCAAATGAGATTTAATGTGGATAAGTGTGAAGTGATGCACTTCCATCGTGGAAAGTTGTAGAGACATCATAACCTAAATGGACTTATTTAGACAGGGCCGGTCTTAATGTTGGTTGACTGCCTGGGGAGAGCCTGATAATACTGAAATTAATCTCTGCAAAGAATTTGGCTAACTCCAAAATCTGCTTCCAATTAACACTAGTGCCAGTTACACAGAACAAACTTCAGGTTTCTGAACACATGGATAACACTCAAGACCCTGTTAGCTCACATCAGTGGTGAGCAGTCAACAGTTGTAGCTTAGAAAATCACATTAGTGATCAACTATGGGTGTGGACAGTCTATCTTCATTTTCGATAGACAGGATCACAAGTGATATGATTCAAAATATCTTGGGTTTTTGTAAATCGCTATTATTATTTATTAGTTCAGTGATAAATGTGTAGATTATTTGCCACTTAAATGCAATTTAATTCTTATAATTTAAATAATAAACAATCGTAGAGAAACTTTCGAGATTGCAGTTTTCTTTCTGAAACTTTCACTAAGTACTACTACATACAACTCAGAGGGCATCAAAATACACATTTGTCCAGACCATCATTTTCCTAAAGGAACATAGGAACAGCAGAGGGGGTATTTAGCCCCTTGAAGCTGTTCTGTCATTCAGTGAGATCATAGCTGAGCTTCGATCTAACTCCATATACCTGCCTTTTCCCTTATCCCTTTGCTGACAAATATCTATCTATCTCTGACTTGAAATTCAAAATTGATCTAGCATCGACTGCCATTTGGGGAAGAGAGTTGCAGACTTGTACCACTCTTTTTATCTTGAAATATTTCCTAATTTCAATCCTGTAAGGACTGGCTCTATTTTCCAGAATAACTTCCATCATTTCTTACTTTGTTATTTAGTCCTTCCCGCTCCTCTAGTACCATTTCTCATTTATCCTCAATGTACACATATCTGTCTCTAGATACTCAACTCATCATCATTCCCACAATCATCGCTACTCGCAGCCAGAATCGCCCTGCACCTTCCCAACAGCATGTTTGTCCTAACCACGTTCTCTGGCTTCTGCACTACTACCTCTTCCGTGACTGGATCTTCTGTATTAGGCATTAGTGTGCGATTTAATGAAATGGGGGGGGAGATTCAAGAGGCTTAAAGGCCGACTCCTGTTTCTGTAGCTTCCCATTGTTTTGGCTTTATCAGTGTCTTTACAAGTGTTGTCCCTGTCGTCAGTGCATCCTCTATTATTTTATGTGTTTGGTTTCCCGCTGCACTTATTTCTGTTTCCCGCTGACTCTGTCTGTTGGTAAAAATCAATATTGAATACCAGCCCGTCCACTGAACTTTTACACAATTAGTCCTGTATTATTCACTCTCCTTTTCTAATTAGCTTTTCAATTGCTTCCTTCCATTAGTTTACGTCCACTCCTGCCCAAGACCCAAAGCTCTCCCTTCAGGTTCTTTGCAGCTGAGATCAACAATTTGCCCCTCATTTTATTATTGACTCATGTGCTCTTTCATGCTGGAAAATCAAAGTTTTTTTAGTCTATTTTTGGACTTTCATCAGTCTACAGTGTGTTAACAATTGAATTCTGTATATTCCAGGATGTACTATCTGATGACATGTTCTCAAAAAATTACTGAGCAACATTATGAAGTGTTTGTTTCAGTTTCTGCTATTAAATATGTCATATTTACATAATTAGTGAAAAAGTCTTTCAGCCAATCAAAGCAGAAGGCCATCTGTCTCTGGGAGCATTTAATGGATGCAGCCAGTATGGGGAATGGAGTGCAGTAATAGACCTTCCCAAAACTGGTGCGGAGATATTTTGCTATTTACTTATTTAATGCACAAACTCCTCAAGTGTGCACATCTACCAAATACCAGATATAGGTGAGGTGAGAAGACTGCCCTTGACATCGAGGCGGCATTTGACTGAGTGAAGCATCAAGGATAGCTAGCAAAACTGGAGCCAATGGGAGTCAGGGGGAAAACTCTCTACTGGTTGTAGTCACAAAACTCTCTACTGGTTGTAGTCACACCTAGCACAAAGGAAGATAGTTGTGGTTGTTGGGAGGCCAGTCATCTCAGCTCCAGGGCATCATTGCAGGAGTTCCTTAGGACAGTGTCCTAGGCCAAAACATCTTCAGCTGCTTCATCAATCTACATCCTTACATCATAATGTCAGAAGTGGGGATGTTCGCTGATGATTGCACAATGTTCAGCACCATTTGTGACTTCTCAGACACTGGAGAAGTCCATGTCCAAGCGGCATCCAAAATATCCAGGCTTGGGCTGACAACTGGCAAGTAATATTTGCACCACACAAATGTCAGGCAATGACCATCTCCAGCAAGAGAGAATCTAATCATCACCCCTTGGCGCTCAATGGCATTACCATCACTGAATTCCCCACTATCAACACCCTGGGGGTTACCATTAACCAGAAACTTAATTGGACCAGCCATATAAATACTGTGGCTAGAAGAGCAGTTAAGAGATTAGGAATCCTGCAATGAGTAACTCACCTCCTGACTCCCCAAAGCCTCTCCACCATCTTTAAGGCACAAGTCAAGAGTTTGACGGAGTGCAACCCACAACACTGAAGAAGCTAGATACATTCCAGGACAATGTGGCCTGCTTGATCTGCCGCACAATTTAGGACTGAGATGAGGATAAATTTCTTCACTCAGAGAGTGGTGAGCCTGTGGAATTCGCTACCACAGAAAGTAGTTGAGGCCAAAACATTGTATGATTTCAAGAAGGAATTAGATATAGGTCAATGCGCAAAATGGATCCAAGGATATGGGGAGAAAGCGGGTGCAGACTATTGAGTTGGATGACCAGTCATGATCATAATTACTGGCGGAGGAGGATCGAAGGGCCGAATGGCCAACTCCTGCTCCTAGTTTCCATGTTTCTTTGGCTCTTCTTCGGAATTGATATTCTGTCAGCAGGTGGCAGTGCTGCACTTTGTATAAATAAAAGAGACGTTCACATAGAGTCTGAACCCATCCCAGAAACTGACTGCACCCGAAATTCATTACTCAAAAGTGCAGTAACCGCCGTTTTGCGGGAAATGAATGAGTCATATTACACCCAGCACGACCCTACAGAAAGGAAATTAGATGAATTACGGGGTAATCTGTCCTTGGTGGTGTTGGTTGAGAGAGGAATGTTGTCCAGGACACCGGGAGAACTCCGCTGCTCCACTTTACCGTGGGATCTGAAATTCCCACTTGAGGCCTTGGTTGAATATCTCATTGGAAGGTCTCAGACTGTCGGAGGGGGACAGGAAAAGGATTGGAACGTTCAGCCGCCTGAATCCCTTCCACCTTTCGATTAGATATGACTGACATGTCCCTCAACTCCATTTATCCGCCTCAGCTCCGTATGTTTTGATACCCTGGAAAATTACATTATTCCTAGTATTCCCCCTTAAAGGAGAGACAATTCCACATTTCTCCGACTCTTGGAGGTGAAAATTTGCTTCGAGATTTCACTCCTGAATGTCCTCGGTGAAATTTTAACGCTGATGACCGAACTCTCCTCATGTTGATAGTATTCTCCAAAATCGAGTCGAATTCCGACCGGTGGGGAGGAATGTCTCCAATGACAGGAACTTCCCAGGTTTTCCCTCCATTGAAATGCATGTCAGTAAATTCCGCTGGTCTGTGAAAGGTTTGTTCATGTCCCCCAGGCCAGATTGTCCTTTCTGTGCCCCACACAGGAGCTGTTTAACACCCAGACAGTGACATCAAAATCCAATGTTCAATACTGTCAAATATATGGAACATTTTGCACGAGAATATCAGACAATATCTCTGCAATAAAACAAGACATTTTTTTTCCAATCGACATTGATCTCTCCACACCCCTCTGCCGCCTTAACTCTTTAGCATGAATTTTTCTGTCGGCGAGTTGGGGGCGGGTCCCGCTCGCCCAACGAGGGCTAAATTCTGCCCTATATTTTTCCAACTTTACTGAATTGTCGGTTTAAAATCCTGATGTATCTCAAAACTTCAATGGCCTGTGGTTTTCCTTGCTGCCGTAGCACGAGTGTCGGGAGAAACTCTTCAAGTTTAATCCCAATTGGATGCCGTTTGAGCCCCTCCCATTTTCCATTGGCCTGTCCCACAGCCCTGCCCCCACAGCCTGTGATGTCCTTCCTCTTTATCAGGGACTGGGAGGGCAGCACTGCCTGAGACATGAATGCACAGAGTTCAAAATCCCCGAGGCGGAGTTTGAATATCTCTGGATTTTTTTTCTATTTCCGAACCTAAATCTTATTTTCTCAAGCACTTACAAAGAAAAGCCAAACTCATTCTGCATAAAAAATATCTTGGATTTCAAGCCTCCTTGTCAGTGCATTAATGCTCTCGACCTCAGCCACATCATGTGGCAGCGAGTTCCACATTGTGACCAATCGCCAGATGGAGAAATTCTTCCTAATATTGGGGGAAATATGTCACCCCAAAGCTTTCCTGCATCAGTTGAGGTGTCCCTGGGAAGGATCCATGAAGCACAGAGGCCTGTGCTACAGAGTTACCTTTGAGGAGACGCCATCGCCAGTAAATCCGCTGCTTCATCTCTCCACATTCCAGAAACAGGTGAACAAATGTCTCGTTTTAGTGCCATCTGTCAGCTGTGGCTCGTTGGTTTTTTTTACCTCTAAATCAGAAAGTGGTGGGATCGAGTCTCACTCCAGATACTTCGGTATAGAACTCAGACTTGTTCTCATGTTGACTGATGTATTTTCCAACGTGAAACCAGTGACTCCCCTTCTAAAGTACTTCCTCTGCTTCAAAGCGCGTTGGGACGTCCAGCGGCTGCGAAAGGCGCTATTAAAACGCAAGATTTTATTTTAGAAAATATAAAGGAACCTGACAGGTCGAACCCTCTAAATTCTTTGTATCTATCACTCGAAATGCTTTCTTGAAGTTATGGTACTTTTTGCCTTAGTGTGAGCGACTGCAATCAGGAACGCCTTTTAAGGATCTGGATCTCACATCTTGTTTCACCAGAGGGTTTGTAATCGGCAGCGAGTTCAGACTGGAGAGAAGTGCAATAGAATCTCGATCTCGCCGATCTCCCCCTCCCTCTCCCTCTCTCTCTCTCTCTCTCCACTGTCAACATTCCCTGGGGCCCAACCCGCCCTCGACAGGTTTCAATTATTCCCCCCCGTGCTTCAAATCTGCTTTTCCCCCTTTAGACTGGGCGTGTTATTTTTACTGTCCTGTGTGGAAGTCGCGAGGACATAGATCACGATGGAATAATGATTCCCTGAGGATCGCAGTGAACTTTATAAGGAAAAAGCTGAGCTGAGGGTGTGCGGCAGCAACATCGAAACTGAAAGTGGTTTGAATCAGGAAGTGCTGAGTGTGAACATGGCTTCCAGAGAACAGGTCCAGAGTTTGACCGAGGAGGCAATTTGTTCCATTTGTCTTGATTTCTTCACTGATCCGGTAACACTGGAGTGTGGACATAACTTCTGCCGCTCCTGTATCACTCAGTGTTGGGAAAAGAAGGAGAAAAACTCCTGCCCGGAATGTAGAGAGGAGTTTCCGGAAAGAAACCTCAGGGTAAATCGGGCCTTAGCGAATCTGGCCGAGAAAACTCGAAAATTAAAGCTGGATCCGAAGGAGAAGGAAAGTAAACTTCACTGTGAGGAACATCAGGAAGAACTGAAGCTGTTTTGTGAAACTGACAAGAAATTGATCTGTTTCACTTGTGTAGTTTCGCGGGAACACAGAGAGCACCGCTTCCTGCCGATTAAAGAAGCTGTTGAAATCTACAAGGTAAAAGGGGAAATATTTTCTAAGCTGATAGTTTTATCACATTTTCATGGTCTAACACTTCAATTCTGTGACTTTCTCTCCCAATCCCAGGATCAGCTGAAATCTTCCTTAGATTCTCTCACACAGAAGAAATCTGCGGTTCTAGAAACGGAACAGAAACAGAAGCGTAAGATTTCCGAAGTCAGGGTAAGGTCTCCCTGTCAAAAACAAAAACAGAATTACCTGGAAAACTCAGCCGGTCTGGCAGCATCGGCGGAGAAGAAAAGAGTTGACGTGTCCAGTCCTCATGACCCTTCAGCAGAACTGAGTAAAGTTAGGAGAGGGGTGAAATATAAGCTGGTTTAAGGTTGGTGGGGGGGGGGGGGGTAGAGAAGTTGGGGGGTGGGGGTGGTTGGAGGGACAAGCAAGCAGTGATAGGAGCAGATAATCAAAAGATGTCACAGACAAAAGAAACAAAGAGGAGATGAAGGTGGTGATATTATCTAAGAAAATGTGCTAATTAAGAATGGATGGCAGGACTTTCAAGGTACAGCTCTAGTGGGAGTGGGGTGGAAAGACTGATAGGGTATTACAGTTATAGATTTAAAAATAATGGAAATAGGTGGGAAAAGAAAAATCTAAATAAATTATTGGAAAAAATCAAAAGGGAGAGGGAAGAAACGGAAAGGGGGTGGGGATTGGGGAGGGAGTTTAAGATCTAAAGTTGTTGAATTCAATATTCCGCCCGGAAGGCTGTAAAGTGGCTAGTCAGAAGTGCCTACTCCTCAACCCCCACCTATGGCACCTCTCCGTGCCCACGGCGAAGATGCAACACCTGCCCCTTCACTTCCTCTCTCCTCACCGTCCAAGGGCCCAAACACTCCTTTCAAGTGAAGCAGCATTTCACTTGCATTTCCCCTAACTTAGTCTACTGCATTCATTGCTCCCAATGCAGTCTCCTCTACATTGGAGAGACCAAACGCAAACTGGGCGACCGCTTTGCAGAACACCTGCGGTCAGTCTGCAAGAAAGACCCAAACCTCCCTGTCGCTTGCCATTTTAACACTCCACCCTGCTCTCTTGCCCACATGTCCTTGGCTTGCTGCATTGTTCCAGTGAAGCCCAACGCAAACTGGAGGAACAGCACCTCATCTTCCGACTAGGCACTTTACAGCCTTCCGGACTGAATATTGAATTCAACAACTTTAGATCTTGAACTCCCTCCTCCATCCCCACCCCCTTTCCGTTTCTTCCCCCTCCCTTTTGTTTTTTCCAATAATTTATATAGATTTTTCTTTTCCCACCTCTTGCCATTATTTTAAAATCTATACCTGTAATACCCTGTCAGTCTTTCCACCCCACCCCCACTAGAGCTGTACCTTGAGTGTCCTGCCATCCATTCTTAATTAGCACATTTTCTTAGATAATATCACCACCTTCAACACCTCTTTGTTCCTTTTCTCTGTCACATCTTTGGATTATCTGCTCCTATCACTGCTTGCTTGTCCCTACAACCACAACCCCCCCAACTTCTCCCCCACCTTAAACCAGCTTATATTTCACCCCTCTCCTAACTTTAATCAGTTCTGCTGAATGGTCACGAGGACTCGAAACGTCAACTCTTTTCTTCTCCGTCGATGCTGCCAGACGTGCTGAGTACTTCCAGGTAATTCTGCTTTTGTTTTGGATTTCCAGCATCCGCAGTAGTTTTTGTTGTTTTTAAGGTTTCCCTGTTCTGGTTTTCTGGGATCTCGATCAGTTTTGCTCCCTTTTTCGCGGGACATTAATTATGTTTCACATTTCATTTGGTAGGAACAGTCGAGCAGTCTGCAGACCCACATCACATCCGAGTTCACTAAAATGCATCAGATTCTCACTGAGAAAGAGCAGCGACTACTCAGAGATCTCAGGGGAGAAGAGGAGAGGATTCGAGAAAGAATGGAGAAAAACCTTCGAGAGATTGAGGAGAATTTAAATTCTATTGAGGAGAAGCTCTCAAAGTTGCAGAAACAGATGGAGCAAAAGGACGAGTTGATATTTTTGAAGGTGAGGGAATATATTGCGGGTCAGTTCAATGAAACTTCACACAGTGACAAAATGACTGATAGCTATTGAATAAATATAGAATTTACTGAATAAATAAAAACTGAGTTAAACAAATTTCTGTCTGTTTCGTGGCAGTTCTGCGGTCTCCCCGAAATAAACGGCTTCCACATTGTCTGCAGATTCTCAGGAATACCAGTAACCTCCAGAGAATGAGTTTTCTTGATCTTCACACTTGCTTTGTGATTATTTCCGTGTTGCCAAGTTTAATTTTCTCCTGGACCGCCCATTGTAATCCAGTTCCAGTTCATGTTGTGAGTGTGTGGGTGTGTATGGTACGGTGTATGAGAGTCACTGTGTCTGTGAGCGGGACTGATGTTGAGTTCCAGTTTATTTGACTCTCCACAACCTTCCTTCCAAAATGCATCACTTTACACTTCCGTCTTAAATCTAATATGCTCTGAGTCTGCTCATTTCACCAGCCGCCCTGTTTATGTCCTCCTGAAATGTGTGCAGTTCTGGTTAGCTCATTACAGAAAGGGTGTAATTGAATTAGAGAGGGTACAGAGGAGATTTACAAGGATGTTACCAGGGCTAGAAAATTGCAGCTATGAGGAAAGATTGGAAAGGCTGGGGCTGTTTCTCCCTGGGACAGAGGAGGCTGAGGGGAGATTTGAGATATACAGAATTGTGAGGGGCCTGATAGAGTGGGTGGGGAAGGGCCTATTTACTTACCAGGGAGGCCAGTGACGAGGGGGCACAGATTTAAAGTGCATAGAAAGATGAGAGGGAAGATGAGGGAAAATTTTTACACCCAGACGGTTGTGGGATCTGGAACTCACTGCCTGTAAGAGTAGTGGAGGCAGAAACCCTCAACTCATTTAGAAGCTATCTGTATATTGACATCAAGTGCTGTAACCTGCAGGGCTGTGGATCAAATGATGCAAGGTGCGATTAGGCTGGCTGGCTTGTTTTTCATCTGGCGCAGACACGATGGGCCAAGTGGCCTCTTTCTGTGCCGTAAACTTTCTATGATTCTAAATCTGTTACTGTGCTCCTCACTGTTCGTTATTTATTTCTTTCAGGAGGAAGCTTGTTGGAAGAGAAGGTAGGACATGTTTTCTGCTGAAACTCTGCACAATTTGGTAAAATAACTCAGAAAGGTTTTGTTATGAATTTCTTTTTTCTGCTTATGGTTTAAGCACTAGTCTTTTGTTATGATGACATGCTTTATTGCAGATATTAAATTAGATTTCATATAACTGGTCTACATGATTGTATTAAATTACAAGATGCCATGCAGTCCTGAAGTGCTCACTTGCAGGCTGCAGACTGCTGTTAGTGCGGCTGTGGCCTTCCAACTGACCCTGAGAGAGCCACACTGTCCATGTTTCCATGGTGTCGACCATCCACGTCCATGCAAGTCTCCTGACCAAACCGAGACAGTCACATGTTAAAGTGGGAACGGGTTTTGTTTTTATTCCAATATAGAACCTTGATCTGTATCCTTAACACCAACAAGACAAACCCAGCAGAGGTGGTGGCACTGTGGTTTAAAGTTTGAAGGGAATTGCCCTGGGAGTACTTAACATCGACTCGGGACCCGATGAAGTTTCATGGCATTGGGTGAAATATGGGCAAGGAAACATCCTGCTGATGACCACGTTCCCACCCATTTGCCAACCGCCCCACCTACTCCTCAGCTGATGAATCAGTACTCCTCTGTGTTGAATGCCACTTGGAGGAAGCACTGAGAGTGGCAAGGGTGCAGAATATAGACTGGATGGGGCACTTCAATGACCATCACCAAGAGTGAATCATTAATGCAATTCCCTCCCTAACAGCCCTGTGGGTGTTCCTACACCACATGGACTGCAGCAGTTCAAGAAGGCAGCTCACCACCAACGTTTTAAGGGCAATGGGCGTTTTTCAGGACATGACGGTTTCCATCCTCTGCCCTTGCATTTCAAAGTTATCTTTTGCTCAGTTGCAGAGAGAAATTTCACTTTCTATCACATTTGTTCTAATATGAAAAATGCTGAAGGATATGAATGTTGGGGTATCTTCACCATTTCAGTCATGTCTAAAATGCTCAAATGGGATGAATTTATACCATCAATTCTTTAATATTTACAGGATTAGTGATAACAATAAGCAACTCTCAGTGGCAGATGCTGCGGCCCTGTCTATCGGAAAGTTCAAAGGACCTTTACAGTACACAGCTTGGAGGGAAATGATCAATCCCATTAACCCTGGTAAAACTTTTATATTAATTTTCCTAACTATAATTCTAGTTGTGAAGGAACTAAATGGGTTCCAAAGTTCCAGGGGTGTGGGGGGAACAGAAAATCCAACGTTCCTCCAGTGAGGGGTTGTGGTCGTATGATCATCATAAAATCATAAGAAATAGGAGCAGCAGGAAGCCATTTGGCCCATTAAACCTGTTCCACCATTCGATAAGATCATGGCTCATCTAACTGTGGCTTTAACTGCCCTTTTTTGCAGTTCCCTATAGCCCTTAACTCCACTGTCGATCAAAAATCTGTCTCATTCAGCCCTGAGTATATTACAACAGCCTCGTCTCCATTCCTATCTGTGGAACAGCGTTCCAAAGGCTGACATCCCTAAAAGAGATGAAATTCCTTCTCATCTCTGTCTTAAAAGGGAGACAGACCCCTGATCTATAAACTACGTCCACTGTTTCTAGATGCTCCCACAAGAGGAATATTCCTCCCACTATCGACCCTATCAAGCTCCTCAGAATCACATATGTTTCAATAAGATCACCTCTAATTTTTCTAAACTTCAAGAGTATAGGCCTAAACTGTTCAACCTTTCTTCATCAGACAACTCCTTCATCCCAGGAATCAGCCTAGCGAACATTCCCTGACCTGCTTCGAAGACATAAATATGACTCCCTCATGTAAGGAAATGAAAACTGTGAAGTGAAAGTCACTATAGTCCCAGAGGACCATCGGCTACGCTCTCCTTAGTGAGAGACGACTGGTGATGAGTTTAACCTGAGGGTCACCACACCTCACGTGTGGGTTGAGGATGAGAAGGCAGGACCTTCATGGATGACCACAGCCAGTACAGGAATTATACTGTTGTATCACTCTGCATCACAAACCAGCTGTCCAGCCAGCTGAGCTAACCGACACCCAAACTGTACTGTTACTCTCAGCAATGACCTGTACAGCTATAGCAAGAGTTCCCCACTATTATACTCCATCTCCCTTTCAATTAAGGCCAACATTCCATCTGCTTCCTAATTACTTTCTGTACCTGCATGGGGAGGTAGAAGGAAAGTGGAACTGATGCCACAATCAGATCAACCACAATCTTATTGAATGGTGGAGCAGGCTCGCGGGCCCAAATGGCCTACTCCTGCTCCTAATACTTTTGTTCTTGTGCTCACCTTTGTAATTAATATATGCAGTTCCCTATACTCCTGTATTCTGCAATTTCTCTCCATTTAAATAATATTCTATTTTTTAATTCTTACTGACAAAGTGGTCTACCTCACATTTTCCCCACATTATACTCCAGCTGCCAATTTTTCCTGCTTAAATCATCTATCCATATCCCTTTGCAGACAATTTTAATCCCTCCTCACAACTAGCATTCTTACCTATTGCATCATCAGCAAATTTGGCTCCAATATAGTCAGTCCTTTTAATATGTCCTGTCTATAAACTGTAATTAGTTGAGGCCCAAGCACTGATCCTAGGGTCACTCCACCAGTTACAGTTTGCCAAACTGAAAATGACCCATTTATCCTGAATCTCTATTCCTGCTCGTTAGCCAATCCTCTATCAATGCCATTGTATCACCCCTAACAATTATCTTCTGCAGTAAACTTTTATTGACACTTTATCTAATGCCATTTGGAAATCAAAATACTGGTTCCCCATTATCCATCCTGCTTGTTACTCAAAGAGCGCTAATAAGTTTGTCAAACATGATTTCCCTTTCACAAAACTATATTGACTCTGCCTGATAATGTCATGATTTCTAAATGTCCTGCTACTACCTTTAAAGAATGGTTTCCTGCATGTTCCCAATGACAGATATTAGACTAACTAGCCTATAGTTCAGTGATTTCTGTCTCCCTCCTTTCTTGAACAGTGGTGTTAAACTCATGGCCTGCCAGACCATCGTGACCTTCCGAGAGCCTAGAGAATTTTGGCAGATAGCAAACAGTGAATCCATTATCTCTGCAGTCACTTCCTCACAGACCCAACTATGCAAGTCATCAGGTCCAAGTTTCTTGTCAGCCTTTAGTCCCATTATTTTCTTCCCACTTATTCTCTGGTGATCTTGATCGTTTCAAATTCCTCTCTCCCTTTTGCCTTTGTTTTTCTACTATTCTTGGTATGCATCTTGTGCCTTCTACTATGAAGAATACTTGTTTAATGTCTTTGCCATTTCCTGGTTTCCCATTATTGATTCTCACCCTCTAAGAGGCCCACACTCACTATCACTCCTTTTTATGTGTGTGTAGAAGCTTTTACTGACTGTTTTTAGGTTTTTTGCAAGTTTCCTCTCATACTCCAATTTCTCCCTCATTTTTTTAATTCAATCTTTGCTGGTTTCTAAGATTTTCCAAATTTTATGGCCTACCACTAATCATTGCAACATTGTACATCTTTTATCTTAATTTGATGGCACCATTAACTTCCTAAGTCAGCCACAGATGGTACCCTCTGTTCATTGAGCCTTTCTTTCTCAATGGAATGTATTTTTGTTGAGAGTTATGAAATATCCCCTTAAATGTCTGCCACTACTTCTCTACCAATTTGACTTTAATCTATTTTCCCTGCCCATTTTAGGCAACACTGTCTTCTAACCCTTGTAATTGCCTGCATTTAAGTTTAAGGCATGAGTTTCAGACATAAAATGGCTATCCTCAAACTGAATGTGAAATTCTATCTTATTGTGATCTCTCTTAACTAGAGGATCTTTTACCATGAGTTCATTTATTAATCCTGTCTCGGTAGATATTACCAGGTGTAAAATAGCCTGTTCCCTGGTTGGTTCAGGAGCATATTGTTCAAAGAATCTGTCCCAAATACAATCTACGAACTCATCCTCAGTCACCTTTTCCAATTTGATTCAGCCAAACTGTATGAAGATTACAACCGCCTACAGTTATTGCAGTATCCTTCTTACAAGCTCCCATTATTTTTTGATTTACACTCTGTCCAACAGCTTAGCTACTTTCAGGAGGCATATAAACCACTTCCATTAATGATTTCTTTCCCTTGGTGTTTCTTATCTCCACCCAAATTGTTACAACCTTTTGATCCTCGGAAACAAAATAATTTCTCACAACTGTACTGATCACGTTCCTGATTAACAGAGCTACCTGATCTCTTTTTCCTTTCCTCCTGTCCTTCCAAAATATCACATACCCTTGAATATTCAGGTCCCAGCTGTGGACACTCTGCACCATTTCTCTGTTAAGGCCATCATATAATAATTGATTTCTATTTGTGCTATCAATTCATCCATCTTGATACGAATTCTGTGTGCATTCTGATAAGGAGCTGTTATTTTTGTCTTTGGACAGTTTTTCCCTACCCTCACCTTATTGGCTGGTATACTCTTATGTTTGTAAGCTCTATCGCTTCCTGTTACACTCTGGTTATCATCATCTGCAATGCTATCCTGCACTATTGCCTTGTCCTTTTACTTCAATGTTCAAAATCTCGCTGCACATGAACACTTCATCCCCGTCCCCCACTCTTTAGCTTAAAGTGCTCTCCACAGCACTTGTTATACAATTTGCCAGGACACTGGTTCCAGCGTGGTTCAAGTGAAGGCCATTCTAATAGTATCGCTCCCTTTTTCCCCAGCATTGCTGCCAGTGCCCCATGAATTGAAACACATTTTTCCAACACCAATCTTTGAGCCACACATTCAATTCTCTGATCGTATTCACTCCATGCCAATGAGCTGATGCCTCAGGCAGAGATTATTACCTTTGAATTTAGTGCCTAGCTGCACATACTCTCTCAGTAGAACCTCTTTCTTAGTCCTACCAATATGGATATCCACGGGGACTATAAGAACTGGATGCTTTTCCTCCCACTCCAAGTTCCTCGCCAGCCCTGAGAGGATTACTTTGACTCCGGCACAGGACATGCAACACAGCCTTTGGAATGCATGCACTTGCCTGAAGTGAAGAGTTTCTATCCCCCTAACTAACCTGTCCCCTACTACAATTACATTCCTTTATGCATTTGGATAGCTTCCTGCACCACTGTGCTATAATCAGTTTTCCCATCCTCCCTGCATTCATGCTGTCGTCCACATAAGGTGCAAGGGCTTTGAATCTGTTGGGCAATTGCAAAGGCTGGACTTTCTTACCTGACTTTCTTCCCTTTCCCTGACCACTAAACAAATCGGAATACCTAAGGGTGTCACTGCCTCCTGGAACAAAATGTGCTGGTAACTTTTCTCCTCTCCAATGCATTGCACTGTCCAAATCACGGATTCCAGCGGATCAGCTCGGAGCTGAGGTTCCTCAAGCTGCAGACACTTACTGCAGATGTGGTTGCCGCGAATCAGACGGGTAGCATCCGGTCCCCACCTGCTGCAACTGCAACACATCACCTGCCCATCTTTATTTCATTTTTATCGAACTAATTCGATTTCAAGTGGCTCTGGTGGAACACAAACAGATGATTATAAGCACTTCCCTTCCCTTCCTTGACCTCTCTGTCTCAGTTTCTGGTGATAGACTGTCCACCAATATCCATTACAAGCCTACCGACTCCCACAGCTACCTCGACAACAGCTCCTCACACCCCGCCTCCTGTAAGGACTACATCCCATTCTCTCAGTTCCTTCGCCTCCGTCGCATCTGTTCTGATGATGCTACCTTCAAAAACAGTTCCTCTGACATGTCCTCCTTATTCCTTAATCGAGGTTTTCCACCCACGGTCGTTGACAGGGCCCTCAACCGTGTCCGGCCCATCTCCCGCGCATCTGCCCTCACGCCTTCTCCTCCCTCCCAGAAACATGATAGGGTCCCCCTTGTCCTCACTTATCACCCCACCAGCCTCCACATTCAAAGGATCATCCTCCGCCATTTCTGCCAACTCCAGCATGATGCTACCACCAAACACATCTTCCCTTCACCCCCCCCCGGCGGCATTCCGTAGGGATCGTTCCCTCTGGGACACCCTGGTCCACTCCTCCATCAACCCCTACTCCTCAACCCCCACTTATGGCATCTCCCCATGCCCACGCAGAAGATGCAACACCTGCCCCTTCACTTCCTCTCTCCTCAACGTCCAAGGGCCCAAACACTCCTTTCAAGTGAAGCAGCATTTCACTTGCATTTCCCCTAACTTAGTCTACTGTATTCGTTGCTCCCAATGCGGTCTCCTCTACATTGGAGAGACCAAACGCAAACTGGGCGACCGCTTTGCAGAACACCTGCGGTCTGTCCGCAAGAAAGACCCAAACCTCCCTGTCGCTTGCCATTTTAACACTCCGCCCTGCTCTCTTGCCCACATGTCTGTCCTTGGCTTGCTGCATTGTTCCAGTGAAGCCCAACGCAAACTGGAGGAACAGCACCTCATCTTCCGACTAGGCACTTTACAGACTTCCGGACTGAATATTGAATTCAACAACTTTAGATCTTGAACTCCCTCCTCCATCCCCACCCCCTTTCCGTTTCTTCCCCCTCCCTTTTGTTTTTTCCAATAATTTATGTAGATTTTTCTTTTCCCACCTATTTCCATTATTTTAAAATCTATACCTGTAATGCCCTGTCAGTCTTTCCACCCCACCCCTACTAGAGCTGTACCTTGAGTGTCCTGCCATCCATTCTTAATTAGCACATTCTCTTAGATAATATCACCACCTTTAACACGTCTTTGTTCCTTTATCTGTGACATCTTTTGATTATCTGCTCCTATCACTGCTTGCTTGTCCCTACTACCACCCCCCCCTCCAACTTCTCTCCCCCCACCCCACCCCCCCACCTTAAACCAGCTTATATTTCACCCCTCTCCTAACTTTACTCAGTTCTGCTGAAGGGTCATGAGGACTCGAAACTTCAACTCTTTACTTCTCTGCCGATGCTGCCAGACCTGCTGAGATTTTCCAGGTAATTCTGTTTTTGTTTTAGATTTCCAGCATCCGCAGTAGTTTTTTGTTTTTATCTCTGTGATTATAAGGATTTTATTGCTGTGCGAGTGCCACTTGATGGCATTGTCAACATCACATTCTACCACTTGCCTGAAGATTGAGAGTAGGCTGTTGGATCAGTGATTGTCCGCATTGCATTTGTCCTGCTTTATGTGGACAGGATATACTTGGGCAATTTCCCACATTGTCGGGCAGATGCCTGTACTGGAACTCTACTGGAACAACTTGGCTATGGGTGTCACTAATTTTGGAGTTAAAATTTTCAGTACTACAGCTGGGATGTTGTTAGTGCCCATTGCCTTTGCTGTATCCAGTAAGTTCACCCATTACTTGTGATCATGTGGAGTCAGTTGCATCGGCTGAAGACTGGCATCTGTGACATCGGTGAAGTTGGAAGGAGACCAAGATGGATCATCTGGGTCATTGTTTCTCCTGCAGCTGTTGCCCAGATGTGAGATGTGGTGGTTGCCACGAATACTCAGTCAGAGTGAAATCTGCTATGTGAGTGGCACGGTTGCAGTTTCAAGGCTAAGAGACTGATGCTCTACGCTGTCTTCTTAACAGTAGAAAACCAGAGGCTGCACATTATTCTTGACTGCAAGAGGGGTTTGGGTGTAATATTAAAGGAATGTTTGTGAATTTGCCTAATCCCTTTGTCAGACCGCACATGGAGATTTTGGTGGCCTGATCATCTACTTTATCTCCATTATCAAGGGTGGCAGTAGGCCTCACATAATAGGTTTGCAAGCATAGAATGATAGAAACGTTACGGCGCAGTAAGAGGCCATTCAGCCCATTGTGCCTGCGCCAGCCAAAGAAAAAATAAACTAGCCGCTTATTTTAATCCCAATTTCCAGCTCCTGATACGTAGCTGTGCAGGATACAACACTTCAGGTGCAGATCCAGGTACCTTTCAAATGAGTTGAGCATTTAAGCCTAAATCACCAACCAGGCCAAGGCTTCCAGATGCCCATCACCCTCTGGGTGAAAAATATTTTCCTCATTTCCCCTCTAACCCTTCTACCAATCACCTTAAATCTGTGCCCTGTGATAATTGACCCCTCAGCTTGGGAAACAAGTCTTTCCTACCCTATTTCGGCCCCTCATAATTTTGTACACTTGAATTCGGTAACCTCTCAGCCTCCTCTGCTGTAAGTAAAACAACTCTAGCTTATCCAATCTTTCCTCATAGCTGCAATTTTGAAGCCCTGGTGGCATTCTTGTAAATCTCTTCTGTCCTCTCTCCAGAGCAATTATGTCCTTCCTGTAACGTGGTGACCAGAATTGTACTCAAAATTCCAGCTGTAGACTAACCAGCATTATATACAGTTCCATCACAACGTCCTTGCCTTGGACTTCAATACCTTGTCCAATAAAGGAAAGCATTCCATATGCTTTCTTGACCACTGTACCCACCTGTACTGCTACCTTCCAGGACATGCAGCATGCACGCCAACGTCTCTCACTTCCTCAACCCATCCCCAAATGCATTCCTCACACTTATCCGGATTGAATTCAATTTGCCCACTCAACAAAACAATTGATATCATTCTGGAGAAAAGAGCTACCCTCTTCACTTCCAACCACACTGAAAATGTTTGTGTCATCGGCAAATTTCCCAATCATACCTCCCACATTGACGTCTAAACCATTAATATATGCACCAAGCAGCAAGGGCTCCAACACTGAGCCCTGTCAAACACCTCTGGAAACCATTTTCCATTTGCAAAAATATCTATCGACCATGACCTTTTGTTCCCTGTGGCTGAGCTAATCTTGAATGCAACTCGCCACCTCCCCTGTGACCCAGGGAACTCACTTTCCTGACTAGTCTGCCATGTGGGACCTTGTCAAATGCCTCACTAAAATCCATGTAGACAACATCCACTCAACTACCCTCATCAATCCTCCTTGTTGGTTCCTCAAAAAATTAGATTAAGTTAGTAAGACGTGATCTTCCCCTCCAAAACCATGCTGGCTATCCCCGATCAATCAATGCCTTTCTAAGTGACACTTTATCCTGCCTCTCAGAAGTGATTCCAATAATTTGCCCACAACTGAACTCAGGCTGACCAGCTTATCATTTTCTGGCCAATCCCTCACAACTTTTTTAAATAATGGTACAACGTTCGCAGACATCCAATCATCTGGTACCTCACCTGTCTCTAGTGAGGATTGGAAAATGATCCTCAGGGTATCTGTTATTTCCTCCCTGGCTTCTTTTAACAACCTGGGATACAGTCCATGTGGTCCTGGTTATATATCCACCTTCAAGGATGTCAGTTCTTCCATTACTTCCTCACTCACTATACTTATTTTATCTAATATTTCACACTCCTCCTCTTGAACTAGAATGTCTGCATCATCCCTCTCTTTAGTGAAGACTGAGACAAAGTACGCATTGAGACCCTGCACACATCCTCAGCATCAACGCACAGGTTACCATGTACATCTCTGATAGGCCCTACCCTTCCTTTAGTTATTCTTTTGCTCTTAATGCACTGGCAAAATACCTTAGGCTTTTATGTGATTTTACCTGCCAATATTTTTGCAAATCCTTGCTTTGCTTTCCTAATTTACATATTTACTTCACCCCTGTACTTTCTATACTCCTCTAGACTTGCTACAATATTAGGCTTTTTGTGACTGCCATGAGCCTTCTATTTTTGCTTTATTTGACCTTTCTGCTTCTGGGTAACCAGGGGGCTCTTGATTTGTCAGTATCACCATTTTTTTTATGTGGACATGTCTACACTGTGCCCGTAGAATACTGTTTTCGAATAACTCCCAGTGATTTGACAACATTTTCCCCTCTAATAACTCTATCCAGTCCACTTTTGCCAGTTAACCTCTCAACTTTGTAAAATTTCCCTTCCCCCAATTTAGAACTTATCTTCCTGCTTTCTATTTGTCCTTTTCCCTAATGGTGTTAAATCTAACTATCTTATGGTCAGTATCTCCAAAATGGTCACCACTGCTATTTCATCCACTTGCCCGGGTTCATTTCCTAAGACTAAATCTAGAATTGCGCCCCCTCTCATTGGGCTTGTTACATGCTGGCTAAGAAAGTTCTCTTGAATGCAGTTCAAGAATTTTGTGCCCTTGTGCCCTTCACATTGGTCGCATCCAAATTCATATTAGGGTAGCTAAAGCCTCCAAATATTGCTGTCCTATTGTTTTTGCACTCAGAAATTTGCCTACATATTTGACCCATTCCACCATTTGGGGGCCTGAGTACACTCCTAGTAGTGTGCCTGCCCCTTTTGTATTTCTGAGCTCCACCCATATGGCCTCATTTGATGCTTCATTTTGGATGTCATCCCTCCTTTCAGCTGTCATTGATTCTTCAACCGATAATGCTACACCCCCACCTTTTTTATTCCCCTCTCTACCCTGCCTGAAAACTCTATATCCAGGAATGGTAATCTGCAATTTTTGCCCCTCCGTAAGCCAAGTTTCTGTTATGGCGATGATATCATGCTGCCATGTGTCTAACCAAAGTGCATTGGATATCATTGAAGGACCATTGCTTGTTTAGAACATGAGGAGAGGCAGTGTAGATTGGACCTGTGCTGAGGACTGTGAGGAGATCCATGTGAACGATCAGCAGCTCTAACTTTCCTGTGCAGGGTCCATGCAGGAAAGAAGTTTACCTTGGCTTTGGGTGCCACAATGACAGATCACGGTATTCCACTAAAGCTAAGGCCCATCTGAGGCTGAAACTTGTAGGGGCCTCTGTGACTGGAGGGTCAGGGGCCTTGCACCTCAGCAAAGCATAGTACAGGTGAGGCACTCAGTGAATGGACGACAAAGTAACCTCTAAACTGATTGGCATGATAAAGATGTCAAGGGATATACGATTATGATGTGTATGTGGTGATCAGGGGGGCGCAGGAACAAGATAATCTCTCATCAATATGCATGGATCAGCAATTTATATGGGTCAAACGTTCTCATGTTAGTCCTCCCCAGCTGGTTCAGCTTGAAAGAGCTCTCTGCAAGGTCGGCTCCCCTTTGAGAGCAGGTGTCAGTGTTAGCAAGAGCCGACCTCAGGGAAGTCAAGATGGCGGCCATTGGCCCAACCATAGGTTTATCAGAGGCGGTGCTCTTATCTACAAATGGGTGAAAGGCAATGCTGGAGGCAGCTTCGTAGATCCCAGGATCTATCTGCCAGCTTCTCCACAATGAGCTGCGGCCACAAGGGCTTGGAGGGAATCCAATGCTGGTGGGGTTGAAGGTCACCCCCGCCTTGAACTTCTTTAATAATGGACCCTTCTAGGGCTTCACTTGGGACCAATGCGTCATCTTTTAGTCAGTGACACACAAGTGTATTCAGAATGCCCAATCAGGATAGTGCATCTCTGGAAAGTTTAGATTTGACATTCCTTCCAATCTGTCGTGTTCAGGACTTTGTCAGTGCATTGCTGAAATCACAATTCTACTTACAGGTGCCTGAGGTTGCAGGAGATGGTGCAGATCCTAATAAGTGCATTTGGCGCCAGGGTTCTGAATTTTATTATAGTTGGGCAAATGCAAGGCTCAAACCAACAGCAGGGAAGATGTCACCACTGTAATTTAATTCTGCTCTCAAAAATAAAGGTACATTTGAGAAACTTAAGGCCAGTAAACAAGAAGGTCCTGGGGCCTTCCAGAATCCAAAGGATAGAAAACCAAAAAGTTCAACAAATGTCCCGGCAGCTTACTCTGCCTGGAATCTGGTAACTATCAGATTGGTATGGGCCTGTCTACCACATCATATTCCAGCTATAGCCTCTGCATGTGGTTTGGCCACATCCTGGCCCTCCCATCCCCTTCATTGTCCTTCTTATTGGAGCAGACATCTTGCTTCCCCATGTCTCGCTCAGGCAACACATCCCCCTTTTGTATCACGAGGCTGTGCAGGGTGCAGCAGACAATGATGTTCTGAGACATTCTCAGTATGGGAAAGCACTGCCTGAGCCATCCAAACATCTGAACCTCATCTTTAGGAGCTCAATCACCTGCTCAGTCAGGGACCTGGTGGGGGTGTAGCCATCATTGTATCTCCTCAGCAGTACTCTGCGGGTGGTAAACTGGCATCATCAGCCATTTTTGCTGGGGGATTCCTTGTCCCTCAGAATCGTTCCCGTCAATCGCCGAGATAGTTCCTTTAATACACTCTACTTCCCTCAAGACCCTACAGAGAGACCATTGCCTTGGTAACATGGAAAGACTAAACACATGAGCCCTTGTCAGGCATGACCATTCAGTTGGGGGGATGGAGTTTTAGAGTCATGAGTTGGCCACCACCTGTGCCCCTTGGAGGCATCCACCACTCTCTCTCCATTCATCCCTGTCTCTGACTGCAGGTGACGGTGAATGGCACAGAATGAGAGGAAGCTCCAGACCTTGCTGGGATCTCGATGTGATGAGACCCATGTGTCGGGCATAAACTTGCTGCTGTGTGGGCTTCACCATAGAGAGGAGAACACGACTGAGCATGGATGACATCCAGTTACCTCATAATTATTAGGGTGTCCCTTTAGTTGGCCATTTGTGCTGACCTTGAGCACCACCCCCCGAAAAGACCTTCCTCCCACTTCGAGGCATCTTACTTACTGACTAACTGCGTGGTCAACGTCAAATTTGAAAAATGGTGTGCGTCACCTTCCAAACTTCATCTGCCAAATTCTACCCTCCCCCCTGCCGCCCACCAACTTCCCCCATCACCTTGACACACCCAAAATCAACTTTCCTCTCCCCTCTGTCACCCTTGAACCTCCCCTCGTTCCCCTGCACCTTATTCTTATCCACCCCCACGTGCCCTCCTGTCCCTGAGATCTGATGAGTACAGGCCCAACCTACTCAACCCCTCAAAACCTTTCTTAACCCACCAAGAAATAATATACACATAACAACACTAGTTTTTCAGTAATATCCGCTTGTTGGAGCCCGTTCCTATGTGGTCAGTCGGCTGAATGACTTCTGCACGACTTCCTGTGACTGACCATGTCACGCTTTCTTGGCTGCAACAACACTGTCCTTGTGTCTGTGGCTTTATATCCCTTTCTGATCCTGGTCCCTTGATATATAAGTTAATACCTCGATTCATGTCATCTAATTGGGTTTCATGCCTTATCAATCCCTCTGTGGCTGTGCAAGCCCATTTGAATGTGGTCATTTCCTGCTCTCAGCAGGGGATATCTCCAGGTGTATGCCAGCTATGGATGTAATATTTGTATCTTGATAAGGCATGAAGAAAGCTATTCACACATATCCAGAGACGCCATTGTCTATGAAAGTTGCTGTAGACGGAGTGTCTGTTGGTGAGCCACCACCTCAATGACATGTCCTGAAATGTCTGTGTGTGCCCCTGTTTAATTAAAACTGTCTTTATTTTTAAACAGTTCAATAAAAGTTTCAGAAAGAGTAAACCTTGTTTGGATGGTAATGCAATATGTGAAAATCAGACAGTAAATCAGTAACGCAGTTTACATCGTGCTCAATATCAATCTCCATTTGAGTTAATGGAAACATATATTGAGTGGAATGTGTTCCGAACTTCAGTGTTGTCCGTGTCACACATCCTTCCATGACAACCTCCCCCTGTGTCTCCATGTCACCTTGGAACATCAGTTGGTGACTCTTGATCGCCTTCTGGATTAGGAAATCAGGATAGCAAACTTCTCCCTCGTGTACATGTGCACAGGTATAGAGAGGAGCAGTTTCAGGTGCAGTGTTTGTACCAATGAGCACTTCAAACAGGCCTCTGGAGGAGTAATTTCTGCATTTCTGGACACCATGCTTTAGGAAGGATGTCAAGTCATTGGAGAGGGTAGAGGGGAGATTTACCAGCACAATAGCATTGATGAGGAACTTCAGTTTACAGGGTAGTTGGTTAAGCTGGCAATGCTCTCCCTATAACAGAGAAGTTTAAAGGGAGATTTAATGCAGGAATTTGAATTATGAGGGTTTTATTGAACAGATCAGGAGAATCTGTTTACTCTGGTAAGTGTGTCGGTAACTAAAGGCTAAGATTTAAAATAATCACCACAAGAATTAGAGGGGAAATGAGCAAAAATGAAATCTCACAGACTATGTTCATGATCTGCAATTCATTGTCTGAAAATGTGGAGTTCATAGGAACTTTCAAAAATGAATTGAACATGTTCTCAAATGGACTAATATGCAGGGATCCGGGCAAAAAGCTGGACTAGAAGATTAAATTGGACAGCCTGCACAAGTACGATGGGCTGAATGGCCTCCTTCTGCGCGAGAAGATTCCGTTATCTAGTCCAACTCATAATTGGGCTGGGATGTTTTTAAGGGACTAGGGCAGTCCCGAAAACAGGCGTTAGGCGCCATCCATCTGCTAATGTTGGTGCTGTTTTGGACTCTATCCAAAAATTGGGATGTCCTGAGACTCAAGCCCTGAGCCTTGGGTTTCCTGGACATGGATGTGGGCGGCAGTGAAAAGCTGAGCACATTTATTTTCCTGTTTACAATATGGAGATGAGGGAGGAAGCAGTGTTTTTCTCAGCTCCTCAATGCTCCTGTCCACGCTGGATGACACAATGCCCACCCCCCTCCCACTGCTGCCTGGCCCCTTCACACTCTACGCTCACCCACCCACTGTCTCCCCAATATCACCCACCCAAATCTGCACTTGCTCCTCCCGCATCTCTGCTCTCTCCCCTCCTCCACCCTCTATACTCGCCACTTACTCCCTCTTCTCTCCCATTCCTCTCTTCTTCGATTTCTTGCTCCAATGCTCCATCTGCCTCCCCCCACCCTGCACATTTTCCTCACAACCCTCCTTCCTCACCTGCTTTCTCTCTCATCTCACTTTCCTGGTCCCCTGCTTCCCTCCACCTCCCTTCCCGTATCCTCTGTTCTCTCTCTCCACCCGTTCCTACACATACTCCACTCCCGGTCCATCCTCTCTCTCACTCACTTCCCTGCAGTCTGTCTTCCCTCCCCATTCCGCTCTTCCTCCCCTGCCTCAGTCCCATACTCTCCCTGTCCTCCCCGTCCCGCACACTGTCACTCGCAACCCCTGCACCTTTCCCTCCAGCTTTCTTTCTCCCCTCCCTTTCCCATGCTCTCTCTCCACTCCACCTCCTAACCTCTGGCCCCTCCCCCTTCCACCATCTCAGCCATCCCCTTCCAGCATTGTCACTGTCCCCTCCAGCTAACTCTGGTTCCACTCTCCACTCACTCACCGCACCCCCACCCCTCCCAATCTCTCACTTCTCCATCGCCCTTTCTCCCTCTCCTCCCCTCTCTATATTCACACATTCTCTATCTCTGTCTCTCTCCCGCTCCTGTGTTTGGGTTGCTGAGCTGTAACTAGTGGATTAACACAGGGATGAGTGCTGGGGCCTCAACTATTTACAATCTTTATCAATGACTTGGATGAAGGGACTGAATGTATGGTAGTTAAATTTGTTGTTGACACAAAGATAATTAGGAATTTAACTTGTTAAGAGCACATGAAGAGTCTACAAAAGGATTTAGATAGGTTAATTGATAGTTAACTTAGTGGGTGGATTATAATGTCCGGAAACATGAACTTGTCCACTTGGCAGGAAGAATATCAAGGCAATGTATTATTTTAATGATTAATGAGGATGATTAAACCTATATTGTTGGAGTTCTGACTGTGTATTTTCGGTGTGGAGCGATTGTAAGTTCACACCTATGGGAATAACCTTTGTGTTGACTGGAGATTGTAACATTTAAGGTTCAGAATGTCCCAAGGGTTGTTACATTCAGATGCTGTCTCAGGGCAGGGGGCTGAACCCTGCTGGGAGATCACATGTTAACAGGTGAATTCAAGGGTTAGTGAACAAACGTTTGTGTTCGGTTAATTAACATTATCACACTCTCCCTGCAACCTTGCGTTCTATAACCCTCCATCTTGTTCTCCCTCTCACACCATCACACTCTCCCTGCCCCCCTGCACTCTCTACCCCCTCCATCTCGTTTTCCCTCTCATAACATCACACTCGACCTGCCCCCCTGTAGTCTTTACCCTTCCACCTCGCTCTGTCACATCTACCCTCTCTCCCTGCCCCCCTGCACTCTCGACCCCTTCATCTCACTTTCACATCCCCACACACTTCCTTCCACCCCCTGATCTCTTTACTGAACCCTCTCTTCCTTACCCATTCTCCCAATCTCTGTCATGCTGGTCTCTCTCTCTCTCTGCTGCTTCCATGTTCTCAAACCCTCCTGCTCTCACTCTCTCCCACCTCTTCCTCTCCATCAGTCCACCCACACTCTCCCTCTCCACGTTCCTGCTCCCTCCTCTGCTGCCATTTTCTCTCCTCAACTTCACCTCCCCGCCTCCCTCCATCATTTTCCAGCTCCCTCTCTCTCCCTCTCCCCCACTTCCTCTCCCCCTCCGGGCTCCTTCCTCACACTCTCTCCCCCTCCCCAGCCCCTCTCTCTAAATCACTGACTGTGTTATTTTAACTTTCCCCCAGCTCCAGCCTCTCTGACTCTGGATCTGAACACAGCGAATCCCCGGCTCATCCTGTCTGAGGACCGGACCAGTGTGAGACTCGGAGACAAACGGCAGCGGCTCCCTGACACCCCGGAGAGGTTTGATCCCTGGGTCTGTGTCCTGGGATCAGAGGGATTCACATCAGGGAGACATTACTGGGAGGTGGGGGTGGGGGAGAAGACTCGGTGGGGGCTCGGAGTGGCCCGAGAGTCTGTGAACAGGAAAGGGAGAATCTCCCTGATCCCCGAGTCCGGATTGTGGGTTGTGAAGCTGGATCCCGGAAGAGGTTATTTTGCCGCCACCTCCCCCTCACTGACCCCCCTCACCCCGAGTGTGAATCCCCGGAAGATCGGGGTTTTCCTGGACTATGAGGGTGGACAGGTGTCATTTTACAATGCGGACAACATGTCCCATCTCCACACTTTCACCCACACTTTCACTGGGAGAATCTTTCCCATCTTCAGTCCGGGACCGAATGACGACGGGAAAAACTCGGCCCCGCTGAGAATCTGCGGGATTCAAGGTCACTAACAGATCCATCCCATAATTTCACACCGGCTCCCTGCCTCCTGCCAGCTGTAAACTGATGGGTGTGGGTCTCAGTCACAGGTGGAGAGAGAAGCCAGGTTAACATTCCGGGTATAAACCCTGTATGGGAACTGGGAACTGAAAGATCAGCGAGGACCTCTGTAGGGCTGGGGGAAAGAAGGAGGGGGAGAGAAGAAACAAATAGAAGCTCAATTGTAGAGAGGAACTTACTGGGTAGAATGAGCTGTGAACTGCAGGAACCCGGTGACCTTCCTGCCTGTAATGTTGCTCCACAGGCGGAAGGTGGTGGGACATCAGCTTGTTTGAGATGAATCAGTTCAGTGATTCTCAAACTGGGGTCCGGGGAGTCTTTCCCGGGGGGTCCAGGAAATAATTTCTCCAGAGGGTGGGAGAGAGAGAGAGAAAAGCACAAGTGGGTGAGGAAGTGAAGTGGGGGAAATAACAAGCTCCCCGCTTTGTATAAATTCCCTGGAGTTAGTGTTATTCCTGCATGAGCAGCTGTCAAGATTTCCACCCCCAAACCTCCCGAATTCTCTCCCTTCTTCACAGTGATGGACATTTCGGCTGTCATGGTTTTCAGCGGTGAGTCTGACATTTCCTTTCGGTAGGAGGGGAGGTGGAAGTCCAGCTGCTGCTGTGATACTCGTCCGTCTTCAATTTGGGCTCAGACAGTGAGCAAGTGCCGTTATCATGCTGTCTGGCCTGCTGAGTATTTCCATCATTTTCTGTTATATTAATCTCTTTGGTTATTGGTTTGTTTCTTGTCATAGCGATAAAACTGTCATCTTGACTTTCTTCACACTCTCACCATGTTTCAATAACACCGAGAAACTGGGCTGGGTTGGTACAGGTCTGTAAATATTGCTCAGACTGTCACATCCAAGTGGGTACTCTGTAATAAAATTGGAGGGGTGTTTCCGGTTTGTTTTACATTAAACTGGGAACGTGATTTTGAGACTGTTTGAGCATGTAAATGATGTGACACTGCTGTGAATACTGATGTGATAGTCTGTCTGTATTGAACGTGATGTGTGAACTGATTGGGTATGTATGCTGTCGCGGAAATCGGAGTGAACACTCAGACCCAGGAGGTTTGTCTCGGAAGCCTTTATTAATCGTGATATCACGGAGAGCCCAGTAGCATACAAGGTAGCTAGCTGACACTCTGAGGAAGCATCAGAGCACACATGTATTTATAGTAGAAGTTGTACATATCAAAGAGCTTGAAGGTGATAAGGCTGTCTAACTTTCAATGATCAATTACATTGAGAATCATTGTCACACAATTAGTCTATTCTAAGTTTATGACCGTACAGGATATTGGGGGAAGCTCACGTAGTAATAAATGCGAGACAGAGAATAGATGACCATTGCTTGATCCTGGGGGCAGACATCCCGTCTCAAGGACTCCAGGAAGCCTGCCCATGACACTCCCCTTTCTCCCCTCCTGCTCAATTAGCTGGCAGCTTCAGGTGTGCCTAGTATTCCACCATGGTGCTAACTGTTTAACCCTTAGTTGACCTGTAGATGTATTTTATTCTTCCACAATCCCTCTTTATTAATCTTTCAGATTAATACCAATGAGGAATAGTATCTTCATCATCATAAGGGGGCTCATAACCATAAGGGAAAGGCCGATCCCTGGCAGGGTAAACCTTTTCTCTCCACCAGTGGGTTTCACTGGGGCCAGTGCGCATCAATTGAGGGACAACTGGAGCTCCTCCTAATCCAGTAGAGACACTGTTAATAACCTGGGAACAGCAAATCCGCAAAGCAATACATGCACAACACCCTATAACACATGCTACGACCAACCCAATTAAAACGTATAGCAACCAACTTCCCCAACCGGAGAACCAACCTAGTATTACAGACCACCAAGAATCTTTTTTATAAAAATTACTCAAAACTTCCGTTTCAATACATAATACAAGTTAGATCACTTGGTAACAGCTGCTATATTGTTGCCGGACAATGTCTTTTACAGTGAGTGGCGTGGACCCAGTCTTCCTTCCCTTTAATCTTCAGGGCCGTTTGAGTTGTTAGCAGCAAAAGGTAGGGTCCTTTCCACCCTCTCATGCAATTCAGCTGCTGTTTTCCATAGAGGAAAATGAGTACAAATCCAACATTTAGTCTGATTAACTTGCGAGGCTATGGCCTGCATTCGTTGAACTGCAGAATTGGTATTCCATGCCCCCGCAAGGACCACGCAGGACAGGATCTAAATCAGAGTCAGCATTCCGACAGCTCAGTTAATGTTCTTGCACAAGCACTTCCGTCCAAAGTCAGCGTCCGCTTGACGTGCGATGTGTGGATCCACAAGGACGTCCTTCAACCTTTACGGCCATATGGGTGGTGAGCAGGACTTGGAAAGGCCCTTCCCATTGAGGATCCAAAAAGTTCTTTCTCCTGAAGGTCTTTACTAGCATTAGGTCCCCGGGCTGGTATTGATGGCAATCTTCAATGGTGGGCTTTTTCTGAGCTTCTACTACCTGTATATGCAAGCTTTTGAGACAGTTAGGATGAGAGCGCATAGTCATGAGTACCAAGGGTAGAGCTTCAGGCCCTTTCAAACTGGTTTCTTCACATAATTTAGCTAGTTTGTTTTTCAGAATACCATTTTGTCTTTCCACCGCCCCAGTAGACTGGGGGTGGTATGGGCAGGAAAGGTGATGGTTGGATTGTAAGGCCTTCAACAGTTCCTTTATCACTTTAGCAGTAAAATGAACAACAATTTTACAACAACAACAGCATCATTTCGTCGGGTGGTATACGCCTCCACCCATCACGAGACCTAACATACTAGAACTAAAACATAATTATATTCCATACATTTAGGCATTTGTATAAAGTCCATTTGTAGGTGTACAAATGGGCCCCATGGCTGGGGTCCCAGACCAGCAGTCACTCTGGGCGTCTTGCCTGGGTTATGTCATTGATATACGTATGACAGGTATTACTAATACAATGCGTATTAGCATATTACTATTCACTATACATTCAACATTTATTCTACATACACGTGTTAAACCCCTGAGCTGGCAACTGGTCAAGTCATGATTCCTGTGTCATGAGAGATTCAATAAATGCTCATTAGTTACCCATAAAGGGACTACCCCTTCTTTAGTCTGTCTTAAATTTTCTCGGGCTTGTTCCAGTGCCCAAGATCCATAGGTGTTGCATACAGCATTTCTGCTCACTTCGTCTGAAATATTTTTCCCTATTTCAATTAATTTATCGATAGTCCCCGCATGACTTCCGAGCACGATAGCCAGACTTTGGATTAACCAATGATGTCCCTAATTTGAATATCATAGTGGCATCATTTATCAGGCTGCGCTTAACATGGTTCCCTCCCAAGCCTGATCGCACCTCACCATTGAACTGAACTGCTTCAGTCATCAACTGGCGCGTCAGAGCCGTGTAGAGTGCTTGGGTATGGGTTGAGCACCACTGGGGCAGGATGACACCAGATACATTCAAGATTACGGGTACCAGCTCACGGTGTACATTATCATACAAAAACTTCTGATTAACCAGTACCAAACCATTCGTCGGTCCTGGCTGCATAGTCAGACAAGATGGATCAGTCGGTGTGGTTTGAGGGGCTTCAATTATCTCTACTCAGACTGTGAAAGTAGAGGTGGGAGGTGGCTGGGTAGAGGCGGACCTCCCATGCTCGATCTGAAGCAAACCCTTACTACAATTTGAAAGCACTTGTTCTCCTACTGTTACATTTATCATTCCCCGTTGCGTGTCGCATTCGGCACTGTCCATGCTGTACCAAAGTTCCTCCTGCTGTGCAGGATGAGCAGTGATGTTCCCCGACCTTGTTGCCAGTACTGATAGGCCCACGACCAGGATCGTAGATCTGTGGAGAAATTAACATCGGCTCCCGTTCTCTGGGTTACCGCTTGGTCAATTGTCATGTATCTTTAACTGTGTGTAATGCCTCCATTTACTTCCCGTTCTCATATCTACAAGTGCGCATGTATCACCTCCATAATTACTTGGTATGGTCCATTGTTGCTCTTTGGATTTGCCTGTTTCCATATCCTTAATCACCTGTCGGTCTCTGACTTCCTCTCTCCACTCATGTAATTGCCTACTTAATTCCCTTACATTGTCCTGTATTTTTCCTTTCTGTGGCCCTACACATCCAACTATAATACCTTCAGGTAATTGCATGGCCCTTACCTGTTATCATTTCAAATGGGGTGAACCCAGCGGTCCTGCTTGGGATAGCCCACGGCGCATTAGAATATTGGGCTGTTCCCTGTCTCTTGATTGATGTTTTTTTTTTAAAGTTCAGTTCATCCTTTCCACCATCCCTGGACTCTGGGGGTGGTAAGGAAAATGTAATTTCTGTTTAATCTCCATAAGATTACACACTTCTTTAATGACTCTTCCTGTGAAATGAGTTCCCTGATCTGAATCCATCTGGGTAGGCACCCCCACTCCTTCCAGTTTACTCTCTCCTGCTGCTGTCTCATGTCAGACCTTAATTCCTTAAACAACTCTACAATGCACCTTCTTATCCTATGTTTCAATGGCTCAGTATTTTCACTTCCAGTGATGGTTCTCTCTGGGAACCGCTTAACTCTGCCTGTCATCAAGGTGTTAATCCTATGGTTTTACTTTTTGTAGCTCACAGGCACATTAATATAATCAGTAATACATCTATTTAGCCTTTTTCCAACTTTCCCTTTACCTGTATCCATCTTGTGGTAAATTGTTGTTAAGTATTATTTCTCCTTACATTTCAATTCCTGAACTACAGATTCCTCATAGTTTTATCTCTAAGTTTTCTTTCCTGACCATGATCATCCTAAGGTTCTCTTGAGTTCAGTTTCTCTATTGTCTTGGATTGTTTAAAATGTTTGCTTACTCCTTAGGCCATATTAACTATTCCATTTCAATGGGGATCTCTGTCTCGAGATCTTTGCTTATCTCCCCCTGTGCAGTTCCAATGCCTCAGTTGATGGCCAGATTATCAAATTAATTTCCCTTAAAACAGTTTGTACATTATGTCCTCTTTCCCTGACTCATTCTCCCACTTTCCTCATACCAGTTTACACTTGCAACAGCTACCATCTTATCTTGTTCAGGTTCAAGTATTTTCATAACAGTTTTAAAACAGAAATCAAGTATTGACATGTTTTGCTTCCTTTTCTTCTTCTCAAAGATTTTATTGTCTTAAAAGTAACCCAATAAATTGTGTCTGACCCTTTTCTTTAGAATTATCCCAGATTCATTAACTCGGCCACAAATTAGATTTCTGCCAAACTTTGCCAAGGTCTTGAGCTTAGCTTCATATTTTGGGAACAGACTTATAAACACAAAAGCTTGCAGCATTTGAATTAGTGCCAATTGTTGTCAGACCTTTTAAAATGAAAATTCCCTTTTGAGAACTTTATCAAGAACCAAACCTCGAATTTTTAAACTTTGAAAAAACTGTAATTTACACTATCAAAATTAAAACAACCTCTTGTTCATGTGTAATGATTTGTATCCAAGTTACAATTTCCGTATGTTTATTGACACGTTATTTATCTTAAATAGCATCCTAGTGATTCAAAAGTAACCTGTTAAATTACACTGCACTTTACATCTCAAGATTGTCCCCAGTTCAAATTTCAGTGCTTTTGGGAAGCAGATTTCCTTAAATATTTAATTCATCTCTTCATAAGAAACCCCTTTTTATCCAATGGAACCACCTAGACCTTGTGTTTATGTCTTTTCGTTTTCCTAGAATCTTTCTGAATTTCAAGTAATTTCTTTTTCTCAGAATTTTAGAATACTAACTCGTATGTATTAATCCCAATCAGCTTGGAAGCTGATGATAAGGGTTATTCCCTACTAGTCTGCAAGGGGGGGTGGTACAAAGGTTGGTTCATCTCAAACAAAGGCAAGACCTGTTTTATCTATACACTACCTTCAAATTACGATGTTTGCCAGAAATCTCAACTCAAACCTTATACTCAAAACTTTGGAGTATTTGAATAAACTTTTCCTTTAATCTAATATGGGGCTTTCGACTCAAGTGCTCAATTACACACACAAAAGACAATTCAGGGAAGAACAACTACACACACACAAGACAATGCAGGGAAGAAAACACATTAAAGCTCACATACAAATGCTTCATTGCACACAAACAAACACATAGATAAAGGTATGTATCGATACTCCTATAATATTGAACTTAACTCTAAACGAAGCTTCGAGTAGCAGTGGGGGGAATAAAGGGATCTTTAAGGCTCCACCTATAGGGACCTTCAAACTGAAGAAAGTTCACATTTTCTCTGCTGCTGCTTGCAAATTGCTCATTAACCCCCTAGGGGTACCCTCTCTCTCTCTCTCTCTCTCTTCAGCACAAACAGCCCTTGTAACTTAGGTCAATTCATTCTTTTTTTTAAGTTACAGAAAATTCAGTAGTGGACTATCTACCTCCCTTAAAACATATTATAAGCGCTCAAATCTGTCCCGATTAAAAGTTCCAGCTGGTGGGAAGCTCTCTCCTTTACTTTGAGTCCATTTAACCCAATCAGAAACATATTGGACATTTTCAGGACCGTAATGGACACAAAAGAAAAACACAGAAATTACCTACTTTTCACCTCCAGGGGACTCGAACCCTTGGGTATACTACTACTTTTTTTTCCGTTTTCTTACCCATCTTCAAAGTTCCTGATTTAAGCTCCGGTTTCGCCGGTTTCGGTTTGTTCTTAGTACTTTCAGAAGCGGGGGGAGTGGCAGAGCCCGCTCTGCTGTTGCGATCTCCCATTTTTCTGAAAAGAAAACACAATTAACAGCGCGGCGCATTTCCTACCCTATGCGCTCAGCGGTGTTTAAGAATTCCTCAACAATTCCTCCAAATCCTTGGGTCTTTTAAATCCTTTCGGTCGGTAGCTACCCTTTTTGCAAGCAGTCCCCCTTTCAGCTAGGGTACTTGTTCGTCCCCCTTTCACCTCTCCAACTTAAGAGGTAGCTGGGACGCTATTTAACTGCAATCCCCTTTTCAGCTAGGATGCAGTTCGCACTCTCCCTAACTTGGGAGAGGTATTCCTCCCTTTTTTCCACGAGGGTTCTTTTTTAGAGATCCAACGGCCCTGGATTTCAATCACCTCTCTAACTTAAGAGGTTACTGGACTTCAGTCGGATCCCATCCTCGTCGCCAATTTGTCGTGGAAATCGGAGTGAACACTCAGACTCAGGAGGTTTGTCTCGGAAGCCTTTATTAATCATGATATCACAGAGAGCCCAGTAGCATACAAGGTAGCTAGCTGACACTCTGAGGAAACATCAGAGCACACACACGTATTTATAGTAGAAGTTGTACATATCAAAGAGCTTGAAGGTGATAAGACTGTCTAACTTTCAATGATCAATTACATTGAGAATCATTGTCTTTGGCATGCAACACACAATTAGTCTATTCTAAGTTTATGACTATACAGGATATTGGGGGAAGCTCACGTAGTAATAAAAAGTGAGACAGAGAATAGATAACCATGCTTGACCTTATCTTTAGTGCTAGGGGGTGTACACTCTAGAGAACAGATGCCCATTGCTTGATCCTGGGGGCAGACACCCAAGCCCCGTCTCAAGGACTCCAGGAAGCCTGCCCATGACACTCCCCTTTCTCCCCTCCTGCTCAATTAGCTGGCAGCTGCAGGTGTGCCTGCTAGAACAAAAGAGGGAACTGTGCTGTGGTATTCCACTATGGTGCTAACTGTTTAACCCTTAGTTGACCTGTAGATGTATTTTACTCTTCCACAGTTGGAAAGTTCTGGCGATGAACCATTCTGCCACATGACTTTGACAGTCTGCTCGGAGAACCATTGGACAGGATCCAACATCTCCTTTTCCTGCAGGGCCTCTAAAACGTTACGTGCCGACCACTGCCTGATGGACTTGTGGTCAAAGGAGTTTCTCTGCATAAATTTTTCCAAAAGGGACAGGTGGTATGGCACGGTCCAACTACTTGGAGCATTCCGCGGCAGCGTAGCCAGACCCATCCTTCGCAACACTGGGGACAGGTAGAACCTCAGCACAGAGTGACACTTGGTGTTTGTGTACCCAGGATCTACACACAGCTTGATGCAGCCTCACACAAAGGTGGTCATCATGATAAGGGCGATGTTGGGCACGTTTTCTCCCAATTATCTAGAGGCTTGTACATTGCATCCCTGTGGACACGATCCATTTTCGAACTCCAGATAAAGCGAAAGATGGCTCAGGTGATCGCCATCGCTCAGGAGTCTGGAATGGGCCAGGCCTGCGCCACGTACAGCAACAGTGAGAGTGTCTCACACCTGATGACCAGGTTCTTACCTGCAATGGAGAGGGAGAGTCGCTGCCACATGCCCAGTTTTCTTTCCACCATAGACACTCGCTCCTTCCAGTTTCTAACGCATGCCCCGGTCCCTCCGAACCATATCCCCAGCACCTTCAGGCCATCTGACCTGACGGTGATGGGGACAAAGGATCAGTCAGCCCAGTCCCCAAAGAACATGGCCTCACTATTCCCATGATTTACGTTGGCTCCCCAGGCCAGTTCAAACTGGTCGCAGATGTTTATCAGCCTGTGCACCGACAGCAGATCCGAGCAGAAGACGGTGACATCGTCCATGTACAGGGAATCTTTGACCTGAGTGCCTCCACTGCCTGGGATCGTCACTCCTCGTATGCCCTGATGGACTCAGCAAAGGGTTCTATGCAACACACAAACAGAACAGGGAAGAGAGGGAAGCCCTGCCTGACTCCAGATTTAATTGGAAAACTTTCTGATTCCCACCCATTGATTTGAGACTGCGCTACTGATGTTAGTGTAGAGCAGTTGGATCCAGTTGCAGATTCCCTCCCGAAACCCCACTTTGCAGAGCACATCCACCATGTAGGTGTGTGATATTCTGTCAAAGGCCTTCTCCTGATCCAGGCTGATGAGGCAGGTATCCACACCCCTGTCCTGTACATAGGTAATCGTATCCCTGAGCAGTGCAAGGCTGTCCGAGATCTTCCTGCTGGGCACAGTGCAGGTCTGGTCAGTGTGGATCACCAACTCCAGAGCAGACTTGACCCAATTGGCGATGACCTTGGACAGAATCTTATAGTCCACATTCAACATTGAGATGAGTCGCCAATTTGTAATTTCCTCTCTTTCCCCCTTGTACTTGTAGATGAGGGTGATGATGCCTTTCCTCATGGATTCTGACATGCTACCGGCCAGGAGCATACTCTCGTACACTTCTAGCAGGTCTGGGCTGATCCAGTCCCACAGAGCCGAATACAACTCAGCCGGTAAGCCATTGCTTCCAGGAGTCTTACACTTCTCGAAGGACTCAAGGACCTTAGTCAGTTCGTCAGGCGATAGCAGTTTGTCCAGGCTCTCCCGCTTGGAACAACAGTTAGAACTTGGTGGTTGGGGTAAGGTTGCTGAGGAAGTTTTTGGAGTCGCAAAGATGTTGTTTATTGTAAAAGCTAAATACAGCTCTGAAGAAGGGTCATAGAGACTCGAAACATTAATTCTGTCTGTCTCTCCACAGATGCTGCCAGGCTTGCTGAGATTTTCCAGCATTTTCTGTTGTTTCTGATGTAGTTTTTTGTCTCCAGGAGAGGCGATTAGAGCCCTGGGGAGTATCCGAGGAGAAAATTAAAAGGTCCATTATTGGGGTTTATGCGGTGGTTATTGGCTTTCAGGATAATGTTAGTTGGGAAACAGGGGTGGTTATTGGGGTTCTGGGTAATGTTAGAGGGGACTGGGGGATTATTGGGGTTCAGGGTAATGTTATTGGGGGCAGGGGTTATTGGGGTTCAGGAAAATGTTTTTGGGGGCACTGGTGGATTATTGGGGTTCAGGGTAATGTTAGTGTGGACAGGGGGTTATTGGTGTTAAGATAATGTTAGTGGGGGTGGGGAATTATTGGGGTTCAGGGTAATGTTGTTGGGATGGGGGGTTATTAGGGTTCAGGATAATGTTATTGGGGGCACCGGGGTATTATTGGGATTCAGGATAATGTTCCTGGGGACACCGGGGTATTATTGGGGTTCGGGATAATGTTAGTGGGGACACGGCAGGGGGTTTATTGGAGGTCACGGGGTGGTCGTGGGGGTGATGGGGTGTGAGGCAGACTCGCTCGAACTCACTGAGGGAATGCTGCCCGCAGTATGGATATTCCCCATTTGGTGGCGCCACTCCCTCACCTCTCAGGCTGACCCCTCATTCTGCTCTCTCCAAAATTCAGGCATCTTCACGGCAAAACAGTCCTGGCCTGGTCCCAAGGCATTCTCAACGCTTCACTCAGTTTGTCTCCTTCAATATTTTTTTTAAAAGGGAAGTCTTTTTCTCCCTTCCTTTCTGGTCCCACCCCTCTGTGCCGCCCAAATTTCTCTTTGAATTGCTGGGTGGCCCTGGGCTTAACCCCCACTGGTTTTGAGGTTAGGTTGGAGAAGCGAGGCTTGTTCTCCCTGGAGCGAAGGTGGTGGGTCTAATAGAGGTGGACAAGATTATGACAGGTTTAGATAAGATAGGCAAAGGAAGGCCGCTGCCATTAGCTCCCATATACAAGGACTAGTGTCTGTAAGTGTGGCGGGAAGCAGAGACAGAGATTCCGTTTGACTGAGGATCTGACAGGCCACTCGCTTCGTTCCCCTGTAGACTAGTGAGGACAGGGATGATGTGTAACAGGGACTTGGCAAGAGATAGGATATAAGCGGTAGAGTTACAGATGAATTGAAGTTTATGTTGGGCGGTGGGCGGGTTACTGGCGATGAGAACATTGTAATAGTCAGGACTGGAGTCAGAGTGATGGCTGAGTGTGTCAGTCGGGCTGAAGTCTGGGCAAAGCTGGACAATGTTACAGGAATGGAGTTTTTGCGATCATGGGGTCAGCAGTTCATTTCCGGGTTGGAGCATAATCGATATGTGTGAAAGACAGCGCACTGATTAACTAGCCTAACATAGTGCAAATTAATAATGTTGTCTTATCTCTTCGTTCATTATCTTCCATTGTACAGAATCCAAAAGTGCTGTATCCTCAAGAACATTTCACTTTTGTGAAAACAGGTTTTGTAACTTATGGCGCAAACAATAATTTTCACTTGGAAGCATATACTTACGCAAAGACGTGTGGCAGGTCAGAATATTGGAAAGAATATAAAGAACAGCAAAGAATGACGAAAAGATTAATAAGGAGAGAAAATTAGAGTATGAGGGAAAGCTAGCTAGTAATATAAAGACAGGTAGTTAGAATTTCTATAAATATTTAAATAAATTAGTTAACAATGTGAGTGTTGGTCCTCTAGAGAATGGGTGTGGGGATTTGATAATGGAAAGTAGGGAGATGGTGGATGAATTAAACAATTTTGCTTAGGTCTTCACTATAGCGAACACAAGTAACATCCTGGAAATAGCTGTAAATCCGGAAATGGAAGGAAGGGAGGAACTTGGGAAAATTACAATCACCAGGCAAGTGGTATTGAGCAGATTGTTGGGGCTGCGGGCTGACAAATCCCCAGTTCCAGATGGACTTCAACCTAAGGCCTTGAAAGAAGTGGCTAGTGAGATAGTTGATGCATTGGTTTTAATTTTCCAAAATTCCCTAAATTTGGGGAAGGTTCCAGTAGATTGGAATATAGTGAATTTTACTCCTTTATTCAAAACGGGAGGGTGACAGAAAGCAGGAAACTATAGGCCAGTTAGCCTTGTATCTGTCATGGGGAAAATATTAGAAGCTATTACTAAAGATGTTATAGGAGGGCACTTAGAAAAATTCAAGGGAATCATACAGAGTCAACATGGTTTTGCAGAAGGGAAATCATGTTTAACCAATCTATTAGAGTTTTTGAAGGAATCACATGTGCTGAGGATAAAGGGGAACCGGTGGATAAACTGTACTTAGATTTCCAGAAAGCATTTGCTAAAGTGCCACATCAAAGGTTGTTGCAGAAAATAAAAGCTCGTGGTGCAGGTGGTGACATATTGGCAAGGATAGAAGATTGGCTGGCTAACAGGAAGCAGAGAGTAGGCATAAATGGGTCTTTTTATGGTTGGCAGGATGTGACGGGTAGTGTGCCACAGGGATCAGTGCTGGGGCCTCAACTGTTTACAATTTATATAAATGACTTGGATGAAGGGACCAAAGGAATGGTTGGTAAATTTGCTGATGACACAAAGATAGGTAGGAAATTAAATTGTGAAGAGGATGTAATGAGGCTACAAAGTGAAACAGATAGGATAAGTGGGCAAAGATCTGGCAAATGGAGTATGATGTGGGAAATTGTGAAATTATTCATTTTGGCAGGAAGAATAAAAAAGAAGCTTATTATCTCAATGGTGAGAGATTGCAGAGCTAAGATTCAGAGGTGTCCTTGTGCATGAATCACAAAATGTTAATATGCAGTTACAGCAGGTAATTAGGAAAGCTAATAGAATGCTATCATTTATTGTGAGGAGAATTGATTACAAAAGTAGGGAGGTTATGTTTCAGTTGTACAGAGCACTGGTGAGACCATATCTGGGGTATTGTGCACAGTACTGGTCTCCTTATTTAAAGAATGTCGTAAAAGAGTTAGAAGCATTTCAGAGAAGATTTACTAGACTAAGGAAAGGGAAGGCTGTCTTATGAGGAAAGGCTGGACACGTTAGGCTTGCATCCACTGGAATTTAGAAGAATAAGCGGTGAATTAATTGAAACCTTTAAGATCCTGAGGGGTCTTGACAGGGTGGATGTGGAGAGGATGTTTCCTCTTGTGGGAGAATCTAGAGCTAGGAGTCAATGTTTAAAAATAAGGTGTCTCTCATTTAAGACAGAGGTGAGGAGAAATTTTTTTCTCTCAGAGGGTGGTGAGTCTTTGGAACTCACTGCCTCAAAAGACGGTGGAAGCAGAGTCTTTGAATACTTTTAAGGCAGAGCTGGATAGATTCTTGATTAACAAGGAGGTGAAAGGTTATCGGGGGTCAGGCAGGAATGTGGGGTTGAGGTTACATTCAGATCAACCATGATCTTATTGAATGGCAGAACAGGCTCGAGGGGCTGAGTGGCCTACTCCAGCTCCTAATTCGTATGTAGGTTCTAAGAAAATATAAATAAACAAAAGCATGAACAGGAAACTCAAATGTGGAAGATTGGTTATGCATTTCCTTGGAGCCTGTCCTGCAGAAAAGAATTAGCAATTTTAATTCCTTTTATACTTCAGAATTATCGGATTTAAGGTTTTGTTAGAAATGGGAGAGACAACGTGACATTTCTACTATCAACAAATACCGCTTATCCAAAATTAGCTCACCAGTTACTCCCAAGTATCCTATCTCCTCTGGACCCAGTTCACACAGACGCTGAACCCCATCTGACTCATCAGCCTTTCACACTGATGTTGAATCCCTTTCTCACCTAAATCTCTGCACAGGTCCACATTAAGAGGAACCACGTCAGGTTATTTTGAGCTAGTAACCCGGGGCAATTGCCAAAATGATGCTGGATTATAACCAGCATTGCGATGTGAAGCTGGGAGCTGGGATTTGACTGGAAAACCAGCTTCACATGGGTCCTCAGAGAGAGGAGACTGGGTGGAAAAGGTACTCCGGTCTAAGAGGCTCCTGTCCAGGGTGCTCACCAAATGCACCTTACATTTTTTCTGCAATTTAAAATGCCACCGATGATTCTGCAATGTTTTCTTGCTGAGGATCACAAGTCACCTTGCTCAACAAATATCAAATATTACAAGTAATGACTTGATCATTTTTACCCATTAATTCAACAAGATCAGTGTTCAATATTTTGTGTTTGAATTACTTGGGTGGGGGTGGGGTGATGGTGGTGGAGGAGGTGGAATTATCTATACAGTCAGTCTTTCTTTAAAATCGGAGTGTGCTACTTGGAAGAAATGCATCTCAGTATCAGAATGTACAGTGGGACAATGATGTGACAAAAATGAAGCATCCTGGGCAAAAGGAAAGGATGTCAAATGCTAGGCCTGTGTTCCCGCGGAGTAGTTTTGTTCAGGGCTACTGACTGTCCCTCAGAGGCGGACTGACTGTGGGGAAATTTCCGCCAGTGCCTCTCGAAATGATGAATGCCTGTGTCTGAATGTTGCCCCCTCCTGGGCTCTGCATCCATCCACTGCTCCTTCCATCACAGCCTCATCTGTGACTGCTTTCTCTGGCCCCATGTAACCGCACCCTCCCCAATTGTTTCAGTGATCAACACACACCTCTGCTCTGGTGATACACCCCGAGGAAAATGCTAACAGCGGCTGAGGAGACAACCAACAGTTGTTAAGGGTGCTAAGGACAGGCTGACTGTCCTTGGTTGTGCCAATGCAGCCGGCACACACAAATGTAAATTGTCTGTAATTGGGAAGAGCAAACGTCCTAGATGCTTCAAAAGGATTCGGACATTACCTGTTCACTATTCTGCCAATGAGGGTAACCAGGGACATGTTTTCTGATTGATTTCACAACCACTTTGTACCAGAGGCACGTTGGGTAGCTGTGAAATCATGTTGCTCCTGGACAATGGTTAAGCACATTCTCCTGCTGAACTGTTGGTGAAGAACAATGTTTTCGCTGTTTACTTTTCCCCCAAAGTAACGTCATTAACTCAGTCAATGGACCAAGGTAATTTTCGGATCATGAAATGTAAATATAAAGACTCCTTCTTGAATAGTATATTTGGCGCTATGACAGAGGCCTGGGGGGTGGAAGGCTTCCAAAAGGAGTTTACAGTTTTTTAAAAATTCACTCATGTGACGTAGGCATCACTGATTAGACCAGCCTTTATTGTCCTTGTTCAGAGTCACATGTAGGCCAGGTAAGGACAGCAGATTTGCTCCCCTAAAGGACATTAATGAACCAGATGGGTTTTTACAACAATAAGCAATGGTACCATGGCTATTATCAGACTTTAAATTCCCCATTTTCAATGAATTTAAATTTCACCATCTGTCTTGGTGGAATTTCAACCTGGGTCCCCAGAGCATTGCCTTGGATCACTAGAGTATTAGTCCAGTGACAATACCACTATACCACCAGCTCCCCCTGACACCATCTATGTATCTGCTAATGTGTGGTGCCTTGTTGATAAAGACACCGACCCACGGTGGGACAACCTTTGGCCTGCAACAGTGTTCATCGAAACGATAATATTGACAAAGAACTTTGAAGATTTTCATGTGAACAAGGGAAAAAATTCTGGTAAACTAGCTCCTTGAGTATTCTAGATGCATATGAATGGAATGTGTGAATACACTGGAGGCTGAGGATATTGAAGAAGTGTTTAACACCGTTAACAATGCTCCCAATGTGCATTCTTCGACTGACAGGGAGATTGCAGGAATGGTGTTACATCAAGATCAACTTGATAAATACAGTGTTGATGAGTGAACCCAGTAGAGAAAGTGTCCATAGGTGATATTCTTAAGATGTGTGACAGGTTGATAGATGCACTCGAAGAATGTGCAATTATAAGTGAGCAAGAAATAATGTCAATCAACAGACAAACTTATGAAAGAAAAGCCAATGTTGATGATGCAAATGAAGCTGGGGAAAGTATTCAAGAATGCCTCCCAGGAGAGAACATCGACACTCTGAACCCTCTCCTACAAGCAGAATTGCCATGGATGGGTAGTATGACAGGTACCCTGCATTTATTATTCAGTGATACATCTTACTTTTCTGGCCATTTTATTCAATTTAGGCTTGGACTATTGTAATGTAAGTAGGCCCAGTTCCAAATGTGGTATCCCGAAAATCAAAATTATCTGAAATCCGAAATGCGATTGGCCCCGAGGATTTCGGATAACAGGTACTCAACCTGTAGAATATTGCAGAATGAAATTCTAGCTATGCTAGAGATGAATGATTCAAAATACCACACAGTTGAAAATAAAATGCCTACTGCCCACCGGCAGCAAAATGTTTCACTTAAAAAGCAGTTTTACTGCCATATATGTCTCAGCGATTAGCTGATGGAATCAAACAGCCTGTTCCTTTGGTTGCTCATAATAGGCAGAGTACACAACCAGCCCACACTTGCAAAACTGTCCGATGTGATCCTGTGATTGGGCAGCACTTACTGAACAACCTTGAGTGTGCTAATGACTACACTGACGACCAATTTACGATAACAATCTCAAATATGATGTCAAACTTGAACTGTTTTCTTTTGCAAATTTTTATCAATAAAGTATATTTTTTGGGAAGAAGTTGGTTGGTTCCTGGATCTATTCCAGCTGTTGTGTGAGTGACTTTAACATACACCGTATGTTAATCCCAGATGTACGAGCTAGAGGTTCTGTCAAAGACTGCAGCAGGTTTGAGACATGAGGTTTAGTGATATTTGTAATGTTGGGTAGCCAAATGAAGAATCAATGCTTCAGCTAAGGAATGGTTCGATTGCACAGAAGTGTGGGACTCACATCACTTAGAATAACAGTCCCAGCTTCTCTAATCTATCCACCTCAAGTTCCTCAGCCCTGGAATCATGGTCGTGAATCTTTTTTGCACCTTCTCTAAAGCATTCGTCATAGCTGGGCATCCTTCTAAACATGTAAGATGATAGCCATGCAGCACATCCATTGGAGGTGGCTGTAGTGCAATTGGAAATGTACTATATGACCAGACACTCCTATATTGAATGTCAGGAATCCAGCAACTTATCAGGAAAAAAAGGGAAGCTGCAGACACAACATCCTGGAAGACTCCTGCCCTGGCCACTCTGAGTCAACCTGCATGCTCCAGATGGCCTGCAACTGATCATGGACAAGATAAAATCAATAGCACACCCTCATCCTTCTCATTTGACTGCAGGCTCCAGAAGGAATTGCATTACTCCAGTATGACATGATCACCATGTGCAAGTGCGCGCACGTATACACTCAAACAATGTAGCAAAATGCTGGGAATCTGAAAAAAAAACTGAAAGCCCTTGGAAACACTTAGTCAGCACCTGTGGAAAGGGAAGCAAAACTGAATGGTTCAGATCAATGTAACTTGAGGAGGACGAGGAAGTAAAATATATTTGAATGTGTAAGTGGAGACTATAATTGCTATTACCTTATTGTGATTTAGAGCAGAGAGAAGATTAAAGAGTGAGTCCGAGCCAGAAAACAGCTAGAAGGGAGGGCTGTGTGTGTGTTTGTGTTGGATACATTGCAACAGAAAAGAGTGGGCCTGGTTTCTAAACCAAACATTGCTCTATCTTCATTAATGTCCCTTCTTTTCATTTATAATTCTGACTCTTTCCACACTCCGTTCACAGCCATTTCTCAGAATAATATTTGGGCATTGCTGTTGATATAAGCCTTGGCCAGACCCTGGGATGTGGGGGGAGATCCGGTTAGGGACTAATAACGTTTTGTAGATAAAGGTTGAGATTCAAGACACTTTCTTTTGGAATAAAGCCACGAGATTCCTTGGATTTTGAGCAAACAAAAACAAATATTACTACACAAGTTCAGAAAGATAAAACATTTTCAAATCTGTCTTACACTCTAACATTCAGGGTAAGTATGAGATACATGTGAATTAACAGATGAACTGTGGTCGAACAGACCACACTACAGAGTAAATGGCAGAGGCAACCAAGACACAGCCCATGGATTTCTCAAGAACCCACCCAGACATCAGTAAACATCAGTCAAACAATCTCATTAAAACTCTGCCCCATGAGGGATTCCCAGCTCCACCTTTGAAGAACTCTCCTTGGAATTCTCTCCAAAAGTCACTCCCACTTGGGCACTTTAACAATAGCCCACCTTACAGGGTTTCAATCTCGCCTTCTGAGATTCATTCTCCATGGATTCCCCAGTACAGTCCAACACTAGCTCACAAGCATACTTTCAGATCAATGGCCATGCCAAGAAGAGTACCACTGCCTACAGCCCACTTAAGGTCTGCTCCCCACAGCGTTCTTTAAATTGACTGAGACCTGTCCCTGTGTCTGTGACACTTGCAAGCTGACTTCTTGAAACTGACTGCATCAAGAAGAGCTGTGTACTGACCCTTGAACTTAGCTGGGGACCTATCAAAACACTCCCAATAGGGTCCCACCCTTGTTACTCAGCAGGAATCATTGTAACAGGCATTGGAACACCCTGTACCTTTTAAATATTACAATATACACAGACTGCAAATTTAGCCCCCAGGGAGACAAAAGATCAATGCATTTCATGACACTGTGCAGCATGTTGTCCAGAGGTGGTGCGACTTCCATGCTGCTTGCTTGCACCATACCATCTATTCTTGTTTCCCTTTTTCCATGTACAGCTATGTTTTTACATACCTGTGAAATGGGTTGGTTAGTTTTATTACAGTCTTTTATGGTATTTGAAATGTTGTACAAATATGATTGTGTTAGACATTGGAAAGGCTGGTATTGGTGTTTTCCTTCTTGCAATGGTCACTTATTTAACACATGGTGGAATATCGATAATAACTTCATGGTGAACTGTTTTGTGGAACGTTGTAAGCCTGCTCAATTAACTCGAGTAACTGCACCTCATCGTTCAACTTGTACGTTACAGCCTTCTGGGATCAACATTGAGTTCAACAATCTTAGATTCAGCATCTGCAATATTTGGCTTTGATATTATTGGGTTCAACAATCTTAGATCATAACCTCTGCCTCCATCTTGTTCTAGTTTTTGCTTTGCTGGATTAGTCTTGTCTCTTTATACCTTCTTTGCATTCAGGTGGTTGTTACATAGTCTCGTCTGGACAGTTTTGCTCCTCCTAACTAGACCCATTTACCACTCTCTTTGGCTGTTGCATCATGAAATCTTGTAGTATTTAATCTCCCCTGTCCTGCATAGACCTTCCCTTTTGTTCTTCCTGCCCTTTCCACTGACTTAATAGCTCCTCCATTTCTATCTTTCAACAGTTCTGATGAAATCCCACCTCGATCTGAAACGTTAACTCGACCTATTTTGTTGTGTGTGTGTGTGTGTTACGGTTTCTGTTGACGTTTCCCTGTCCTTACACACTGCGCCATTATCAGACATCAAGTCTTTGCTTAACTTGAGAAACGTCATTTTTTGCCCCATTCGCCAATGTTTTTTGCAAATCCGATTTTCCAGCCCTTCCGCAATATAACCGCGGCTCTGCCGCTTCATGATTGAAATGTTCACCAGAACATTATTTTTTGTGCAGGAGTTGGAGATATTGTTGAAATAAAATTGCGCTTTGTCTGGGCTGAAGCTCCGACTTTCGTTTCTACTCTTGTTCGGTTTGCTGCCTTTTTGCTCCAGAGTCTGGGCGGTGGCCCAGAGTTTATTATATCCCCAAAGGGGCAACAGAGCAAATCGTGTTCAAACTGGAGGAGATTCCTGCAGCTTTTAGATCTGATCGTGTGCCATTTTAAAATGTTACTGTATTTACCTTGGGATTGGTTTTTCCCCCTCCCTCATTGGTCAGCATTTTTAAACTCTCTGCCCCCCCCCCCTCCCACTCTCTCATTGTTCAGTAGTTTTTTTTTGTGTCTCTAGCTGAGTGTCAACATCTGTTTGTGGAGGAGCTTCCACCAAGTGGGGAAATCAAGGGTGGGGTAGAGAGGAATCCAAAGGCCAGGAGAGCAATGTGCAATTTGACAGCCTGGGCCACTCTGTCACTCCCAACACCTCATCCCCTTCCCACAGCACCTTCACATGAAATCGCAGGAGGTGTAACATCTGCCCCTTCACCACCACTCTCCGCAATCACCTCTTCCAGGTGAAGCAGCATTTCTCTTGCATTTGATTCACTTTAGTCTATTGCATTCGCTGCTTACATTGGGGAGACCAAAAACAGAATGGATGACTGGTGTGCGGAACACCTTTTCTCAGTCCACAAGCATAAACCCCAACCTTTCTGTCGCTTGCCGTATCAATTTGCCATCTTGCTGTCATCCTCTGTCCTCGGCCTGCACAATGTTCCAGTGAAGGTCAAGCAAACTGGAGGAAAAGCACCTCACCTTCCGATTTAGGCACTTCACAGCCTTCTGGACTGAACATTGAGTTCAACAACTTCAGACCACGAACTCTGTACTCCATTTGGATTTTTTTTTTCGACGCCACCCACCCAGCCCCAAATGCCAGTCTGTATCTTTTTGTTAAGTTTTGCTTTCAAGAAGTGCTGACCGTTGTTCTGCTACTAATGCATCATCTTGCTTCAGACAGGGCTGATCATTCTGCTGCTACCATCATCGGCTTTGGTCTCTAATACTATCATTACTACTCTCTTTGTCATTTAATCTCTCCTCATCTCCTACTTTGCTCCACCTGCTGCACACCATCTTCCCCCACATCTTTTCAACAGCATAAAATCCATCACATTTTTACCTCTCCAGCTCTGAAGAAGTGTCATGGACTCAAAATGTTAACTCTGTTTCCCTCTCGTTGTTGCCAGACCTGCTGTGTATTTCCAACATTTTCTGTTTTGATTTCAGATTTCTAGCATGTGAAGTTTTTTGTTTTTATATTAGTCTGGTGAACCTCTGTTGCCTCCATCTATGGCAAGTATATCCTTCCTTCGATAAGGAGACCAAAACTGTGCACAATATTCCATATGCAGTCTTGCCAAGGCTCTCTAAATTGCAGCAAGTTATCCTTCCTACATGTAGATTACATGATTATTGCAGTCCTTTTCTTACACACGCCATTTATTTTTTTACCATTTACTCTGTCCTATAGTGTAATGACTGTTAGTGGGCCTATAAACTATGCCCACAAGTGACCTCTTAGTTCTCCTATTTCTTATCTCTACACAAATTGATTTTGCATCATCTTTATTGAGCTAAGGTCGTGTCTCTCTTTATTGTAGGAATGTCATCCTTCTTTAACAGAGCTACCTCACCACCTGTCCCCAGCTTCCTGTCTTTCTGAAGGGTCAAAACCCCTTTCACAATCAGGTCCAGGCCTTGGGCACCCTGCAACCAACTACTGGCAATCAGGTCATACAGATTTACTTCTGTTTGTGCTCACAATTCCTCAATTTTGTTCTGAATCTTGCGCACATTCAGATGCAGAGCCTTTAATTTGTCTTTTCTACCATTTTTGTAATCTCTGGTCTTATCTGCTGGTACACCCTTGTCCCTTCCTGCCACACTGGTTACCATTACTCAAATTGCTACCCTGCTCTATTACCCTGTCGTTTCCCTTTAATTTACCACATGTCCTCTCACATGACCCCTCCCCCCGCCCACTATACAGTGTAGAGCCCTCTCTACTGCCTTAATTATACAACTTGTCAGAACACTGGGCTTAGCATGGTTCAGTTGAAAACAGTTGGATACTTATCGTTAGATTTCCACTTACAAATCCTCGGATTTGAAGAAGCTGAAACCATGTGCACATTTCATTTCTGAATAGATTAATTTCAGTTTTTCTGAACCTGTTGACATGTTGTCCCTCAGCCTCCTTTAGCTTCACTCCATGATTGGGTGTAGTAAGAGGGAACCAAAGGAAGTTCATGGGGGTGAAAGACACGAGATATGAAGTATAAATGCTGCCTCAATCTCATATCTTTCCATTAATAAGTATTCCTTGACGTGTTTGAGAGTGATAGAATTATTAGCAAGCTGTCTAACAGGAAACATTGTAGGAGTTAAAGGTAGTTACTCTGGCAAAAGATGAGATTGGTGTTGTTACCATTACATTTTGGGTTGGGAATTAAAATTAATGCATTCCGCAAATTTTGAAATTGTAAGGGATGCAAGGGATGCAGTTAATACAGTGCAGCACCTCAACAAAACACAGGAAGACATTAATGAACTTGCAAAATGCGCATGTAAGTGCCAGATAATAGATGAGTGTGAAGCGTACATTTTAGTGGGATGAATAAGAAGGCCACATGCTCGTTGGAAGGTCAGTGTCTAAGTGGGGTTCCATAACAGGAGATCTGGAAGAGATAAATCACAGAATTGTTACAGCACAAAAGGAGGCCATTTGGCTTATTGTGTCTGCACCAGCTCTGTGAATGAGCGTTTCACCTAGTGCCATTCTCCTACCTTCTCCCTGTAACCATGCACATTTGTTTTTTTTTCAAATAATCAATAATCCCTCTTGAATACCTTGATTGAAGCTGCCTCCACCACACTCTCAGGCAGTGCATTCCAGACCCTAACCACTCGCTGTGTGATTTTTTTTTCTCATATAGCTTTTCTTCTTTTCCCAGTTACTTTAAATCTGTGACCCCTCATTCTCGATCTTTCCACCACTGGGAATAGTTTCTCCCTATCTGCTCTGTCCAGGCCCCTCTTGATTTAGAATACTTAAATGAGATCTCCCCTCAGCCACCTTTTCTCCAAAAGAGAAAAGAGTCCCAACAACTCCAATCTACCTTCATAACTAAAGTTTCTCATCCTTGAAATAATTCTCGTAAACCTCTTCTGCACTCTCTCCAATGCCGTCACATCCTTTGTACAATGCGGTGCCCATGAGCTGTATGCTGTACTCCAGCTGAGGTCTAACTAGTGTCTTATACAAGATAACCTCCTTGCTCTTGTAGTCTGTGCCCCTATCAAGAAAGCACAGGATACTGTATGCTTTATTAACTGCTCTCTCAGCTTGTCCTGCCACTTTTAATGATGTGTGTACATGTACACCCGGGTACCTGTGCTCCTGCATCCCCTTTAGAGTCACTGACTACAAGTCCTGCAATTAATGATCATAGGGTTAATGAGAGCATAAGAAAAAACAAACCCCACACTGGGACTTATTTCTAGAAGGATAGAATTGAACAACAGAAATTCTGGTAAACTTGCAGAATCTTGGTTAGTCCACGCTTGAGCATTTCTGATCTCCACAATATTAAAAAGACTATCAAGACTCTGAGGAAGGCGTGAAAAACATTTACAAGGACAAATGAAAAGGACATTAAGTATGGTGGAGGTATGCACTCAGTGTTAAACTATATTATTACATTTATTCAATTATTCATTATAACATTTTATTCAATAGAATTTTGAAATCAGGTGTTCTTCAATATTCCAGAGACATTTCAAATTTTTTGTATTTGTGTTGACAACAATCTGGATCCTTATGGACTTCAAAGCAAAGACTGATAGGACAGAATTCAAGGATCCTTCAAAAATTCACAGATGGTAAACTGCGTATACTGATCTCAATCATAAACTGATCAATGTTTCTTCGCCATGGCTTATCTGTGTACAAATGTTTGTCCAAATCCATCTATTTTAAGTGCTGCAGCTAGCAAGACAGGAACTGCATGAAAATAACAATCCTTATCATCGGGAATATCAATTTTGTTACAGTTGTGGCTCCTTGCTAAAGGCCACAAACCGTGATAATCGTTTGACACAGTTCATGAAGATTGTAAATAACTGCAATGGTATTTGGTGGTCCATCTGTGCGTTGTACATCATCTGGTTGAATTGTAGCTATAATTTCAGATGGTCAATGAGTTATTGCTTTCTATAGGTCAGCATTTTCCCATTGGCTCTCCCAATCATTACAGGTTATTTCATCCTTGTACAATGTGTTGTTTTGTTTGAGCCATCTGAGAGCCTCCATGACTTTGGTCTCCTGTACTGGTGCATACACTGTCCTTTTTAAAAACAAGCTTTCATTTCAATTTGAGTGGTACAACATTAGCATTTTGTGGCAGTTTCAGTAAACGGATTTCATTCACTGTTGTGGTACTTTGACAGTACTACAGTAAATTGCCTTCTGACCTTTTTGTAAAGAGTATCATAAAAGGGGATGCATTGGCTAATCAATCTGATTTGAGGGGGTCTGAGATTTTCTAACTCGGGCGGCACCACGTTCAGTGACGATTCATTTGCCCATATGTAGTTGTGTAGGTATCTACCGTGTCTTAAGAGCAGTGTGACATGCGTTACAGATCATTGATGTTCCATGTGTTTGCAGGTTCACAGTTTGAGGTTAATTTCAATGGACACTTTGTATGTCTACTTATGCTCCTCCATCTCATTGTTCAACAAATGCTGTCCAATTGCAGAATCACATCTAATGTTAGTCATTATGTTCTGAGTTATTGTTACCAAAACTACAGATTGTGTAAGAAAAAACAATGTTTGACTTTCTATTTTTTTTCAAAAAGACAGTACAAAGTATAGGAGAATGTTTCAGTCATTGATGAGTGAGTTAAATACTGAAGCAATCCATGTCCAGATGCAGCAAGACCTGGACAATATGCATGCTTGGGTTGACAAGTGGCAAACAATAAATTGCACCACACAAGTGCTAGGCCATGACCATCTTCAACAAGAGAGAATCTAACCATCGCCCCTTGACATTCAATGGCATTACCATCGGTGAATGCCCATACTATCAACATCCTGGCGGTTACCATTGACCAGAAACTGAACTGGGCTAGCCATATAAATACCGTGGCTATAAGAGCAGGTCAGAGGCTAGGAATTATGCAGCGAGTAACTCAACTCCTGACTCCCCCAACTCACTAAGACTGCTCAGACAGCACCTTCCAAACCAACAACCACTACCATTTAGAATGACAAGGGCAGCAAGCACATGGGAACATCACCACCTACAAGTTCCCCTCCAAGCCACCCACCATCCTGACTTGGAAATATATCGCTGTTCCTTCACTGCCACTGGTTCAAAATCCTGGAATTCCCTTCGTAACAGCACTGTGGATGTACTTGCACCACAGGGACTGCAGTGGTTCAAGATGGAAGCTCACAAGTGCCTTCTCGAGGGCAATTCGGGATTGGCAATAAATGCTGGCCCAGCCAGTGACACCCACATCCCAAGAATGAATAAAAGAATTTGCCTGGGTTTGTATATACACTGTATAACTCCTGCCAACGCAAGGTGGGTTCCAATCGCGTTTCACTGCATCCATACTCGTCTAGGTGCAGAAATCCACCCTCATAAATAGTGATAGCTTAATTTCCGTGTATCCCCAATATGGCAACACATTTCTTGGGTTTGTGAGGTCCAGGGCTTTACCTCGAAACCTACTTGGTTTTGACTTCAACCTTTTGTGGTTTATCAGGCTCTGATTTTTAGCAAAGTTTGTGGAGATTAGTGTTCGCTATTAAAGCAAAGGTGCAATTGTAAGGAGCATTTTAGATTTGTGAAAGAAATTATGATTCAAGGTTGGGTGAGTTGTTTAATGTGGGCGCTGCTAAAGGTGTGAGCATTAATGAGCGCGCATGCGCTCTACTGTGCAGTGCTCCCTATAAAGACTGGCGGCGCCACACAAGCTGTGAGAGGAGCCGGGGCTTGGTGGCGGTGCAGAGACCGGGAGAGGAGCAGGGGCTTGGTGGCCGTGCAGAGACCGGGAGAGGAGCCGGGGCTTGGTGGCCGTGCAGAGACCGGAGAGGAGCAGGGGCTTGGTGGCGGTGCAGAGACCGGGAGAGGAGCCGGGGCTTGGTGGCGGTGCAGAGACCGGGAGAGGAGCAGGGGCTTGGTGGCGGTGCAGAGACCGGGAGAGGAGCAGGGGCTTGGTGGCCGAGCAGAGACCGGGAGAGACTCCCGGATGGGAGACCTCAGCCTCTCCATTCGGTTAATGGACGCAGGAGGTTAGGATGTAAAATGTCGATGGGAAGCCGAGGATCCGGGTGGGAGGCCCCGCCAAACGGGAGTTGGAAACGTGGAAATGTTGTTTTGAGACCGCAAGTTGAGCCTTGGCGACAATTCCGGGCCCCGCCCCCGAATTCCGGGCCCCGCCCCTTGCCCAATCAGAGGTTTTAATGGAGAGAGACACAGTTAACGCTTCGAGTCAGAAATGATGAGGAGTCGTTCGGAGTCCAAGTGTTAACTGTGTCTCTCTCTCCGCAGATGCTGTCGGGCCTGCTGAGTTTTTACAGCTATTGTTGTTTTTGTTCTAGATTTCCAGCATCCGCAGTATTTTGCTTTTATCTTAGAGGTTTTAATGGACGTGCTTGAGGTTTCAATCAGATCAGCCATGATCTTCATCTGAAGGGTGACCCATTAGAGCTTTTTAAAATTGACAAGTTTTAATGGATACAGAGATAACATTTCCTATAGTGAGGAAGGGCTGATTCAGTGAGCCATTGCCAGCTCTGGCCAGACCACACAAGGCTGTATTGAGTCCTGCTCTCCATTGTTAAAATAACTATTGAATCATAGCCAGAGAATCACTATTCAAAGACCATCCAAGAATGCAAAAGGAGCAGCAAAGACATCTTGGACTAAATAGCCATTCGTGTTGTCAATGTAAGAGGGGAAACGTTTTATGCTGGATACATCCTAACATATGACTTGCATCTCACTAACTGAATTCATTTCCATCTTATTCAATTTTGAAAATCTGCTTCTTTCCACATTGTGTTCACAACTGGCTCTCAATCTCAGAATAACTTCTGCACGTTGCTGTACAGCATCATTGTCTGTATATGGTACGGCAACCATTATGCAGGCTATCTTTTTGTTTGCCTTTTCCATGTTTCTTTCGCCAAGTCACTTCACAGGCATATAGTTTTTTCTGAGGAATAATTCCAGTCTTTTGTGCTATTTGGTATGAAGTGGTTTGGATGTGATTGTGTGTAACATTGGAGAGGCTGGTGTTGGTGTTTTTACTCTTGCAGTGGGTTACTTGTTTTAACACATGATGGGGTATCAACAGTAACTTCATGATGAACTGCTTTGTAGAACAGTGTAAGCCTACTCGGCTGTCTTCATTGTCATCTAGGCCTCTCCAGAGATTTAATCATAGACATAACACTGCATATCCCAGCACAGTCATTGAAGATGAGCAGTTCTGTCAAACTATTTCCAGTTTGTTTCCAAGGTAGACTTGGTAGGGGCCCCAGACTGTTGCTGCATCTCCAATTTGAGATGGGACCAAAGCCTTGTAAGCAGAAATCTTGACACTTATGCTGTATTTAGTTAGATTTCTCCTCACAAATGCTAGGATTTTCCTGTATGGTTTTATGAGGCAACTTGAGGAATAACAGTAAGATAAAAGCCAAAAACTGCAGGTGCTGGAAATCCAAAACAAAACCAAAAACAAAAATACCAGGAAAAACTCAGCATGTCTGACAGCATCTGCGGAGAGGAATACAGTTAGACAAGGGCAGCAAACACATGGGAACATCACCACCTGCAAGTTCCCCTCCAAGCCACCCACTATCCTGACTTGGAAATATATTGCCGTTCCTTCACTGTCACTGGGTCAAAATGGACTCTAAACGTTAACCGTATTCCTCTCCGCAGAAGCTGTCAGACCTGCTGAGTTTTTCCAGGTGTTTTTGCTGAGGAATAGCTCCCCATCATTCAACTTGGCGCTCTCCAGCCTTCTGAACTCAACATTGACATCAACAACTTTTGATCATAACCTCAGCCCCCACTTTGTTCTGTTTTCTGTTTTGCTGGGTTGATCGTGTCTTTTCCTTTATCGCTTCATTGGTTGCTATATAGCAGGCTACTCCAACCCCTAGCTCACTATCCAGCCTGCCATGCATCTCTATCTGGCTCATGGAGCCAGTTTTCAAAATACCATAAGTGAAGTGAAAGATTCAACAAGGAGCTGATCCTCCATTCACAGGCCATTTCTGTCAGCAGCAACAGTAACAGTTCACACTTGTGACTGATGAAATTTAATGCATATGTCCGCCCATTTTACTATCCTGTCTGTGTCCTCATGAAGTTCCTCTTCTGAAGGTTCTCTTTACGTGTAACCCCCCTGTTCAAATTTTCCTGATACTTTGATCTGATTTGGTTGATTTTTCCCAGATTACACCGGTATTGCTAACGGAAATGAGTGGAAACTCTACACCCAGAAATCCAGGTCCTGAACTCCCAATCAATAACTGAATATTTACTGATATAACATATGCTGTCATTTACTGTAGTTTTTCTTGGCATTTCACTGTTTCATTGCCAGAGTTTAACTTATAATTTTTTGTCTATCAGTTGGACAAGAAGAAGTATTTGGTGTCGATGGTTCATCACCTTTACTGGATCCTAAAATTGGAGCTGATCTGAGCAGAAGTGATGTTGTATGGGAGTTCACTCGTAGTAAAGAAGGCCTCTTACTATCTTGGATTATGTTGCTAATTACACTAAACTGGCGCCAAATGAACAGTTCAAATTACATTTACGTTTTAATGTGTCCACTGGCTCTCTGAGAATAATTAATGCAATATCTAGAGACCAAGGACCAAGGAGTTTATAAAATCACTGTAGATGGAAAACTGAGAGGGAGTCGAGTTTTGAAACTCATTGGCAAGTAATTCCATTACTTTGAAAGTGATGCAGCTTGTGAATTATTGACTACCAAACTTAAAAAACATGACATAGGATTTGTGGTTGTTGTATTTGTTGAAGACAAAACTAGATTCCTTATCTTTAAAGGAAGACAAAAATGAAATGTGAAAAAATTGATTGTAGCCCTTCAGACCCTGTCCGTGCTGCGATATGTCTCTTATCCCGTGGAGTAGGGGGAATAGATGAAGAAAGGATTGAGGGTAAGGTGGGAAGGGGAGAGAGGATGGAAGATGAAGGGGAGAGTAGCATGGAGGTGATAAGATTGGTGTGAGGATGGTGCAGGGAGAGCCTGGAAGGAACAGGAGCTTGGTATAGAGTAAAATCTTCAGTTCAATCCACAACTGCCAAATTGCCCCCGAAGCATTTGTATTTGACATGATCATTTTTTTGTTCTGCTTCCATTGCCTTGTCTTAAGCATTAACTTTTTTTCTCTTGGTTGCTCAGTGCTGACAGGCAGCTGGAAACCAGGGAGGCAACTGAGGAGGATGAGGTGCAACTGGTACTTATACATTTTTTTTATTTTTGGAAGTCCGCAGCCTCTGACAACTGAGTAAACTCAATTCTTGAATCCTTCCCCAGATCTTTAACATCAAAACGTGGACTTTTGAGAACTTTTGTCCACACAGCTCTCATCGGTATTCTGCCTGTTGTAACTTCCCTGCTCTCATCTGATCCCATTCACCTCTTTTATGGGCAACACTTCAGGTGCTACCAAACATTTTGAAATTCCTTACATTTTGAAACTTCTAACATAATCACTGGTGAGGCCCAGAGTGATCTCCGCAATAATATGAGCAGAGACGCATTTAAAAGACTGAGGCATCAAAGCCCTATGACCCCAGCCTAAAAGCTCACATTGATTCCTGTAGAACAGAACCCGAGATGGAGCATAGATATGAAAGCTTAAATGACCATTTTAATTATACACCCAACCAATTCTAAGGTCTGCATCTAATTGCTTCAATTGCAGTACCTAACTCGATCAGATCTCAAGAACAAATGAATAAAGGAACGCAGCCATACTGCACATATCCACCTTTGTTACTACATCATTGAACTGAGTTATTCAACTCAGTTTACCTTTAACCAATCTGTGCTTACTTTGAATTATTTTTCAAGTGCCAACCAATTTTTGTCCTGGATTATTGTTTCTAAAAGCTTTCCCACCACTGCCATTAGGCTGCCTGACCTGTAGTTGCTGGGTTTATCCCTCCTTTTTAAAGAAGTAATTGAATGGTTCACTCTACACGCAATGGGGAAGTGCCTCAGCACACGAGGCACAGCAAACATACCGGATGAAGTGCAGAAGACCCACTCAGAGCTTGTTGCTCCCAGAGCCAAGCTGCTCCAGTGTAGTGATGACTGTCATTTACACAGAAAAAAAAGATAATCCTAATGTGGCCATGTACAGTCCACCTGTCGACCAAAGCAGAAAATGCTGGACAAGCTCAGCAAGTTGAGCCATATCTGTGAAGAAAGAAGCAGAGAAAACATTTCAGGCTGATGACCTTTTGGAATGTGGAAAATGTTAACTGTTTCTCTCTCCTTAAATGCTGCCTGATTAATTGAGGGTTTTGAGCATTTTGTATCCAGCATGTGCAGGATTTTGTGTTTTAAAGAAGTGGAGTGATAGTGGGAATCGGCAGCAGTGCCATCGCGCAGCACCTAGACGATGCTGACAGTTTTTGTGATAGGGTTATGGCATTGGAAGTTCAGTTCCGGATTGATGTAGTGAGGCACGTGTGAAGGGCAGAGCTCTTTTTAGTTAACTACACTAACTTAATGTGAAGCGGTGGTGTCCTTATGCTCAGTCCTATTTAGCTGTTCATTCATTGTCTCCGGCAGAACCACTGTCTGAACCTCCGATCAATGATTTCCATGTGAATACCACCATTGAACTGACTTGTCAAGTTCCTTCAGGGAAAGTGAGTTCCATTCAGTGGTGGAAGGATGGTGAAATGTTAGTGAATGGCCAACATTATCAGTTGGTGCAAAACAACAGCACATTGATTATTTCTGAAGCCAACAAATCAGCCTGTGGAAACTACATTTGCAGCGTGGAGAACCCTATTAGCCGGAGTTCACACTCTCTTTCTGTGAATGGTGAGTCAAGCCAGTCAGTCAATTCCATTTAATAGTTGAAATCAATATTCCACTGATGTGCATTGAACTCCACCTTGCTAAAGTGGTTAATATAAGAATGTGTAGCTTTCCATGACAAGGGAAATGAGTAGGATGGGAAATCACAGATTGGTAGTGTAAAATGTCCTGTTGCGCACACCCAGCACCAGAATAAAAAATCTCGCACTTTTCTTCAGAGTAAAAAGGCTCCCAATGCAGGAAATGGATTATTGCTGCAGTCATGCACACCCTTCTGACTAAAGGAGCCCTGATAGATTGTTGGGCAGAATGGAAAGGACTTGGAACCATAGAAAAGTTATGGTGCCGAAAGAGGCAATTCAGCCTATTGCGTCTTCGCCAGTCAAAAAAGTGAAATTAGAAAACTAGCCGCTCATTTTAAGCCCACTTTCCAGTACCTGGTCTGTGGCCTTGCAGGTTACAGCATTTCAAATGCAGATCTAGGTACCTTTCAAATGAGTTGAGCATTTCAGCCTCAACCACCAACATAGGCAGTGAATTCCAAATGCCCACCACCCTCTGGGTGGAGTTTTTTCTCATGCTCTTTCTAATCCTTGTACCAATCACCTAAAGTCTATGCTCCTGGTAAATCACCCCCCAGCTAGGGGAAAGAAGTCTTTCCAGTCTACCCTATCTAGGCCCTTCATAATGTTATATGCCTCAATTTGGTCACCCCTTAGCCTCCTGTTCAAAGGAAAACAACTCTAAACTATCCAATCACTCATAGCTGCAATTTTGAAGCCCTGGCAATGTTTTTGTAAGTCTCCCTCTCTGCACTCTTTCCAGAGCAATTATGTCCTTCCTGTAATATTGTGACCAGAGCCGTGTACACAATTCTAGCTGTGGCCTAACTAGCATTTTGCACGGTACCATCGTTACATCCCTGCTTTTGTATTCAATACCTCGTCCAGTAAAGGAAAGCATTCTATATGCTTTCTTGACCACCATGCCCAACTGTCCTGCCACCTTCAAGGACCTGTGGACATGCACTGCAAGGTCTCTCGCTCCCTCAACTCTCCTCAATAACTTCCTGTTTAATGAGTATTCCCTTGCTTTGTTTTCCCTCCCCAAGGGCATCACATCGCACTTTTCCTAACTATTACATTTGCCATTTCTCTTCCCACTCAACCAAACCATTGATTCATTCTGGAGTTGACATCTATGCTCTTCACTATCAACTACATGGCCGATTTTTGTGTCCTCTGCAAACTTCCCAATCATGCCTCCCACATTAAAGTCCAAATCATTAATATATATGACAAACAACAAAGGCCCCAATACTGGCCCCTGTGGAACACCACTGGAAATCATTTTCCATTTGCAAAAACATCCATTGACCATTACCCTTTGTTTCCTGTCAGAGTCAAATTTGAATCCAACCTGCCACCTTCCCCTGTCTCCCCTGAGATCTTACTTTCCTGGCTGGTCTGCTCAGTAGGTCCTTGTCAAATGCCTTACTGAAATGGACAACATCCACTGCGATACCGTCATCAATTCTCCTGACTATCTTTGATCAATCTGTGCCTCTCTAAGTGACAGTTTATCCTGGTGCTCTCTCTCTCTCTCTCCGAATTGTTTCCAATAACTTGCCCAACAATGAAGTCAGGCTGACTGGCCCCCCAATTTTCTGGCTTACCCCTCGCGCCCTTTTTAAATAATGGTACAACGTTCTCAGGCCTCCAATTCTCTGGGACCTCGCCTGTATCTAGTGAGGATTGGAAAATTATCCTCGGAGCATCCGCTATTCCCTCCCTGTGGCTTCAACAGCCTGGTATACAATCCATCCGGCCCTGGTGATTTATCCACCTTCAAGGATGCCAGCCCCTCTCGTACTTCCTCTCTCACTGTGCTTATTGTATCTAATGTTTTGCGCTCCTCCTCTTTAACTAGAATGTCTGCATCACCCCTCTCCTTAGTGAAGACGGAGACAAAGAACTCCTTGAGAACACTAGCCACATATGCTGCATCCACCCACAAGTTACCATGTAAATCTGATAGGCCCTACCTTTTCCTTAGTTATTCTGTTACTCTTAATATACTTGTGAAACATCTTAGGATTTTCTTTGATTTTACCTGCCAATATATTTTTTGTATCCCCTCTTTTTGCTTTCCTAATTTCCATTTTAACTTCACCCCTGTAATTTCTATACTCCTTTAGGCTTTCTACTGTATGAAGTCTTTTGTGTCTGTCATAAGCTTTGTTTCTGCTTTATCTTGGCCTGTATGCTTCTGGATAACCAGGGGGCACAGATTTGGCAGTACTAACCTTTTTTTCTTTGTGGGGACATGTCGACACCGTGCCCATAGAATCTCACCTTTGCCTCCCACTGATTTCACGCAGTTCTTCTTTCTAAAAGCTGTATCCAGTCCGCTCTCGCCAGCTCACCTCTCAGCTTTGTAAAATTTGTCTTGTCCCAATTCAAGAACTTTTAACTCCTGTTCTATCTTTTTCCTTTTTCCATAATGCTAAATCTAACTGTATTTTATGGTCACTATCTCCAAAATGGTCCCACACTGCTACTTCATCCACTTGTCCAGCTTCATTTCTTGAATCTAGAATTGTGCTCCCTCTCTTGGGCATCTTAAGTGATGGCTAAAAAAATTCTCTTGAATGCAGCTCAAAATTTTGCGCCCTCTATGCCCTTCACAATGTTCGTATGCCAGTTGATTTTAGGGTAGTTGACGTCGCCAACGATTACTGCCCTATTGTTTTTGCACCCATAAATCTGTCTACATATTTGCTTTTCTAACCCTCTTCCACTATTTGGGGGTCTATAGCCTCTAAGGACAGAATTTTAACAACGGAAGGAAGATTTCAGAAGGGGCAGGAGATTAAATACACAAATTGTCAGTCCTATAATGCTTGTATTCCTTGGGTTCCTTGTATTGTTTGGGGGATTCCATAGTCACCCATGTGGGAGACATGGCAGATCCATCGAAGCTGAATTTTCTGCAGGGGGTTGTCTCTGTGCTGTTGAGATCAGCATAATGCAGGACCTCACTATGTGATTTTTTTTTTGTCCTGCTGTAACGTTTTTATGCTGGACCTCAGGTGTCTGGTGAAAGCCCCAAGCACACTGTTATGAAGCACCAGACCTAAACATTGATGGCATCAGTCTTGAGGTTGTAGAAAAATTCTCACACCTTAGTGAGCTCTTTAGGGATGATTATATTGAAAATATAAGTGGACGCATCCAGAAAGCAAGTTCTGCCTACAGCTGGCTCCAGGATCATGTCTGGAAGCAGAATGGCATTAAGCTGAAGGCTATAATCAAACTCTACCTCACCTTTATCCTCAGCAGCCTGCTGTATGGCACAGAATCCTGGCTCTGCCATAGGCACTGATCAAAGCTCTGGAAGGCTAGGATGCTATCAATGGTTCAAGAAAATTCAGTTGCTTCAGAATTAACTTTTCTGCTTTGGCACCAGATTAAAAGTGCATACTTTGGTGCTGTGAGCTTTGGACAATATTACCCTCTAAATGAATAGATTATAACTACCAACCTTTCCATTACGGCTACTTCAATTATTTAATTATCTAATAATCCTACATGAATGTAAATTGAGCAATTTAGACAATCTGATCAGTAGTGCCTGGATTGTGTGAATTATATTATTCACTCCACAGTCTCCTTTGTGGAAAAGCAGTGTTTCTTTTGATATCCCCCCGCCCTCCCAACCCTCGCTGCATTAAGTCAGCGGACAACGGAATGCCCTACGACCGTGATGCAGATTTTCCTTTTCAGCGCCAGAGTATCGGAGCTTGGCTCACGAAGAAACAAGGGCGAATTCAAGTGCCTGTTGCCGATAACTCGATTCTAATTCACAGACAGAAAATGGTGCCCAGATGTATAACAGATGCTCCCAGTGAATGAAGCTCTCTTAGTTGGCTGCAATTTTGACTGATTCTGTTTTGTATAAGCAGCTGTAGTTTCAGAAATTACATTACGGTCATCAGGAGTCAAAATGTATTCTTTAAAGCGGATCTGTCACAATGTTGCTCACAGTGCATCAGATGATGTGCTGTTTTACAAGGACAATGTGTATTCTGCTGGTGAGATTAAGTTTTTAAATCACAGGATCTTCATAACAAATATACTGGGGATGGAGCAGACAGTACAAGTTGGGAACCAAAGATTTCTAGTGGATGTGACGTAATAGAGCTGCCCTTAATGAGGGTCAAGCTAATTTTTCTAATGGTTTGTGTTTTGTAACTTGAGTCAAAGAATATTTTATATCACTTATTTATTGTAACTGTCTTGAATATATAAAAGTGAGCCTTTCAACTAATGTGCCCATTAGGACTGCAGCTCATGTACTTCTATGATATCCATTGCAGGTAAAGAATGTGATCCATCAGAGCCAGCAGCCAGTGTACAAAAGATTGTAATTCCTGTGGTGGTGTTGGTGTAGTGGTGCTGATAGTTTTCTTGGTCTATACACGTTACAGTAAATGTAAGTATTGATGCAGTTACAGGTTGCTTCAAAAGTGTTGTAATGGATACCAGGTGCTGTGGGAAGGAATTGTGACTGGGATTTTTCACTTCACTCACTCCTTGAGCCCACCAGTACACAATGGGAATTCTGTACCTCTAGCGGCTAGCACATAACTATTTATCCACTCATTTTTACTGATTAGAGAAACATTATGAGCTGTGAGTGTGGAATATACTGATATTATTGCCTGGTTTGTGTCAGGGCTGCTGAAATGGGAAATCGTGGCAAAGTTCTTCCTTCTAACATTTGTCTTTGGAATTTTGTTAAATGAATGAAAGGACTCCATTTAGTAACCTGGCAGTTTGACACATTGGAACTCTGATATAAGATGCTTGGTTATGGGTTGGCTGGATGAGCGTTTAACGTCTGCAGTATATACTTTCATTTTGATCCAGTGCCACCTGGCTCATGCGTAAGTAGGCTCCACACTCCTTATGATCGGGAGTCTACCTTTACTGGCCAATATCTAGTCACATTATAGTGTGGCCTGGGAGTCATAACAATGAAATCCATTTATTGAATGAACTATGTATTTAATTTTACACATGCCACCCACATCTGTTTCTTCAAACTTCTGAAAGACCAAATGATGAACACTCATGAGCGATGAAGCCAATTATAAACCAATGGGCTGGCTTGTCTTCCAAAGGAAATGTCGGCCAGAGAATTCTAAACTGTTTTCAAATGCTCCTTATAACTTAGAAAATAAAGTATTTGCACTCTCCCTGTTATCAAGCTAAATAACCAGTAACTTCTCTGAAGCTAGTTAAATGTAAAGTTTCCTGCTTGGTGTTTAGTTGTTCCTGGGACCTGCCTTTGCCATGTTGATTGCAGCATTGACTTTAGATTGTAAAGTCAGTTTTTGTTTATATTTTTTTGTGTGACTGGTTGATCTGCCGTGCTTTTTCTCCTTCCTACACTCACCTTCTTTTGACTGGCTCAACCCTGTTTGCTGTTTTATAAAACGGACCTGAGACTACAGGACACTGTCTAATGTTTGGAAGGGGCACTCGAATGTAACATTCCTTTCTTTAGTGTGGCAGTAAAATAAGCAGATTAGTAATATGGGCAAGGATTCACAGGAGCTGTTCAACTTTGGCATGCTGCATGGTAAAATTTGATAGAGAAAATGTTTTGGGAGGGGGGAAGAATTGCAGACTCATATTCTAATCATCCATTGAACGAAAACTTTTGTCAATTCATTTTTTTTGCATCAGTATAATTCATTGCATGTTCACATCAACAGGTAGAAAATGCAAGCACAATTGGACAACTGGATCCCAGGCAGTACATTCCAGTGCACATTGTCATGAACTTTAATGTGCTGTAAGTATTGTGATCAAATATAAGAGGCAAGTTTGATATGTAGCTGTTTTGCTCTGAACCTCTGTAAATAAATGTCCCTTTAGTTTTTGCATATTGTAGTAAGAAATTGGAATCCTGTTTCATTTTGCTGTTCGAGAGTAATTAGTGTAAGAATGGGAACTACTCCAGTATCTGCTGTACTGAGCAAAATGCATGCATGTCACGGCGTGTTTGTTCTTAGAGAGAGACAAATGAAAGGGATTATTTCTCAAGTTCTGTTCAATATCTAAAAGGGAAATGAAATAAAACTATCTCTCTCAAACAGAGGATTAAATATTCAAAGGTATAGAGATAATTTAAAGTGTATTAAATACCATATATTTAGTGCTTCTGATGAAATGCATCTTCAACAGGGTGATAACATGGTTCGCAAAAAGATAAACTTGGCCATAAGCTTTTTCTTGTCTGAAAGAAAACTTGTGAAGCATAAAGTGAAGAGAAAACTCAAAAAATATCACCTAGTGTTAAATTGTTTTTAATTATTGTCAAAAAAAATCAAATTTTTCTTCAGCTGTTTGCAAACATTTTGATTCCATTTTGTCTTTTTTTTTCTGCAGGAGCTGAATGTCCCATCCTTTAAATCCAGGAGCACTGTTCCATTGAATGCCTTAAATCTGGGAGTATGACTGCCATTGAGGAGCCATCTTATATTTGACTTTGAATACGGGTGAACAATGAGCTTCCAATACAATTTTCCCTCGTTCTCAATGAGTGCAGAACATGGATCAAAATCAGTTTTTAAGGCTATTTTTGATTTTCAGCAGCCACTTTTTCAACCTCACTAACCTGTTTACTATGTGATTGTGTCACTTAATGTTGTCTTCTGTATTTGTGTAGACTTTTTTTTAGCTTCCTTCTTTAGCTAAATAAGAGCAGAGATATTGCATTTATAGTGTATATTATATTTGTATATTAGGATATTTGTAAATTAAATATTTTAACCTCTTGGGAGTGTTGCGATAGGTCCCCGGGTCAGTGGCCAGGTTTCGGAGGAAGTTAGTTTCGGGGAGTCAGCCTACAAGGGTCAGAGACAGGACAGGAGCAGGTCCCAGTTAAGTTTATAAAAAAAAAGCATGAAAAGGGCTGCCAGTTAGCAGACTTTGAGAGAATCGCAGAAGATCCAAGAAGCAGCACGCAGCCACAGTACTGCTGTTTGCTCTGAGGAGCTGAGTCGGGAACGTGTGAAGCCCTGGGAGCTATTTGGCAGCCCGTGCAGTTGGGGCTAAGAGTAAGCCCTAATGTGGTGAAGGGGTGGTGGTGTTTGCTGGTTCTGTGCCGCTGAGGCAGAATTCGGGTTTGGAAGACAACTCTGCTACCAAGCACACTTACAGTTAAAGGTTAGATGAGGATAGAAGTAAAACGAATGTCTCTTTAAGACAGATTAATGAAGGAGTAGTTCCTTTATGGGTAACTAATAAAGATTTATGTAATCTTGCACGGCACAAGGATTACATATATAGAATGAACGTTTAATGTATAGTAAATATTATGCTAATAGGCATTGTCTTAGTGATACCTGTTATACCTATGTCAACACCCGGCAGGACATTACGTAGAGTAGAAAATATTGGGGTGATACAGGGGGATAATTATATGAGGTACCATGACATTCCACAATTTACAGTAGACATCGTTAGCACCACATTAGAAGAGTGTACGATAGCACACTCAATATATGAGACAGATGAAGCTAAGTGCCGATTTAAAGCAGCAACAACTTGTACAATGGAAACTATTGTATCACCATGTGGCAGCAAAAGATCCAGCATGGGAGCAACCGGATATGCCCCATCCACACACATTCCGTGTGCCTACACCCGCAGGTGCAGGCAAGGGTAGGAAAGGTGGAACTGACCGAAATATACAAGAGACGGAAAGTCTTCGGGAGAACCTGACGCAGTATTTGAACCAGTTCTCCTGTGAAATTCCTTTACTTCCAGAGCACTTGACTGCGAATCGGAGACAGACTCAACAAATGAAAAGGACTTACTATACACTGCAGCAACAGGTTAGAGCCTTAAAAGGTGTTGATTGAATAGATTTTTCCACATGGTGGCACGATCTGTGGAATTGGGGCATAAATGTACACACACCCATGGATTATCTCCCATGCTCTGGTTGTGATTCAGCTGATACTAATTATATATTTTTCTTTTATCTATATATTTAACATACTTGATTCAGCATACCCGAAGGTGGCAAAAGAAGTGGTGCTGGGGGAGTTTTAGAAGGAGGAGAAGAAATTTAGTTGGCTACCTTTGGCTAGGCCAAGGGCCAAAAGGGGGGACTGTTAGGGGGAAGAAAGTAATTACGAATTTATGGTAAGGGAGAATTTATTGAAAGGGAATGAATTACTTAAAATCTCCAGGTAGCCAGTGCTACCTAGCACATTAACAGTTAAAGGTTACCAGATGAACCTTGCACAGCCTTAGGGCCTGCAAACAACAAAGTCATTGGGAGCTGGACTGGAGTCAGAGGATGACGATAACAACTAAGGTTAAGTGTGCTCTTCAACAGATAGGGGAAGAGCAAATGGTCCTCGTTTAGGGAGGAGGGAAGGTCTCTGCCTGGGTGAAAAATAGGGACATACGATGCATGTGCCTGTTACTAGAGATGTCTGTTTAATGTAAACTTATATGTTGATGAGATCGGAAAATGGAAACTTTCTTCTACGTGACCAATAATGGACAAGTATGTTAGTTAGCAGAGTGCTATCTCAAGCTGCATTGAGATGGTTCTCTCCTTGCAATTGCTTGAATAAACGATCGTGACCTGTACCTGAGATTCCCATGGTCCGTTTGTCAAAGTGACCACAACATTTGGTGAGTCATCCTTCTGTCTGGTTAGCTTGCTTTCTGTGGAAGGAGCCAATTGGAAAATATAAAAGTATTGTCTTAGAGTTAGCTCATCAATCCTGTGCACATACAGTGCAGTGGCAGATCAGTGCTGCTTGTATCCTGCTGGATGTGGAGCAAAGGTGGGTAAATTAGAGTTGAGGTCCAGCCAGGAGTCTGATTGCCTCAGCATGCTGCCTTCCATGTAGCTGCAGTGGAGCAGAGACCATTGCCCACTTCCACCTTAATGTGCCTTTACGATGCATATCTGGGAAGAGATGCAGTGGTTTTAGGTTCATCTCAAGCAGCTCTGTAACGCAGGACTCAGTGTTCTAAAAGCAGTTCCTATGGACTCAGATTGAGATAAATATCAGCTGCTGCTGGAGGACCATCAACTTGAGGAAAGACAGACTTTGGTCTTCCCAAAACTGGCTGCGCTTCCAGTACAAAGAGCTACTTGTGACCGAGTGTTGCGACTGGCACATTACAAGATCCTGGACGACATCTTGAGGGATGCACTAAAGCTTGAGGCAGCTGCCACAAAGCCTCAATGGTGGAAAGGCACTGTCTAAGGCTTTCTACCACAGTCTGCTGAGGGTCTGGAACCAATGTAAACCCACTCAGATGTATGCAGAGAATGGCATGAAATGTGAATTTCAGTCAGGTGATGATCCCATTGCACAGAACTGTAGGACTCATCTCACTTAGTTTAACAGCCCCAGCTTCTTTAATCTATCCATGTAACTGAAGTTCCTCAGCCCTGGAACCATTCTCAAGAATCTTTTCTGAATCTTCTCTAACGCATTTGTCATCATTGGCATCCTTCCATCAGTGTAAGATGATGGGCATGCAGCAGATCAGTTGGAGATGGGATAGTGCACTTTTGCTGATGGCTGAACAGACCACTCCGTGAGAGGCAGATTCTGCCACAAGTGTTCCACATGAAGTGCTCATTGTGGGTTATTGTTTTTGGTGTTGGGACTTGTTACCAAGCCACTGTGGCCACTCATCATGGTAGCGCACACTGGTCCATAAATAATGTTGTATAACTAACCTGCAGTATGTAACATGTTAAATGTAGCAAAATGCTGGGAGTCTGGAATTAAAAACAGGAAAATCTTGGACACTTTCATCAGGTTAGCATCTGTGGGGAAACGAGCAGTTCAGGCCAATGACCATTGATGAGAACACAGATGTAACTTTGGTGAGGATAGAAATAAAATATATTTGAACGTGTAAATTGTGAGAGCTGTAAGTGGAGACTATAATTGCTATTACCTCATTGTAAACGAGAGCAGAGAGAAGACGAAAGAGAGTTAGAGCCAGGAAACAGCTAGAAGGGACATGAGTGTGTGCGGTTTCTAAATCAATAAATTTCTCTATCTTCATTAATCTTCCATCTTTTCAACTTCTATTTCTGACTCTTTCCTCATTCTGTTCACACCAGTTCTCAGAAACTCAGAATAATATTTGAGGATTGCTGTGCAGCACATTGTCCAGAGGTGGTGTGACATCTGTGCTGCATGCTTCCACCATACCTTCTGTTCTTGTTTCCCCCTTTCCATGTCGAGGTATGCTTTACATACCTGTGAAGTGGTTTGGTTAGTTATTTTCCTGGGGAAGTTATTCCAGTCTTTTATGGTATTTGAAATGAAGCTGTTCAGATATGATTGTGTGTAACATTGGAGAGGCTGGTGTTGGTGTTTTTACTCTTGCAGTGGATTACTTGTTTAACACATGGTGGAATATCAATAGCAACTTCATGGTGAGCTGCTTTGTTGAACAGTGTAAGCCTACTCAGCTGCCTTCATTGTCATGTAGGCCTCTGTAGAGAGTTCATCATAGACATAACACTGGATGTCCAAGCATAGTAATTGAAGACAAACCGTTCTGTCAAACTATTTCCAGTTTGTTTCCAAGGTGGGTTTGGTAGGAGTCCCAGACTGTTGCTGCATACTCCAATTTGATATTGTACCAAAAGCCTTGACTTATGTTACATTTGGTTAGATTTCTCCTTAAAGATCCTAGGATTTTGTTTGCATCATTTACAGCATGTTTTATGTGGTAACTTGAGGAACAGTACCTCATCTTTCAACTTGGCACTCTTCAGCATCTTGACTCAACATTGACTTCAGCACCTTTAGATCATCATGTTCTGTTTTGCTTTGCTGGGTTGGTCTTGTCTCTTTCTTTATCCCTTCATGTTGCACTCAGATAGTTGCTATGTAGCCATTCATGCCTTATTATATATCTGTTTCATTACTATAAAATTAGAAGTATTATATTTGTTTCTCAATGGTAACACTCTCTGGCTGTTGCTTCATGAAATCTTCTGATATTTAATCTCTCCTGCCCTCCACCCAATCACAGACCTTCCTTTTTGTTCTTCCTACCCCTTCTCAGTTTTCACTAGCTTAAAAATTCCTACATTTCTATCTTTCTAAAGTTCTGATGAAAACTCATCTCTGCCTGAAACATTAACTCAGCCTGACCTGAGTTTTTTCAGCATTTTTGTTTTTGTTTTTGTTTTTCACTTCAGACCTCCAGAATCTGCTGTATTTTGGCTTTTTTTTAATAGTTAACCATATGGTTAAAGAAATGGTTTATGTGGTGATGTCCATCCATTTGTCAGCAAAATACAAGCTCATTTTTCTGGCTGCAAGATCTCATTAGGTTATCTTTAATGTTGCCACCCCTCTTCCTTTTCAATCTTTTCTGAACATTTCGTATCCAGGAATATTTAATCCCCAGGCCTGCCTTTCTTTGAGCCAGGTCTCTGTTATAGTCACAATATCATATTTCCACATGGCAATCTGTGACTATAGCTCACCAATCTTATTTACCACAGGCCGTGCATTTACATACATGCACAGCAACCCTAATTTAGACTTTATTACTTTCTCCCATACTCTGAACCCACTTAATCTTCTACTATTTCCCCTTAGTCCACTCATAGCAAATATCGCCTAGTGTCTAACTTGACGCACCTCGTTCCTTTTTTTCCCCTTATGTGCTGGTGCCTATCCCCTGCGAATTTAGCTTAACCATCACCAGCCACACTAGGGAAGCGATTGTATTTGACATGAAGGATTGACTTGAAGAGTTCACCTGACATGCATCATAAACTCTCCTTTTTTTGTTTCATCATATTCTTTGTCTCCAACCACATCCACTAATTGGCCACTTACGGAGCTCAAAAAGCCTGAAGGTGCCTGGGCCATCCAACGCCTTCCTCACCCGCTCTGTAAAATATCAGACAGTTTGGGTGTGGGCGGGTAAGTGGAGCGAAGCCAGCCCCGCTGGATATTACCCCAGCCTTTAAAATAATTTATGGGGGAGAATAAAATCCAGCCAATGAGGTTCTACAAGAGGTATCCCACAAGAGGCAGCCAATCTGCAACAGTAATTTTACATCCGGGTGGCAAATTGAAAATCAACCCCATAGGCCGGGATTTTGCAGCGCCGTCGTGGTGGGACCGGCCGTGGGAGATTCAGCGGCCCAGCCAAAAACCCATTGACTTTCGGCAGGGATGGACTATCCCAGTGGTGGGTAGGGCCAATAAATCTCACCCATTGTCTTTCATATTTGGCCTAACAAAACTTTTAATCACCTTACAAAGACTCCAAGCTAAGCCAAATTCTGACCATCTACCATCTCGATAAGCTTCTTTTCATTTATTCATTGGATATGGACATCACTGGTTCGGGCAATGCTTATTGCCCGTTCCAAATTGCACTTCAGAAGGTGGTGGTGAGTCAACTTTTTGAACCACTGCAGTCCATGTGGTGTAGGTACACCCACAGTGCTCTTCGGGAGGGAGTTCCAGGAATTTGAACAATCAACGGTTAAGGAACAGCGATATCATTCCAAGACAGGTTGGTGCGTGAGTTGGAAGGGAATTTGCAGGTTCCCATGCATCTGCTGCCCTTGTCATTCTGGGTGGTAGAGGTCGTGGGTTTGGAAAGTGCTTTCGAAGGAGCCTTGGTGAGTTGCTGAAGTGCATCTTGTAGATGGTACACACTACTGCACTAGTGTGTCGGTGGTGGATGGGGTGCCAATCAAATGGGCCGCTTTGTCCTTGATGGTGTTGAGCTTAGTGAGTGTTGTTGGAGCTTATCCAGGCAAATGGAGCGTATTCCATCACACTACTGACTTGTGACTTGTAGATGGTAGACAGGCTTTGCGGAGTCAGGAAATGAGTTACTCGCTGCAGGATACCCAGCCTCTGTCCTGTTCTTGTAGCTGCTAGTCCAGTTCAGTTTCTGGCCAATGCTAATCCACAGGATGTTGACAGTGAGGGATTAAGTAATGGTAATGCCATTGAATGTCAAGAGGAGATGTTTAGATTGTGTCTCGTTGGAGATTGTCATTGTCTGATACTTGTGTGGCATGAGTATTACCTGCCACTTATCAGGCCAAGCCTGAATGTTGTCCAGTCTTGCTGAAAGTGGACATGACCTACTTCAGTATCAGAGAAATCACAAATGGTGCTGAACATTATACAATTATCAGTGAACAACCCCACTTCTGACCTTATGGTGGAAGGAAAGTCATTGATGAAATAGCTGAAGATGGTTGGGCTGAGGACACTACCCTGAATAAATTCTGCAGTGATGTCCTGGAGCTGAGGTGACTGACCACCAACAACCACGACCATCTTCCTTTGTCCTAGGTATGACTCCATTCAGCGGAGAGTTTTCCCCCGATTCTCAATTACCCCAGTTTTTCTCGGGCTCCTTGATGCCACAATCGGTCAAATGATGCCTTGATATCAAGGGCAGCCACTATCACCTCACCTCTTGAGTTCAGCTCTTTTGTCCATGTTTGAACCAAGGCTGTAACAAGGTCAGGATCTAAATGGTCCTGGCAGAACCCAAAGTTGGCATCAGTGAGCAGGCAATTGCTGGGTATGTGCTACTTGATATCATGTGGAATCAAATTGGCTGAAGACTGGCTCCTGAAGGCTGCCCGGCAAACCCTGTCATGTTTGTCAGTGGCCTAACAGGAGGGGGCCCCCGGTGACAGGCACGCGTTGCCTGATCAAGGGACCTGACATCAGGAGGTGAAGGGACACTGAAAGCTACTCCCCTGGCCTTGCTTTCAAACTCCCTGCTCCCCCTCGGTGACAAACCCTTCACCACACCTGACATCCTGCCCTACTCGCCTGTGTCAAGGGATCCAGCATCAGTCCAACTCGAGGGCAGGATTTTCACCCTCCGAGGTCCTTGATTCCATGGGAGGCCCTACGCTTATATTGTCTGAGTGTACTTGAACTGCTACTGTGTATAAACATGCAGATTAGAAGAAGGCCATTCGACCCCTTGAGCCTCCTCTTTCATTCGATAAGATCATGTGACCTCAGCTTCACATTCCAGCTACTCCTGATAACCTTAGATTCTTGAGTAACAAGGGAGTCAATCTACTTCTGCCTTAAAAATATTCAATGCCCCTGTCCCTACTGCTCTCTGGGGAAGGGAATTCCACAGACTCAGGAACCTCTTGAGAGAAAAAAACTTCTCATCTCCATCTTAAATGGGAAACCCCTTTAGTATTAAACTGTGTCCTCGAGTTCTAGTCTCTCTCAAAAGGGGAAAAATCCTCTCAGCATCCACTCTGTGAAGGCCTCTCAGGACCTTATATCAGGTGATCAACAAGATCACATCTCATTCTTCTAAATTCCAGTATAGACCCAACATGTCCAACCTTTCCTCATAAGATAACCCCTTGATCCCATAAATCAGTCGAGTGAACCTTCTCCGAACTGCTAATGCAATTATGCCCTTGCTTAAATAGAGACCAAAACTACACAGTACTCTAGGTGTGGTCTCACTGACACTCAGACAAATGTTTTGCTACAGTTGTACAATTTCCCTTGCAATAAATACCAACATTCCATTTGCCTTCCTATTCATTTGCTGTACCTCCACAACAACCTTTTGTGATTCAAGTACCAGATGCCCCACTTTCTTTGTACATCACAGCTCTGTAATCTCTCTCTATTTCATTAATTTGTTGCTTTTGTATTCTTCCTGCCAAAGTTGTCAAGTTCACATTTTCCCACACTATACTCTATCTGCCATTTTTTTTGCCCACTCACTTAACCTATCTATATCCCTTTTCAGAATCATTATGTTCTCTTCGCAACTTACTTTCCGATCTTTCTTTGTGTCATCAGCAAATTTAGCAACCGTACATTTGGTCCCTCCATTAAAGACATTGATGTAGATTGCAAATGGTTGAGGCCCCAGCACTGATCCCTGTGACATTCCACTAGTTACATCTTGCCAACCCAAAGATGACCAATTTATGCCTGCTCTCTGCATCCTGTAAACTAACCAGTCCTCTATCCATGCTAATGCATTACCCTGTACACCATGACCTCTTGTATAGTAAACTTTTGATGTGGTGTGAGGCTCCCATTGGTTCTCCAACCTGTGGTGGTGGATTCTGTGGCCCTTGAGCTTAATTCTGCCCATGATCTCCACATTCGCAAGCAACCCCAGTTTCCTTAGGGCCTGTTTTTTCAGGTATGGTCACTTTTATACTTTTGCTTTGAAGGATTTTTTAAAATGATCTAGTTTCAGATTTATTGGATGGATAATCCTGGTGCACTCCGGGCAAGGTGACCAACCATGCCACCTATTCCAGGGCTGTCCTGAAAGAGTTGTCTGCCCTGAGAGTTGGTGGGTTAAAGAGTTAAGGGTTAATTTCTAACTAAAGTCTAGTTATTTCATTAATTTAGCAATGAACTAAAAATTACTCTTTAAGTTAAGAGAAGTTAAACTTTATTCCATCCTTAAAACTGTGATATAGAAGCTCTCTGAGAGCAGTTGCAGCTAGTTAATTAGATAGCTGGCCTAAACTGGTTATCAGAAGCTTGAATCAGTAATCAGGGAGCATAAAAAGAGGCCTTCCTCAGTGCTGCCTTATCTGCACTTATTTTGCCCCCGATTTCTTCTTTTGCTGTTCCCGGCATGAACTTCCTTCACTTCCGTGTGTCTGCCCTGCATGTAAGTAGTTTTGATCCTGGAACGCACTCCGGCTGAATTGATGAACTGGAAGCGATAATCCCTCACTCCCCACTCTTTCGGGTCCGCACCCCCGCTCCCCTTTCGGGTCCGCATACGCCCCTCTCCTCTTTTGGGTCCGCATACGCCTCATCTCCTCTTTTGGGTCCGCATACGCCCCATCTCCTCTTTTGGGTCCGCATACGCCCCATCTCCTCTTTTGGGTCCGCATACGCCCCATCTCCTCTTTTGGGTCCGCATACGCCCCTCTCCTCTTTTCGGTCCGCATTCCCGCTCATCCCTCTTTCGGGTTCTCATCCCCCCCCCTCCCCCTCTTACCGTAAAGCTCCGTATCCCCGTGCCAAGGTGTCCTTAAATTTTTTTTCGGTACTTCATCACCGTGACTCTGGGTGGCCGAGATGGAGATTTATACGGGGCAGGTTGGGCGGTGGGAAAGTAATTCGAAGTCTTGACTTTGAGACAAAGGAAAATCGGGTGCGGCGATCAACCGGCAGCTAATTCAATATCGCTCGTTTACACTTAGCCAAAGTTAAAAGTTAAATCTTATTCCACCTCTCTCCTAACTATACTCAGTTCTGCCGAAGGGTCGTGAGGACTCGAAACGTCAACTGATTTCTTCTCCACCGATGCTGCCAGACCTGCTGAGTTTTTCCAGGTAATTCTGTTTTTGTTTTGGATTTCCAGCATCCGCAGTAGCTTTTAGCTTTTTGTTTTTAAAATTACACCTGCTCTGCAAGAAATACAGTTTTTGTTTGTTCTGTTTTAATGTATAAATGTAGTGCAATTGCAGTTGTTTTAATCATCACAAAATATGATATTTCAAAGCGTAAGAGTTAGTTTGTGATGCATGCTGTACCTGACAACTTGCCCTTAAATATGGTTACAATATTTCTTCAGCAACTGCCTCATGAGGAATAACAAGCTGATGTTTATCTCTGCTTGGCGGAGAGAGCCATCAATTTTCCCAAGAGGCGCTTCTGTTGCCTGGAACGCTCAGGGGGTGCATTCCAGTACCCCCCAGATCGGGTCTCTGTGAATGTGGTAGCATGCTGCGCTCTGCACAATCTTGCGCTGGAAAGGGGGGGATGCAATTGACGATGAAGACCTTGACGCAGTGGATGAGGCTGCACATGCTGAATCCAGCAGTGGCTCAGAGGATGAGGGAGCACGGGACAATGAGGGGCAGGACTCCAACACGCTACTACACCAAGGAGGCAGGGACACCCGGGACGCTTTAATCCAACGAACCTTCAGCTAGCGCCACACACGTGGGTCTGCAGGACCAGCATTGCCTGGCGCTTCCACATGTAGCACTTAGGTGCTACATCTACCTCATCAGCTGCAACTAAGGGCATAGTACAGAAACATCAGTGTCCACTCAAACACTCATGATATGTCTGTGAAACATACAAATGCAGCACAAAGGAAACACCCTCAGCCATGCTCAGAAAAGTGGACTTTATTGCCACCAAAATGAATTACAAACGTCGCTCTGATGCAGATAATGACATATTCCCTAATCTAGGGCCAACACAAAATCACCAGTGATAAACCTGTGGAGTGCCTAACATTCCTTATGCTTACATTTGTGGGTTGCCAGGTCTTGGTGCTGCCCCATTGCTCCGAGTGGCTTGTGAGACAGCCTGCTGACTCTGCTGTCCTGTTGGCCTCGATGACCTTGGCGGGCATCCTCTGGCCCATGGAGCTTGTGCTGGCCCTGCCTGGGAGGGAGTGGCCAGTTCCAGAACTCCCCAGTTGTCCCAGCCTCAACGGATGCAACGGTCACTGGCAGAGGGGCGGAGGAGCTGCTGCCCTCATCCGGAGCGCCCTGAGAGGAGCTCGCAGCAATGACAGGCAGCTGCTGCACTGACATGAGGCCACATTGGACCTCCCTGCTCACCCCAAATGAACGGGCACTGAGCTGCGACACTTGGCGCCCAGAACATCTCCCACATTGCCAATGGCCACCTGTGGCCATTAGCGATGTGAGGGCTTGTAGGTCAGAGCGTTACCCAATCAGATCATTCTCAATCTGCTGGAAGCCCCTCTCCATGATAGTCGCCAATCTCTCAATGGAGGAAGCCTGCAGCTCTGTCCTGAGGTTCATGCCATCGCTGACACTCTGCCTGGATTCCTCCACCACACAGACCAAGTGAAGCACACCCCTGTGCAACCCTGCCAGATGCTCCCACGCACCCTGCCGCTTCTCTTGCAGCTGCTGCATGGCTGACATCTCCAGAGGCAAATCATCACTGCCTGACTCAGCATGTGCCTTGTCCCGTGCAGTCCCCCAGCTGCTGGCGCCATAGGCACTCTCTGTCCATTCCATCTCCTCCAGCGATTGTGAAGTGCCCTCTCCACTGTGCCCCGGGACACTAGCCGATGTCATAATCCCCACCGATGTGTTTGTCGCTGCGCTGGTGCCTGGCTCGCTGAAATGATGTGACACAAGTTGCAAGTCTTGGCCCTCAGGTGTGGAGGGGGTGGGGGGTTCTGGACTTGTTGGTGATGATGCTGAAATTAACAACAAGGACAGTGCATCAATTAGCGTTCAGTCAGTAACACCTTTCATCCCTTTCCCCTCCAGCCTCATAATGCACTCAACCTTCAAGAACCTAAGGAGATGAACATTGGTGGGGTGGTAAATAGTCAAGAGGAGGCCCAAACATTACACGCACATACAGACAGGCTGGTCAGATGGCCTAAGGATTGCCACGTGGAACGTTATGTGGATACGTGTGCAGTTAAGCACTTGGGCAAGACAAACAAGGTACAGGAATACATGAGTAATGGTAGGACCGTGGGAAGTCACGACGATTACAGGGATCTTGTTGGGCAGAACCGTTCAGGTAGCAGAAGAAGAACATAAGGCGTTTAACAAGGTCAAAGCCAGACTTGCATTTGTTAGCCGAGGAATAGAATGTAGGAAATTAGAGGTCATGTTGCAGGTGCAGAAAATGCTGTCGAGGCCACATCTACACTTCTGCATTCACTTGTGATCTGCGCTTCATGGGAGGGATGGTAGTTGAGTGGGGAGAGTGCAGAGGTTCCTGACCTGGATGCATGCTGGCCTGGAGAGTTGGAGTTATGAGGAAACATTTCATACACTTGCGACATTTGCTGTGGAGCACAGGAGATTGACAGGTCACATTATTGACCTTCATACTGTTATGAGGGGCATAGACCAGGTGGACAGAAGGCAACATTTCACTTTGGCGCAGGGACGACTAATGTGGTGGCATTTATTTAAGTTGAGTGCCATGAGGTTGACAGGTGAGGTGCTGAGGACCTTTTGGACAGAGTAATGTGGGATGCACTGGCTGAAAGGGTGGTGGAGGTACAAAACCTCCTAAGATGCAATAAGTCTTTGGATGTGCAGCAGCGATGCGATAGTGGTCACAAGTGGGATAAGGCGACATTGGAAGGTGCTAGAGATGCGCATCCTCAAGGGGCCGAGGCACCTTTGTGTATGACCCACATGTCTGACTGTATCAGTCTGTGAATGAACAGTGTTGCTGCATTAACGATTGCAACAAGCATCAGTGCTTTGGATGGTGGGGAGACAGAGTGGATGGGACTGTGGCCCTCAAATACCAGGCCGCTGAACCCCAGCGTCGCCGACACCTGCCGACCTGGCCACCTGCCTCCTCCCCAGCTCCATGGCCTGCTCCTCACAAGTGGTGATGTGCTGCAGCACGGCGTGCCCACCACCAGTCCGCAGACGCTCCCGGCTATTGTTCTCGGTTTTTGCCTGCAGGGCAGAGAAGAGCATTTATTGGGGCTGATCGCTCATGTACTTTGCACGCGCACCATGCACCCCAAACACAGTGGCCCATCTGAGGTCTCCAGCGGCTCCTGTCCATACTACTGGTGATCAGTCACCAGTAGATAGTATGGCTGCTCCCAACCCCCTCCCCTAACGGCCACCTTGGACACATTTGGCGTCCATCATTTTGAATAACACACGGGTCTTAGCGCCCATGGCAAGGAGGCGCAACTAGGTGTGGCACCGAGGCCAACAGACAGATAACCCTGGGAACCGCAAGGGTTGGGAGGGCCTCAAAGGGCTAAGGGTACCTGCTGGGTAAAATGGCCACGGCCGACATGGTACTCACCCTTCCAGAGCACAACAAATCATTGAAGCACTTGCGGCACTGTGTTCCTGTGTGCCACACAGCATCTTGAGAGCTAACAGCCTCTGCCACCTCCTGCCATGCCTGCCTGGTCACGTGGGGGGCTCTCCTCCTCCCATCCTCCAGAAACAAAACCTCCCAACGGTTTGACACATCTTCCAGGAGGGCAGCAAGGCAGGCATCGGAGAACCGAGTGGCACATTGGACCCCTGCTGGCCTACCCTGCAGCCTGCAGCCTGCCCCCCTACTCCTCTGCACTCACCTCTTCTGGTGCCCGGTCGCTGGCCATAGTGAATAGCCTAAAGGAGGCTGCCTGGCCTTTCTTTATACAGACTGTCGATTCCCCATTGGAACCCATGGTCTGAACATGCCACTGCAGATTAGAATTTCCAGCTGGACACGGGAGTCTGAAACGTGTTGGGTGGGCCTTAATTGGCCCGCCCGTGCAAAATGGCAGCGCTGCCCGTTTCCCCGGCGGCGATCGTCTCCGTGCCCGCTGCCGATTGGGTCGGGCCCGCCCGCTCGACAAACAGAAAATTCAGCCCCCAGTGAAGAGAATGAAATGGAATATCAGACTGACGTAGAACAAAGAGTTGATTTAATAACGCCCATTAAATCTGTGTTTCTTCGTCAACTTGTGCAATTCCAGACATTTACACGTATCATCTAAAATTATGAATTCGCTCACACCATATTCGTCCGGGTGGTCCATAATCACCCAAGTAATTCTTCTCTCATTCCCAAAGAGCCCTGGAACAATTTTCATATATAAGGACATTTGGCAAATTGGAGGCAGAGCCTCTGTTAGCTCCTCTCTGACTTCCTTTCATAGTCCAGGTTACGTGACATCAAATCTGGTGACTTAGTCACCTTGAGCTCTGCTATGATTTTCTTATAAAATCTGTATTTTTCCACAGTTGTCACCATTATTTCTTTTTCCATATTCTTCTCGACCATGCCTAAACATTTATTTCCACGCCACTTGTATGAAAAAGGTGCCAAATATTTATGTAGTGGCTCCACCATATTCCATCACCCTCCACAATTAAAGGGCTAGAAAGAGAAAGAGGGGTTCCTTTTCATGGCATATTGGCACCAGATCTGGGACAGGGAAGATTCTCTATTGGACCGAGTAATGGGAATGAACCAGTGCAGATAAGAGAAGGAAAAGAAAGGGAACACACCAAGGCAATAGTGACCATAAGATGATGATAGAGAAGGACATAATCACAGACTCAGAATTCTAACGGCACAGAAGGAGGCCCCCATCATGTCCTCACTGGCTCTCCAAATGAGCATTATGAGCTAGTGCCATTGCTCTGCCTTTTCCCTGTACCCTTGCACATTATTTGAATAGAAACAATCATCGACCGCCCTCTCCAATGCTTCAATTGAACCTGCATCCACCACACTTCCAGGCAGTGCATTCCAAACCCAAACCACTTGCTGTGTGAAAAAGCTTTTCTCAAGTCAGATTTGCTTCTTTTGCAAATCACTTTTAATCTGTGCCCCTTCATTCTTGATCCTTTTACGAGTGAGAACAGCTTCTCCCTATCTACTCTGTCCAGCCCCCTCGTGATTTTGAACATCTCCATCAAATCTCCTCTCAGCCTTCTTTTCTCTAAGGAGAATAGTGCCAACCTCTCAAATCTATCCTCCTAGCTGAAGTTTTCATCCCTGGAAACATTCCTGTGAACCTCTTCTGCAATCTCTCCAATGCGATCACATCGTTCCTATAGTGTGGCACCCAGAACTGTGCACAATATCCCAGATGAGGTTTAATGAGTGTCTCATATAAATTCAGCACAAACTCCTTTCTCGTTTACAATATGCCCCTATTAATAAAACCCAGCATACTATATACTTTATTAACTCTCTCCACCTATCCTGCCTCCTTCAATGATCTCTGCACATATACACCCAGGTCTTTCTGCTCCTGTATGCCCTTCAAAGCTTCACCCCTTATTTTATATTGTCTGTCCATGTGCTTCCTAACAAGGTGCATCACCTCATAATTCTCAACACTGAACTTTATCTGCTACATCCATGGACCATTACTCTCTCTTTACTATTTTTCAGCCAATTTTGTATCACAATTATGACGAGAGCCAGATTAATCAATTTGAAAAAAGCTGATTTTGAGGGTCTGAGAATTGAACTTGGGGATAATAAAATGGGCAACAGAATTGGCAAACAACAATGGAAAACATTTCGAACAGTGTTCAACAGAATACAGGAAAAATACATTCTGCTCGACACGAAAGTACTAAATCAGCACTAGAGAGACTCCATGGATCCATGAAGACATAAGGGGGCAAATGTGCATTAGGAAAGAGGCAAATGTTAAGTACATGGGCAGCAGAGGGTGCATGACGAAGGAAATATAAAGTGATTAGGAGAGAAATCAAAAAAAAATTAGAAAAGCAAAGAGGAGCCCTATAAAAGTAAATTATCAAGGAAGGTAAAAAATAAAATATTTTACAGGCACATAAACAAAAATAGGAAGGCTGGAATGGAAATAGGACCATTAAGGGATAGATAGGATAATGCCACAGATAAAGACAGAGACAGAGCAGAAATATTAAATGATTACTCGACACCCCGGGCTTTATAGCTCATAATGAATGCATGTAGTGAATACTAAATGTATCATTGTTGTATTGAAACACCTCAGAGTGCAACAGGATGTGTGTCGATAACTCCAATACCATTGCACTGTCTGACTGTCTGTAATGACCATATTGAAATGACTGTAATATCCATTGATTGTTTTGAAACACCTCGTGATCCATGTGTAAAATTTGAATCTAATTGCACTTTTTGTGATGGCGATTTAGAAATGTTTTGTAATGTCCTTTCAGATATTTTATGAATAAAGTATATTTTTCTGAAAAAAATTAAATGATTACTTAATTTCAGTGTTTAACAGGGAGCTTGAACAGGTAGATATGATATTGATTGATGATCTAAGTCTTCAGGTAAGTGCAATTAAAATAAGAGAAAAGGGATCTAATCAAACGCAAAGAGGATAAAACCCTGTCCCAGAAGTTTCACACCCACACATTTAAAATAAAGCTAGGGAATAGGTAGCAGAGGTATTACTGCAGATTTAAAATATTTTGTTTAGGAAAAGGTGTAGTGCTAGAGGACTGGTGGATAGCGAATGTAATTCCTATGCTTAAAAAGGCAGGACAGAATGTACCCAGGAAATAGTAGATCAGTCAACTTAATGTTGGTGCTAGAAGAAATAATGCAATCCCTACTAGAGAGAGGAAGAACTTCTAACAAAAAAAATGAATCATTAGCAAGGATTTCAAAAGGGAAAATCTTTCTTGACCAAAGTCATGAATTTTTTGGAGGAGATAACAGAGACAGTAGACAATGGTAATGTAGTAGATGCAATTTACCTGGATTTTTCAAAGGGCATCTGTGTTAGGAGGGGGATGGGGTGAGGAGGAGGAGGTATGAGGGTGGGGAGAGGGGGGAGTGGTGGTGAGGAAGAGTGGGATGAGTTTGAGAAGGTGGGAGATGGGGTTAAGGATGAGGGTGAATGAGGGGTAGGGGAATGGGTGGGTGAGGAGGAGGGGGAATGGGTGTTTGAGGAGGAGGGGGAATGGGCAGGTGAGGAGGATGGGGATGGGTGGGTGAGAAGGAGGCATATGGGGTAAGAAGGAAGGGAATGGGAGATGAAGAGGAAGGGGCATGGTGAGGGTAAGGAGGAGGGTGCGATGGGGAGCTGAGGGGGAGGGGGAATCTGGAGGCTGAGGAGGGGGAGATGGGGAAAAGGGGGATGTGGTGAGGAGGAGGGAGGAGGGGGATGGCTAAAAGGGGGATGGGTTGAAGTGGAGGGAGGATGGGGAAAGGAGGAGGGGCGAATGGTGGCTTAGGAGGAGGGGAATGGGGCTGAGGAGGAGGTGAGTTGGGGTGTTGAGGAGACAAATTCATGAAAATCAGCGTGAAATACAAGGCAAAAACAAAGATAAAAACAAAAAAGGGTCATGAGGACTCGAAACGTCAACTTTTTGTTTTTCTCCGCCAATGCTGCCAGACCTGCTGAGTTTTTCCAGGTAATTCTGTTTTTGTTTTGAGAAATACAAGTCAATTGACAAGAAACTATTTTATATGTAATAAGTTAGACTTGGTTATAAAAATTACAGTTTTAAAATTTGCAGATGATACTAAACTTGGCAGCGAGCTGAATAGTGAAGAGAAGAGTAGCTGACTTCAGGAGCATATGGACTGGTGAAATCGACAGGCTGAAGGCAAATGAGATTTAATGTGGATAAGTGTGAAGTGATGCATATCCATAGTGGAAAGATGTAGAGACATCATAACCTCAATGGACTTATTTAGACAGGGCCGGTCTTAATGTTGGTTGACTGCCTGGGGAGAGCCTGATTATACTGAAAACAACCTCTGCAAAGAATTTGGCGAACTCCAAAATCTGTTTCCAACTAACACTAGTGCTAGTTAAATAGAACAAATTTCTGGTTTCTGAACACATGGATAACACTCAAGACCCTGTTAACTCACATCAGTGGTGAGCAGTCAACAGTTGTAGCTTAGAAAATCACATTAGTGATTGAATATGGGAGAGGACAGACTATCTTCACTTGTGACCCTGTCTATCGAAAATTATGTGATTCAAAATATCTTGGTGAATAAGGTTTATTTAAAATCGGCATTATTATTTATTAGTTCAGTGTTTAATGTGTAGATTATTTGCCACTTAAATGCAATGTTATTCTTATAACTTAAATAATAGACAATCGAAGAAAAACTTCCAAGATTGCAGTTTTCTTTCTGAAACTTTCACTAAATACCACTACATAAAACTCAATGGGCATCAAAATACACATTTGTCCAGGCCATCATTTTCCTAAAGGAACATAGGAACTGCAGAGGGGGTATTTAGCCCCTTGAAGCTGTTCTGTCATTCAGTGAGATCATAGCTGAGCTTCGATCTAACTCCATATACCTGCCTTTTCCCTTATCCCTTGGCTGACAAATATCTATCTATCTCTGACTTGAAATTCAAAATTGATCTAGCATCGATTGCCATTTGGGGAAGAGAGTTGCAGACTTCTACCAGTCTTTTCATCTTGAAGTATTTCCTCGTTTCACTCCTGTAAGGTCTGGCTCTATTTTCCGGAATAACTTCCATCATTTCTTACTTTGTTATTTAGTCCTTCCCGCTCCTCTAGTACCTTTTCCTATTCATCCTCGACGTACACATATCTTTCTCTAGATACTTAACTCATCATCATTCCCACACTCATCACTACTCACAGCCAGAATCTCCCTGCACCTTCCCAACAGCATGTTTGTCCTATCCACGTTCTCTGGCTTCTGATCTACTGGATCTTCTGTATTAGGCATTAGTGTTTGATTGAATGAAATGGTGGGGAGGTTCAAGAGGCTTAAAGGCCTACTCCTGTTCCTGTACCTTCCCATTGTTGTGGCTTTATCAGTGTCTTTACAAGTGTTCTCCCTGTTGTCAGTGCATCCTCTATTATTTTATGTGTTTGGTTTCTCCCCGCACTTATTTCTGTTTCCTGCTGACTCTGTCTGTTGGTAAAAATCCCTGATACAGTTCTCCAGTGATTCCCCCCTCAATATTGAATACCAGCCCATCCACTGACCGTTTAGCCAATTACTCCTATATTATTCACTCTGCTTTTCTAATTAGCTTTTCAATCGCTTCCTTCCATTAGTTCACGTCCACTCCTGTCCAAGACCCAAAGGCTCTCCCTTCAAGTTCTTTGCAGCTGAGATCAGCAATTTGCTCATCATTTTACTATTGACTCTTGTGCTCTTTCATGCTGGAAAATCAAAGCTTTTTGAGTCTATTTTTGGACTTATATCAGTCTACAATGTGTTAACATTTGAATTTTGTATATTCCAAGACAGTACATCTGATGACATGTTCTCGAAAAATTACTGAGTAACATTATGAAGTGTTTGTTTCAGTTTCTGCTATTAAATATATCACATTTGCATAATTAGTTAAAATGTTTATCAGCCAATCAAAGCAGAAAGCCGTCTGTCACTGGGAGCATTTAATGGATGCACCCAGGATGGAGAATGGAGTGATGTAATAGACCTTCTCAAAACTGGTGTGGAGATATTTTGCTGTTTACTTATTTAACCCACAAACTCCTCAAGTGTGCACAACTACCAAATAGCAGGTATAGGTGAGGTGAGGGTGACTGCCCTTGACATCTCAGCTCCAGGGCATCATTGCAGGAGTTCCTTTGGATAGTGTCCTAGGCCAAACCATCTTCAGCTTCATCAATATACTTCCTTCCATCATAAGGTCAGAAGTGGGTTTGTTTGCTGATGATTGCATAATGTTCAGCATCATTCGTGACTTCTCAGACACTGGAGAAGCCCATGTCCAAATGCAGCAAGGCCTGGATAATATCCAGGCTTGGCCTGACAACTGGCTATTAACATTTGCATCACACAAATGTCAGGCAATGACCATCTCTAACAAGAGAGAATCGAATCATCACCCCTTGAAGTTCAATGGCATTACCATCACTGAATTCCCCACTATCAACCCCCAGGGGTTTACCATTAACCTGAAACTTAATTGGACCAGCCATATAAATAATGTGGCTAGAAGAGCAGTTAAGAGACTAGGAATCCTGCGATGAGTAACTCACCTTCTGACTCCCCAAAGCCTTTCCACCATCTTCACGGCACAAGTCAGGAGTTTGATGGAGTGCGACCCACTTGCCTGGATGAGTGCAGCTCTCACAACACTCAAGAAGCTTGACACCATCCAGGACAAAGTGGCCCGCTTGATTGGCCCCGCATCCATAAACATTCACTCTTTCCATCACCGATGCACCTCAGCAGCAGTGAGTACCAACTACTGGATGTACTGCAGGAATTCACCAAGGCTCCTTAGACTGCACCATCCAAACCCATGAACACTACCATCTAGAAGGGCAAGGGCAGCAGATAGTTTGGAACACCACCACCTGGAAATTCCCCTCCAATTCACTCACCATCATGTCTTGGAAATATATCACCATTCTTTAACTCTCGGTGGGTCAAAATCCTAGAGCACCCTCCCTAAAAACACTGTGGCTGTACTTGCGCCACATGGACAGCAGCGGTTCAAGAAAACACCTCACGCACTTACCCCTTCTATGTGTCTTTGCTGGCTTCTTGTGTCATCTTCACAACTCACTTTCCCATCTTTGTGTTATCAGCAAATTTAGCAATCACACTTTCAGTTCTTTCATCCAAGTCATTGATATAAATTGTAAAAAGTGGATGCCCCAGCACTGATCCCTATGACACTCCACTCGCCACATCTTGCCAACTCAAAAATGACCCACTATGCCTGCTCTCTGCTTCCTGTTAGCTATCTAATCTTCTACCCATGCTAATATGTTACGCCCGACACCATGAGAAATTTCTTCGCTCATAGGATTGTGATGATTTGCAATTCTCTACACCAGAAGGTTGTGGAATCAGTGAATGTATTTAATACTAAGGACAGATTTATGATCTCTCCAGGAATCACGGCATATGGGGAGTGGGCAGGAAAGTGGAGATGATGCAGAATATCAGCGATGATCATATTGAATGATGGAGCAGTGTCTGGGCCCGATCGTCTACCCCTGCTCATGGTTCTTGTGTTCTTCTGGTCTAATCAAATCAATTCATTAATAAGAAACACTGATCTCAATCAGTAAGCTTGTCACAGTGGGTTCTTAATTGGTTAAGACTGGAAAATTAAAAGAGACAAATATTCACAACTGATTTGTCAAATAACGTTTGAGTGATAATAGAGAAAAAAACTTATAACATGAAATATTTGCACTTATATTATTAAAGAGTAAGAAACGGATATGAAGGGTGTGGAATTGAGGAAAGTTGAAAACATTTGACAACAAAATGAGGAAAATCAGAAAGTAATGGTTCATGTGTGGAATGTGTTTTTAAAACCTATAGGAGAGAGAGATCAGAGATGTTAAACTATAATTTTCCCATCAATGTGACGTAAGACGTTGACTGATACATTTTCCCAAAAGGAGGGATTACGGTCAAGTGCTCAATGGTGGAGTTTCCCAACGCCTGTCCTTTATCACTGTGGAGCCTTGGATAGGCTTCTGGAATGTAATTAAACATCAAGTCCTCTTTTTAGATCAAGTGCTGCTTCTACTGTATATTTTAATAACAGTGCTTGGCAGCAAAGGTTTTGCACTGATTCATCTCAAACACGCTGATGTCCCACCACCTTCCGCCTGTGGAGCAACATTACAGGCAGGAAGGTCACCGGGTTCCTGCAGTTCACAGCTCATTCTACCCAGTAAGTTCTTCTCTACAATTGAGCTTCTATTTGTTTCTTCTCTCCCCCTCCTTCTTTCCCCCAGCCATACAGAGGTCCTCGCTGATCTTTCAGTTCCCAGTTCCCATACAGGGTTTACAGCCGGAATGTTAACCTGGCTTCTCTCTCCACCTGTGAGTGAGACCGACACCCATCAGTTTACTGCAGGCAGGAGGCAGGGAGACAGTGTGAAATTATGGGATGGATCTGTTAGTGACCTTAAATACCATGGAATGCCAGCGGTGCAGAATTTTCCTGTTGTTATTCCATCCCGGCTTATAGAAGGGAAAGATTCTGTCAGTGAAAGTGTGGGTGGAAGTGTGGAGATGGGACATGTTGTCCGCATTGTAAAACGACACCTGTCCACCCTCATAGCCCAGGAAAATCCCGATCTTCCGGGGATTCACACTCGGGGGGTCGATGAGGGGGTGGTTCTGCCAGAATAACCTGTTCCTGGTTCGAGCCACACTATCCAGTATCCAGTTTCAGGTCTCTGGTTGATCATCTTTTTACTGCTGGCAGACCCTTGGACCATTCCCAGACCCAACAAGTCTTGTTTCCCACCTTCACCTCCCAGCAATGTCTCCCTTATGTAAATTGCCCTAATCGCAGGACGCAGCCCCAGATGTCAAACCTCTCCGGGCTGCCGTTTGTCTCCGAGCCTCACGCTGGTCCGGTTCTCAGACAGGATAAGCCAGGGATTCGCTGTGTTCAGATCCAGAGTCAGAGAGGCTGGATCTGGGGGAAAGTTAAAATAACACAGTCAGTGATTTAATATTCTGCTCTTTTAAATTTGAATGCTTTCCTTTTAAAGATCTCACTCAGGTTGTAGTTTAAATTCTTGGAATTTGCTGTTACCTGAGATTTTACACCCTGGGTGTCTGGAGATAAAGACCCGAAATTCACTGGAAACATTGGGTGGACGGGTGGGCTGCGGAGTGTGGGAGAGTGGAGAGCGAGAGTGCTCAGTGGGGAAGGCAAACTGAATGATGGTGGGGTAAGGGGAAAGTACATTGCGGCAAGGGGAGAGTGAGCAGGGGTAAGGAGGATGGTGCAGGGAAAAGTCCATTGGGGGCAGGATAGAATATGTAAGGTGTGGGTGTAGAGTGCCCAGGGCGTGGGAGGTTGGAGAGATTGCACAGCTGGAGTTGGTGTAAGGTGGTGTTGGAGACTTTGCAGGGGGAGCAGAGTTGAGAATGGTTGAGTGCGGGGGTCGATGTTTGGCAGTGCACAGGGAGTGGTAGAATGCAACGGTGGAGAGGAGAGGGAACAGCTGAGCTAGAGAAGGGTGAAAGAAAGTATGAGCCCGGGAGTGTGCAATGTGAAATGAGCTACGGATTTGCTATCGCACATGTTGCTTTACCACTTCGGCGAATTTAACCTGCAATCTCTGGAGGCTTGACTAGCGTGTCACTCATTAATGCTTTTGAGGTGAGGAGAGGTAGAAATTCACAACATCAGAGCGAAGGGAAGAAAAAAAGGAAAAAGGGAGGTGGTGAACGAATGTAGAAATGAAGAGATCCAACAATCAACCGAGGAAACTAAATTGAAAAAAAACACTCAGCAGAGGAGATTGGAAAGACGGGATACACCATGTACTCCAGAGAATGTCCCAGACACTCTTAGTTGATCACAACCAGCAGCGCGATTCCGGATTGAATAGGACAGCAAGGGTCTGGTTCAGTCAGAGACAGAGTCAGAGTCAGACACCGTGGACAAGGAGGGGATGGAGAATCGGTAACAATTTTGTAAGGTAATAACTTAAATCTTCTCAATACTCATTTGAAAGAAATTCCGGTTCCTACATAACTGGATTCCAAATAAGCTGCTTGAAAACAAACTGGTGGTGGAAGGTCCAAAGGAGGTCGTGGAGAGGTAGAGTTGGTTGTCATTGGTGTACATCTGAAAACTGACCCTGTTTCTGTGGATGAGGTTGACCTGTGCAACATGTGGATCAGTAATAGAGAGAAGAAAAGAATAAATCCTGGGGAGATTCCGGATACAGTGCTGAGGGGGGAAGAGAAACTATTGCTGCAGAAACTCTTCTGTTGATCAAATTGGCAAATGTGGAACCAAATCAATACAGTCACACTGACAATTGAGGAGAGACATTGGAGGAGAATGGTGCTGATGGCCATGTCAATGGTTACAGGATGATCCAAAAGGATGATGAGGGTTAATGCGCTATACTCGCTGTCATAGTACATGTTATTTGTGACAATTATTAGACCCACTGACACTCTGATGGATGAAAATCCTGTTGTTGGTTTAAACATGTAACTGCTGGAAAATGGACATGGATTTCAGAAGTGAGCACACATTCAAGGACTTTGTTAAGGTAAGGTTGGAGATCAAGTGCAAGAACAGCGATTGATGGTCGGTATTTTTGAAATGGGCCTTATGAAAGTGGGGGAATTTGAAAATTAGCTGGACAGGAAGTGAGGAGATGCCCCCATTTACAATGTGAGCTAACATGGGAACAGGACGGGAAGTTGGATAGCTGCAGTTCAGTGGGAATGTGGTTAATGGAGCTCGGAGGAGGGTCCAGAAGAGGATACAATCTCAGTAAAAAGCTACAGCAAATACGGAGATCACAGTACAGCTGGAATTCAGCTCAGATGAAAGCCAATTTCTGACCAGAACCCAGCAAAGTAGCAGAGTGAAGCTCAGAGACCAGCTGTGCAGTGAAGTATTGTTCTGACCAGGAATTTATAACAAATGACATTAAACTGGAAGTGATTGAGTTGAAGAGCAGAGTCACTGCAGCCAGTGAACATTGGGGGTGATATTGGAAATTGGTGAGGACGCAAAACAGTAGAATCACATTTTTTCACTTGTTCATGGGATGTGGGTCTGGAGTCACATGTAGGCCAGACCAGGTAAGGACGGCAGATTTCTGTCCCTGAACGGGCATTAGTGAATCAGGTGAGTTTTTACAACAATCGGCAATGGGGCAATGGATTCATGGTCATCAGACTTTTAATTCAAGATTTTTATTGTATTTAAATTTCACTATCTGTCGTGGTGGGATTCGAAACTGGGTCCCCAGAGCATAAAAGCAAAAAACTGCAGATGCTGAAAATCCAAAAACAAAAACAAAAATAACTGGAAAAACTCAGCAGGTCTGGCAGCATCTGCAGAGAGGAGCACAGTTAACATTTTGTGTCCGCTTGACTCTTCAACAGAACTGAGAAAAAATAGAAAAGGGGTGAAACATAAGCTGGTTGAAGGGGAGTGGGGGGTGGGGGTGTGTGGTGGGACAAGAAGAGCTGGATAGAGGGCCAGTGATAGGTGGAGATAACCAAAAGATGTCACAGACAAAAGAATTGGGGCTATCTGTACCTTGCTTGTCCTGCTTTCTACCCTTGATTAGCACATTTCTTTAGATAATATCACCATCTTCAACACCTCTTTTTCCTTTTGTCTGTGACATCTTTTGGTTATCTCCACCTAACACTGGCCCTCTATCCAGCTCTTCTTGTCCCACCGCTCCCCAACCCCTCTTAATCCAGCTTATATTTCACCCCTTATCTATTTTTACTTAGTTCTGTTGAAGAGTCATACAGACTCAAAACGTTGACTGTGTTCCTCTCCACAGATGCTGCCAGACCTGCTGAGTTTATCCAGGTATTTTTGTTTTTGTCCCCAGAGCATAACCCTGGGTCTCTGGAATACTAGTCCAGTGACAGTACCACGATGCCACCTTTCACTCCCTTCCTAAATGCCTTCACCCTTTCCATTCCCCTTCCACTGACAGGGTGGATATTCTGTTCTATTCAAGTCAATGAAAGTGAATATCGGGCGGAGAGCAGAACAGCTAACCAATTGGGTACGGTCTGTATTGACCACCTGGCTGGAGCAATTCTCAGCAGGGCAGCACAGTCCAAATAGCTCAGGGATTATGGAGTTCATTAAAAAGAGCAGAGGTTCAAACGCAGAACAGACAGAGAAGAGGATGGGCAATGTGTTCTGTACCTAGATTTAACTTGTGGTTTAGGCTTTGTACCCTGAGCTAAACTGTACCAACCATTCTGGGCAGGAATCTTAAACAGTGCAGGAGAGGAGACTGGGGCTCCATTCTGCAGCCCGGATTCTGATTGGATATCAACTGGTGACAATATGCTTTGCAAAGAGAATAGTGGAGTGAGAATAAAATAAAAATATCAAAAGATTGATCCGAATTCTGCCGCTTTTTCCCAATAGGAATATTGGTATAAAATATCAGAACAGAGATAGATGTGTATTTAATTGACGAAATAAGAACTGTAAATAACTGAAACCAGATCAGTGAAAGTGGGTGACAGTCTAGGTTGAAGTGAGTGTCCTGAGTCAATCAATATTTATCTCTCAAACAACATCACAGAAACAGATTATCTGGTCATTATCACATCTGTAGATTATAGATTGCCTGTTGTGTTTCCTATTTTACAACAGTTAACAGACTTTGTAAACAATTCACTGGCTGTAAACTGATCTGGGACGTCATGTGGTCGCGAAAGGCGCTATCGAAATGCAAAGCTATTTCTTTCTGTACTCTTTACTGACAATTTGTGCCCAGGAGGCTGCATGAATTATCCTGCCTGCTGCTGGCTGCTCCTCACCTTTCCACAACCCCGACACACTGCATTCACCACCTCCCCAACCAACCCCACTCCCACCCTACACTCACACTTTAAATACCTCCTACTCGCTTTCACCCAGGGACAATCCCTCATTTCCTTTCTCTCACCTCCCTCATCATGGATCATCGAGCACATTCTCAACACTCCAGATCCACTTCTCTCTTCATGTTTGGGATCTTGAGTAATTCAATAAGATCATTCTCTCTCCCTTGTCCAGTGTAAAGACTCCTGAATTCAACACAAGTCACGGTCATCAGTGATAATATCATCTGGATCCGAGAGCAGGTTTAAACTTTTCTCTAATCGGCATCTTCAGTTCCGTGATTTCCTGATGGAGTCCAGTGCAATACGCAGGGAGTTATTAGTATAAACTAATCTAGTTAAACAATTTGGTTGTCTCACACGGGAACATAAAACCTAGCACAGTATGAAGGGGAAACAGTGTTAGCGCTGGAAGAATAAGTGAACCCAGTCTGGGAGGTGTGAGCTGCAGGAGATGTTGACAGTGGAGGGGGAGAGAGAAAGGGAGGGAGGGGATAAGATTCCATTGCACTTCTCTCCAATCTGAACTCGATGCCGATTACAAGCCCTCTGGTGAAACACAGCGTCAGATTCAGGCCCAAAAAAATGAATTGTGTTAATGTTAGCAGCCGCTTACACTAACACATAAGTACTACAAATGTCAAGGAGAGATTTTAGATGACAGGTACAGAGATCTTTCCAGGGGTTGAACCTGTGAGATTCGATCTTATTTACATGACAGAAACACTGGGCATTTATATAGCGCCTTTCACGACTCTGTGGAATCCCAAAGCGCTTAAAGGGCCACTAAGTAGGTTTGAGGTGTAGTCACTGATTTGGTACAGGGAAATCATCATTCAGAGAAGGTCTTTAGCGGGAAGGGAACTGGAACATTCTATTTTATCTGCTAGAAAGAATGAAAGACTTGCAATTATATTGTTTCTTTCACCACACCATCGCGTCCCCAAAACTAATTTGAGATTAGCAAGATTCCTCCAATATAGGTTGTGTGCTGAAGTATGTGGAGTGGGATTCAATCCCGCGCTCTTCTCACTCAGAGGTAAGGGCGCTACCACTGAACCACAACTGACACCTACCCCTGGAGCCGAGGCCGTTTCCTACCTGTTTCTGGATGTTTCTTTGCCGAGCATGTCTGGGGAGACGGCGCAGGGGGTTTTCTGTTGTGGCCGGTTCCTCCCAGACAACTTCATAACACGAGTAAAATACCGCGGAACCTGGAAATCTGAAATAAAAACAAAAATGTTAGAAATATTCAGCAGGTCAGGCAGCATTTAGGAGAGAAATGGAATGAATGTTTCAGGTTTCAGAACACCGATGAAAAGGTAGGACTGGAACAAGGAATGTTGCGCCTATTGCGCGAAACAAAAAAAGGCATAAATAGGACCCAATGCGGGTATTCAGAGCAAGACCTTTTGTTTGGAAGAAGTGATTTGAGTTCCAGGAGAAGTTGTTCAAAGTGAGAACAAGTTCAGCCAGGTGGAGGAGGGTGGTGGTGGATGGTGTTCTGGTTCCGAACCTGAAACGTTAACTCCGTTTCTCTCTCCACAGACGCTTTCCGGCCCGAGGGAAATTTGCAGCATTTCCTTTTCTTTTTTTAATTTCAGCTTTCCATCATCCGCAATATTTTTCTTTTTTGGGGAATGAAGCTACCCGAAACCCTGCTCATTGGTTAGTCGTGAATCATTGAAAACAGCGGAACCGGCGACTGAGTAACTGAAAGTCAAGAAACTAACAATCATGTTCCGTTATATTCACAAGTGTTAGAGGAATGCTGGATCTCTCACTTTAAACCTTTATTTCTCATTTTTCACTGTGCTTTAATTAATTAATCACTTCAGACAATCGGGTCACCTTAGTTCCGAAGAAGAGTGATATTGGGCTCGAAACTTTAACTCTGTTTCTCTCTCCACAGATGCTGCGAGAGTTGCTGGGTTTTTCCAGCACTTTCTGTTTTTATTACAAGGAGACCTCATCTTAACTTCGGAAATATTCTCTTTCTGTTTTGTTGCAGCTTACAGAACGGCCGATGTATTTTTTGTGTGAGGTTCTAATGAAGACTTCAACCGATCCTCGGATTGAGAAAGACAATCACAGAATGAAAGTGTTTCTTAAAACATGTGGGTGAATCTCTTCAACACAGAAACAGAAATACCTGGAAAAACTCAGCAGGTCTGGCAGCATCGGCGGAGAAGAGTGCAGTTGACGTTTCGAGTCCTCAGGACCCTTCAACAGAACTAAGTAAAACTAGGAGAGGGGTGAAATATAAACTGGTTTAAGGGGGTGGGGGTGGGGGGGGGGCGGGGAGAAGAGAAGGGGTGGTGGGGGGGGTGGTGGTTGTTGGGACAAGCAAACAGTGATAGGAAGAGATAACCAAAAGATGTCACAGGCAAAAGAACAAAGAGGTGTTGAAGGTGGTGATATTATCTAAACGAATGTGCTAATTAAGAGTGGAGAGCAGGACAAGCAAGATACAGATAGCTCTAGTGGGGGTGGGGTGAAATAAGATTAAAAGGGCATAAAAGGTATAGATAAATGATGGGTGGAAATACATTTTAAAATAATGGAAATAGGTGGGAAAAGAAAAATCTATATAAATTATTGGAAAAAACAAAAAGGCGGGGGAAGAAACGGAAAGGGGGTGGGGATGGAGGAGGGAGTTCAAGATCTAAAATTGTTGAACTCAATATTCAGTACAGAAGGCTGTAAAGTGCCTAGTCGGAAGATGAGGTGCTGTTCCTCCAGTTTGCGTTGAGCTTCACTGGAACAATGCTGCAGGCCAAGGACAGACATGTGGGCAAGAGAGCAGGGTGGTGTGTTAAAATGGCAAGCAACAGGGAGGTCTGGGTGATGCTTGCAGACAGACTGAAGGTATTCTGCAAAGCGGTCACCCAGTCAGCGTTTGGTCTCTCCAATCTGGAGGAAACCACATTGGGAGCAATGAATGCAGTAGACTAAGTTGAGGGAAGTGCAAGTGAAATGCTGCTTCACTTGAAAGGAGTATTTGGGCCCTTGGACGGTGAGGAGAGGGGAAGTAAAGGGGCAGGTGTTGCACCTTCTGCAGTTGCATGGGAAGGTGCCGCGGGAGGGGGCTGAGGTGTAGGGAGTGATAGAGGAGTGGACCAGGGTGTCCCGGAGGGAACAATCCCTGCAGAATGCCGCCGGTGGCGGGGGGGGGGGTGGGTGGGGTGGTGAAGGGAAGATGTGTTTGGCGGTGGCATCATGCTGGAGTTGGCGGAAATGGCGGAGGATGATCCTTTGAATGCGGAGGCTGGTGGGGTGATAAGTGAGGACAAGGGGGACCCTATCATGTTTCTGGGAAGGAGGAGAAGGCGTGAGGGAGGATGCACGGGAGATGGGCCGGACACGGTTGAGGGCCCTGTCAACCACTGTGTGTGGAAACCCTCGGTGGGTTCCGGGATGGTCTGATGGCTCTCCGCTTCTTCCTCGAACAGAGGCATGAAAAATCCCCATCCACCAGTACTCTTCTCCGTCTGGCTGAACTTGTTCTCACACTGAACAATTTCTCCTTTAACTCCTCTCACTTCCTCCAAATAAAAGGTGTGGCTATGGGTACCCGCATGGGCCCCAGCTATGCCTGTCTCTTTATGGGGTATGTGGAACATTCCTTGTTCCAGTCCTACTCCGGCCCCCTCCCACAACTCTTTCTCCGGTACATCGATGATTACTTCTGTGCTGCTTCACGCTCTCGTAGGGACCTGGAAAAATTTATTAATTTTGCTTCCAATCTCCACCCCTCCATCATTTTCACATGGTCCATCTCTGACACTTCTCTTCCCTTCCTTGACCTCTCTGTCTCAATTTCTGATGATAGACTGTCCACCAATATCCATTACAAGCCTACCGACTCCCACAGCTACCTCGACTACAGCTCCTCACACCCCGCTTCCTGTAAGGACTCCATCCCATTCTCTCAGTTCCTTTGCCTCCGTCGCATCTGTTCTGATGATGCCACTTTCAAAAGCAGTTCCTTTGACATATCCTCTTTCTTCCTTGACCGAGGTTTTCCACCCATGGTGGTTGACAGGGCCCTCAACCATGTCCAGCCCATCTCCTGTGCATCCGCCCTCACACCTTCTTCTCCCTCCCAGAAACATGAAAGGGTCCCCCTTGTCCTCACTTATCACCCCACCAGCCTCCGCATTGAAAGGATCATCCTCAGCCATTTCCGCCAACCCCAGCATAATGCCACCACCAAAAACATCTCCCCTCCACCCACCACCCCCCCCCCACCCCCCCTGCCCACCACCACTGGCGGCATTCTGCAGGGATCGTTCCCTCCAGGACACCCTGGTCCACTCCTCCATCACTCCCTACACCTCAACCCCCTCCCACGGCACCTTACCATGGAACCGCAGAAGGTGGAACACCTGCCTCTTTACTTTCCCTCTCTTAACCGTCCAAGGGCCCAAACACTCCTTTCAAGTGAAGCAGCATTTCACTTGCACTTTCTTCAACTTAGTCTACTGCATTCGTTGCTCCCAATGCGGTTTCCTCTACATTGGAGAGACCAAATGCAGACTGGGAGAACGCTTTGCAGAACACCTTCGGTCTGTCCGCAAGCATTACCCAGACCTCCCTGTTGCTTGCCATTTCAACACTCCACCCTGCTCTCATGCCCACGTGTCCATGCTTGGCTTGCTGCATTCCAGTGAAGCTCAACGCAAACTGGCAGAACAGCACCTCATCTTCCGGCTAGGCACTTTACAGCCTTCCGGACTGAATATTGAGTTCAATAATTTTAGATCATGAACTCTCTCCTCCATCCCCAGCCCCTTTCAAATTTTCCCCCTCCTTTTTGTTTTTTCCAATAATTTATATAGATTTTTTCTTTTCCCACCTACTTCCATTATTTTTAAGTGTATTTCCATCCTTTGTTTTATCTCTACCTTTTAGCCTATTTCAATCCCTTCCCTTCACCCTACCACACCCCCACTAGGGCTATCTGTACCTTGCTTGTCCTGCTTTCTACCCTTAATTAGCACATTCCTTTAGATATTATCACCACCTTCAACTCCTCTTTGTTCTTTTGTCTGTGACATCTTTTGGTTATCTCCACCTATCACTGGCCCTCTATACAGCTCTTCTTGTCCAACCACCCCCCCCCACCCACCACCCCCAACCCCCTCCTTAAACCAACTTATATTTCACCTCTTTTCTATTTTTACTTAGTTCTGTTGAAGGGTCATTCGGACTCAAAACGTTAACTGTGCTCCTCTCCACAGATGCTGCCAGACCTGCTGAGTTTTTCCAGGTATTTTTGTTTTTGTTTTCCTGAATTCAATGCTGAGGCTGAAAGGCTGTAAAGGGCAGGATGGCAACATTCCTAATTCCTGTCAGGAACAACTAACACTAGATTCCCTGCAGCTGTTTGAAAGGGAAACGTGTAGGTGTCATTTCAGAAACAAAGACAACAGTTAACAGTGGAGTCAGTAAAAGAGGAGTAATAATTACATAAGAACACACTTTAGAAGGAAAATACGAGGTTCATAGTCGATTTTACTGGTTAAGTGACCCTATGGTCCTCTGTGGAGTCTAACAAGTTCCGTAGAGAGAGTTTAATGTCCAACAATTCATCCGCAGAATGAATCCCATTGCGATATTCACCAGTTGAACGGACAAACCAGGAGTGCAGTAGATTGGAATTGATCTGCACAAACCAGAGTCTTGATATCAAGACTGACTCCGATCCTGTTCAGTTCCTGAGATGTCCAGTCACTTGTTTCCTACCATTACTGTTTTTAAATCCGTCTGTTAGCACAGCAATGCTGGGATGACAATTATGTTGGTTTATTTAGCGGATTTCAAAACCAGCTAAATACTGCAGCATATATCACATTAATGCAGAATCTCAATTCATAAATATTTCCCGGATAATTGTGGATATTAATGTGACATTCTCCAGCTAATCTTTCCCACTAACAGCCCTGGGAACATATCACGAAATAATGGGATTGATTGAATCGACTTTGTGAATCTGGATTTGATCAGATCCAAGTCTAAGAATACTTGACAATCGCAGTCTCATATAACACAGAAGGAGACCGCTCAGCATTTCAAAGTTATGAACCTTCAAAAACCTTAGTCAGCACTTCTTGGGCCGCTTTAAATGCTTAAGTAGAAGTTTGGTAACTGAGAGAGAGCGGTGAGCAAGGGAACGAGGTGATCCTTTGAGTACCGTGAGTAGTTCATCGATTGTAAGGGCTATATTGTGTAACAACGAGGAGCAAAGAAGAAGGACCCGAGAGGAATTGATATTATTGGTATTAAGTATAAGGTTCAATTTAATTTAAAGGGGTAAGTCATGGCAGTTGAGCTCAAAGCCGTGGTTGCTCCTCCTGCTCCATGTGGGAAGCCGGGAATATTTCCAGGCCTGGGGCCAGCATGTGTGTGGGAAGTGTCTCCAGCTGCAGCTCCTGGAAGCCCGGGTTTCGGAGCTGGAGCGGCGGCTGGGGACACTTTGGAGTATCCATGAGGTGGAGAGTATTGCGGATAGCATGTATAGAGAGGTGGTCACACCACAGGCTAAGAGTCCACAGGCAGGAAGATGACCACCAGGCAGAGCAAGAGGACTAGGCAGGCAGTGCAGGAATCTCCTGTGGCTATTCTTCTGCAAAACTAATATACTGCTTTGGATACTGTTGGGGGAATGGCCTCTCATGGGAAAGCAGCAACAGCCAAATTCTTTGCACCACAGTTGGCTCTGCTGCACAGGGGAGGAGGAAAAAGTGTGGGCATGCAATAATTTTAGGCGATTCAATTGTAAGGGGAATGGACAGGAGTTTCTGTGGCCGCAAACGAGACTCCCGCACAATATGCTGCCTCCCAGGTGCTAGGGTCAAGGATGACTCAGCACGGCTACAGGCCATTCTGAAAGGGGAGGGTGAACAGCCAGTGGCCGTGATACACATTGGTACTAACGACATAGATAAAAAAAAAAGAATGAGGTCCTAAAAGCAGAATATAGGTAGTTCAGAAGTAAGTTATAAAGTCTGACCTCAAAGGTTGTGATCTCAGGATTACTACCAGTGCCACATGCTAGTCAGAGTAGAAATAGCAGGATGTATCGGATGAATACGTGGCTGAAGAGATGGTGTGAGGGGGAGTGTTTCAGATTCTTGGGACATTGGGTCCAGTTCTGGGGCAGGTGGGACCAGTACAAACTGGACAGGTAACACCTGGGCAGGACCGGGACTGATGCCCTGGGGGGAATATTTGCTAGAGTGGTTGGGGAGGGTTTAAACTAAAATAGCAGGGGGATGGGAACCTATGCAAGGAGTCAGAGGAGGGGGGATCATGGACAAGAACAAAAGACAGAAAGGGGAATAAGAAAAGAGATAGGCAAAGAAATCAAGGGCAAGAATCAAGCAGGGCCTCAGTGAAAAATAGTTGGAACGGGACAAGTAATGTTAAAAAACAAGCCTTAAGGTTTTGTGCCTTAACGCAAGAAGCATTTGCAATAAAGTGGATGAATTAATTAATTGATGTAAACAGATATGATTTAGTCAGGATTACGGAGACATGGCTGCAGGGTGACCAAGGATAGGAACTGAACATCCAGGGGTATTCAGTATTTAGGAAGGACAGACAAAAAGGAAAAGGTGGTGGAGTTGCATTGCTGGTTAAAGAGGAAATTAACTAGTGATGAAAGACATTAGCTCCAACGTTGTGGAATCTGTATGGGCAGAGCTGAGAAACACTAAGGGGCAAAAAACATTAGTAGGGCTTGTATATAGATCCCCAAACTGTAGCGTTGATGTTGGGAATAGCATTAAACAGGAAATTAGAGTGGCATGCAATAAAGGAACATCTGTAATTATGGGTGACTCTAATCTGTATATAGATTGGGCAAACCAAATTAGTAACAATAACGTAGAGGAGGAATTCCTGGAGTGTATACGGGATTGTTTTCTGGATCAATACGTTGAGGAACCAACTAGAGAACAGACCATCCAAGACAGGGTATTGTGTAATGAGAAAGGAATGATTGGCAATCTAATTGTGCGCGGTCCCTTGGGGATGAGTGACCATAATATGATAGAATTCCTCATCAAGATGGAGAGTGACCTATTTGATTCTGAGACTAGGGTCCTGAATCTCAATAAAGGAAACTACAATGGTATGAGACGTGAGTTGGCTATGATGGATTGGGAAAACTTACTTAAAAGGATGACGGCGGATAGGTAATGGCAAACGTTCAAAGAGCGCATGGGTGAACTGCAACTATTGTTTATTCAAAAACAAGAATACCTGGAAAAACTCAGCAGGCCTGAGCATCTGCGGAGGGGAATACAGTTAACGTTTCAAGTTCGTTTGACTCTTCACCAGAACTAAGGAAAAATGGAAAAGAGGTGAAATGTAAGCTAGTTGAAGGAGGAGGTGCAACAGGGAGAACTGGATAGGGGGCCAGTGATAGGTGGAGATTGCCAAAAAATGTCATAGGACAAATCGAGTAGAATTCCGGCCGGCGGGGAGGAATGTCTCCAATGACAGGAACGTCCCAGATTTTCCCTCCGTTGAAATGAATGTCAGTAAATTCCGCTGGGCTGTGTAAGGGGTGTTCATGTCCCCCAGGCCAGATTGTCCTTTCTGTGCCCCACACAGGAGCTGTTTAACACCCAGACAGCGACATTAAAATCCAATGTTCAATACTGTCAAATAAATGGAACATATTGCACTAGAATATCAGACAATATCTCAGCAATAAAAAATACATTTTTTTCCAATCGACATTGATCTCTCCACTTCCCCCCCTGCCGCCTTAAACCTTTGGCCATAATTTTTCCGTCGGCAAGTTGGGGGCGGGTCCCGCTCGCCCATCGAGGGCTAAATTCTGACCTATATTTTTCCAACTTTACTGACTTGTCTGTTTATAATCCTGATGTATCTCAAAACTTCAATAGCCTGTGGTTTTCCTTTCTGCCGGAGCACGAGTGTCGGGGGAAGCTCTTCAAGTTTAACCCCAATAGGATGCCGTTTGATCCCCTCCCATTTTCCATTGGCCTGTCCCACAGCCCTGCCCCCCACACCCTGTGATGTTCTTCCTCTTTATCAGGGACTGGGAGGGCAGCACTGCCTGAGATATGAATGCACAGATCTCAAAATCCCCGAGGCGGAGTTTGAATATCTATGGATTATTTTTTCTATTTCTGAAACTAAATCTTATTTTCTCAAGCACTTACAAAGAAACTCCAAATACATTCTGCATAAAAACATCTTGGATTTCAAGCCTCCTTTTCAATGCATTAATGCTCTCGACCTCAGCCACATCATGTGGCAGCGAGTTCCACATTGTGACCAATCGCCAGATGGACAAATTCTTCCTAATATTGGGGGAAATATGTCACCCCAAAGCTTTCCTGCATCAGTTGAGGTGTCCCAGGGAAGGATCCATGAAGCACAGGGGTCTGTGCTTCAGTTACCTGGGAGGAGACGCCCTCGCCAGTAAATCCAGGGCCTCATCTCTCCACATTCCAGAAACTTTCCAGAAACAGGTGAACAAATGTCTCGTTTTAGTGTCATCTGTCAGCTGTGGCTCGTTGGTATTTTTTTTACCTCTGAGTCAGAAAGTGGTGGGATCGAGTCTCACTCCAGATGCTTCGGTACAGAACTCAGACTTGTTCTCATGTTGACTTTCCAACGTGACACCAGTGACTCCGCTTCTAAAGTACTTCCTCTGCTTCAAAGCGCGTTGGGATGTCCAGCGGCTGCGAAAGGCGCTATTAAAACGCAAGATTTTATTTTAGAAAATATAAAGGAACCTGACAGGTCGAACTCTCTAAATTCTCGGTATCTAACACTCGAAATGCTTTCATGAAGTTATGGTACTTCTTGTCTTAGTGTGAGCGACTGCAACCAATAACGCATTTTAAGGATCTGGATCTCACACCTTGTTTCACCAGAGGGTTTGTAATCGGCAGCGAGTTCAGACTGGAGAAAAGTGCAATGGAATCTCGATCCCGCCGATCTCTCCCTCCCGCTCCCTCCCTCTCCCTCTCTCTCTCTCTCCCCCCCCCCCCCCCCCCCCCACCCCCTCTCTCTCTCTCCCCCAAGCCACCCCCCCCCCCCCCCCCACGCCTCTCTCTCTCTCTCCACTGTCAACTATCCATTGGAGCCCAACCCGCCCTCGATATGGGTCGATTCTTCCCCTCAGTGCTTTAACTCTGCTTTTCCCCCTTTAGACTGGGCGTGTTATTTTTACTGTCCTGTGTGAAAGTCGCGAGGACATAGACCACGAAGGAATAATAATTCCCTGAGGATCGGAGTGAACTTTATAGGGAAAAAGCTGAACTGAGGGTGTGCGGCAGCAACATCGAAACTGAAAGTGATTTGAATCAGGAAGTGCTGAGTGTGAACATGGCTTTCAGAGAACAGGTCCAGAGTTTGACCGAGGAGACAATTTGTCCCATTTGTCTTGAGTTCTTTACTGATCCCGTAATACTGGGTTGTGGACATAACTTCTGCCGCTCCTGTATCACCCAGTGTTGGGAAAAGAAGGAGATAAACTCCTGCCCGGAATGTAGAGAGGAGTTTCCGGAAAGAAACCTCAGGGTAAATCGGGCCTTAGCGAATCTGGCCGAGAAAACTCGAAAATTAAAGCTGGATCTGAAAGAGAAGGAAAGTAAACTTCACTGTGAGGAACATCAGGAAGAACTGAAGCTGTTTTGTGAAACTGACAAGAAATTGATCTGTTTCACTTGTGTAGTTTCGCGGGAACACAGAGAGCACCGCTTCCTGCCGATTAAAGAAGCTGTTGAAATCTACAAGGTAAAAGGGGAAATATTTTCTAAGCTGATAGTTTTATCACATTTTCATGGTCTAAAACTTCAATTCTGTGATTTTGTCTCCCAATCCCAGGATCAGCTGAAATCTTCCTTAGATTCTCTCACACAGAAGAAATCGGCGGTTCGAGAAACGGAACAGAAACAGAAGCGGAAGATTTCCGAAGTCAGGGTAAGGTCTCCCTGTTCTGGTTTTCTGGGATCTCGGTCAGTTTTGTTTTCTTTATCGCGGGACATTAATTATGTTTCACATTTCATTTGGTAGGAACAGTCGAGCAGTCTGCAGACCCACATCACATCCGAGTTCACTAAAATGCACCAGATTCTCACTGAGAAAGAGCAGCGACTACTCAGAGATCTCAGGGAAGAAGAGGAGAGGATTCTAGAAAGAATGGAGAAAAACCTTCGAGAGATTGAGGAGAATTTAAATTCTATTGAGGAGAAGCTCTCAACGTTGCAGAAACAGATGGAGCAAAAGGACGAGTTGATATTTTTAAAGGTGAGGGAATATATTGCCGGCCAGTTCCATGAAACTTCACACAGTGACAAAATAACTGCTAACTGTGGAATAAATATTGAATTTACCGAATAAATAACAACTGAGTTAAGCACATTTCTGTTTGTTTCGTGGCAGTTCTGCGGTCTCCCCGAAATAAATGACTTCCACATTGTCTGCAGATTCCCGAGAATACCTGTTACCTCCAGAGAATGAGTTATCTTGATCTTCACACTTGCTTTGTGATTATTTCCGTGTTGCCATGTTTAATTTACTCCTGGAACGCCCATTGTAATCCAGTTCCAGTTCATGTTGTGAGTGTGTGGGTGTGTCTGGTACGGTGTGTGAGAGTCACTGTGTCTGTGAGCGGGACTGATGTTGAGTTCCAGTTTACTTGACTCTCCACAACCTTCCTGCCAAAATGCATCACTTTACAATTCCGTGTTAAATCTAATATGCTTTGAGTCTGCTCATTTCACTAGCTGCCCTGTTTATGTCCTCCTGAAATGTGTGTAGTTCTGGTTACCTCATTACAGAAAGGGTGTAATTGAATTAGAGAGGGTACAGATGAGATGTACAAGGATGTTACCAGGACTTGAAAATTGCAGCTGTGAGGAAGGATTGGAAAGGCTGGGGCTGTTCTGCCTGTGACAGAGGAGGCTGAGGGGAGATTTGAGATACACAGAATTGTGAGGGGCCTGATAGAGTGGGTGGGGAAGGGCCTATTTACTTACCAGAGAGGTGAGTGATGAGGGGGCACAGATTTACAGTGCCTTGAAAGGTGAGAGGGAAGATGATGAAAAACTGAAAGGTCTGAAGGTGAATAAATCACCTGGACCAGATGGATTAAACCCCAGGATTCTGAATGAGATAGCTGCAGAGATAGTGGAGGCATTAGTGGTGATCTTTCAGGAATCTCTTGAGTCAGGGAGGGTCCCAGAGGACTGGAAAATCGCTAATGTAACCCCCCTGTTTAAGAAGGGAATGAGGCAAAAGACGGGAAATTACAGGCCGATTAGCCTGACCTCGGTCGTTGGTAAGATTTTAGAGTCCATTATTAAGGATGAGATTTCAGAATACTTGGAAGTGCGTGGTAAAATAGGGCAAAGTCAGCATATTTTCATCAATGGAGGTCATGCCTGACAAAACTGTTAGAATCCTTTGAGGAGGTAACGAGTAGGTTAGACAAAGGAGAGCCAATGGATGTTATCTACTTGGACTTCCAGAAGGCCTTTGACAAAGTGCCGCACAGGAGGCTGTTCAGTAAGATAAGAGCCCATGGTGTTAGAGGCAAGGTACCAGCATGGATTGAAGATTGGCTGTCTGGCAGGAGGCAGAGAGTGGGGATAAGGGGGTCCTTCTCAGGATGGCGGCCGGTGACTAGTGGAGTTCCGCAGGGGTCAGTGTTGGGACCACAACTTTTCACTTTATGCGTTAATGAGCTAGATGAAGGAATTGACGGCATTCTGGCTACGTTTGCAGATGATACAAAGATAGGTGGAGGGACAGGTAGTATTGTGGAGGCGGGGAGGCTGCAGAAGGATTTGGACAGGTTAGGAAAATGGGCGAAGAAGTGCAGATGGAATACAACGTGGGGAAGTGTGAGGTCATGCACTTTGGTGGGAAAAATAGAGGCATAGACTATTTTCCAAATAGGGAGAGAATTCAGAAATCTGGAGTGCAAAGGGACTTGGGAGTCCTAGTCCAGGATTCTCTTAAGGTTAACTAGCAGGTTGAGTTGGTAGTTAGGAAGGCAAATGCAATGTTGGCATTTATTTCGAGAGAACTAGAATACAAAAGCAGCAATGTGCTGCTGAGGCTTTATAAGGCTCTGGTCAGAACACATTTAGAATATTGTGAGCAATTTTTGGCCCCGTATCTCAGGAAGGATGTGCTGGCCCTGGAGAGGTTCCAGAGGAGGTTCACAAGAACGATCCCAGGAATGAAAGGCTTAACATATGAGGAACGCTTGAAGACTCTGGGTCTATACTCGATAGAGTTTAGAAGGATGAGGGGGGATTTGATTGGAACTTACAGAATTCTGAAACGCCTGGAGAGAGTGGACGTGGGGAAGATGTTTCCATTAGTAGGAGAGACCAGGATCCGAGGGCACAGCCTTAGAGTAAAGGGAAGACCTTTTAGAACAGAGATGAGCTTCTTTAGCCAGAGAGTGGTGAATCTATGGAATTCATTGCCACAGAAGGCTGTGGAGGCCAGGTCATTGAGTATATTTAAGATGGAGATAGGTTATTGATTGGTAAGGGGATCAAAGGTTACGGGGAGAAGGCGGGAGAATGGAGTTGAGAAACTTATCAGCCATGATTGAATGGCGGAGCAGACTCGATGGGCCGAATGGCCTAATTTCTGCTCCTATGTCTTATGGACTTATGGAAAAACGTTTACACCCAGATGGTTGTGGGATCTGGAACTCGCTGCCTGTCAGGGTAGGAGAGGCAGAAACCCTCAACTCATTTAAAAGCTGTCTGGATAGTAACATCAAGTGCTGTAACCTGCAGGCCTGTGGACCAAATGATGCAAAGTGCGATGAGGCTGGATGGCTTGTTTTTCATCTGGCGCAGACACGATGGGCAGAGTGGCCTCTTTCTGTGCCGTAAACTTTCTATGTTTCTAAATCTGTTACTATGCTCCTCACTGTTCGTGATTCATTTATTTCAGGAGGAAGCTTGTCGGAAGAGAAGGTAGGACATGTTTTCTGCTGAAACTCTGCACAATTTGGTAAAATAAGTCAGAAAGGTTTTGTTATGAATTTCTTTACTAGTTACCATCGCAACATTAAAGGGTCGTTCATCGGGTGACAATAACTCTGCTTATGGTTTAAGTACTAGTCTTTTGTTATGATGACATGCTTTATTGCAGATATTAAATTAGATTTCATATAACTGGTCTACATGATTGTATTAAATTACAAGATGCCATGCAATCCTGAAGTGCTCAGTTGCAGGCTGCAGACTGCTGTTAGTGCGGCTGTGGCCTTCTGACTGACCCTGAGAGAGCCACACCGTCCATGCTTTCATGGTGTAGAACAACCATGTCAATGCAAGGCTCCTGACTAAACCGAGACAGTCACATGTTAAAGTGGGAACGGGTTTTGTTTTGATTCCAGTATAGAATCTTGACCTGTATCCTTAAGACCGACAAGACAGACCCAGCAGAGGTGGCGGCACTGTGGTATAAGGTTTAGAGGGAGTTGCCCTGGGAGTACTTAACATTGACTCGGGACCCGATAGAGTTGCATGACATCGGGTAAAATATGGGCAAGTAAACATACTGGTGATGACCACGTACCCACTCATTTGCCAACCACACCCACCCCACCTCTCACCCACTCCTCAGCTGATGAATCAGTATTCCTCCATGTTGAACGCCACTTGGAGGAAGCACTGAGAGTTGCAAGGGTGCAGAATATAGACTGGGTGGGGCACTTCAATGACCATCACCAAGAGTGACTCGTTAATGCAACTCCCTTCCTAACAGCACTGTGGGTGTACCTACACCACATGGGCTGCAGCAGTTCAAGAAGGCAGCTCACCACCAACTTTTCAAGGGCAATTAGGGATGGACAGTAAATGCTGGCCTAGCCAGCGATGCCCACATCTCATGAATGAATTTTTTAAAAAGCACCACTACTGGCCGAGCTGGTTATGTCCCAAAGGACATAGCTGCTAGACTGGGTATGTGGCAGGTGGTGAGGGAACCAACAAGAGGGTAAAAACATACTTTATCTCATCCTCACCAATCTGCCTACCGCACATGCATCTGTTCATGACTGTAGCAATAGGAGTGACCACCGCACAGTTGTAATGGAGATGAACTCCTGCCTTCACATTGAGGATACCCTCATTCAAAACTGGGCGTCCATGAGGCGCTGTTGGCCATTAGCAGCAGCAGATTTGTACTCAGCCACACTCTGTGACCTCATGGTTTGGCATACCCTGCACTCAATTATTAACACCAAGCCAGGGAATCAACCCTGGTTCAATGAAGAGTGCAGGAGGGCATGCCAGGAGCAGCACCATGCATGCCTAAAAAGGAGGTGTCAACCTGGTGAAGCTACAAATCAGGGCTACTTGCATGTCAAACAGCGTAAGCAGCAATGAATAGACAGAGATAAGCGATCCCACAACCAACGGATCAAATCAAAGCTCTGCAGTACTGCCACATCCAGCGTTGCATGGCGGTGGACAATTAATTGACTAATGTAAGGAGAAGGGTTCACAAATACCCCCACCCTCAATGATGGGGAGCCCAGCACATCAGTGCAAAAGATTAAAGCTGAAGTATTTCAGCCAGATGTGCCCAGTGGATGACCCATCTCGCCCTTCTCCAGAAGTCCGCAGCATCACAGATGCCTGTCTTCATCCAGTTTGATTCACTCCTCGTGATATCAAGAAATGACTGAAGGCACTGGATACTGCAAAGGCTATGGGGCTTGACAATATGCTGGCAATAGTACTAAAGACTTGTGTTCCAGGACTTATCACACCCCTAGCCAAGCTGTTCCAGTACAACTACAACACTGGCATCTGCCTGGCAATGTGGAAAATTGCCCAGATATATCATATAAACAAAAAGAAGGACAAATCTAACCTGGCCAAGTACTGCCCCGTCAGTCTACTCTCGATCATCAGTGAAGTGACAAAGGGTTTTCAAAAGTGCTAACAAGCGGTACTTACTTAGCAATAACCTTCTCACTGACGCTCAGTTTGGGTTCTGCCAGGGTTGCTCAGCTCCTGACCTCATTACAATCTTGGTTCAAGCATGGGCTGTAGAGCTGAACTCCAGAGGTGAGGTGAGAGTGACTGAACATTACATCATTTGACCGAGCGTGGCATCAAGAAACCCTAGCAAAACTGGAGTCAATAGTAATCGGAGGAAAACTGTCCACTGGTTGGAGTCATACCTGTCACAAAAGAAGATGGTTGTGGTTGTTGGAGGTCAATTATCTCAGTTACAGGACATCACTGCAGGAATTCTTCAGGGCATTGTCTTATGCCCAATTATCTTCAACTGCTTCATCATTGACCTTCCTTCCATTATAAGGTCAGAAGCGGGGATGTTCTCTGATGATTGCACCATGTTCAGCACCATTTGTGACTCCTCAGATACTGAAGCACTCCATGTCCAAATGCAGCAAGTCCTAAACAATATCCAGGCTTGGGCTGACAACTGGCAAGTAACATTTTCCCCACACAAGAATGGCCATCGCCAACATGAGAGAATCTAGCCATCACCCCTTGATATTTCATCACTTGCTATTACTATTACTAAATCCCCCACTATCAACATCCTGAGGGTTACCATTGAGCACAAACTGAACTGGACTTGCCATATAAATACAATGGCTACAAGTGTAGGTCAGAGGCTAGGAATCCTGCGATGACTAACTCTTCCTGCCCATCACCTTCAAGCCACATGTGAGAAGCATGATGAATACTTTCCACTTGCCTGGATGAGTGCGGCTCCGATAATATTCAAAACGTTTGACATCATCCAGGACAATGCAGACCACTTGACTGAAACCCCATGCACAATCATTAACTCTCTCCACCACCAACGCACAGTGGCAGCAGTGTGTACAATCTACAAGATGCACTGCAGGAACTCACCTTTCCTCCTTAGAAAACAGCTTCCAAATCCTTGACTGCTACCACCTAGAAGGACACGGGCAGAAGATGTGTGGGAGCACCACTAATTGGAAGCTCCCCTCCAAGCCACTCACCATCCTGACTTGGAACTATATCATCGTTCCTTCACTGTCGCTGGGTCAAATTCCTGGAACGTCCTCCCTTACAGCGCTGTGGGTGTACCTGGACCACTTGGACTGCAGGGGTTCAAGAATGCAATTCACGACGACCTTCTGAAGGGGCAGTTGGGGATGGCCAATAAATGCTGGGCTAGCCAGTGAAGCACACACCTCGTGAATGATTGAAAAAAATTCAACACAACAGCAGAAACGTGTTTTAAGATATAAAGCAATATTGGCACCCAACCACAAGGAGATATTAATACCAAAGATGAGGTAGGTTTTAAAATGTCTTAAAGGAAGAAAGAGAAATAGAGAGGCAGAAAGGAAAAGAATTTCAGAGCTCAGGGCCTCGGCAGATGAAGGTCCAGCTGCCAATGGTGAAGTGATTAAAATCAGGGATATTCAATTGGCCAGAAGTAGAGGAGCGCAGGTGTCTCGGAGAGTTGGGTTGATGTTTTCAGCATTTGCTTTCATTCGACAAGCTTTGTTTGGAATACAGCAAGTGAACAGGCTAAATGTTTATCTTCTCCTGTGATCTGTGATATACTGGCAACTAATTTGTTATCAGGCTGTGGGCCTTTTGCAGGATATGAGTGTTTCCATCCTCTGCCCTTGCATTTCCAAGTTATCTTTTGCTCAGTCATAGAGAGAAATTTCACTTTCTATCACATTTGTTCTAAAATGAAAAATGCTGAAATATATGAATGTTGGGGTAGCTTCACCATTTAAATCATGTCTAAAATGTTCAATTAGGATGAATTTACACCATCAATTCTTTAATATTTACAGGATTAGTGATGACAATAAGCAACTCTCAGTAGCAGATGCTGCGGCCCTGTCTATCGGAAAGTTCAAAGGACCTTTACAGTACACAGCTTGGAGGGAAATGATCAATTCCATTAACCCTGGTAAAAACGTTTTTATTAATTTTCCTAACTATAATTCCAGTTGTGAAGGAACTAAATGGGCTCCAAAGTTCCAGGGATGTGGGGGAAACAGGAAATTCAACGTCCCTCCAGTGAGGGGTTGTGGTAGTATGATCATCATAAGATCATAAGAAATAGGAGCAGCAGGAGGCCATTTGGCCCATTAAACCTGTTCCGCCATTCGATAAGATCATGGCTCATCTAACTGTGGCTTTAACTGCCCTTTTTTCCTGTTCCATATAGCCCTTAACTCCACTGTCGATCAAAAATCTGCCGAATTCAGCCCTGAGTCTATACAACAGCCTCGTCTCCATTGCAGTCTGTGGAACAGAATTCCAAAGGCTAAAATCCCTCAAAGAGAAGAAATTCCTTCTCATCTCTGTCTTAAAAGGGAGACAGATCCCTGATTTATAAACTATGTCCACTGCTTCTAGATACCCCCACAAGAGGAATCATCCTCCCACTATCTACCCTATCAATCTCCTCAGAACCACATATGTTTCAATAAGATCACCTCTAATTTTTCTGAACTTCAAGAGTATAGGCCTAAACTGTTCAACCTTTCTTCATTAGACAACTCCTTCATCCCAGCAATCAGCCTAGCGAACATTCCCTGAACTGCTTCTCAGACATAAAAGAACTCCCTTTAGTAAGGAAATGAAAACTGTGAAGTTAAAGCCACCATAGTCCCAGAGGATCATCGGTTGCACTCTCATTAGAGAGCGACGACTGGTGGTGAGTTTAACCTGAGGGTCACCACACCTCAGGTGTGGGTTGAGGTTGAGAAGGCAGGGCCTTCATGGATGACCTCAGGCAGTACAGGAATTGTACTGGTGCATCACTCTGCATCACAAACCAGTCGTCCAGCCAGCTGAGGTAACCGACACCCAAACTATACTGTTACTCTCAGCAATGACCTGTACAGCTATATCAAGAGTTCCCCACTATTATACTCCATCTCCCTTTCAATTAAGGCCAACATTCCATCTGCTTCCTAATTACTTTCTGTACCTGCATGGGGAGGTAGAAGGAAGTGGAGATGATGCCACAATCAGATCAACCACAATCTTATTGAATGGTGGAGCAGGCTCGCGGGCACAAATGGCCTACTCCTGCTCCTAATACTTCTGTTCTTGTGCTCACCTTTGTAATTAATATATAAGATACCCCTATACTCCAGCATTCTGCAACTTATCTCCATTGAAATAATACTCTTTTTTGATTCTTACAAAGTGGACTACCTAATATTTTCCCACATTATACTCCAGCTGCCAATTTTTCCCACTTACTTCATCTTTTCATATTCCTTTGCAGACAATTTTAATCCCTCCTCACAACTAGCATTCCTACCTATTGCATCATCAGCAAATTTGGCTGCAATATAGTCAGTCCTTTTAATTTGTCCTGTCTATAAACTGTAATTAGTTGAGGCCCAAGCACTGATCCTAGGTGCACTCCACCAGTTACAGTTTGCCAAACTGAAAATGACCCATTTATCCTGAATCTCTGTTCCTGCTCATTATCCAATCCTCTATCAATGCCATTCTATCACCCCTAACACTTATCTTCAGTAGTAAACTTTTATTGACACTTTATCTAATGCCATTTGGAAATCAAAATACATGACATCTACTGGTTCACCATTATCCATCCTGCTTGTAACATCATCAAAGAGCTCTAATAAATTTGTCAAACATGATTTCCCTTTCACAAAACGATGTTGACTCTGCCTGATAATGTAATGATTTCTAAATGTCCTGCTACTACCTTTAAAATAATGGTTTCCTGCATTTTCCCAATGACAGATATTAGATTAACTAGCCTATAGTTCACTGATTTTTGTCTCCCTCCTTTCTTGAACAGTGGTGTTACATTCATGGCTTGCCAGCCCATTGTGACCTTCCCAGAGACTAGAGAATTTTGGAAGTTTGCAAACAGTGAATCCATTATCTCTGCAGTCACTGCCTCACAAACCCAACTATGCAAGTCATCAGGACCAAATTTCTTGTCAGCCTTTAGTCGCATTATTTTCCTCCTACTTTTTCTCTAGTGATCTTGATTGTTTCAAATTCCTCTCTCCTTTTTGCCTTTGTTCCTCTACTATTCTTGGTATGCTTCTTGTGCCTGCTACTATGAAGAATACTTGTTCAATGCCTCTGCCATTTCCTGGTTTCCCATTATCGATTCCCCAGTCTCACCCTCTCAGGGGCCCACACTCACTATCACTACTCTTCTTTTATATGTATGTGTAGAAGCTTTTACTGTCTGTCTTTAGGTTTCTTGTGAGTTTCCTCTCATACTCCAATTTCGCCCTCGTTTTTTTAGTCAATTTTTGGTTTCTAAAATTTTCCAAATTTTCTGGCCTACCACTAATCATTGCAGCATTATACATCTTTTATCTCAATTTGATGCCACCATTACCTTGCTAAGTCAGCCACAGATGGCACACTCTGTTCATTGAGCCTTTCTTTCTCAATGGAATGTTGAGAGTTATGAAATATCCCCTTAAATGTCTGCCACTGCTTCTCTACCAACTTGCTTTTAACCTATTTTCCCTGTCCATTTTAGCCAACACTGTCTTCAAACCCTTGTAATTGCCTGCATTTAAGTTTAAGGCATGAGTTTCAGACAGAAATTGCCCATTCTCAAACTGAATGTGAAATTCTACCTTATTTTGATCTCTCTTAACTAGAGGATCTTTCACCATGAGGTCATTTATTAATCCTGTCTCAGTAGATATTACCAGGTATGAAATAGCCTGTTCTCTGGTTGGTTCAGGAGCATATTGTTCAAAGAATCTGTCCCAAATACAATCTACGAACTCATCCTCAGTCTACCTTTTCCAATCTGATTCAGCCAAACTGTATGAAGATTACAACCGCCTACAGTTATTGCAGTATCCTTCTTACAAGCTCCCATTATTTTTTGCTTTACACTCTGTCCAACAGCTTAGCTACTTTCAGGAGGCATGTAAACCACTCCCATTAATGATTTCTTTCCCTTGGTGTTTCTTATCTCCACCCAAATTGTTACAACCTTTTGATCCTCGGAAACAAAATAATAACTGATCACGTTCCTGATTAACAGAGCTACCCGATCTCTTTTTCCTTTCCTCCTGCCCTTCCAAAATGTCACATACCCTTGAATATTCAGGTCCCAGCTGTGGACACTCTGCAAACATATCTCTGTAAAGGCCATCATATAATAATTTATTTCTATTTGTGCTATCAATTCATCCATCTTGATATGAATTCTGTGTGCATTCTGATAAGGAGCTGTTATTTTGGTCATTGGGCAATTTTTCCCTACCCTGGCCTTATTGGCTGGTATACTCTTATGTTTGTAAGCTCTATCGCTTCCTGTTGCACTCTGGTTATCATCACCTGCAATGCTACCCTGCACTATTGCCTTGTCCTTGTTCTTCCATGTTCAAAATCTCACCGCACATGAACACTTCCTTCCCTTCCCCCACTCTTTAGGTTAAAGTCCTCTCCACAGCCCTAGTTATACAATTTGCCAGGACACTGGTTCCAGCGTAATTCAAGTGAAGGCCATTCTAATAGTATCGTTCCCTTTTTCCCCAGCGTTAGTGCCAGTGCCCCATGAATTGAAACACATTTTTCCAACACCAATCTTTGAGCCACACATTCAATTCTCTGATCATATTCACTCCATGCCAATCAGCTGATGCCTCAGGCAGAGATTATTATCTTTGAATTTAGTGCCTAACTGCACATACTCTCTCAGTAGAACCTCTTTCCAAGTTCCTCGCCAGCCCTGAGAGGATTACTTTGACTCTGGCACAGGACATGCAACACAGCCTTTGGAATGCATGCACTTGCCTGAAGTGAAGAGTTTCTATCCCCCTAACTAACCTGCCCCCTACTACAATTACATTCCTTTTAGCTTTTGGATAGCTTCCTGCACCACTGTGCCATAGTCAGTTTGCTCATCCTCCCTGCATTCATGCTTTCGTCCACATAAGGTGCAAGGGCTTTGAATCTGTTGGACAATTGCAAGGGCTGGGTTTTCTTACCTGACTTCCTTCCCTTTCCCTGACCACTGAACAAATTGGAAATACCTAAGAGTGTCACTGCCTCCTGGAACAAAATGTGTTGGTAACTTTACCCCTCTCCAATGCATTGCACTGTCCAAATCACCAATTCCAGTGGATCAGCTCAGAGCTGTGGTTCCTCAAGCTGCAGACACTTACTGCAGATGTGGTTGCCGTGAATCAGACGGGTAGTGTCCGGTCCCCACCTGCTGCAACTGCAACACATCACCTGCCCATCTTTATTTCATTTTTATCGAACTGATTCGATTTCAGCTGTCTCTGGTAGAACACAAACAGAGGATTATAAGCATTTTATTGCTGTGTAAGTGCCACTTGATGTCATTGTCAACATCACATTCTACCACTTGCCTGAAGATTGAGAGTAGACTGTTGGATCTGTGATTGTCCGCATTGTATTTCTCCTGCATTTTGTGGACAGGATATACTTGGGCAATTTCCCACATTGTCAGTCAGATGCCTGTATTGTAACTTGACTGGAACAACTTGGCTATGGGTGTCACTAATTTTGGAGTTAAAATCTTCAGTACTACAGCTGGGATGTTGTTAGTGCCCATTGCCTTTGCTGTTTCCAGTGAGTTCATCCCTTACTTGTGATCATGTGAAGTCAGTTACATCAGCTGAAGACTGGCATCTGTGACATTGGTGACGTTGGAAGGAGACCAAGATGGATCATCTAGGTCATTGTTTCTCCTGCAGCTGTTGTCCTGATGTGAGATGTGGTGGTTGCCACGAGTACTTAATCAGAGTTAAATCTGCTATGTGAGTGGCACGGATGCAGTTTCAAGGCTAAGACACTGAACCTCTACGCTGTCTTCTTAACAGTAGAAAACCAGAGGCTGCACATTATTCTTAACTGCAAGAGGGATTTGGGTCTAAGAATAAAGAGATGTTTGTGCATTTGCCTAAATCCTTTGTCAGATCGCACATGGAGATTTTGGTGGCCTGCTCGTCTACTTTATCTCCATTATCAAGGGTGGCAGTAGGCCTCACATAAAAGGTTTGCAACCATAGAATGATTGTAGAGTCACGGCACAGTAAGAGGCCATTCAGCCCATTGTGCCTGCGCCAGCCAAAGAAAAAAGAATCTAGCCGCTCATTTTAATCCCAATTTCCAGCTCCTGATACGTAGCTGTGCAGTATACAACAGTTCAGGTGCAGATGCAGGTACCTTTCAAATAAGTTGAGTATTTCAGCCTAAATCACCAACCAGGCCAAGACTTCCAGATGCCCATCACCCTCTGGGTGAAAAATATTTTCCTCATTTCCCCTCTAATCCTTTTACCAATCACCTTACTTCTGTGCCCTGTGGTAACCAGCGTCTGATACAGTTCCATCACTACGTCCCTGCCTTGGACTTCATTACCTCGTCCAATAAAGAAAAGCATTCCATATGCTTTCTTGACCACTGTACCCACCTGTACTGCCACCTTCTCAGACATGCGCATGCACGCCAACGGCTCTCACTTCCTCAACCCCACCCCAAATGCATTACACACACTTATCCGGATTGAATTCAATTTTCCCTCTCAACAAAACCATTGATATAATTCTGGAGATAACAGCTACCCTCTACACTTCCAACTGCACGGAAAATGTTCGTGTCATCGGCAAATTTCTTAATCATACCTCCCACATTTACATCCAAATCATTAATATATGGAACAAGTAGCAAGGGCTCCAACACTGAGCCCTGTCAAACACCACTGGAAACCATTATCCACTTGCAAAAATATCTATCGACCATGACATTTTGTTTCCTGTTGCTGAGCCAATTTTGGATCCAACTCGCCACCTTCCCTGTGACCCATGTGATCTCACTTTCCTGACCAGTCTGTCATGTGGGACCTTGTCAAATGCCTCACTAAAATCCATGTAGACAACATTTGCTGCACTATCCTCATCCATCCTCCTTGTTGGTTCCTCAAAAATTTCGATTAAGTAAGTAAGACATGATCTTCCCCTCCAAAACCATGCTGGCTATTCCTGATCAATCAATGCCTTTCTAAGTGACACTTTATCCTGCCTCTCAGAATTGATTCTCATAATTTGCCCACAACTGTGCCCGTAGAACCTTGCTTTTGAATAATTCCCACTGATTTGACAACATTTTCCCCTCTAATAACTCTGTCCAGTCCACTTTCGCCAATTAACCTCTCAACATTGTAAAATTTGTCTCCCCAAATTTAGAACTTTAATTCCTGCTTTCTATTTGTCCGTTTCCATAATAGTGTTAAATCTAACTGTCTTATGGTCAGTATCTCCAAAATGGTCACCCACTGCTACTTCATCCACTTGCCCAGGTTCTTTTCCGAAGACTAAATCTAGAATTGCGCCCGCTCTCGTTGGGCTAGTTATGTGCTGGCTAAGAAAGTTCTCTTGACTGCAGTTCAAGAATTTTGTGCCCTCTGTGCCCTTCACACTGTTCACACCCCAATTCATATTAGGGTAGCTAAAGTCTCCAAATATTGCCGTCCTATTGTTTTTGCACTCAGAAATTTGCCTACATATTTGCCCCCTTCCACTATTTGGGGGCCTGAGTACACTCCTAGTATTGTGCCTGCCCCATTTTTATTTCTGAACTCCACCCATCCGGCCTCATTTGATGCTTCATTTTGGATGTGATCCCTCCTTTCAGCTGTCATTGATTCTTTAACCGATAATGCTGCACCCCCACCTTTTTTATTCCCCTCTCTACCGTGCCTGAAAACACTATATCCAGGGATGGTAATCTGCAATTTTTGCCCCTCCATAAGCCAAGTTTCTGTTATAGCGATGATATCATGCTGCCATGTGTCTAACCAAAGTGCAATGGACATCATTGAAGGATCGTTGCTTGTTTAGAGCATGAGGAGAGGGAATGTAGATTGGACCTGTGCTGAGGGCAGTGAGGAGATCCATGAGAAGGATCAGCAGCTCTAACTGTCTTGTGCAGGGTCCATGCAGGAAAGAAGTTTACCTTGGCTTTGGGTGCCACAATGACTGATCACGGTCTTCCACTAAAGCTAAGGCCCATCTGAGACTGAGACTTGTAGGTGTCTCTGTGACTGGAGGGTCAGGGGCCTTGCACCTCAGCAAAGCATAGTGCAGGTGAGGCACTCAGTGAGTGGACTACAGAGTAACCTCTAATCTTATTCACGTGATAAAGATGTCAAGGGATATGCGATTATGATGTGTGAGTGGTGACCAGGGGGTGCAGGAACATGATGATCTCTCATCAATATGCATGGAGCAGCGATTTATAGGGGCCAAATGTTCTCATGTTGCTCCTCCATAGCTGGTATAGCTTGAAAGAGCTCTCTGCTAGGTCGGCTCCCCTTTGAGAGCAAGTGTCAGGGTTAGCAAGAGCCGGCCTCAGGGAAGTCAAGATGGCGGCCATTGGCCTGGCCACAGGTGTATCACAGGCGGTGCTCTTATCTACAAATGGGTGAAAGGCAATGCCGGAGGCGGCTTTGTAGATCCCAGGATCTATCTGCCAGCTTCTCCGCAATGAGCTGCGGCCACAAGGGCTTGGAGGGAATCCAATGCTGGTGGCGTTGAAGGTCACCCCCGCCTTGAACTTCTTTAATAATGGACCCATCTAGGGCTTCACTTGGGATCAATGCGTCAGCTTTCAGTCAGTGACACACAAGTGTATTCAGAATGCCCAATCAGGATAGTGCATCTCTGGAAAGTTTAGATTTGACATTCCTTCCAATCTGTCATGTTCAGGACTTTGTCAGTGCATTGCTGAAATCAAAATTCTACTTACAGGTGCCTGAGGTTGCAGGAGACGGTGCAGATCCTAATAAGCGCATTTGGCGCCAGGGTTCAGCATTTTATTATAGTTCGGCACATGCAAGGCTCAAACCTACAGCAGGGAAGATGTCACTACTGCAATTTAATTCTGCTCTCATAAATAAAGGTTCATTTGAGAAACCTATGGTCAGTAAACAAGAAGGTGCTGGGGCCTTCCGGTCTGCAAAGGATAGAAAACCAAAAAGTTCAACAAATGTCCCGGCAGCTTACTCTGCCTGGAATCTGGTAACTATCAGATTAGTATGGGCCTGTCTACCACATCATATTCCAGCTATAGCCTCTGCATGTGGTTCGGCCACATCCTGGCCATCCCATCCCCTTCATTGTCCTTCTCATTGGAGCAGACATCTTGCTTCCCCATGTCTCGCTCAGGCAACACATCCCCCTTTTGTAACACGAGGCTGTGCAGGGTGCAGCAGACAATGATGATCTGAGACATTCTCAGTATGGGAAAGCACTGCCTGAGCCATCCAAACATCTGAACCTCATCTTTAGGAGCTCAATCACCTGCTCAGTCAGGGACCTGGTGTGGGTATAGCCATCATTGTAACTCCTCAGCAGTACTCTGCGGGTGGTAAACTGGCATCATCAGCCATTTTTGCTGGGGGTATCCCTTGTCCCTGAGGATCCTGCCTGGCAATCGCCAAGATAGTTCCTTTAATACCCTCCACTACCCTCGAGTCCCTACAGAGAGACCATTGCCTTGGTAACATAGAAAGACTAAACACATGAGCCCTTGTCAGGCATGACCATTCAGCAGGGGGGATGGAGTTTTAGAGTCATGAGTTGGCCACCACCCGTGCTCCTTGGAGGCTTCCACCTCTCTCACTCCATTCATCCCTACCTCTGACTGCAGCTGATGGCGAATGGCACAGAATGAGAGGAAGCTCCAGACCTTGCTGGGATCTCGATGTGATGAGACCCATGAGTCGGGCATAAACCTGCTGCTGTGTGGGCTTCACCAGAGAGAGGAGAACACGACTGAGCATGGATGACATCCAGTTACCTCATAATTATTAGGGTGTCCCTTTAGTCGGCCATTTGTGCTGACCTTGAGCACCACCCCCCCAAAAATACCTTGCTCCCACTTCGAGGCATCTCACTTACTGACTAACTGCGTGGTCAATGTCAGATTTGAAAAATGGTGTGCGTCACCTTCGAAACTTCATCCACCAACTTCTACCCTACCCCCTGCCACCCACCAACTACCCCCTTCACATTGACTCACCCAAGATCAACTTTCCACTCCCCTCTGTCACCCTTGAACCTCCCTTCGTTCCACTGGGCATTATTCTGATCCACCTCCACATGCCCTCCCAACCCTGAGATCTGATGAGTACAGGCCCAACCTAAACAACCCCTCAAAACCTTTATTAACCAACCATGCAATAATATACACTTCCAACACCAGTTGTTCAGTGAGATCCGCTTGTCGGAGCCCATTCCCACGTGGTCAGTCTGCTGAATGACTTCCTGTGACTGACCACGTCACGCTTTCCTGGCTGCAGCAACACTGTCCTTGTGGCTGTGACTTTATATCCCTTTCTGACCCTGGTCCCTTGATATATAAGTTAACTGATTTCTTCTCCACCGATGCTGCCAGACCTGCTGAGTTTTTCCAGGTAATTCTGTTTTTGTATAAGTTAATACCTTGATTCGGGTCATCCAATTGTGTTTCATGCCTTAACAATCCCTCCACCTGCATGTGGCCATTTCCTGCTCTCAGCAGGGGATATCTCCAGGTGTATGCCAGCTATGGATGTAATATCTGTATCTTGATAAGGCAGGAAGAAAGCTATTCACACATATCCAGAGAGGCAATTGTCTATGAAAGTTGCTGTAGACGGAGTGTCTGTTGGTGAGCCACCACCTCAATGACATGTCCTGAAATGTCTGTGTGTTTAGTTAAAACTGTCTTTATTTTTAAACAGTTGAAAAAGAGTTTCAGAAAGAGTAACCCTTGTTTGGATGGTAACGCAATATGTGAAAATCAGACAGTAAATCAGTAACCCAGGTTACATCGTGCTCAATATCAATCTCCATCGGTGTTAATGGAAACAGATATTGAGAGGAATGTGTTCCGAGCTGCTACTTCAGTGTTGTCCGTGTCACACAAGCGTCCATGACAAATTTCAACCCCTCCCTCTGTGTCTCCATGTCACCTTGGGGCATCTGCTGTTGACTCTTGATCGCCTTCTGGATTAGGAAATCAGGATAGTGAACTTGTCCCTCGTGTGCAAGTGCACGGGTATAGAAAGGAGCAGTTTCAGGTGCAGTGTTTGCACCAATGAGCACTTCAAATAGGCCTCTGGAGGAGTAATTTCTGCATTTCTGGGCACCACACTTTGAGAAGGATGTCAAGTCATTGGAGAGGGTACAGGGGGGACTTACCAGCACAATAGCACTGACGAGGGACTTCAGTTTACAGGGTAGTTGGATAAGCTGGCAATGCTCTCCCTAGAACAGAGAAGTTTAAAGGGAGATTCAATGCAGGAATTTGAATTATGAGGGCTTAATTGAGCAGATCAGGAGAATCTGTTTACTCTGGTAAGTGTGTCTGTAACTAAAGGCTAAGATTTAAAATAATCACCAAAAGAATTAGAAGGGTAATGAGCAAAAATGAAATCTCACAGACTATGTTCATGATCTGCAATTCATTGTCTGAAAATGTGGATTTCATAGGAACTTTCAAAAATGAATTGAACATGTTCTCAAATGGACTAATATGCAGGGATCCGGGCAAAAAGCTGGACTAGAAGATTAATTTGGACAGCCTGCACAAGTACCATGGGCTGAATGGCCTCCTTCTGCCCGAGAAGATTCTGTTATCTCGTCCAACTCATAATTGGGCTGGGATATATTTAAGGGACTAGGGCAGTCCCGAAAACAGGCGTTAGGCGCCATCCATCTGCTAATGTTGGTGCTGTTTTGGACTCTATCCAAAAATTGGGATGTCCTGAGACTCAAGCCCTGAGCCTTGGGCTTCCTGGACATGGATGTGGGCGACAGTGAAAAGCTGAGCACATTTATTTTCCTGTTTACAATATGGAGATGGGGGAGGCAGCAGTGTTTTTCTCAGCTCCTCAATGCTCCTGTCCACGCTGGATGACACAATGCCCACCCCACTCCTACTGCTTCCTGGCCCCTTCACACTCTATGCTCACCTACCCACTGTCTCCCCAATATTACCCACCCAAATCTGCACTTGCTCCTCCCGCGTCTCTGCTCTCTCCCCTCCCCCACTCTCTATACTCACCACCCACTCCCTCTACCCACCCCCCCAGTCCTCCCTTCCTCGATTTCTTGCTCCCATGCTCCCTCTGCCCCCACCCCCCACCCCCCACCGCGCTCCCCCCCCCCACCCCCCACCCCCTCCACTGCAGATTTTCCTCACAACCCTCCTTCCTGCTTTCTCTCTCATCTCACTTTCCTGGTCCACTGCTCCCCGCCACCTCCCTTCCCGTGGCCTTTGTTCTCTCCCTCCGCCCATTCCTACACATACTCCACTCCCCATCCTTCCCCTCTCTCACTCACTTCCCTCCAGTCAGTCTTTCCTCCCCATTCCGCACTTCTTCCCTCATCTTGGTCCCATACTCTCCCTGTCCTCCCTGTCCCGCACACTGTCCCTCGCAATCCCCCCTCCTTTCCCTCCAGCTTTCTTTCTCCTCTCCCCATCCCATGCTTTCTCTCCGCTCCACCTCCCAAACTCTCTCCCCTCCCCCTTCCACCATCTCAGCCCTCCCCTTCCACCATTGTCACTGTCCCCTCCAGCTAACTCTGGCTCCACTCTGTCCACTCACTGACCACACCCCCACCCCTCCCAATCTCTCACTCCTTCATCACCCTTTCTCCCTCCCCTCCCCCTCCCTCTCCCCTCTCTATATTCACACGTTTTTTCTCTCTCTCTCTCCCAATCCGGCTCCTGTGTTTGGGTTGCTGAGCTGTAACTAGTGGATTGGCACAGGGATGAGCGCTGGGAACTCAACTATTTACAATCTATATCAATGACTTGGATGAAGGAACCGAATGTATGGTAGTTAAATTTGTTCATGACACAAAGATATTAGGAATTTAACTTGTTAAGAGCACATGAAGAGTCTACAAAAGGATTTAGATAGATTAATTGATAGTTAACTTAGCGGGTGGATTATAATGTCCAAATTCATCAGCTTGTCCACTTGGCAGGAAGAATATCAAGGCAATGTATTATTTTAATAGAGAGGATGATTAAAACTATATTGTTGGAGTTCTGACTGTGTATTTTCGGTGTGGAGCAATTGTAAGTTCACACCTGTGGGAATAACCTTTGTGTTGACTGGAGATTGTAACATTTAAGGTTCAGAATGTCCCAAGGGTTGATACATTCAGATCCTGTCTCAGGGCAAGGGGGCTGAACCCTGCTGGGAGATCACAGGTTAACAGGTGAATTCAAAGGTCAGTTAACAACCATTTGTGTTCATTTGTATTTAGTTTAAAGAGTTGGGAGCAGCAGTTGGTGCAGCAGCTCAGCTGAGGAGCTGGAACCGTGCCTGTATTGAGATACTGGAGTGGAACTGCTGTCAGCAGGTTATAATTTGCCCTACAAACTACCAGGAGACTCAGGTACAGGCCACGATCTTTCATTAGTGATTCAAGTGTATGCAGGGAGAGACAGCGTTGGGCAGTCCTAGACCGAGCTGTGCAGATTACAGCTAAATCTTCTTTTTATACACAATTAGTCACAGACTCGTAATCTAATCTTGTCAATTCACAATCAGATGCTTAAAGAGGCCTTAGGCTTTTGTCACTTATTTCCCATATGTACAGACACTCGACATTGTTCTCATCCTCGCAAGACCACCATCTCTTGCTGATTGTCCAGGAGTCTGTGCCTCCTGACTTCAATGCCCACTCACTCCCTGAACTTGTTCTTTGTTCTACTGCCTTGCCCGTCTCCTTTCTTATTCTGTCTGAAACACATCTGCTATTCTCCCGTTCTGCTTTTCTGCTTATATTTTATTGTTACTAACAGGCAATTCTAACTAAAATTGTTTAACCCTTTCAAGATACTGGAGTAGAACTGCTCTTGGCAGGAATAGATCGTGCAGCCCTTCCAGCCCACTCTGGCATTCAATGAAATCATGGCTGATTCTCTACTTCAACATCATTTTCCTGCACTATCCCCGTATCCATTGATGTTTTTAATATGTAGAAAACTATCCATCTCAGTCTTGCGCATACCCAATGACTGAGCCTCCACAACCGTCTGGGACAGAAACTTACAAAGATTCATCACCCTCTGAGTGAAGAAATTCCTCCACATCTTGGCCTAAAACGACCTGCCCCTTAATCTGAAACTGTGTCCCCTGGTTCTCGACCGCCCCACCACCGCAACCAGCGAAACATCCTTTCTGGATTTATCCTGTCAAGTCCCGTTAGAATTTTGTATGTTTGAATGAGATCACCTTTCCTTTTTCTAAACTCCAGAGAGCAAAGGACCCGTCTATTTAATCTTTGCTCACAGGACTAAAAGGTCCGAGGAATACTCTGGTACAAAATTTCAACACTCGGAGTCCAGATGCAATATTCAAGTGGTTCCTTTGTTACACATGTGGGCAGCTAACGCTGGGCAATCCAGGCGCTTCTCCACCGAGGTTCAAATGAGCACAGTTAATATATTTTTTACTACCAGTTACAACTTAATGGTGCTAGTTAGACAAAGGCCACAACACAATAATCTGATCATTGTGTTCTTGTACAGTAATTGCAGTGCAGAGACTGGGCATTATCCTTTTGGGAGACAACAAAGAATGTGCGTTTGTTCTAGACAAAAGGTTTACGGGGGCTGACTGGGTGTGGTTCGAGGCTATCAGACGGTGTTAAATGGCCTTCCCCATGTCTTGATCGAGTCATCCTGAGTCCCTGCCCATGTGTGTCTCCCATTTCCTAATTGCAAATTTACAGCTGAGCCCTTTGTACAAGTTTTTAGCTTTCATGTAAGGCTGTGATTGTCTGTGTATTCTTTGGCAACCTAGATGCTGGTCCTAGCTGGCACTTTAAAATAAATCCAAATTTTCTGCATCTTCAGGACAATCCCTCCATTCCAGGAATTTATTTGTGAACTTTCATTACACTCAGTCTATGGCAAATATACCTTTCCTCATGTTCGGAGACCAAAGCTGCACATATTAGTCCAGATGCAGTCTCACCAAGGCTATATATAATTGTACTAAGACACCTTTACTCCTGTAACCAAATCATCTTGCAATAAAGGCCAACATAGCATTTGCCTTCTAAATTCCTTGCTGTACCGGCTTTCAGTGACTCATGAACATGGACATATAAGTCGCTTTTATGCTTAACATTTCCCAGCCTCTCTCCATTTAAGAAATACCCTACATTTCAGTTTTTCCCACAAAAGTGGATATCCTCACATTTCTCCACCTTGAATTCCATCTGCCACAGTTTTGCCCACTCACTGAGCCTCTCCAAATCTCCTTCAATCATCTCTGCATCCTGCTCACAACTGACACTTCCATCTGCAAACTTGGAAATATTACATTTAATCCCAACATCCAAATCATTGATATGGATTGTGAATATCTGGATCCCAAGCACTGACCCTTGCGATACCCCACTAGTCACAGCCTGTTCACCGAGAAATGACCAATTTATTTCTACTCTGTGTTTTCTGTTCATAAACCAGTTCTCAATCCATGCCAGTAAATTCCACCAAATTGCATTTGCTCTGATTTTGTTTGCAAACCTCTGGTGTGGGACCTTATCTAAAGCTTTCTGAAAACCTGAATAAATGACATCCTCTAGTTACCCCTTCCCTATTCTCGTAGTTACATCTTCCATAAACTCCAACAGGGGTTTGTTAAACGTGATTTCCCTTTCATCAAGTCCACGTTGATTCTGCCCAAGCTTCCCATTATTTCTAAGTGTCCTGTTATCACATCCTTTATTTTATGCTCTAGCATTGCCCCTACGACTGATGTTAGGCTAACAGGTCTGTAATTCCCTGTTTTCTCTCTTCCTCCTTTCTTAAATAGTGGGGTTACATTTGCCACCTTCCAATCTGCAGGAACAATTCCAGAGTGTCTCATATTTTGAAAGTTGACCACCAATGCACCGACTTTCTCTACAGCCACCTCATTCAACATTCTGGGATGTAGATCATCAGGTCCAGGGGATTTATCTCCTTTAAGTCCCATTAATTTCTCTTGTACTTTTTTTTTAACTAAAAATATTGTGTTGCAGTTCCTTGTTGATATTTGTCCTTTGATCCTCCATTAATCTGGGGGTTTTTTAATGGTGATAATTGACATTCGGGCAGATTATGAGCAGATTCCTGTGATTTGCCTTGCTCGTGTCTGTCATTAAACATGTGGTTTGTGGTGTGTTCGACCGCAGTTTTCCTGTTAATTAATGTTTACCTCATGTTAATTCTTTATATTAGAATATAAGAGATAATATTATCTGTTTGCATTGTTGACTCTTGTTTAGTAAAATTCTTCTGTTTGTTTCAAAACATGGAATCTTATGGATTTATCCTGTTAGTAAGCAACTGGGATTTCAAATTTGGTCGACTAACATAAAAAAGTTAATGGTCACTAAGCAGATCATAACCAAATTTGAGGGTCTTGCCTGGGACTGTAACAAATTTTGGGGTCTGGCCTCGCAATGTACCAAGGGAGACTGCAGAACTCTACAGTAGAGAGGGATCTGGACAATCTGGTACATGAATCACAAAAATTAATTGCAGGTACAGCAAGTGATTAGGAAGGTAAATGGAATGTTCATGTTTATTGCAAGAGGAATCGAGTATTAAACTATGCAGTTGTTGCTACAGCTGTACAGGGTCTTAGTGAGACTGCATCTGAAGTCTGTGTACCATTTTGATCTCCTTACTTAAGAAATGAGATAGTTACATAAGACGCAGTTCAGAGAAGATTTGCTCGACTGATTCTTGGGATGAATGGATTATCTTATGATAAAAGGTTGAACAGGTTTGGCCTTTACTCATTGGAGTTTAGAAGGATAAGAGGTGATCTTACTGAAATGTGTAAGACGCTGAGGGGATTTGACAAGGTGGATGCCAAGAGGACATTTACCTTGGAGAGGCATCTGGAACTAGGGGGCAGTTTTAAAATTTGGAGTCTCCCGTTTAAGACTGAGATGAGGAGAATTTGTTTTCTGTCAGAGGGTGGTTAGTGTTTGGAATTCTCTTCCCCGGCGAGCAGTGGAGGCTGGGTCATTGAATATATTCAATCAGATCAGCCATTATCTCGTCGAATGGTCGAGCAGGCTTGAGGGACCGAATGGCCTACCCCTGCTCCTAACCATAGCGTTCTTGTAATTTAATTTTCTTTGCTACCTTACAGGATCAGATTGTATACAATCTGTGTGGTGACATTTTCATACCTGTTTCGCAGAAGTATCACTCCCCACCTACTCTCTCCAGCTCTCTTTCTCTCCAGCCTGCTGTTTCCTCCCACCTTTCTCCCAAACTTTATCTTTCCCCTTCCTGCTCTCCTTCTCACAATCTCTCTTCCCTCTCTCATACTCTCTCTCTCCCTGCGTCACTATCTCTTTCCACACCCTGTCACTCATGCTCTCCCGTCCTTACGCTCTCCCTCTTCTCCCCATCTTTCTCTCCACCCACACTTTCTCACTCCCCTTGTCCCCACACTCTCTCACTCACCTCCCACTCTCCCTTTCTCTTTGCCTCTTTAACTTCTGCTCTCATTATTACCTCTGCCCTTCCCACAATCTTTCTCTTTCCCCTTCCACACACACTCTCCCTCTTCCTGCCATGCACTCACCCTCTCAACAATGCTCCTGCTCGATCTAATATCAGTCCCTCCCGCCCTCTACCTCCATTCCCCACCCATTGTCCCTGTCAGGCCCATTTCGCCCTCTCTTCCACCGATCCAGACACTCTCTCTCCTTCCCCCTTTCCTCATCATTCCGCTATACCTCTCCCACGCCCTCCCCTCCTCCCACGCTCTCCCTTTCCTCTTCTGCACTTTCGCCCCTCCCCTTTCTGCTTTCGTTCACATTCTCAGCAGTCTCCCACTCTCTCTGAGACCTTCACATTCTCTCTCCCACCCTTGTAAGCCCTCCCCTTCTCTCTTTTTCACTCTGCCCGATTTGCGTTCACCCTCCAGTTCTTGCTCACTCTCTCTCATGCCTTGAAACTCTCCCTGCCCCCCTGCACTCTCTACCTCTCCATCTTGTTCTGCCTCTCACACCATCACACTCTCCCTGCCCCCTGCACTCTCTACCCCTCCAACTCGTTCTCTCTCTCACACCATCTCACTCTCCCTGCCCCCTGCACTCTCTACCCCTCCATCTCTCTCTCACATCTACCCTCTCTCCCAGCCACCCTGTACTCTAGACCCCTCCATCTCACTTTCACCCTCGCACTCTCCCTGCCCCCCTGCACTCTCTACCCCTTCATCTCACTCTCACATCCCCACACATTTCCTACCATCCCCCTGCTCTCTTTACTCCACCCTCTTTCTTACCCACTCTCCCAATCTCTGTCATGCTGGTCTCTCTCTCTCCTGCTCCCATGTTCTCAAACCCTCCTGCTCTCACTCTCTCCCACCTCTTCCTCTCCATCAGTCCACCCACACTCTCCCTCTCCACGTTCCTGCTCCCTCCTCTGCTGCCATTTTCTCTCCTCAACTTCACCTCCCCCCCTCCATCTCTTTCCAGCTCCCTCTCCCCCTCTCTCTCTCTCTCCCCACCTCCTTCTCTCCCTCTCTCCCGCTTCCTCTCCCCGCCTCCCTCTCTCTCTCCCTCCCTCTCTCCCTCCCTCTCCCTCTCTCTCTCCCTCTCCCCGCCTCCCTCCCTCTCTCTCTCCCTCCCCCTGTCTCTCTCTCTCTCCCACTTCCTCTCCCCCTCTCCCCCTCCGGGCTCCTTCCTCACACTCTCTCCCCCTCCCCAGCCCCTCTCTCTAAATCACTGACTGTGTTATTTTAACTTTCCCCCAGCTCCAGCCTCTCTGACTCTGGATCTGAACACAGCGAATCCCCGGCTCATCCTGTCTGAGGACCGGACCAGTGTGAGACTCGGAGACAAACGGCAGCCGCTCCCTGACACCCCGGAGAGGTTTGATCCCTGGGTCTGTGTCCTGGGATCAGAGGGATTCACATCAGGGAGACATTACTGGGAGGTGGGGGTGTGGGAGAAGACTCGGTGGGGTCTCGGAGTGGCCCGAGAGTCTGTGAAGAGGAAAGGGGGAATCTCCCTGATCCCCGAGTCCGGATTGTGGGTTGTGGGGCTGGTTCCCGGATTTGGTTATTTTGCCGCCACCTCCCCCTCTGAAACCCCCCTCACCCCGAGTGTGAATCCCCGGAAGATCGGGGTTTTCCTGGACTATGAGGGTGGACAGGTGTCATTTTACAATGCGGACAACATGTCCCATCTCCACACTTTCACCCACACTTTCACTGGGAGAATCTTTCCCTTCTTCAGTCCGGGACCGAATGACGACGGGAAAAACTCGGCCCCGCTGAGAATCTGCGGGATTGAAGGTCACTAACAGATCCATCCCATAATTTCACACCGGCTCCCTGCCTCCTGCCAGCTGTAAACTGATGGGTGTGGGTCTCAGTCACAGGTGGAGAGAGAAGCCAGGTTAACATTCCGGGTATAAACCCTGTATGGGAACTGGGAACTGAAAGATCAGCGAGGACCTCTGTAGGGCTGGGGGAAAGAAGGAGGGGGAGAGAAGAAACAAATAGAATCTCAATTGTAGAGAGGAACTTACTGGGTAGAATGAGCTGTGAACTGCAGGAACCCGGTTACCTTCCTGCCTGTAATGTTGCTCCACAGGCGGAAGGTGGTGGGACATCAGCTTGTTTGAGATGAATCAGTTCAGTGATTCTCAAACTGGGGTCCGGGGAGTCTTTCCCGGGGGTCCAGGAAATAATTTCTCCAGAGGGTGGGAGAGAGATAGAAAAGCACAAGAGGGTGAGGAAGTGAAGTGGGGGAAATAACAAGCTCCCCGCTTTGTATAAATTCCCAGGAGTGAGTGTTATTCCTGCATGAGCAGCTGTCAAGATTTCCAACCACTGTTTGAGCATGTAAATGATGTGACACTGTTGTGAATACTGATTTGATAATCTGTCTGTATTGAACGTGATGTGTGAACTGATCGGGTATGTATGCCACTAACAGGCAGTGTTAACCACGTGAAAAGTAGTTCAGTTGCTGCATTAGAATGTTTGTCATGGGCTTTCTCTTGTACTGAAGCTCCTCCGAGTGCAACATGATCATTTGAATATCATTGCAATTTCTGTGATGGTCATTTTGAAATGTTCTTTTAGATATTTTAAGAATAAAGTATATTTTGCAAAAAAAAAGTGGAGTCACAGTTATCATTTATCTCTGGTTTGTCTGCTCTGTCTCATCACTTTCCCTGTCAGTGAAATAGTCCTTAAATAACTAGTATGTAGTTACCTATTTTATTGAAAACATTATTAAAGCTCTCTGTACATGTAACCTGTTCATATTATCATTTTTATATTGAATTATAATTTACATTGGGAGTCCATGATTACATTTGTAAATTGGTTCTTCAACCAAAAGAATCTGAAAACGAGTGGAATAGAAGCACTTTTCTCAAAAAGGACACAGTTCATCATTAAATCTAAGAAACAGAAACAAAATATGCTGTTTGTTTTATTTACAAATTGCTCCAGAGCCTGGGGCCTTACAGCGCCCATTCAAAATTTACCTGGATGATCTTAAGAGCTTCCGGCTGGAGTAAATGGAGTCACAGTTGCCTGTAAATGGTCCTGAAGTTTAGTCTGGTACTTCAGCCATCACTACCGTGGATAGGGACCTGAGATGGGCAGTGGGAATGCCAGCCTGCTTCAGGTGGGAAGCAATGCAAAATCATGAAATCAAAACGCACAGACTGTGGTCAATCAGCCCCCTCTGTCTGGAGAGACACCTTGATAGAGCTATTCAACTGGTCCCAGTCCAGTTCTTTTTCCCCCACAGCCAATCCCTTTTTGAGAGTTACTTTAGGATATTGTTTCCACCACACTGGCAGGCCTTGCATTCCAGATAATATCTGGATGCGGGAAAATCTGTCATCTCACGCTGGAATTTTTTGAAACAATACCTTACATCTGTATCCTTTGGTTGCTGAACCCTCTGCCACTGGAAACAGTTTCTCCATATTTACTAAAAACCTTTCATGATTTTGAACTTCTCTATTAAATTTTCTATTAAACTTCCCTGCAGAGGCACTGGCCATAATCTTCCAATCCCCTTAGGTACAGGAAAGGAGCCAGAGGACTGGAGTTATGTAAATGTTTCATCCTTGTTCAGAAGTGGTGTAAGAATAAATCCAGCAGCTCCAGGTAAGACAGTTTAACCCCTGTGCTGGGAAAGTTTTTAGAAGTGATAACCTTGGACACAGTTAAAAAACAGGTAGACAATTGTGTGGAGTACTTAAGGAAAGCCATTTCAAAAGAAATGTGTCCAACCAACTTGATTAAGTTTTCTAATGTGGTAACAGGTAGGATTGATAGGGTAATATTGCTAATGTGGTATTTCTAGAATTCCAAAAAGGCATTTGACAAAAGTCACATCATAGGCTAACACGAAAATTTGAAGCCCATGGGATAAAAGGGACAGTGACAGTATGAATATGAATTTGCCTCAGCAGCAGAAACAGGTATGGTGAATGGTTATTTTTCAGACTGGAGTAGTTTTACAGTGTTGTTCCCAAGAGGTCGGTGTTATGACAAGGCAGATGATGTGTGCTGGGCGGACCACATCCACACGGGAAATTTGGTCGATCTATCACAATGGTTTTACAATTTGTATTTATTACGAGAAGTTGTGTGCACTAAATTCAGAAATAATGTGTCCACTAAGACTTTAGAAATCTTAACAACTAAATTAGAGTATTTATTAACAAAATAAAAGATTTCAAACACATAAATCAGACTACAAATTACTTACTCCTATACCAACTCCTAACATTCCTAATATTAACCTGATTCCCAGCTACAGAAAACCCTTTAAGGCAACAGAACAAAATAGATTTTAGAATTTTTAAAAAAGCAGCAAGTTAACACAGTACCCATTTGACTGTGAAATTCTAAATAGCCTACCCAACTTCAGTCACTTTACTTAGCAGACTTATGCACAAATGGCTGGGGGCTTCTTGAAGACAGGAATGTGAGTGGTGAGTAGGATGTTAGGAGTCCTCAAGGCAATTTAGACGAGTTGAGTGAGTAGGAAAATACATGTCAGATGTAGTATAATGTGGATAAGTGTGAAGTTATCCTCTTCCCTACGAAAAACAGAATGACAGAATATTATTTAAATGGTGTCAGATTGGGAAATGTTGATGTACGAAGGGACCTCGGTGTCCTTGCATACCAATCACTGAAAGCAAACATGTACGTGCAACAAGCAGTTGCAGGAGGAATTGAGTACAGGGGTAAGTATGTCTTCCTGCATTGATACAGGGCCTTGGTGAGACCACACCTGGTGTATTGTGTGCAGATTTGATCTCCTGAGCGGAGAAAGAAAACTTGCCATACAGGCAGTGCAGTGAAGGTTCACCAGACTGATTCCTGGGAATACCGTATGAAAAGACATTGGGTCGATTAGGCCTGTATTCACACGAGTTTAGAAGAATGAGAGGGGATCTCATTGAAACATGTAAAATTCTGACAGGGCTGGACAGACTGGATACAGGGATGATGTTTCGTCTGGCTGTGGGGTCTAGAACAAGGGGTCTCAATCTTGGTATACAGGGTAGGCCATCCAGTAATGAAATGAGGAGAATCCTCTTCACTCATAGGGTGGTGAATTCTCTATCACAGAAGGCTGTGAACATTTATAAAACACTGGTTTAACTGATATTAGAGTCGTTTATCCAATTCTGGGGACGGCACTTTAGGAATCATGTGAAGGCTTTGAAGAGATTGGTTCCGGGAATGAGGGATTTCAGTTACAAGGATAGTTTGGAGAAGGTAGGGCTATTCTCCTTTGGAAAGAGAAAGTGGAGAGTTGCTTTGTTGGAGGTCTTCAAAATCATGAAAAAGCACAGAGAGTGAAAAACTGTCCATAACCAGAGGTGACAGACAAAAGGGACATGAGGAAAAACTTATTTAACAGTGAGTGTTTCTGATCTGAAATGAACTGTCTGAGAGTTTGGTGGAGACAGGTTCAATCAGGACTTTCAAAATGGAATTGGATCATTGTCTGAAGAGGAATAATTTTCAGGACTATGGGGTGAAGGCAGGGTTGTGACGCTCGGTGAATTGATTTTGGAGAGAGCCAGCACGGACACGACGGGCCGAATGCCCTCTTTCTCAGCTGTAACCAGTTGATAATTCTGTGATTTTCCTGATTTTGTTTCAGTCATGTACCTGAACTCCATTAACTCACCTTAGCTCCAGTTCACTGAATCCTACCTCAATCCAATCTAGAATCCAGAAGGAATACCAATAGCTTTCACCTGTTCCTGTCAGGATAAACCGGACCTGGCATTGTGTCCATTATCACATTGATACTTACACCACAGCACCTATGGTTACTGCTCCAAGGGCTTCTGCTGCATTCATTCCTGGCCTCATAAACCACTTACCATCATCAGGTCAAAATGTGCATTGCCTTCCGTGACTTCCCTCATGCATTGAGTCATGAAGCAGCCATGCATTAGATTTATCAAACTAGATTTGGAACCGTTTTGGTATCCACTTGTTTGCTTGAATGAGACATTAACATAACCCTTCCTGCTTTCCCATTCCCTCCTCATCTCTACATGGAGTAAAGCCCACCTTCATATTCTGATCTGACTGTGCGCATTTAATGGTGTAACTTTGCATTGCCTTCAGGATGACCATCTTTAATCTCCTATGTGTCTTTGAGATCCTGGGGCATATCACACCATCCTCCTGTCTATTCAATTATCTCTGAATTCGTTTTTGTATATTTTATGCTTTTGCAGAAAGGGCACTGGAAATATGGAACTTGTCCCTTCAAAATACTAGGTGCTGGAATCACAAATTTCCAAATGTTAAAGACTGGAATGGATGGGTTTATGTTGATTGAGGGCAACATGGGATACGGAGCAAAGGCAGGTAAATGCAGTTCAGGTATACATCAGCCATGATCTAACCGAATGGTGGAACTGGCTCGAAGGGCTGAATGTCCATGGCTGCATTCAATCATGTTTATAATATCCTTACAATGCTCGAGTTCCCTAGACAGTGGTCTTGTGTTTGAGAATTGTTAATTCTGAATGTATTTAGCATTCATGTTTATACAGCTGAGTGTAGCTAATACCATATCTTGGTCCGTAGTTTACCCTTGTTAATGTTACCTGGTCCTTGTAAATCACTCAGCTGCTCTGTGGATTTCATTCTTTAGTCAGTGTCATATGGGATCACATTTTCTCCTGGCCTTCTCTCTTCTTTCCAGCGTAAATTCTTCTTGTAGCTACTTCAACATCCCTGACCAATTCCATTGCTTTTATTTGGTCATCTCTCCTTTTGTCACAAGAACAACATCAGAATGGTTATGTTGCTGGACTAGTAATCCAGAGACCTGAAATAATGATCGGGAGACATGAGTTCAAATCTTCATGACGGCAGCTGCAGAATTTAAATTCAATTAACTGAAAACAAATCTGAAATAAAAAGCTAGGATCAAAAGCAGTGACCAGGAAACAACGGGATTGTCGTAAAACACATCAGGGTCACCAATTTTTCTGATGGAAGGAAATCTGCTGTCTTTACCTGCTCTACCATATTTGTGACTTCAGACCCACAGAATTGTGATTGACTCTTGGCTGCCCTCTCAAATCTATTAGCATGCCACTGAGTTATATTCAAGAAGGTGGTTCACCATCACCTCCTCAAGGGCAATAAGGGATGAGCAATAAAAACTGGCCTTGTCAGCACCACTCGCATCCCATGAATAAATGAATTATAAGAGCAGATATATTTTTCAAAGTGCCGTTATTTTCACAAATGGTATTCCATATAATCAATTTTCTTTACGGAAATTCCACTTTGAACAGAACACGATATATTACAAAAGAAATTGTCATGCTTCTCTAAGTCATCATTGTATGTAGGGGAATGGTTTCCTTGCTCGAGAATCAGCTTGGATATTACCGGTAAAAATGGCCTCTTTTGTGCTGTACCGATTGTATGGTTGTGGAAAATATAGAAACAAATAAAATCGGACCCCTGTCCAGCCCTGTCAGAATGTTATATGCTTCAATGAGATCCCCTCTCATTCTTCTAAACTCCAGTGGGTCAACTATGTCTGTATTCAATCTCTCCTCGTCCCACAATCCTGCCATCCCAGGAATCAGTCTGGTGAACTTTCACGACACTCCCTCTGTGGCAAGTAAATCTTTTCTTCGGTAAGGAGACCAAAACTGCACACACTACTCAAGGTGTGGTCTCACCAATGCCATGTACAGCTGCAGTAAGACATCCTTGCTCCTGTACTCAAATCCTCTTGCAATGAAGGCCAACATACCATTTGCCTTCCTAACTGCTTTACGCACTTGCATGCTTGCTTTCAATGATTGGCATACCAGGACACCTAGGTCCCTTTCTACATCAAAGTTTCCCAATCTATCACTATTTAAATAATACTCTGTCATTCTATTTTTCCTACCGAAGTGAAACCTTCACATTTATCCACAGTATACTTCACCTGTCATGTATTTTCCCATTCACTCAACTTGCCTAAATCATCTTGAAGTCTCTTTACATCCTCCTCACTACACACATAAAACTTGCAAAAAACAAAATCATTCTTGCAGAGGAGGTTTCAGAGGGTTTAGGTGAAATGATGTCCCTGACAACTTGTAGTGATTTTATAGTAAACATTTATTTATAAAAAACAAAAGAAACACAATTACACTTAAAGACAAGAATAGCCTCATACAGTGATTAGTAATTTACTACAATTCAAAAAGATTTTAACGAGCCTCAGCGCTAACTGTCCCCTTTCCTGTTCAGCATCTATCCTTATATATTTTAAATTCCATAGAATTTTTCAGTAATTTCTTTACCACACAGTGCCTTTTTATCTTGGGTTGTCTTCTGAGGTAACTGGGTCTCCAGGCCTGGCCTTGTTCATTCTGTCTCTGGGAGATCGGACCAGCTATCCTGCTGTCTTCTGGGAGACCTAAACAGCTACCGCCTCACATAGGATTCAGTATTTTCTTAAATATGTTTCTTTCATTTGAGCTCTCTCTCGTCTCAACCAGCCTGTTTAGAAATACCTTTTTTACAGACTTGATTAGACTCTTCTTTGCTCTAGCATTTTTAAACAAATAAACTTAGCCTATCTTTAACTAATTTTCTTACAGCCTTTTTCAGCCTGCATACATCCTCCTTTAATGGAAAACAACTCAATTCAAAACTACTCCTGTTATTGCTTTATGTAAAATTCTGATTAGCGTTCCTCTTGATTCCGTAACATATCAAAACCACTTCTTACTGTTTGTTTCAGACTCTTGAGGTCAGTCTGACTCTTACTCCAATTACCATATTTACAGCCCCCAACAGCCTGTCTTCCAGTACATAAGAAATATGACAGTGATGTTGCCAGGTGAAATATATTATAGTTTCTTGTTTTCTTGACAAATGGAATCATAGGACAGGCTCAAGGGGTTGAATGGACTACGTGTGTTTTTATGTCTGAGCGTTGTTGCAGTTTTTTTCTGTCTCCTTATTCATGTTTTCCCTGTTGTAAGTTCATCCTCTATTATCTTAAATATTTGGTTTCCACCAGAACTTGCTTCTGTTCCCTACTGAACCTGAAGCTGTTGGTAAAAATCCCTGCCACAACTCCACAGTGATCCACGCTCAATATTGAGTACCAACCCATCCACTTCACTAAACTTTGAATTAATCCAGTATTATTCACTTGTCTTTTGTAATTTTCTTTACACGCATTTCCTTCCATAAGTTCATGACTGCTCCTCTCCAAGGCCCAAACCTTTTTGTTCATATTTTTGCAGCTGAGATCAACGATTTGCTCAGCGTTTTATTATTAACTCCCGTGCTCTTTCATGCTGTAGTTTGTGCCTTGTTTAGTCTGTGTGTGCTGTCGTCAGGCTGTGGTGTGTCAACGCTTGTGTTTTCTCTTTAGGAGAGTATGTCTGAGGAGCAAAGATGTAATACGGCCTCCAAAAATAACTGAGCAACATTATAAAATGGGAAACAAAAACAAAAATACTTGGAAAAACTCGGCAGGTCTGGCAACATCTGCGGATAGGAGCACAGTTAACGTTTCAAGTCCGAATGACCCTTCAACAGAACTAAGTAAAAATAGAAGAGAGGTGAAATATAATCTGGTTTGGGGCGGGGGGGGGGGGGGAATATAATCTGGTTTGGGGTGGGGGGCGGGGGTGGGGGGGGTGGGGGAGGGGGTTGCAAGAAGAGCTGGATAGAGGGCCAGTGAAAGGTGGAGATAACCAAAAGATGTCACAGACAAAAGGAAAGAGGTGTTGAAGGTTGTGATATTATCTAAAGGAATGTGCTAATTAAGGGTAGAAAGCAGGACGAGCAAGGTACAGATAGCCCTAGTGGGGTGGGGTGGGGGAAAGGGATCAAAATAGGCTAAAAGGTAGAGATAAAACTATGGATGGAAATACATTTAAAAATAATGGAAATAGGTGGGAAAAGAAAAACCTATATAAATTATTGGAAAAATAGGGGATCGGAAAGGGGGTGGGGATGGAGGAGAGAGTTCTGAACTTCCTTAAACTCCTCTCACTTCCTCCAAATAAAAGGTGTGGCATACATACAGACTTGAAACGTTAACTGTGTTCCTCTCTGCAGATGCTGTCAGACCTGCTGAGTTTTTCCAGGTATTTTTATTTTTGTTTTGGATTTCTAGCATCCACAGTTTTTTGCTTTTATTTCAGCCATTAGTTGGCCAACACATCCACCCTTGTAACGCACTGCCTTCCCACGCCAACTGGAAAGCAAAAAGGCTCATAACGCCAATTGGAAAAATTACCCAATCAGCTGATGCTTCACTGTCACCCAAACAGACCTTTTCTCCCAATTTTCAATTTTTTATATCTGGTAAAGAGAAATGTTCAAAGAAAATAGGAATTTTTTTTAAGGCCCCAATGATTTTGCTCCAGGTCACACACAGCAGTGTCCTGGAGATTGATTGTCAATTTTGGCGATGGCGTAGTGGTATATTCGCTTGACTAGTAATCCAGAGACCCAGAGTTAATGCTCTGGGGACCCAGGTTCAAATCCCAGGATGGCAGATAGTGGAATAGCTTGAATTCAATAAAAATCTGGAATTAAAAAGTCTAATGATGACCACGAAACCATTGTTGTAAAAACCCATCTGGTTCATTAATTCCCTTCAGGGAAGGAAAGCTGGTCTGGCCAACATGTGACTCCACACCCACAGAAATGTGTTTGACTCCTTTAAAATGCATGGGCAGTAATGCTGGCCTAGCCAGCGGCTCCCAAATCCCATGAAGGAATTAAAAGAAAAAACAATTTCCTGGAGACTCCAGGTCAATCCTGTAGGGCTGGCAAAACTATTCCTGAACTGTGAGCACGATCCTTCTTAATGTGTCTAAATCGATGCAACAGACAGTGTTAAAACAGTGAGCAGTGATACATTGTGATGGTCTTCTTCATGCAGAACCTCATGCCCAGAAATTGTGCTTGTTTTTCAACCAATGAAAGGGCAAATTTAGATCACGCTAGAGAGATTTATTCCTTTTTGCTTGAATGCCAGTTTGGACCCGGACTTTGGGGCTAGACTGGGTCAGAACTGTAACATTGATGAGCAGAGAAAGGCTTTAACTCTGGACTCGGAGTATTCACATCCCCATCATTCACGATCTCGGATATAGGGCAGAATAATACATTCTAAGAGCAGGAACGATTCCCATGTCACTCTGATACTGTTCTTAACAGGGCTCTGAGTGAGATCTCCCCGAACATGGGGGCTGGTTTGCCCCTTCCGCTCTGCCCTTTCCCCCCCCAGCCCCCCTGATGGTGCAGATATCTGTGTATGGAATCATGTAACAAATGGACAACTCCTCCATGCCAAGAAGTGGGGGACTTGCTGATGTTTAAAAAGAATGCCACCTATGAAGAGTGACAAGGTTTGGAGACAATAACTAAAATTTAAATGCTCTTACCTTGCAAGACTGGAAACTGCACAAGTCCTGGGTTAGCACAAAGATCCCTCAAGATTATTCACCTGCTGGGCCCTCTGACACTGTCCCATGCCAGGGGGCCCTGTAAAGTGCTGGCTGTGACCTTGCTCCGAGTCACATGACAGCGGACATCCCACCTTCCAGTACTATTTGGGCAGGATTAAAGCCTTTAACACGCCCCTGCTGTTAATGAGTGGCAAGTTGCATATTATTGGGCACATTCCAATGGTGCTCCGGGATGTTGGGATGCCACTGACTTCCCAGTTTTGAAGCCGCCCTCGATGTCAGGCCACAATTGCAGCAATTGAAATTCCACTACTGATAATCCAGCCATTTGAGACAATTAACTGAGTGCATTAATTGACCACAAAGAACTTGGCAACAGAAATAGTTGTGAGTAGAATGTGGAAAGAGGTGAAATTAAAATTTTTGAATCAGAAGAAGCGCCCATGCTGAAATGTATCCAACACACACACAAACACACAAACACCTCTCCTCTCTGGCTGTTTCATGGCTGGTACTCTCCCCCTCCCCCGCCCCTTCAAATCACCTCATTCATTGATATTCTTTATTCTTTTGCAGGATTGCTGTTAATTTCTGGGTCGGATCTTATGTCCTTTGAGACACCAATTCCCACAGGTGGCTGGCTAGCTTCTTCTGCCCTGCCCTGTGGCTCTTCAACTGGGTGAGGCATCTCAATTCCAGTATATGCGCATAAATCATTGAAGCTGGCAGGGCGGGTTCACAAAGTGGCTTAAAAGGGCATGTGAGACATAGGGCAGAATGTTGAGGTTGCCGGGGGGATGCGGTGGGCAGGTCCACCGGCTGGGAAACCTCCCGCTGCCAGCCATCGGCCCCCAAACGCAATTTCACGCTGGCTGGCCAATTAGCGCGAAGCCAGCGTGAAAGGCGCGCTGAAAGGCTCAGATTTGCCAGGGTGGGGCGGGCAGGCACGGGAGGAGGGCGAGCGCTGAAGTCTGCGTGGGCACAGGGGAGCGCGGAGTGAAAGCTCCCTTGAAGGCAAAGAGCTGCCTCAGGGAGCTGAAGAATTTTAAACCCTGAAATAAAGATTTGGAAATCCAGAAAAAAATGTCCACACTTCAAACTCCCTCACATGAACATATGGATTACCAAAATTCTGTCCAAACGTTTTTATTTTATTTTAAATTAATATCGGAAATCTCAGCCCGCTTGTGGATGAGGTTTTTGGAAAAATGCAAAGGCCGCCTGGCCGATTCGCCCGCCCGCCAACTGTACCTTCGGCCGGCCAGCGAAAAATCTAAGTTAATTCATACATTAATGGCTTTAATAGGCACCTTAATTGTCGGCGGGCGCGCTCGCCTGCTGACCGAAATATCGCGCGAGTGCATGATGATGTCGGGATGCTCGCCTGACATCATCGCGTGCTATTTCATCCTTGGGCGTGTCGGGCCCGTCCACACACCAAGCGAAAAATCCTGCCCATAGTGTACAAAAGGAAAGAAGCCATGATGCATATTTGTCTGCTTCAGTGTTACGTACAGGAAGGGGGCTTAATCTAAACAGCACTAGTTTCTCCTCTCACCACCTGTCCATAAACAGTAAAGTGCTTTGATTTGTTTCCCTCTTGAAAAGCGGTGGCATATTTCCCAACCCCCTCGATTTTGGTGCGAACTGATTTTCCACTAACGTTCCACGGCAAACTCAAGATAGGATGAACACAAAGGGTTAGTTTAGTTTGCACACACAAAACGTGAAAGCAGGGTTGCAATGTTACTCCACACTCAGACAGTAAAGACTGGGATAGAGAAAAGATTTTATGGTAGAGTGACTACGGAGAAAATAGATATTGTTTCACTTGACTTGCAGCAGGGAGGCAGACTCCTGCTGGCCAGCCTGGATTATGAAATGCAGATGGCCTTTGAACGGCTCTCTTTGAATTTGGGCTGTGCAGCCCACAGGGTGTCATAAATGGATCTTTAGAGATAACAATGTGTGAGTTTCCCTGATACTGCCAGTTACGTCCTTTTGTTCGGAGGTCACAGGCAGGCATAGATTCACTTTGTCCAGTTATAAATTTTTAGAGATAGCAATAAGCATATCTCTATATGATATTTTATTCACAAAATATACAGTGTGAGGTTTTAGTCCTTAACATTTAGTCTCAACTGGAGAATTATGTCCCTTTCTGGGCACTTTTTTTAAGAGAGGGTCCAAGAAAAGATTTACAAGAATGGTTCCAGGGATAAAGGATTTCAGTTGCATGTATAGAATGGAGAGTGCGGGGCTGTTTTCACTAGAGCAGAGAAGGTTGAGAGAATGCGGAGCGGAATGGAATTTGGTGCAAATTAGAACTGGGCAGCAGAGTTTTGGATAAGGTTCAGCTTAAGGAGGATAGAATATGGGAGGCCAGTCAGGAACGTGTTGAAATAGTGAAGTCCAGCAGCATCAGAAAAGACACCGATGAGGATTTCAGCTGATAAATTGACAGGGCAGGAATTTCTGGCCCTGCCTGCAGTCGGGATCATCCGGTCCTGCCGAAAGTTGATGGTCTCTCCCGCGAATCTCCCGCAGCGTGTCCTGTCACGATGGGGCCGGAAAATCCCGGCCGCAGAATCATGGGATTGTTGGAGCGTCGAAGGGGGTCAGTTCGCTCATTGTGTCTGTGGAGGCTCTCCGAATGGGCAACTCCCTTGGTGCCATTCTCCTGCCTCCTCCCCGTGACCCTTCACATTCTTCCTTTTCAGATAATTACTTATTTCCCTTGTGAATGCCTCGATTGAACCTGCCTCCGCCAAACTCTCAGGCAGTGCATTCTTATCCTTACCAATCACTGCATTAAAAAAGGTTTTTTTTTATCTCATATCGCTATTGCTTCTTTTGCCATTTACAGATTGAGGCATAGTTGAGTTAGTAATGTGACAGAGGTGGAACTAGATGTCTTAGTGATGGGAAAGCTGTCATAACGAAAGAGGCAGGGACTTGCACATGCCTACATCTAACTTTCAAAATTTCATGAAAACCATTGTCTTTTTATGTTTTAACAACTGGGTTGACATAAACCGAAAGCATTAGGTTTAACTGGCACTACCCATATAAATGTTGGCAGAATATGGATATTAATTGGTGATGCTGTCATTACTAAAGCAGATGCAGAACACTCAACTCAATGTTTAGGTCCAGTTATGAATCTGTGGTAAACAATTGTTAGTCATGGGTCGGGCGGAGTGGGGGGTGGTGGGGGGGTTGGTGGGGAGCGCGGTGATGGTATAGTGGTATTGTCACTGGATTGGTAATCCTGACACCCAGAGTAATACTCAGGGGGACCTAGGTTTGACTTCCACCATGTCAGGTAATTCAATAAATATCTGGAATTATAAGTCCAATGGTGACCATGAAACCATTATTGATTGTTGTTAAAAACCCGTCTGGTTCAGGAAAACCACTGTGCTGTAACTCCAGACCCACAGTAATGTGGTTGACCCTGCTCTCTGACCATGATAGGCAGGTGGGTAATGAATGTTGGTCTAGCCTTTTGGCTAAGATCAAGTGGAGTCAAGCGATGGCTATAACCAGTCGAGCCCCAAACCAAGGGGTACGTAACACCATTAGGGCGGCGGTGAAGGACAGTGAAGGAGGAACACCCATGGATCGTGCCTTCTTCATTAAGAGAATCCTTTTGACGTCATGTAGATTTGAAGCCGTGGAGATCTACTGCCTGCAGGATTTCCCCAGCGTTGGGTACTTTGATGTGACCTTCAAGAATGTTGCTACCTCCGTACAGTTCCTGAAGGACTTCAAGGAGAAGAGAGACCAGCCGCTGATGAGGATGCTGACGGTGGAGCCACTCTTTGCTCTGCTGTTGCAACGGGACCGGGTGAAGACTGTGCACCTCTACAATCCCCACGTCCCTGCCGAGGAAGTTGCCAGGTACGTCGACAAGGTTGGGAGCTGCATCAAGGTTAAAGATACCTTCAGAATTTGGACCTGCAAGCGCCAGGTCAAGGTCATGCTCAAGGCGGATGGTAAAGGAGCCATCCTCCACCCTCCTTCCAGCTTCGCTATCGGGGGTAGCCATGGCTACTTTATCTACGTTGGGCAGCCCAAACTTTGTCACTCGTGCGGCGACGAATTGCAGCGCCATCATTTGCAAGAATTGCAAGAAGGGAGGGCATCAGACAAAGGACTCAAAACAGACTAAGTGCTGCAACCTGTGTGGCGAGGCAGGCCACCTCTACAGGACCTGCCCCAAATGCTGCCTCACTTATGCACAGGCAGCCAAAACCAACGAGGGGAAGCAGATGAAATGCTTAGTGTCACTACTACCAAGGACACTTGCAACCCTCCAACGACCAAGGCCTTCAATGAGAACAGTGGGACAAAGGAGGACACAGCGAGACAAGATGAAGGAAAAGATTGAGGCAGCAGACAGCCAAATGACTGCACTGCCCCCTGAACCTCCCACTCCTCAGCAGAGCGAATCAATGGAGGAGGATGCAGGGGAAAATCAGCAGGGGGAGTGGCAGCTGGTGAAGAGAGCCAAAAAGAAGAAGGGGCTAAGAAGGGACCAAGCCACTTCCCAGACAAATGGCAAGAGGCGTCTCCCATCCGACACGGATGACAAGGGCAGCTGCTCTTTGGACGAAGAAGGGTAAGGGTGGTACATACAAAAGAAACGGCAAAGCTCTAAGGAGTTGGAGGACGAAACACCCTAGCTCCAGAACATTGGACACAATGAGGAGACCAGCACACCCCAACTTTGCCCACAAATTGAAGAGGCCTTCACACCCCAGCCTCAGAAATCTGGGAGCAGTGAAGCGCTCAGTGCACCCCAGCTCTGGGAAGCCGGGAGTGGCAACGTCCCAGAGGGGGAGAGGATCGGAGAGGCTTCTCCAACAGAGAACAATTCAAACCTCGCTCCTTGCATGAACCCTCAGATGCCACCTGAGCGGAACATCTCCAATGGGGTGGTTCAGGACAGTTTCCTCAGCCCATCCAAAGTGAGGCAATTTGTGAACACTATGGGTATGCAGGAGCAGGCCAAAGGTCTGGAACTCTCAAAGACAACAGGTTTGTTAAGCGACTAAATGCTTTAAAATGGGGATAAAGATTGTACCAATAAATGTGCATAGCATTAAATCTATTACACGATGTGTTGCAACCTTGGATTACCTTGCCAAGGTCAAACCTGACCTGCTGTTTCTACAGGAGTGTGCGATACCGCACCTCAGCTCCTACAGGCAATGGTCACGATGGTGGTCCCATGGGCCATCGATCTAGTCGGGAGGAAATGACTCTCGTTCCTCTGGCCTAGGTATTCTGCTGCGGGGAGGCAACTTCACCGTCTCTGAGGTTAAGGAGGTGGTGGGCGGGCACCTCCTTGTAGCAGACGTAATGTACAAGAATGCTCCGCTCCTGTTAATTAACGTGTTCGCCCCAGCACAAAAGGGCGAGCAGTTGGCGTTCTTTCAGCAGCTCCCACTGCTGCTGGCAACCTCCAGGACGGTCATTCTGGGCGGTGACTTCAACTGCATCATCGACGCGGCTGGACGATCTGGCAGAACCGACAGCAAATTGGGCGCTACGTCCAGATCCCTGATGAAAACAGTTAAGGATGCCAAGCTGCACAACGCCTTCAGCAACCCTGCAGACAGAGCGCAGCGTAGATACACTTGGTTGAGGCCAGACGGGTCCATCCGTTCCAGGATAGACTTCCTGTTTGTGTCCCGTGCATTCGCAGTCAGATCCACCGATGTCAAGCCGGTGTTCTTCTCTGACCACTGCCTCCTACTGGCTGACTGTCATTTGCAGGAAGACCAGAGGGTTGGCAGGAGGACATGGAAGCTGATGTGCAATCACTGACCCCAGAGAACTTTGAGGAACTCAAGAGGGATTACAAAGGTTGGAGAACCATGAAACCCCTCTTTGAGTCCCTGACACACTGGTGGGAAGCGATAAAGGAAAACATCAAGAGGTTTTTCATCTTCAAAGATGTCCAGAAAGCTAGAAAGGAACAGAGGGAAATGTCCCGACTCCAGAAAAACATGCAGAACCCTGCTCTGGCTGTGGTCGATGGGGGTCGATATCAAGGAGAAACTCCAAGAGGTAAAGAGCCAGCAAGCCTCGCTCTTTGCATCGAAGGCCTCCAAGATCCTCTTCCATTCCAGAGTCCGCTCCGTGGAGCAGGATGAGACATGCTCATATTTCTTCTTCCAAAAGGTACAAGAAGAGAGCTCTGTGATCAGCAGCCTGAAGGAAGAAGACAGCCCAGTAAAGTCATCACAGTCTGACATTTTGAGGATCAGCAAATCCTTTTATGCCAGATTGTATGACGTGAAGCCCACAGACAGAACGGCCTCCCAGTCCTTTCTGTCCTCTATCATGGAGGTCTTAGACGACAGTACACAGGAGAGCCTGGACAAACCGCTAACTTCTGATGAACTGACTAAGGCCCTCAAGTCCTTCAAGAGGAGTAAGACTCCTGGAAGCGGCGGCTTGCTGGCTGAGTTGTATTCGGCTCTGTGGGACTGGATCGGCCCAGACCTGCTAGAAGTGTACGAGAGTATGCTCCTGGCCGGCAGCATGTCAGAATCCATGAGAAAAGGCATCAAATCCCACATTTACAAGCAGAAGGGGGAAAGGGAGGAAATTAGAAATTGGTGACCCAATTCACTGTTGAATGTGGACTATAAGATTCTGTCCAAGGTCATCGCCAATCGGGTCACGTCTGCTCTGGAGTTGGTGACCCATCCTGACCAGTCTTGCGCTGTGCCCAGCAGGAAGATCTCTGACAGCCTTGTGCTACTCAGGGATACGTTTGCCTATGTGCAGGACAGGGATGTGGACACCTGCCTCATCAGCCTGGATCAGGAGAAGGCCTTTGAAAGAATATCGCACACCTACATGGTGGATGTGCTGTCCAAATTGGGGTTTAGATCTGCAACTGGATCAAACTTCTCTACACTAATATCAGTAGTGCACTCTTGATCCATGGGTGGGAATCAGATAGCTTTCCAATTAAATCTGGAGTCAGGCAGGGGTGCCCTCTCTCTCCTGTTCTGTTTGTGCGTTGCATGGACCCCTTTGCTGAGTCCATCAGGAAGGATCCGGGTATAAGAGGAGTGATGATCCCAGGCAGTGGAGGCACTCAGGTCAAAGCCTCCCTGTACATGGACGATGTCGCTATCTTCTGCTCGGATCTGCTGTCGGTGCGCAGACTGATAAAAATCTGCGACCAGTTTGAACTGGCCTGGGGAGCCAAGGTAAATTGTGGGAAGAGTGAGGCCATGTTCTTTGGGAACTGGGCTGACTGATCCTTTGTCCCCTTCACCGTCAGGTTAGACGGCCTGAAGGTGCTGGGGATTTGTTTCAGGGGGGCATGGGTTAGAAACTGGAAGGAGCGAGTGTCTCTGGTGGAAAGAAAACTGGACATGTGTGAACGACGCTCCCTCTCCATTGCGGGTAAGAACCTGGTCATCAGGTGTGAAGCACTCTCGCTATTGATGTATGTGGCACAGGTCTGGCCCATTCCTCACTCCTGCGCGATGGCGATCACCCGAGCCATCTTTTGCTTTACCTGGAGGTTGAAAATGGATCATGTCTGCAGGGACGCGATGTACAAGCGTCTAGATAAAGGGGGAAAAAAAGGTGCCCAACATCGCCCTCATCCTGATGCCAACCTTTGTGTGTGGGTGCATTAAGCTGTGCGTAGACCCTCAGTATGCAAACGCCAAGTGTCACTATGTGCTGAGGTTCTACCTATCCCCGGTCTTGCGAAGGATGGGTCTGGCCACGCTGCCGCAGAACGCTCCAAGTAGTTGAACCATGCTGTACCACCTGTCCCTCATGGAAAAATTTATGCAGAGAAACACCTTTGACCACAAGTCCATCAGGCAGTGGTCGGCATGTAACATCTTAGAGGTACTGCGGGAAAAGGAGATGGTAGATCATGTGGGAAGGTTCCCCGAGCAGACTGTCAAAGTCATTTGGCAGAATGCCTCATCGCCAGAACTTTCCAACAAGCACCAAGATGTAGCTTGGCTGGTGGTGAGAAAGGCCCTCCCCCTCAGATCCTTCTAGCATGCCTGGAGTCTCACCTGCTCTGCACCTTGCCTTCGAGATGGCTGTGGTGGGGAAGAGACCGTTGTTCACCTTCTTGTGGAATTTGCCATTGCAAAGAAGATCTGGACAGAGATACAGTGGTTTTTGTCGAGGTTCATCCCGAGCAGTGCTGTGACAAAGGACTCTATGCTCTACGGGCTGTTCCCAGGGACACACACCGAGACAAATATCAACTGCAGCTGGTGGATCATCTACTCGGTGAAAGACGCTCTTTGGTCTGCCCAAAACTTGTTGGTCTTCCACTGCATCAATAATTGTATTGAAGCACCTCAGAGTGCAACATGATGTATGTTGATAACTTCAATACCATTGCACTGTCTGACTGTCTGTAATGACCATATTGAAATGTCTGTATTATTCAGTGATTGTATTGAAGCACCTCGTGATCCATGTGTAACAGTTGAACATGATTACACTTTTTGTGTTGGCCATTTTGAAATGTGTTGTAATGTTCTTCCAAATAATTTATGAATAAAGTATATTTTTCAAAAAAAAAGTTGACGCCCACATCTCACGAACGAATCAGAAAAGCTCCTCCCCTTGCTTTGTCGTAGCCGGAGTCCGGGATGTGTGAGTGTGTTTGTTGTTTTTCCTGACTCCTCCATTGTGTGCAGCTTTCAACCCAACAACCTCACTGGAGCAATTCAGCTGCCAATCCGATCATCTTGGCTCTGGAATTATTTATTCGGAAGGCTTAGAAAATTACACAGGGCGCTGTCAAACCACGGAAGTGTTTCCTGAATGTTGTGTTGCAGCTGTTGTTTCCTGATCCAGGCCAAAGGGAGCTGAAGAGGATTTAAAGAGTTGGTTCGAGACTCGCTCTGCACAGAAGTGGTTGGATTGAAAGATTTTAAAGCGCCTGGCACCGTGCCCCGGTGAACCCTGCCTTTTAAGATTTTTTTTAGCGGATTCGTTTGGCTGGATGAAGTACCGATTCCCTCTTTCCGTTCTGCCCTTCGCCGCCCTCCTCCTCATGCAGCTTCTCGACCACCTCAGCATCTGGTCCCTCGGTGAAGTTGGTGAGGAACTGACTGGGGGTGGGAAAGAGGCAGAGGCAGAGCCTGGGAAAGCGGGGCTGGGGGCGGAAGGTGGGTCGGGAAGGTGAGCCGGGTCCCGGGAGTTGGTCACATCCCTCTGCAGAGAGACACAGCAGAGCAGAGGAATTTTTTGCTGGGATATTCTAGCTTTCTAGATGCGGCTGTTACACCAAGAGTTAATAAGCCGCCTGGCATGTGTATCAAGTAAGGTTTGCGCCACTTTCTCTTTAACTTGGGTTGGAAATTCCCCAGCAGCTGGGGGATTTTACTGCCCCGCCCCCTTGGCGTGCAACACCATCCGAAGCACAAAGTTAGTTTTTACACGTATGCTCAGGACACCCAGCTCTGCCTCTCTTCACTCCTCCACTGTTGCTAAATTGTCAGACTGCTTATCCAGAATGGATGAGTAGAAATTTCCTCTCTCTCCCCCCGGCAACAGCCTGTGACTGAAGTAGGCTGTTTGCGCCCTTGGTGTAATGCTTGACCCTGAGAGGAACTCCTGACCTCTCAGTCACTCCATCACTGACACCGCCGATTTCCGCCTCTGTAACATCGCCTGACTCGGTCTCCGCCTCTTGTTCATCTGCTGCTGAAATCCTCATTCATGTCTTTGTAGCCTCCAGATTTGCCTATTTCAAAAGACCCCTGCCTGGTCTCTCTCATTCCAGCTACTGTCAGCACCGAGGGCATCCAATGCTCTGCTGTCCGTGTCCTTAGATGTACCAAGTCCTGTTCCCCTGTCACCCCTGTACTCTCTGACTTACGTGGGCTGCCAGCCATGCAATACCTTGATTTTAAAATTCTCACCCTTGTTTTCTAATCCCTCCAAGGCCCCACCATTCCCTATCTCTATAATCTCCTCCAGCCCCGCAACCCTCCGAGGTATCTGCTCTGATCCGATTCCAGACTCTTGTACATCCCTGATTTGAATCACTGATGGCTGATCCTTCCTGCACCTCTCACTTTTCTCCTTTAAGACACTCCCTAAACCTACCTCTTTGCCTAAGCTTTTGGCCATCTGCCCTTTTATGTCCTTATGTGGCTCTTTGTGTGTGTGTGTGTGTGTGTTTTTGTTTTTTTATCTGTGTGCATTTAAAACCCTCCCTGCAATTTAGACGGAGATGAGCTAGCTTTTCCAGGAGATGAGGCACACGGCTCCTCAGAGCAGCCATGAACCTTGTGGGAACCCCAGCTTGGAGTCAGGGCCCAAATAAATAATGAGGCATTCAACATGCCTTTTGCGGGGAAAAAAAATGCCCCCTTCTCATAAAACATTTATTCAACCACAGCCAGTGAAATTCCCATTGAAGAAATACTTAACCTTGTCCAAATATACACACGGGCATTGAAAACCTACTTCAAAGAAAGATTACGTTAGTACAAGGTAATAAAACTTTCAATCAACCAAAGCTAGCAGCCCCCTTTGCAAATGTGTCCACAGCCCCTCATGGGGTAGTGGTTCCTGGAGCTCAGCTAAGAATTTATAATGAGTCCATCTGGAAAAAACAGATGTTCAGTCTGCTTCTGTTGATAAAGATGCCAGGTGACCTTCTTATGAATGCTTGGCTGAGTTCCAAAATGAATAATGGACTCAGCCCAGCAGGGGGCTGTTTGCATCGCTATTGCTAGCTTTGTTTGATGGACAGTTTTAATATATTGTAAAAACTTGAAGCATTTCAGTGTCTTGTGTATTCGTTTGGAAAAGATTCATAGTTTCCTCAATGGGAATTTCCCATGTTTGATTGAGAAGGTAGGAAGGGCAATGCTTTTCAAGGGGATTTTTGAGTAGCTGTTTTTTTTTTCATTTCATGAGGATCTCAAAGACTTGCCAATGTTGTTATATAGCTCATTGGTTGTGTACTTAGTGCATACTGGGTGAGTGGGCATGGAAAGGGCATGGGAATATGAGGGGGCACAGAGAGGGAATGGGAGATATGGCATGGCATGGGGGCTGGCTTAAGGGTTTAAAGGCCTGACAACCACAAATTAAACTGGGCCAATGCCCCAGTAAATAGAGGCGGGACTTCTAACCTGCTGACCTTGCCATGCGCCTGCCTCTGTAGCCACCTTGAACATGTCTGTGAAGGTGGCAGGCCCACCTCCAGTCCACTTCCGCCCCCCCGACATGAAAATAGGGAGGGCATGCGGACAGGCTCCTCCAGGATGTAAAGGTTTGCAGAGCTAGAACATTTCACTTCTACCTTCCCCTCAACAACTACTTGCATCCGTACAGCACCTTATCATGTTAAAACCTCACATGGTGCTTCATGTGATCCTTATCAAACAGAATTTAACACTGAGCCACAAAAGGAGATATTAAAACAGACTTGGTGAAATAGGTAGTGTTCAAGTGTTCTCGTACAGGAGGTAGAGAGGTTTATGGAGAATTTCAGAGCTTGGAACCCAGGAAATTACAGCTGCTAATGGTAGGGGAAGGATTTTTAAAATTGTTTTCATTTATGGGATTTGAGTGTCACTAGCTAGGCCAGCATTTATTGCCCATCCCGTATTGCCCTTGAGAAGGTGGTGGTAAGCCACCTTCTTGAACCGCTGCAGTCCATGTGGTGTAGGAGCACCAACAATGCTGTCAGGGAGGAAGTTCCAGGATTTTGACCCAGCAACAGTGTAAGAATGGCGATATAATTCCAAGTCAGGATGGTGTGTGGCTTGGAAGGGAACTTGCAGGTGGTGGTGTTCCCATGCATCTGCTGCTCTTGCCCTTCCAGGTGGTAGAGGTCACGAGTTTGGAAGGTGCTATCTGGGGAGTTGCGGGAGTGTATCTTGTAGATGGTACACACTGCTGCCACTGTGTGTCGGTAACGCAGTGAGTGAATGTTTAATGTGGTGGATGGGTGACAGTTAAGCAGACTGCTTTGTCCTGGGTGGTGTCGAGCTTCTTGAGTGTTGTGGGAGCTGCACTCATCTAGGCAAGGGCAGATTATTCCATCACACTCCTGCCTTGTGCCTTGCAGATGGTGGACAGTCTTTTCCGAGTTAGGAGGTGAGTTACTCGCTGCAGAATTCGCAGCTTTCAACCTGTCTTGTAGCCACGGTATTTGTATGACTGTTCCAGTTCAGTTTCCGGTCAATGGTAACCCCTAGGATGTTGACAGTGAAGAATTCAGCATATGCAAGAGGCTAGAATTAGAGGAAAGTTGGTGTTTTCAAAGCGATAGACTTGGAGGAAGTTAGAGTTAGAGGAGGTTAGAGATGAGGAGGGTGGTGCCATGGAAGTATTTGATCGCAAGGAAGCACAAGGTAACAGGGGGAGACCATTCCCAAATGAGAACACTTGTTCCCACTATTCAGTTAGACCATGACTGATCCGAACCTTAACTCCATCTACCTGCCTTGGTTCCCTCACCATTAATACTCTTGCCTAATGAAATCTGTCAATCGCAGTTTTGAAGTTTTCAATTGATCTTGAGTTTTAACAGCCTTTTTTGGGAGGGGAAAGTACTAGATTTCCACTAGCCTTCTTGTGAAGAGGTGTTTCCTGACATCACCCCTTAGCGGCCTGGATCCAATTCAATGGTTTGCCCTCTGGTTATGAACTGTCCTACCAGAGGAAATAGGATAGATAGGGAGAAACTATCAATTCTTTTAATCATTGTAAACACAACTATTAGATCATTCCTTAGTCTTCTATGTTCAGGTAAATACAGGTCGAGTCTATGCAACCCATCAGTTACCCTCATAATTTAGACCTGGTATCACTCTGCGGAATCTGTGCTGCATCCAAGGCTGTTTTATCCTTCCTTAGGTGCAGGACTCAGAATAGATTGCAGTTCTGTGGATAGGGTCAAACTGGAGCTGTAAACATCTGTAATGTAACTTCCAGCCTTTGTATTTCAGTTCTCTTAAGCTAAGCACTAACAATCCTTTTTAATTCTTCTTGCACCTGTCCACTGGTTTTTAGTGATTTCTGTACTTGGATGCCTAAGTCTCTCAGCTCATCCATACTTCGTAGCTTCTCACCATTTTGAAAATACTCTGTACTCCAATCTTCCTGAGGTCCAGTGAAGATGACCTCTCACTTCCCCACACTGAACTCCACCTGCCACAGTTTTGGCCACTTATTTAATCTTTAATAACAAAATCCTGTTACAACTTCCCGCTTTGCTCTACACTATTTGCTGTGCCATCCAACTTATTGCCATCAGTGAACTTGGAATAATGGTTGTCAAGTTATACAGATCCCTGGTGGATGATACCACTGTTATATCCTTCCAATTTAAGGACATGCCCATTATTCTTACTCTGTTACCTACCTCCCAAACCATTCCCTATCCAAAGCAATAGGTTTACCCTCTTTGCCTGGGCTTGGATCTCCTCTGGAAGGGACAGCATATGTGTTCACAGGTGAGGCATTAGGGACCGCTGTCTCTATGCAGCCTCTTTCCTTACCCTTCCCTCTGCTACCCTGCCTCCTTACTGTGGGGGTGAGAGGGAGGGAGGGAGTGTGTGTGAGAGAGAGAGAGATGTGCCATTGCTTTGCCCTGTTCAGTGCAGTGAGGGGTGGGAGAGTTGTTTCTCTATCACATTTGTTGCTGCTTTCCTTCATAAATTTTGAAATTACATGTTAGTGTTGTAGTGCTACAGTCTAACCGATTACATTTGCTCTTTTATCTTAATCAGCTGGAAGGAATGAAGTGTTTGGTGTCATTGGTTCATCAGTTTTACTGGATCCTGAATGCAGCGATAATCTCAGCAATAGTAATGTTATATGGACATTCAATGGCAGCAATGGAAACCCTGTAAATATTCTGGATTATGCACCAGGTCACCGAGATTACCAGAAAGAGGAACCAAATGAACACTTCAAATCACGCTTGCAATTTAATACATTCAATGGGTCTCTGATGGTAAACAATTTAAAATCCAGTGACCAAGGGCTTTATACCATCATTGCAGATGAAAATTGGAAATGGAGTACAGATTTGAAACTCATCGGTAAGTGCTTTCAATACTTCACCACATTGAAAGTGGTGAACATTTCAGCTGATGAACCATTTCCTACTTATGATCTATCACAGAATAAGAGTGCAAATAAACCATTCAGCCCCTCAAGCCTGTTCTGTCATTCTATTAAATCATGGTTGATCTGTATCTCACCTTCATTTACCTGTCTTTATTCCTTATCTCTTATGTCCATTACACAACAAAACGAGTAATGATCTCAGTATTGCAAATTTCAATTGGCACGACAGTCACAGGTTCTTGCAGTAGAATTCCACTATTCCTTGTGTGGGGATAAAATGTTTCACTTATTTCCGTGTCTAATGGCCTTGCTCTAATTTTTAAAGTTATGTCCCCTTGTTCTGGGTTCTCCAGCTAGACAAATTAATGGTTTTTGTCTTCATTCAAGATTAAACTGGATCACTGTTCGAGTAGAAAAGAATGGTTCAATCTCTTCTCCTGACACTGTGTTCCCTAGGATTCACAAAGCTGCTCCGCCACCTCTAATTCCCAGCACAATTCCTGCTCTCTCACGGAACACTAGCTTCATTAAACTGGCACTGCCCCTGGGTTTCTCCAAACTCCAGCCTCCTCGCTACACCCAGCTATAAATGGCTCCCAGGGATTCTCTGAGCCCTAACTGTCTCCAGCATGGAACCAGCGACCTTGCACCACCATCTCAGCTCCCCAGGACTTCTCCTGAGCCCTAACTGCATTGTATGGCTCTGAGGGTTTCTCTGTGAGCTGCAAACCACACAAGGTGCTAAGCACAACGAACAGGGCTTCCTTGAGCCCTAATTGCCTAGAGCCTGCTAACAGCATCCCCTTTTTGGTCTAGCCTGCTGCCCTGTTGTAGAGTACCCCCCAAGTAATCACAGATAAATTGAAACAAGAGGACCTACTTGAGCTCCATCCATCTTCATGATGACATAACCTGCTCTGGGCTATCCTCAGCCTGACCGTTAGGTGAATTATCCCTCATTTACAATTCCTTATTTGGTCTGATGAAGGAAATGGCTTTTACTGCCTTTCGGGGTTCAGTGGATGTTTTTAAAACTGATTTAGCTCGAACTTACAAAACCAAACATGTCCCTGGTCTGTATTTTTAAGCATTGTAGGCATCACGTCTCCAGCTCTGCAGCTAAGTAGGCCAACTGCTGTTTTTAAATGATCTTGCCTTTCTAGCTGTTAATCTCGTAAAGCAACATGGCCCCAACCTTAAGTGTAATAGGCTTTGGCCGGAATTTCCCAACCCTGTTGTGGCAGGACCCGTTGTGGGAAATTTGGAGGCCCAGCCAAAAGTCTTGACGGGACAGGACGATCCCGACGGAGGGCGGGGCTGGAAAATCACGCCCTTCATTGTGAATATCTAGTTCGTGGTTTATGTGTTTTATTATATAATTTTCAATTGTAGGAATTAAAGGTGAACTGTATAAAATGGGATAAATGCAACTAGAGCAGCTTGTAGTCTATCATTCTCCTCCTCAGAGCTCACGATACCTCCAAGTTTTGTGTCATCTTCAAGTTTTTCAAATTGTGCCCTGCATATTCCAAACCTGGGTCTTTGATATATTTCAACAAACGTAGTGGTCCTAGTAGTGACCCCTGGAAACCCCACGGCATAACTTCATCTCTTCTGAAAAGCAACCATTCACCACTCCTCCCTGTTTCCTGTTACTCGGGGAAACTTTGTATTCAAGCAGTCACTGACCCTTTTATTGTATAAGCTTTAACGTTGCTGATAAGTCTGTTTGTGGCTTTTTTGGAAGTCCAAGTACCAACCACGTCAACCCTCATTAGAACTCTCAACCAAGTTAATGGAACATGGTTTTGCCTTAACAAATCGGTGCTGTATTTCCTTAATTAACCCACCCTTATCCAGGTGACTGTTAATTTTACCCTGGATTATCATTTCTAAAAGCTTCCCCACCACTGAGGTTAAACTCATTGGCCTCTAGTTGCTAAGTTTACCCTCATACCTTTTTCTGAACAAGAATATAACATTTACAATTCTCCAGTCCTCTGGCATCACCCCTGTATCAAAGGAATTTTGGACAATTATGGCCAGTGCCCCTGCAATTTCCAGCCTTACTTCCTTTAGTATCCTTGGAAGCACCTCCATCAGTCACTACTGACTTTTCAACTTTAATTTTATTTATTCCTAATATGCCCACCCGGTGTCTTGACTACCTCCTCTTTAACTATGACTTGATCAGCATCTTCTTCCTTTGTAAAGACCATTGCAAAGCATTAATTTAATACTTCATGCATGCCCCCTGCTTCCATGTATAAATTTCTTTTATTTTGGTCCCAATAGGCCCCACTCCACTCCCCTTCTTATCACCTCTTTTTTACTATTTATATGCCAAAAGAAGACTTTTGGATTCCCTTTTATATTTGCTGCCAATCTATTCTCATACTTTCTCTCTGATTCTCTCTCTTTTTATTCATGCTCTCCTCTAAACCCTCTTTATTCTTACTTGTATTATTTGTCTGACAGCTATCATATGCCCCACTCCCTCCCGCTTTCATCATCCAGGGAGTTCTGGATTTGTTTGCCCTACCTTTCTACTCATGGGAATGTAGCTTAACTATACCCAGTTTATCTCTTCTTTAAAGGCAGCCCATCATTCCATTAGAGTTTTGCCTGACAAAATGTGGTTCTAATTCACCAAGGCCAGATACATTCTCACTTCACTAAAATTTGGCTGTTCCCCCAATTAATTACCTTGACTCTGGATTGCTCCTTATCCTGTTCTTGCATTATATATTCTCGTTGCTCCATTCATGTTTGGGACGTGGGCATTGATGGCAAGGCCAGCATTTATTCTCCATCCTGAGTTGACCTGGTTGAGTGAGTGGCTTGCTTAGCCACTTCAGAGGACAATTTAGTTAACTGCAATGGTGTGGGACTGGAGTCATGTGTAAATTAGACTGGGTAAGGACAGATTGTTACCTTCCCTGAAGCGAATTAGTGAAGATGTGTCATGGTGGGATTGGAGCTCGTGGCCTCTGGGCTTCTCCTCTAGTAATGTAACCATGACACGAGTGTGACCAATTATTACTGGTATTATGCTCATGTATCCAGGCAGCCACTCTATGATTTTAATGTATTTTCTGTAATGCAAAGCCTAAGATCAATTAATCTAGAGTATATTTATTGTCTTGTACAGACTTCTCAGGACCTCGTTGCTTTACTCGCTCTTTTATTGTGTGTCTTTATATCTGTTACCCAGAATATGTTTGGTCTTCTTTAGTAATCACTTTATATTCCTGCACTTGCATTTCCAGGAAATGTATTAGCATCTCATTGTCTCTATTCACTGACACATTTTATGGCTTTGCATTAAACGTATACTCTCTCTTCAAATAGACAATCTTGCCTTTTTTTCCACCTTAAATTAAATCTCTCTGTCCTCCTATAATCTTCAATAGTACACCATGGTTAAAGGAGAGAATTCCAGAGTTTGGGAATAGGTAGCTTAAAGCATAGAGCCGCCAATGGTAGCTGAGGGTAGCATGCATCAGAAACCAGAGCGAGAGAATTGGAGATTTTTGGGGGGTGGGGGTGGAAGTGGTTTGAGATAGAGAAGGGTAAAGGTGATGGGATTTAAACATGATGATGAAAATTTAAATCTTAAGATTAATTCAGGTCAGCGAGGGCCGGGATGGTGGGTGACTGGGACATGGTACAAGAGAGGGTACGGTCAGCAGAGTTTTAGATGAGCTGAAATATAGAGGATGGGAAGCCAGCCAGGACAGCATTGGAAAAGTGGACTCTTACTATTTCCTTAGAGACCGTTAAATTTTAATGAAAAATTTGAACTTCCAGTTACCAGCCAAAAGGTTGACATGCCAAGATTTCACATTTTAAAAGAACTTCTATTGTATCAAATGGCAAAAGAAAAAACACTATTGACTAAATACTATTTTCTTTCCGTAGGCAATGTATACTTTAAACAACTGAACAGAATTTGCCCCTTTCTGTTTTTACTGACAACCAAAATCACCAGTTTTGTTATTTTATTCCATCTCTTAAGTAGACATCCAATTCTCCTGGAAGCAATCCAAAGTGTTGCGTAGCTCAAAATTCTGTTCTTTTCCCAATGCTATCTCCCATAGTGAGAGTTTTCCAGGGAATTCTGAGTCTAGCTCTAGCAAGGCAAACCCTCCAGCTTTGTTTTAACTACTCATGAACTCAGTCTTCAAACTAAGTGCGAAATCTCACCTACATTCCGTGTGGTGAACAATAGGGTCAGCATTTTCTCAGCTTAAGGTGCAGGCCTGGATAACTGTATAGTCCTTCAGCATTGGTCCTCTCAGTTGGCTGTAGACCACACCAGACAAAACTGCAACTGCCCTTGTCCAATATTTCTGGGTTTGTAGGGAAGCCTGTAACCTGATCTAAAAATGCCTTCCATAACTGTCTTCCGCATGACAATGGAAACACATTTGTTTTGTATCCAAGTAGAGCTTTTAATCATTTATCTCTGATCACAACTGCCTTTCATCTTAGAAACAAAGGGACATGGTCCAGCAAAACTGTTTACAGCCCGATATCATTAACCTTTCTTGGTCTTAGGAGAATTAAATCTCATTGCCGATTTAGAAACATCGGTCATTTGTCCTTAAGTATAAATACCTGGCACCTTCCCCTCAATAAATAATGTGAGTTTTCCATTTGATCTTTGACAATTAAACCACCCAACTTTAAGTTGGGCAGTCTCCAGCACATATGTTGCATGACCCCCTTCATTTACCCAAACTATATTAATCTTATAAACCAAAAGATATAGTCTTAAAACATGTTAATCTTATAAGCCTCACAATTGTAACATGGGCCAGGACTTGATGGCCCCTCCTGGCCGGCGGGATATTACAGCCCTGCCGAACTGAATGGAGAGTTAAATGGCTGGCTGCATCCGCTGGGAGGAGACACGTCGTAGCTGGGTTGTAAAATCCTGGCCATGGGGTCTGGGGCTGGAATGGTATTGGATGATAATTTCAGCCGCAGCTGGGTTGAAGTAGGGATGAAACCAAGTGATGTTGGAGGTAGAAAGTCTTTGTGATAAGATTTTGACATCTGAAGTTCAGCTCCCTGTTGAAATATTATGATTTACCCTGCAATGGTCAGAGCTCTTGTTAGTTAACTGCACCAGCATAATGTGAAGGAGTGATGACCTCATGCTCAGAACTGTTTACCTGATCATTCATTATCTCCCACAGCACCACTGTCAAAGCCTTTGATCTTCAGTAATTCTACCTACATAGATACCACCATTGAACTGATCTGTCAAGTGTCTGCAAGGAGAGTGAGGTCCATTCAGTGGTGGAAAGATAACAAAGTGATAATGAATGGCCAACGTTATCAGTTAGTGCAAAACAACAGCAAGTTGATTATTTCCAAAGCCATGAAATCAGACTGTGGGATCTACATTTGCACTGTGGAGGACACTGTTAGCAAGAAGAACAATTCATATTCGCTGGCTATTTACGGTGAGTCAAGCCTGTCTGTTATTAGTTACAATGCTTGTGATGTGCACCTCACTATGTGCAGGAGAATCCTGAGAAAGTCTGAGTGTGAGGATTGATATCTCAAAATGGGATGCCATTCACCTTTACTGCACTTAGGAGGTCATGAACCTTTTGTGGCATTGAGTCCAGGTTTGATTGTCCCATATTCCTGCTCACTGCTTCCACCACCTCTAGCCTTGGCTGCCTGTCCTGGGAGGCTGGCCTCTTTTCCCCCCCATCTATGTGGATCAAAACTTGATTGTGGTCCCTTGCAGCCTTCGGCAGGACCTCCATGGAAGATTCAGAGAAGTGGGCGCAGCCTTCCCACACCTCACTTCCATTCTTCTGCTCTCAGTGTGTGATATCTTGCTTGGAAGGAATGGCATGTAGGGGTGCTTGAACGTAATAGCTGTGCCTGGTGGGAAGTGTCCTTTTGCCAACAAATAAGACTTTGAGCCGAATTTTGCCCTTGATGGGCGGACGGGCCCAACCGACTCGGCGGCAGGTGGGCAGCCGATTGCCGCCGCCAAAATGGGCCCCGCTGCCATTTTAACTGGGCGGGCCAGTTAAGGTCCGCCCAGCTTGACGCACGACGGGAAGCGCTATGCACTCCCTGTGTAGGTGGGTGGGGGCCCGGGGGGGAATTCCCCAAATCCGAGAGTGTGCTCGTTCCCGAAAGCGCGCGAAAGAGCGCACATCGCCCTTTGGCTAAGTGGTGCCTCAGGGAGATCGCTGAAAGGTTTTCAAAGTTTAAAAATAGAAAAATAAAAATATCATTAACATGGGCCCCCCATATGACAATGTCACACGAGATGGGACATGTTAATAAAGTGCACAAAAACTTTATTAAACTTTTTAAAAACCGACATGAAACCTCATCTCACCGGTGAATGAGGCTTGATGTTTTTTCTTGTTCCCGCCGGGGCTCCTGGCCTGCTCGCCAGCCAGAAGGTTGGATGGGCAGGTCCATTAATGGTTTTAATTATCCTGTCAATGGCCTCAATTGGCCATTGACAGGTCTGCGGGCGGACAGCTGATCCAGCTGTGCCCCCGCCTTCCTGAAGATTTAAGTGGGGCGGGATGACGTCGGGAGTTCCCCCCAACGTCATCTTGCGTCACTTTCGCATTGCCGAGCGGGCCCCGCCCCCTTCTCACCGACAGGAAAATTCAGCCCTTTGATCATCACATTTCTAGGTGAAAGAGGAACCTGTCTGTAATCTGGTTTGAAAATAACATCATCTTCAAATACATTTTCTATTTCAGGTCTTCCAGAGCTGCATTATTACACAATAGGACTCTCTATTGCTGCACTGACGACTCTCGCTTCTGCTGCCTTTGCCGGTAGAATTCATTCACTCATGCAAGAACAAATAGAAAGTGAGAAACATGATAATAACACAATTTTTGTTGTTAGTTTAAAAACGTTTCAATTTAATAAAAGAGAGCCTGTGAAACAATTAAATGTGACATTTTGAATTCTGCTCCTTTTGTATGGAGCAATTAATTTGAATGTGAGAGTATTATTTGCTCAAATAATGTTTATGAATTTGTTTATTGTCCAGGTCCTCGGTTATTTGAAGGTGTACTCAAAGTCTTGCGGTTTCTCCCAGTGCTTTCGTTTGTGCTTCTAATCGGTTCATTTGTGTGTTGGATGCGGGTTCAAGGTACAGCAAATGGCTCCCATTTCTTTGTTCCTACTTGACAATTGTATTTCTTCAATACCGTTCCTTTGACATATTGCTGAAAAGAGAGACATGTTGCTAAAGCTTTTCATCTTGCACCCATCGGGACAAACACAAGAATACCAAATTTCAAACAATCACAATTTATACTACAGGAGAAAATGGTGCTGATAGGTTGATAAGCCAACTCTGATTGGTTAAGGCATTGCCATGGATAAAGCAACTGAGTTCTGAAGGAGAATCATATTTGACTTGAAACATTAACTCTGTTTTTCTCTCCGCAGATGCTGCCAGGCCAGCAGAGTATTTCTAGCATTTCCTGTTTTTATTTCATGCTTTATTAATGACTAGGGAGCAGAAGGCAATGCTGCTAAGTATTGGCCTCATGCCTCTATAATACTATCAGCTGTTGAAGCTCTCCTGGAGTGCACAAGATTGCAGGTCAATGTTCTGCCCGCCATGGAATAAATTTCAGGCCTGCCCTGGATATTCTGCCAAAGCAGGAGTGTGTTGTTACTGACTTGTGGCAATTGGAAAAGTTAGCACATTTCAGTAACACTGCAGTGTCCTCCAACATAGAGAAGATTACTAAGAGTCCAGGCCGTCTGCTCCAGTCAACAGACTTGATGTACTTTATCCGGCCATCAGTGTGTGAGCATTAGCAGAGTTGTGGCACCTCTACTGTACATTACCACCTCTTGGGGGCTGTTAGCTCTCTGTGGTCTGAAATCGGGAATGCTGGCATGGCGTGCAGTTACTGATCATTTCCCTATATCGTCTGTACACCTGATCAATAAAGGACACAACATTGCCATTGAGTCCTCCTTCATGGAGTCATAAATGCCTCATGTACGGTCGTTTGCATGCTACATATTATTGAGGCATGGGGGTGAATTAAATGGCAACACTTTTTCTTCTCTAATTAATGAATATGTGTAATTGTATTCGTTTTTTGTTCTTTTAATAGGAGCTGATGAACTCACAGTGTTCCTGTTGGTGCTTTTGAGTCTCTTGCTAATACTACCCGCATTATTGGTGTTTACGAAGGCCTGTGCCATAAAATGGTTAAATAAGATCTTGGAGACCGAAAGTAAGTTCAGACATAGAAACATCGAAAATAGATGCAGGAGTAGGTCATTTGGCCCTTAGATCCTGCTCCACCATTCAATATGATCATGGCTAATCCTGTATCTTAATGCCATACTCCTGCTCTCTACCCATACCCCTTGATGCCTTTAACAGTCCAGAAATCTATCTATTTCCTTCCTAAATATATTTAGTGACCTGACCTCCACAGCCTTCTGTGGTAGAAAATTCCACAGGTTCACCATCCTCTTAGTGAAAAAAGTTTCTCCTCATCTCAGTCCTAAATGGTCTACCTCGTAACCTGAGATTGTGACCTCCTGTTCTAGATCCCCAGCCAGAGGAAATATCATCCCTGCATCCAGTCTGTCCAACCCTGTCAGAATTTTAGACGTTTCAATGAGATCCCCTCTCATTCTTCCAAACTTCACTGAATACAGGCCTAGTCGGCCCAATCTTTCATCATATGACGATCCTGCCATCCCAGGAGTCAGTCTGGTGAACTTTTGCTGCAGTCCCTCTATGGCAAGTATATCCTTTCTTAGGTAAGGAGACCAAAATGGTACGCAATACTCCAGGTGTGGTCTCACCAAGGCCCTGTATAGCTGCAGTAAGACATCCTTGTTCCTGCACTCAAGTCCTCTTGCAATGAAGGCAAGCATACTATTTTCTACCTTAACTGCTTGTTGAAACTGTATGCTTGCTTTCAATAATTGGTGTACAAGGACATCCAGGCCCCTTTGTGCATCACCATTTCCCAATCTATCACCATTTAAATAATACTCTGCCATTCTGTTTTTCCTACCAAAGTGGATAACTTCACACTTATCCATGTTATACTGCATCTGCTATGTTTTTGCCCACCCACTCAACTTATCTAAATCACCTTGAAGCCCCTTAACATCCTCCTCACCACTTACATTCCCACCTAGTTTTGTGTCATCAGCAAACTTGGAAATATTACATTTGGTTCCCTCATCCAAATCATTGATATATATTGTCAATAACTGGGGCCCAAGCACTGATCTACAGTACCCTACTAGTCACCGCCTGCCATTCCGAAAAAGGCCCATTTATTCCTACTCTCTATTTCCTGTCTGCTAACCAACACTCAGTCCATGCCAATATATTACCCCAATCCCATGTGCTTTAATTTTGCACAATCCTCTGATATGGGACTTTATCAAAAGCTTTCTGAAAATCCAAATACAACACATCCACTGGTTCTCCCTTATCTCTTCTGCTAGTTATGTCCTCAAAAAACTCCAGTAGGTTTTTCAAATATGATTTCCCTTTCATAAACCCATGTTGACTTTGTCTAATCCCATTGATATTTTGTTGTCCTGTTATCACATACTTGATAATAGACATTAGCGTTTTCCCTACCGGTCTGTAATTCCCTGTTTTTTTCACTCCCTGCTTTTTAAAAAATCATGGGGTTACATTTGCCACCCTCCAATCTGCCGGGACTGTTCCAGAATCTACAGAATATTTATATTTATATCACACTATTGAAGTGCTCAAGGTCAATTGTGGGAGATGGAGGCAGTGAGGGGAAGAGAAGAGGGAGTTGAGAGGGTGGCAAGTTAACTTGTTCAATGTCGCATTTCAAATCCAAACCTGCTGCATTTCTGGTAAAATCTTGGGATGTGGGTAGAGAAAAATGCAGGATGGTCCCGAATGTGGACTGGCAGTGTCCAGCAGTTGTACTGTGGAGCCAGGTGAGAGATGCTGCCATTCTACCTATTTCCAACACACTGTTTCCCAATAACTTGTGCTGAATGTGGCCCATGCCATGTGCTAGACCGTCAGATCAGGCTCACCAAAAAAAATGGATTTGATACTTCTGCTTTGAGTCATTAGGTCAGCCTGTGGTTCTCTGTCTGGAGGATTAGGCTGCCGCTCTCAAATTTTATTGCTGGGTGGACATCTCTACTGTCTGTCCTCAGTATAATAATGACCCCTCCACAGCCCAACATTGGGGTCTAAAAGATGTTGCTGTTGACAGCTCTAAATGGTGAAGCCAGAACCAGCAGAAATATGATGGGCCAAAAGGCCTCCATCTATGCTGTAAATGTTGTGAAACAAATACTGACTGGACTGATGGAGAGTAAAACATGTTTATAGTTAAGAAAGTTTGATGTGTAATTAAGAGAAAGGCCCAAACTAGGTTAATTATCACTTAATTTCACTATCTAAGCGACCAGGAGCAAACTGGGAGAAGGACTGACGTTAATAACGTGAGATTTGTAAAGCCATTTCCTATTTTTGTAATTTGAGCATATTTTTTATAATGCTCTAGAGTATGGTTTGTGAATGACATGGGGTGTATCAGCGATTAATTCTACAGGGATAGAAGACAGGCTGAGAATGCAGCGCACTGCAAATTGTATGGACAAACTTGTATTTTTATACCTCCGTTCACAACCTCAAGCACTTCCCAGCCAATAAATTACTTTTTGAGCTCTTGTCCCTGTTATAAAATAGGACACAGCATGGTTAAATTGAGCAGCAAGGTCCCTGAAACATTAATGAGATAAATGACCAAGTAGTATTATGTGATGTTTGAAGCATGAATGTTGTACAGGACACCAGGAACATTCCCCGCTTCTTCTTTTAAAATAATGGGATCCTTTACACCTACCTGAAAAGGAATGAGGGACCTCAGTTTAACATCTCTACCAAAACATGGCACCTCTGGCAGTGCCACGTTTTCTCAGTATTGCAATGAAGTGCTCATCTAGATTGTGGGCTGAAATTCCGGGAGTGGAGTCAATCCCACAATCTGCTGACTATGAGGTGAGAGTGGCATTAACTGAGCCATGGCCAACACCTACATGCTCGCATAGGGACCACAACCTCGGTAGAGGAAGGTAGTGGGGCAAACGTTCCTACTCCTGAGACTGTTGAATCACCTGGCAAATACAGTTCCCTTCCCGATTTTCCTGTATTTGCTGTGCCCAGGTGATCCAATAATCCAAGCACAGGAGCAGGAAAACCTTCCCTGCACTGTCCCTGACAATTTGATTTCTCCAGAGGCAGAAGAGGAGGCAGGGATTAGTATTTGTCTGTCTGTGTGCATGCGTGCGTTTTTGTGTGTGAGAGAGAGACACGTGTGCACTCTGTGATTCTGCTTTCTTTGGTTCCAGTTTGCTGTCTAATTCTGGATGCAGCAACTCTAGTGCGTGAAGCCACTGTCATATGTATGTCAGTGATGCTGATTGCAGAAACATTGAAAGGAGCTGGTGAGTTTCAAATGATGAAATTGTAACTAACAAATCAATTCTGAAAGCAATACCCTGTCAGGAATAATGTGATTAGGAGAGATAATTACACAGTCATTTTTACCACAATTTTCACTGGAAACTGTCAATTTATTGAAGCCTACAGTGCAAAAGGAGGCCATTTGGCCCGCTGTGGCTGCGCCAGCTCTTTGCTAGAGCAGTCCAAATCTAACCCCACTCTCTCCTCATAGCTTTGCATCTCCCTCTGTTTCAAATATTTATCCACTTTTTGCTTGAATGAGGTAGTAGTTCCTATCTCAACCCTGTGGTCAAGCATTCTATGCTTCACAAACTGCTGTGTAAAAGAAATTTCTTCTAAGCTGCATTTTCAGTTGAGCGACAGGTTTAAAGCAATGACCTGGAATTCTATAGGAAATAGAGTGTAGAAATAAGCCATTTGGTACAACCAGTCTCTGCCAACATTAATGTATCTCACAAACCTCGTCCCCATCCTTCCTTGTCTAACTCTTTTTGGCCTAACCCTTTAATTGCATCTATCTCTCAAGCTTGACCACCTTCCTCTTAAAAGGCATCCATAATATTTGCTTCATGAGTTCTACATTTTCTCCATTCCTTGTGTAAAGAATTTTCTACGACATTCCCTACTTGCTTCCTTGTCTTATTATTAATGACCTTGAGGTTTATTCTTCCCCATGTGGAAACAATGCCCGGGGTTTTCCACCCCGTCCACTGCCAGGATCTTCCAGTCCTGCCAAATGCCGATGGACTTTTGGCTGGCTTGCCGCATCCTCCGTTGTGGGTTCCGGCACAACTGGGCCGGAAAATCCCGGCCACTCTCTGTGTTTACTCAATTAAAATGTGTCCTAATTTCATAGGCCTCTAACAGGCCACACAGCAGCATTTTCTCTTCAAGAGAAAAGAGACCAACCTACTGACTTCCCAATTGAAATTGAGAAGGGCTCAAGGTTAATCTTGCTGTATTTTAGACGACTGGGTTCAGCGAATACAGGAGAATTGTGAGCAGCAATATAGACAATATAGAGTATGCAGGCCTCCCTGGAGCTGGTGTCTAGCACAGGGTAGAGGGAAGGTATGAGGTTCTGTTGACTCTGAGCCACTTGGTGTTCAGTTCAGTTGGTGGACAGCTGCGATCAAATTGATGTTTCGCCCATTTGGTTCGTGCCTCATGTGTGGGGGAGAGGACAGTAAGCAGGAGAATATGTTTGAATGCAGCTCGCTCCTTCAACCAACATAAGAAAGAACGTGTTCCATTGGAGAATTGGATCACTATCCGAAAAGGAAAAACGTGCAGGGCTACAGGGAAAAGGCAGGAGAGCAGCTCTAAGTGAACTGCTCCAGTGACGGCCATAAGAACACAAGAAATAGGAGCAGGATTAGACCAGAAGGCCTGTCGAGCCCCCAACACCATTCAATACAATCATGGCTGCTCTTACGGTTCAACTCTATTTTCACGCCCACTCCCCGTATCCTTTAATTCGCAGAGAGATCAAAAATTTGTCTATCCCAGCCTTAACTGTATTCAATGATGGAGCATCCACAACCCTCTGAGGCAGAGAATTCCAAAGATTCATAACTCTTTGAGTGAAGTAATTTGTTCTCATCTCAGTCCTAAATGATCAGCCCCTCATCCTCAGACTGTGCCCTTGTGTTATAGATTCCCCAACCAGCGGAAGCAATCTCTCAGCATCTACCTTGTCAAACTCACTCAGAATTTTGGAAGTACTGGTGGAGCCTATGGGACCCAAGGGGGTTGGGGAGACAAACCTGTACTTTTATGTCTTGAGTCTGAGTTCACTCGTCAAGTAAACTCGAACCGCATGCATTCATATACACGTGTTTGTTGATGCTCGCTATCAATAATGGAGAGAGACCGACCTAAGAACAAACTGATTGTTTATTGCAACAGAAGGCAGAGCACCAAATCCTTGCATGCTCCCGCAACCACCGCGAGCTTCAGACTTACAGTTAACCAGTAGCCCGCACTGTACAGTGATTGGTCAGTGCTGTCACATGGTTAGTCCACTTGCATTCTCTTAAAGGTACACGATACTCCACATCCCTCCTCCGTAATGAAAAAATACAGTTGACAAACTTAATAACATGAACTATTTACATAATAACTATCTACAAATCGCGCCTCCTAGGAGGCTTTCTCGGACGCATTGAGCGCCGCAGTTCAACAACCTCGGCTGGTATTTCCGAGACTTCCTTTTCAGGGGTTGGTTGTCCACTAGGTTCCTCGGTGGAAATTGGCAGGTTTGTCTCCCCAACACCCTCGAGTCCCACAGGCTCCACCAGTACTTCCAAATCATGTGAATTGTCCTCTACCTGCGGAACAGGCTCAAGCATAGTTGAAGACTGCATTTCTTCTTGTGGGGCTGGCGTTCTTTTGCCGAGATGATCCACGTGTCATCTAATTTTTTTGGCCGTTTACCAATACATTATAGGAGAGTGATCCAGTTACTGCGCTCACCTCGCCTAACAGCCAATTGGGCCCATCTCCAAAGTTTTTCGCAAGGACCCCATTTCCCACCGTGAAAGTTCTTTTGCGACCATGACCATCATGCCTGATCTTGGCTTTTCTCCAAATTTCTCTTAATTCGGCCGGATAAGGGTCAGGCAAGTGTGGAAGCATCTCTTCATTAGTAGTTTTGCAGGGGCAATGCCAGTCGTTGTGTGTGGTGTGGTCCGGCATGTGAACATGAACCGGGACAATCTCGTGCTGATGGAATCCCCTTCCTGCCATCTTTTTCATCCCAGATTGAAAGGTTTGGACTGCCCGCTCAGCCATGCCATTTGATGCTGGCTGGTAGGGTGAGGTTTTGTATGGGTAATGCCGATAAGAGTCGTGAACCTGTGGAACTCCCCGCTGGTAAAAGCGGTCCCATTATCAAACACGAGGACCTCCGGCAACCCACGCACTGCAAAACTCTGCTGCAAACAGTCGATGGTGACAGCCGCCGTGGGAAAGTGGTCTTCATAGACGTCCATCCATTAGGAGTGGGAGTCAATCAGTAAAAGGAACATTGTGCCCAAGAAGGGTCCCACGTAATCGACGTGGAGGTGCACCCATGGCCTCCCCGGCCATTCCCGTGGGTGCAATTGAGCTAAGATTGGCGGGGGGGCGGGGGGGAGCTTTTGCACCTGCTGGCATTGAGGACAGCTTTTGACCAGGGTTTTGGTATGCAAGCCCATGCCTGGTCGCCATAAATAGCTGCGTATGAGCACCTTCATTCTGCTAATGCCCGGGTGCTATGTAGCTTGGCTAATAACGGCCTTTGCCCCCTCGGGGACACGCTAACCCTTGCTCCACAGAGTAAATGCCATCCTGGCAGGAGAGTTCATATTTGAGATCAGATTAGGGCTTCATCTCCTTGGATTTAGATCCACCTGACCAACCATTCAAGACCTGCTCCTGAATATTAGATAATAGTGGGTCCTGGCTTGTCTGCCCATGGATTTGTCTGACCTGAACGGGGGAGGAATCCAGAAAATTTAGCACTAAGACCAGTCCCTGGGGAATCAGAGCTTCCCCATTATTAGCTGGCAGGGGAAGGCTGCTTAGTGCGTTGGCATGTGCGATTTGACTACCTGAACAGTGAACAAAAGTGTATTTGTAGCTGGGTAATATTAGTGCCCATCTCTGGATGTGAGCTGATGCGATAGGGGGTATTGCTTTATCTTCAAATAATCCCCGTAGAGACTTGTGGTCGGATATAATATGGGAATGGCGACTGTGAAGATATTGATTAAACTTCCGGACGCCGAACACAATAGATAAACCCTCTTTCAATTTGGGAATATCATCTCTCTGTGACACTGAGTGTGCGAGATGTATAACCAATGGATCGCTCTGAGCCACCCACTATCCGATGTGAAAGGGCAGCCCCTATTCCATAAGGGGACGCATCACACGTTAAAATTAATTCCTTCTCAGGGTCAAAGTGGACCAACAAGGTTGACGATCTTAACAATCGCTTCACTTTCAGGAAGGCATCCTGGTGCGGGCCTTGCCAACTCCATTTCTGGTTCTTCTTAAGCAGGCCGTACAATGGGGCCGCACGATCGAGAGATTTGGGAGGAATCGGCCATAGTAGTTTACCAGGCCTAAGAAAGCCTTAAGGTCGGTGGTATTCCTCGGGCCAGGTGCCTCGCGAATGGCCTGGACCTTTTCTTCCACAGGATGCATGCCCTGTGCATTAACCTTGTGGCCCAAGTAAACTGCCTCCTTAGCTTAGAACAGGCACTTCAATAGTTTAGATTTGCTAAGTGTTCATTGTCAGTCAGTCCTGTGACCAATACGCCACCAAAGTAAACGATAACATGGAGCAATCCTTGAAGCGAATTTTCATCTTTCTTTGGAAAATAGCACATGCCGAGGAGACCCCAAAGGGCAGACGTGTGTATTGATTCAATCCTCGGTATGTATTAACGGTGACAAACTCCCTAGTGTCCTTTTCTAATTCTACCGGCTGGTAGGCATTGTTCATGTCTAATTTTGAATATGTGGTGCCCCCTGCCAACTTCAAATACAATTCCTCAATCTTGGGTATTGGGTGTCTCTCAACTTTGTCCGCTTCATTGACAGTTAGCTTATAGTCACCACATAAACGCACGCTTTGGCCCGGCTTCAGTACGGTGGGTGCAGCGCACTGAGAAAATTACACTGGTTGTAGGGTGCCCATTTTTTCCAGTGTATTCGGTTCGGTTTCAACCTTGTCCCATAGAGCACAAGGGACTGGTCTGGCTCTTATTAATCTGGGGGTTGTGTTTGGGTCTACATGGATTTGGACCTGTAGCCCTCGAATCCTTCCTAACTCGACATTGAAAACTGAAGCATACTTTTGCAACAATTCCTGTAAGTCTCACATTGTAATGTGAAAGATTTCGGCACATATCAATTTAATCTTTTCAAGCCAGTTGTGGCCTATTAAGCTGGGGCCCTCTCCAGCTACCATTATCATGGGCAGCCTTTCAGATTGATCTCCATACATCACCAAGACTTGACATAACCCTTTCAGTCTTATTTCTTCAACCGTGTATGTTCTCAGTTTAGTGTCCGAAACTTCCAATCTTAAAGGATGGCTTCCTTAATTCATGTATCTGAATGTATGTTCTCCAATGACAGACATCAATGTTCCAATATCAGCTTCCATCTTAATGGGCTGTCCATTAACTATAATGACTACATGGATTGGCTCAGTTCTACTTTCAGGCTATGTAAGGAATAGATGTCTGATTCTATTTCTTCTGGTTCTTCCATGAGGTATATTTCACGATTTCTCCCTGTGTCTTTAAAATGCTGTCTCAGCCGATCTCTGCAGTGCCGCATTATGTGACCATAGCGGTGGCAGATAAAGCATTTGACTTGTTTGAATTGTCGATCGCCCACTGGATGCCTGGATCCCTTTCTCCCATTCATTTTGTGGGTTTTCACTGTAGTACTGCTGTTTTTTAATGACCTGTACATAGGGGGTGTTTCCCGCCTTTCTGTAGGCTCCCATGTTTTTGCGCCTTCTGTTGCTGATCTACCCCGCCCTACCAGATTGACGGCACCATGTTGTGTATCTTTTATAATTTCCAAATTTCTAAAGGCACTCTTCATTGCTGTGGCTAATTGTAATGCCTTATTGAATTCTAGATTAGCTTTGGCTAGCAAACGCCTTTGAATAGTCTCATCTCCAATCCCGCATATCAGTCGGTCTCTCAACATCACTAATAGATGTTCTGAATTTGCAATGTTCAGTTAATGCCTTTAAAACAGCAACATAGTCAGCTATTGTCTCCCTTGGAAGCCTATTCCTTGATTTGAACTTGAAGTGCAGCATAGTGACTGAGGGTTTGATCTCAGGTGGATTTGTACAATTTTTATTAACTCGTCGGGGGTTAGGTGACGTGAGTCTGTGGATCAGCCCGTACGTTTTGCTCCTGCATGAGAACAAAAGAATCGCCCTCTCCTTTTCCTCCCCCTACTGAGACCAGTCATCTGAAATGGGGTCAAATGGATCGACACGCCCGAACTGCAGCATTGTGATCAACTGCAAGGGGACTGCGCTTCCGATGGGCTTCCCAGTTAATGGTGAATTCAGGTGTTTGGCTTACCGCAGCTTTCTTGACAGCACATCAATTGATTGGTGTTTTGCCTTCCACAGAGTTACCCTTCCTCTGGCGTCTTTTATCATTTTCTGTCCATAGCATTTGACTTGCATGCACCACGTTAAATGATTGCGGCTTTAAAGGCAGTCAACTTTATTTTAAACTCGGGCTGTCTCCGCACCTGTCGGCGTTTCTGTGCTGAATTTGTGTTTCCTGTGCTTTGAGTTTTGGTGGGATCCCCATGATCGTGAGTCGTCTTCTCTTTTAACTTTGTGAAACTTTATTCCTGTTTGTGGAAAAGAATCACAGCGATTCCTTCTCCCTTTTCTGGGCGATTCTGCAGTGTTTTTCCCTTTTTACTCCGCAGACTCTCCTGGTGTTGGACGTCCCTCACTTCGGGAGACCCAGCAGCCTCATGGTCCAATGGGGCCTTTCTTTATTTTCTGTTTAATTTTAAAACTGCAGCACTGCTTTCTGCTCTGACCATCTATTTTATTACTTAAGTACTGATTCTCTTTCTAATGATTTGCTCATACATCTTGTGGATTCTCACTCAGGGGCCTTACAGTTTTGCTATTTTAATCTTCGTTGCCAGTTTTATGTCTTGGGTCTATCAGTTCGCTAGCCAAGTAAACATGAATTGCACGCTTTCATATACACTTGTTAGTTGATGCTCACTATCTATAATGGAGAGAGACTGACATAAGATCAAACTTTGATTGTTTATTGCAACAGAAGGCAGAGCACCAAATCCTTGCATGGTCCCACAACCACCTCCAGCTCCAGACTTACAGTTAACCAGTAGCCCACACTGTACAGTGATTGTTCAGTACTGTCACATGGTTAGCCCACTTGCATTCTCTTGAAGGTACATGGTACTCCACTTTACCACAGTTTCAATAAGATGGTCTCTAATTCTTCTAAACTCCAGAGAATATAGGCCCAATTTACTCAGTGTCTTATTGTAGGACAACCCCCTCATTCCAGAGGACAATTTAATGAGCCCTTGCTGTACCGCTTCCCATGTAGGTGTATCCTTCCTTAAATGTGGAGACCCAAACTGCACACAGTATTCAAGCTGCGGTCTCACCAAAACTCTGTACAATCGCAGCAACTCTTCTTTATTCTTGTACTCCAATCCCATTGCAATAAAGGCCAACATGTCATTTGCCTTCCCAATTGTTTGCTGCAACTGCATGCTGACACTTTGTGTCCCTTGTACAAACAGCCCCAAGTATCTTTGGATATCAACACTTGTAGGTTTCACATCTTTAAAAAAATATTTTGCTTTTCTAGTCTTATGACCAAAGTGAATAACTTCACACTTTCCTGTATTATACTCCATCTGCCACCTTTTTACCCATACACTTGACCTGTCTATATCTCTTTGCAGCTTCTCTCTGTCCACCCCACAACTTACCTTCCCATTTAGCTTGGTATCACCAGAAAACTTAGATACATTACTCTCTATCTCTTCACCTAAATCATTATGGATTGTAAATAGCTGAGGCCCCAGCACTGATCCTTGTGGCACTCACTATTCACTGCCTGGGAACTTGAAAAAGCCCCGTTTATGCCCACTTTTCTTTCTGTCTGTTAACCAATCCTCTATCCATGCTAAAATATTACTCCCAATCCATGAGCCATTATGTTGCCTATTAATCTTTTGTGTAGCACTTTATTACATGCCTTTTGTAAATGCAGGTATACTGCATCTATTGGTTCTCCTTTATCTAGCTACACTCTCAAAAATCTCTAATAAATTTGTTAGACAGGATTCCCCATTAGTAAAACCATGTTGACTTGTTCACATCATACTATGCTTTTCTAAATGCATTGTTAATATTGCCTTCATAATAGATTTTAGCATTTTCCCAACAACCTGATGCCAGGCTAATTGGCCTGTGGTTCATGTTTTCTCTCTCCCTCCTTTCTTGAAGAGTGGGGTAACATTTGCCAACTTCCAATCTAATGCGACTGTTCCTGAATCAAAGGAATTTTGGAAAGTCATAGCCAGCACATCCACTATCTCTGCAGCTATCTCTTTTGGAACCCTAAGGTGTAGGCCTTCAGGCCCTGGGGATTTGTCCGATTTTAGTGCCTTAAGTTTTGCCAATAACTTTTCTTTGCTGATATTAATTTCCTTCATTTCTTCACTCTTTTTTAGTCCCTGGGTTACTGTTTATTTTATTTCAGGTATGAAACTTGTGTCTTCTACTATGAAGACTGAACAAATATATTTTTTGTCTATGTAGCTGCCCTTTCCTTATTCCCCATGGTAATTTCTCCTGTCTCTGCTTCCAAGAGGCCAATGTTTACTTGAGCTACTCTCTTCCTCTTTATATACTTACAAAAGCTCTTGGAAAACCTGTTTTTATATTTCTGGCGAGTTAACACTCATTCTACTTTTTACCTTTTGACCAACCAGGCCAGCCGTACATGATGGGCCAATTGGCCTCCTTTTGTGCTGCAACAGTTCTATGATTCTAAAACACTTGGGCCTTATAAATATTTGTTTGTTTCCTAGGCTAGGATATAATCTTTAGTTGAAGCAAATTAATTCCAAATCAGAATTAAACTACTCTTTATTTTTGCACCACATTAGTGGTGCATGTTTTGGTGCTGTGAATTTTTGACAAAGTACTTTGTTCATATGTAATGTAATGATTATCTACATTTCTATTACTTTTACTTTATCAAGCAATTATATGTAGCATAACGCTGTCAATTCTTACAATAATGTAGATTGAGTGCCTTCGCTTGTCTGTCCTGATCAGTAGTATCTAGTTTGTAAGTGTTCAAGGGAATGTGTGTGAGAAGCTAACTGTGTTGTTCATGACACCATCACCTGATTAAATAAAGCAATGTTTTTTTTAAAGCAAGCTTTAAACAGATTGACCCACTCCCCCATTAAATAGCAGATATGAGAATGCTGTACAAATGTCAGGCTTTCCTCTTTAGCATACAGAGCTTAATTCAAAAGCACCAAGGGCAAATTCGAACATGTGCTGCCCACGGCTTTCTATCAACTATAAAACTCATGGACAGAAATTGGTGACAGCCTGTCCTCAGATTTATAATAGCTGTTCCAAGTGAATGGAACTCTCGTGCCTGTCTATAATTCTGATTTAAGATTAATTATATCCCAGTCACCAAGTATCAAAGTTATATTTATTAAAGTAGATCTCCTGTGGCATTGCTCACAGTACGTCAGTTGTTGCACTGTCTACAAGTATGTCCCCCATTTCCCTTCATATTTTTCTACGCACTCTTGTATCCCACTCCATGTTCACCCATGCCTCCTCACCCACTCGCCTACACGCCATATACCTTCACACCCCCAAACTCACTCACCCAGTATCCACAATGAACAAACATTGGGAAGTCTTAGAGATACTCAAAACTGTCAAGGTAAACAAACTCACATTCCCTTGACTGCTGTTTCAACAACACCTGCTGAACTGAATTCAGTAGTGGGGTTTGGACTTCAGCCGAGCAATAACCATAACAATATAATCATAATGGGATTGCATTGTACAGTTGTATAAACAAAGCCTCCAGTGCTGTACACATTAAAACCTTTGAAGCCATTGAAAGAGCTCAGCCATCTGACCTAAAAGCAAGAGAATGGATGTCTGAGCTGTAAATCAATGAAAAGATTTAATCACAGGGTAGAATTGACATGTCAAATCTGATTATCAGTACTTTTTAATGCAGTAAAGCATTTTATCCATTCAATAATGTGCTCTAATGCATCTGAACACTTTTCAACTTCAGCAGCTGCAAGGGGAGAGGTGGTGGCATAGTGGTATTTCCACTGGACTAGTATTCTAGAGAACCAGGGTAACGCTCTGGGGACCTGGGTTCAAATCCCAAATTTGAATTCAATTATTATCTGGAATTAAAGTCTGATGATGACCAGAAAATTATTGCAGTAAAAAACCATCGGGAAGGAAATCTGCTGTCCTTACCTGGTCTGGCCTACATGTGATTCCAGACCCACAGCAACGTGGTTGACTCTTAAATGCCCTCTGAATGAGGGCAGTCAGGGATGGGCAATAAATGCTGGCCTAGTCAGCGAAGTCCACATCCCATGAACAACTTTAAAGAAAACATTGGTTAATTTAAAGGTCACTTACCTCTTAAGAACAAAGCATGTATTAAAAATGTATTTAACTTATATATACAGCGTTACGTTATGACATGTGAAATTGTCAACACCTTTTGAACCTACCTGTTGGAAGGTTTCCGACTCCAGACTAGTGTTTCCCCCATGATTCATGACGCCTCTGAGCTGGCACAAATCATGTTGCTTTCAGAATCCTGCCAGAATCTATCAAAATTGCAGGAGGTCTAAAATTCCTACTCCCGCAATGGAGCCGGCAATGTCGCTATTGCTACTTGTGGACTCGTGATCCGTCCCATTTCCACGCTAATCAAAATGGTTAGTGATGGGAATGGGGGCTGGACTTCCACAGGTGGGACCGGAATCCATAGCCACCCGCCCAACACGGGTTTACCCGTGTCAGGGCAGGAAAACTCATCCCTCGGCTCACGGGGCCCCAACATCTTAATTGCTGTCAAATAAATGCTTGGTGCATTCGAATGAGGAGCCAATGAAGAAACTGCACACGATCTGACCCTGGCATTTTCATTCCCTGGAGAGTTTTCCCATACACCCCAAATGCCAACAGCTATTTTTTCTAATGCTTTTTTAAAAAAAGCCCAATAGAAACATTTGAAATGTGACGAACAAGGAACGTTTACTGCTAACTGAAGTTTTCAGCGCTCCTCCCCACCCTGAAAGGGAGCATATGAAAATTCTGCCCAACGGCTCATGTTTTCAGGTAGTTAAGATCGATGATTGGAAATCGGAAAGAGAAATGCATCATTTTGTGATGCATGCGCCCAATTGTGTCCGGATTGCCCTGGCCAGTCACTTTATTACAATAAACGAGATTGAGGCACATCCAAACAAATGCACTGGTGAGAATAATACAAACTGCAAGTGTTGGAAGCCAAGGATTTCTAATGGAATGTTATAACTGAGAGGCCTTTAATGAGGGTACAGCTAATGAGCTATGTCCGATATACATGTCAAAAAATATGTTACATTATTATACTGAGTCTTTGAAATAATATGATTAGAAATACAATGTGCGTATTTATATGATGATATCTATTGCAGGTAAAGGATGTGAGCCAGCAACCCATCCACAAATAATTTTAATTCTCGTCGTGGCGATGCTACTCACTTTCCCTTTGATCGTGTTAACACTTTGCGGCATACGTAAGTATTGTGGATGCAGTTACGGGTTGTATCAAAACTGTTGTAATGAACACAAAGTGCTATGGCAGGGACTGAGACTGGCTGTGATTTTCCACTTTAATGACTCCCGGTGATCACTGGGTGAGCATATTAACAAATTCTGTACCGCCAGCCATGGCTATCCAACCTCTTATTTTTACCAAGTAAAAAAACATTACGGTCTGGGAATTTACTGATATTAATGCCTGGTTTGTGTTAAGAGTGCTGAAGTGGGCAATCCTGCTCCAGGTTCTTCATTCCATCATTTGTTATTGGGATTTTGTTATATGTGTGAAAGAACTCCATTTACTACCCTGACCGTTTGAAAGCTTGGCGCTCTGAGATACTTTATAATAGTCTGCTTGGGTGTGGGTTGGCTGGAGAATGTAATTTTATGGTTTGTACTAGATTAGGCCCTTTGACCCAGTGCCACCAGGCTCCTGTGAGTTTATGATCGGGAGTTGACCTGTAACGTGTTGGGCAGATGTTGGTTTCGGATCGCTATGTTGTAAAGAAGTCTCCATAGTGTTCTGTGGGTTAACTGCAAGTCTTTATTAACTACAAGAACTATTTACACATGTACAGTAAAGGGTACAAGCTAGGAACTGTCTCCATGCTTTGGCCTATACATGGCTCTGCTCAACACCACACTGACCCTGGGTCTGGGTCATGTACCTTCTTTCATCACTGTATGGGGGGGTACTGTACTCAGTCCCGCATTAATCCTCTACATGCCAGACCTTTATGCTACGGACTGCACAATATCCAGTTATATGATAGTTGACTTGGGAGTCGTAACAATGAAATTGTTGTGTGAAATGGATGCTTAATTTTGCACAGACAACCACATCTGTCTCCAGTCTTCTGAAAAGCCAAGTGAAGAGCACTCCTGTGCACTATAGCCAATTACTAACCAATGCATTGGTTTATTTTGGAAAAGGTGTAGACTAGAGCATTCTCACCTATTTTCGAATGCTCCTCATAACATGGTAACTAAAAGCATTCACAATCTCCCTGTTAGCAGCTACTCAATTAGTGTTCTTCTGAATAAAGCGAAATAGTGAAATCATTTTAGCCAATTGCGGCCTTTGTTTTTCTCAGCTGCTCCCAGAACCTACCGTCGTTGCGTATTATAGGACTTGAATTTGCTGTAGGGTATTTTTAACACTTTTCCTCTATGACTCGTACGACTCCAGTACATGGCAGTAGAGATCAGGGAAGACGTAATACTGTTGAAAAGAGAGGATTGCTTTGAGGGAGCAAGGAGAGAATCCATTTGGTTAGAGGGAAGAACTTATCAGCCATCCCAGAAGCTACTGAATTGGAGTGGAAGCAAGTCATCCTTGATCCTGAGAGATTTCCTAAGAAGAAGGAAACAGGATAATGTCTCGGGTTTTGAATTGACACTTGAGATACATGCATTTCTGTGAAATTGCTTTATTTGTCACTTCAGCAGAGGCATTAAAATAAGCAGATAAACAATGTAATTGGCAGGAATGCTTCATATGAGCTGTTAAACCTTGGTACATTATATGGTAAAATATAAAGCGCTTGGAAAAGAATTGACAGCCTGATATTTTGATCATCAATTTATTGAAAAGCTTTGCTCAGTAAATTTTTTCATCAATACAACTCATTGTATGTTCACATCAATAGGTAATAAAAGGAAGAAAAAGGGACATCAGAAACCCAGCCTACATGTCACAGTGGATGTGGAGTAAATATTGGGATCAAGTACAATTGTAAGTTAAGAATACAGCTGTTTCTCTGAACCCTTCTGTTAATGAGCCCTCCTGTAGTTTTCATAGTATTATAGTCAGAAATGGGAGATACCGTTTCATTTTCCTGTTAAAGAGTATTTTTATGGAGAATGAGCAAATGTCCTAATATCTGTTGAGCAAAATGGATGCATGCAACAGTGCTGACTGCAGGCAAAGGTGTTTGATCCTTGTAACGTGTAGATAAAGGAGATTTTTTATCCAAAGCTAAGCTTCATTCAATATCTGAGAGGGGAATGAAACAAAATCAAATCCCTCCTTTTAGGCAAAATGTACAAGACTGAATTATATTCAAGATATCAATGCCAGAATTTGCAATAAATGCCCTCTTGATAAGAGCCTCAGCTTTAGAAAATAGGAGAAATACTGTAGGTTTGCATGTATAGAGAGGATTTAACTGTATTAAACACCATGTTTCTTTATTTGTTCATGGGATGTGGGCATCGCTGGCTAGGCTAGCATTTATTACCCATCCCTAATTGTCGTTGAGAAGGTTGTGATGAGATGCCTATTTGAACCGTTGCAGTCCCTGTGAAATTTGGGATTTTGACCCAGCGACAGTGAAGGAATGGTTATATACTTCCAAGTCAGGATGGTGAGTGGCTTGGAGGGGAACTTCACATGTGTCTGCTGTCGTTCTCCCTCTAGATATAGTTGGTCATGGGTTTGGAAGGATTCCTAGCCGCAGGATTGCTAGACTCTGATCTGCTCCTGTAGCCACAGTATTTATATGGCTAGCCCACTTCAGTTTCTGGTCAATGGTAACCCCAAGATGTTGATAGCGGGGGATTCAGTGATGGTAATGCCATTGAATGTCAAGAGGTGATGGGTAGATTCTCTTTTGTTGGAGATGGTCATTGCCTGGCACTTGTGTGGCACAAATATAACTTACCACTAGTCGGGGCAAGCCTGGATATTGTCCCGGTCTTGCTGCATTTGCACTTGGACTGCTTTGGTATTATTACATTATCCATAATAATATTTATGGTTAAACCAAAATGTTATGGTTTACAAAATAAATTTGACAAAACTTATCAAATGTTGATGAAAGTAATGAGGTGGATGTTGTCTATATGGATTTTAAGAAAGCCTTTGACAAAGTACCACATAAAAGATTGGTTAACAAAGTTGAGGCTTGTGGAATAGAAGGATTAGTGCCCAATTGGATAAAAAAAAAGTAGCTTTAGGTGAGAAAGCAAAGATTCATGGTAGATGCTTGTTTTTCGGGCTGGATGATGGCAGACAGTAGAGCTCTCGAAGGATCAATGCTAGGAACGCTGCTTTATTTGCTACTTATAAATGACTTGGATCCTGCAAAATTGAGTGGAAATTCAAGTTGTTCTGATGATACCAAATTTGAGAGTTCAAGAAGTGAAGATGATACAAATTGCCTGCAAAGTGACATAGATAGGCTGGCAGAATAGGCAGGCAAGTGGCAGGTAGAGTTTATTACAGAGAGGTCTGAGGTGATGCATTTTGCAGAAGGGGTAGGGAGAAGGAATATAAACTTAATGGCACAATTCTAAAGAGGGTGTGCAAGAATAGAGAGACCTGGGTGCATGTCTATCGATCTTTGCTAACCACTCTCCCAATATGTCCTGCTACCTTCAAATCTTATGGAATCTTGGGCTTCCTAAATAGAACCATTGAATACAAAACCAGAGGAGCTATGCTGAACCTTTATAAAGGTCTGGTTAGCTCCCAGCTCGAGTATTGCATCCAGTTCTGGTCATCACACTTTAAGAAAGATGTGAAGCTACTTGAGAGGGTGCAGAGGAGATTTACCAGAATGGTTCCAAGGAGAAAAGGGTTTCAGTTTCTAGGTATATTGGCAAGGCTGAGGTTGTTCTCCTTGGAGCAGAGGAGATTCAGGGGAAAGTTGATAGATGTGTACAAGATTATGACGGACTTGGATATGTAGACAAGGAAAAACTCTTCCCATCAGCTAATGGTACATGACTGGGAGACACAGCTTTTAAGATTCTGGGCAAGAGATGCAGGGATGATGTGAGGAAGAACTTATTTACACAGTGAGTGGTAATGACCTGGAACACACTGCCCATGAGAGTGATGGGAATGGAAGCAATCAATGATTTCAAAGGGAAACTGGATGGGAACTTGAAGGAAATAAACTCACAGGACTACAGGGATTGAGCAGGGGCGTGCGACTGACTGGATTGCTCCACAGGGAGCTGACATGTACTCGATGGATAGAATGGCCACCTCTTGTGCTTTAAATGACTTTGAGCTGGACTTTATTGCGCTCCGCTGGGCATGTTTTCAGCAGAGGGGCACATAAAATATAGCTAGTCCGCAGCCATCCGCCCACCCCCTGACCCAGTCCCCATAATGTGATAACCTGGCAGGCGCCAAAATGAGCAGCCCGCCCACCATTCTTAAAAAAATATAACGGACAATTGAGGTAGTGAACAAGCCAATTGACCCAAATATTAAACAAATACAGAAAATGCTGGAAAAACTCAGGTCTAACAGCATCCGTGGAGAGAAAGACAGAGTCAACGATTCAAGTCCATATGACTCTTCATCAGAGCTGAAGAAGCTTCAGAGCTCTGAAGAAGAGTCACACAGACTCGAATCGTTAACTCTTGTCTTTCTCTCCACTGACGCTGTTTGTCCTGCTGAGTTTTCCCAGGCATTCCCTGTTCTTGTTTCGGATTTCCAGCATCTGCAGTATTTTGCTTCGACCCAAATATTCCGTTGCCCAAGCCCATAATACGGCTGTGTGGGCAGGCGGGCAAGATTCAGATGCTGTTTTTCAAATAACTTTATTTATAAGTGGGCATCAGGTGGCACAACACCTCCCACCACCCCCTCCTGCCCACCCCTCCCTCCCTCCCTCCCCCCCCCCCCATAAAAGATGATATCCCCCTTTTGTCCCTTTCTGCCTTCCGACCTCGCCTCCAAAACCCGTCTCTCCGTCCTCGTCCTCCTCCCTAGGGTGCCCGATTCCTTTCTGTCCCAAAGTCCAGGTCTTATTTCAGTCAGAGATTCATTGCTCTCCTTGTGCTGCTGGGACTGCTAGAGCCGCCAGCCAATCAGATTGGCCAGTAGTTCTTGAGGGCGGGACTTCCTCCCACCGAGGGGCGCAAGTCGCAGCTCAGGTAGCTGAGGCTGCCCGGAGCACAGGATTGCTGCAGAGGAACCTTATTCTTATGTTGCTCGCTTTGAAACCAACTTTTGCAAGGTTTTTGGGGGGGTGTGGCGAGCAATATGCCTCCCTGTAAAGCTCATCCCTATGTCTAAAAGGAAAACACTTTATTGAAAGTCTATTTTAAAGAGACAAATCAAATATATATTACCAAGTTTTACTAATTTGTTTTGCATTTATTAATTTGAGGGAAAAAGTCAACTGTTTTCAGACATTTTAATTCACTATTTTGTCTTTATTTTCTTTACCTTCAATTATCTCCAAGATCTATTTAAGGGCGTGTTCATGCTGTGAGTAATCTTCGCAGCGAAGAAAAGCCTGAACCGAGGGGCACTGTCACCATTGAAGAACTGCCTTATTTGCAGCAGCACCGCTCCCCAGGAAAATTGCCTTAAACATTACGCCACTGCTACTATTTAAAGGCAGTATTAAATTCAGAGTTTGAACACATGAGAAACAGCACTTTAACTCTGCAAGGCAGAATGTTCTGAGACTTTGTGCAAGCTGTGGGATTCACAGAGGATGGCTCATCAGAAATTAGCAGGTTCCTTCCCTACAATTTTTGTATCCATTAGCATTACTTTTAAATAACCTCTTCCATCCTGGTTAGTCTTCCCTTCCAGCTTCTCTCTCTCTCTCTCGACTCAATATACCACTATTTCTCTGTCTTTCCCTACTATTATACCAGGTCTGGGTCTATTCTGGCACTTATCACTGTGTTGTTGTCAAATTATAACCCCAACTGGCCTATCCTTCTTTGGCTACTTAGCTGCTCAGTTTTCCTGCCAGCCCTCTCCAGTGCTGGTGTTCATAACATCCCCAAACGCCTGGACTTTAATGAAGGATCAACTATCACCAATCCTTTCTGCGTTTCCCTCAGAATGTCGGTTTACTGACAAACCAGGTCTTTTGCCATCCAAAAGTTTATTGCCAATTATTTGTATTGATACCTGGTTAGCATATAGGTACAGCAAGCAATTAGGAGAGCAAATGGTATTTTGGCCTTTATATCAAGGGGAATGCAAGTTTAAAGAAGTGTTGCTAGTTTCCCAGGACTTTGGTGAGACCACAACTGGGATATTGTGTGTAGTTTTGGTCTCCACATTTAAGGAAAGATATACTTGCACTGGCGGGAGTACAGCCTCACCAGATTGGTCCTGGATGTGAGGGCTGTCCTATGATGAAAGGCTGAGGTAGGCTTATATTCTTTGACATTTAGAAAATTGAGAGGTGATCTCATTGAAACATTTAAGATTTTGGAAGGCTTGACAGGGTAAACACTGAGAGGCTGTTTGCCCTGACTGGAGAATCCGTAACTAGAATCTAGAACAAGGGGGTGCAGTCTCAGCACTGAGATGAGGAGAAATTTCTTCACTCAAAGGTTTGTGAATCTTGGAAATATCTCTATTTCAGAGGATGCTCCATTGTTGAATATATTTAAGGCTGGGATAGATTTTTGGTCTTTCAGGGAATCGAGGGATAAGCGGAGTAGGAAGATATGGAAAAGTGGAGTTGAAGCCAGAGATCAGCTATGATCATATTGAATGGCGGAGGAAGCTCAACAGGAAAGAATGGTCTTCTCTTGATCCAATTTCTTGTGTTCTTATATCAAAAGCCAGTTAACAGCAGTTGACAACAACTTTTCCTTTACTGCACTTGGCTGTATGTTCGACCAGCTGACCAGATTTTAAGAGCATACTCATCACCAAATCACACCAATTTCATCTCCAAGTAGCTCACTTTCCAACATTTTCATTTTTTTTACCATTTCGGTGCCACTCCAAGTCTTTCTGTTCATACACTCCCTCAAACTTTGCACTGAGAAAATCCTCGTCCTCTTGATTTGAACTTTCATCTTATTTCTTTTTCTTTATCTCCTCTCATGTCATTGCCCTCCTGTCCTAAACCTCACTCTCCAAATAAAAATGTTGTCCCCCTATTTTCATGGCCATCCCCTCGACCTCATCACCTCCTGTTGAATCCCTACTCGCGTCTTCCCAGTCATTGACTGGAAGATTTCTGATTCCTTTCCTAACCTCTTTCAAACCAATTCCTCCTGCACCTACCCCATAGACAAGCGCTTCCCCCAGTGAATTCACAGCTGTCCAACTTTTGGCCCTCCATTCGCTATGATATCTCAATCATTGTTGATTGACTCACCCCTGCTCTTACCTCTCCCTTCTAAACATATGTCCCTATATAAACTTCCACTATCCCCTGTTCCAGTTGTCCTCCCAGTGTAAACTACATTTTTACCACCTGAAGTCCAAGAGATTGCAAGCTTCCAAATGGCCATTCCGCATAGCCATTCACAGCCAGAGTACTGGATTGTGTCACCTGAAAGGGTGGTGGAAGCAGATTCAATAGTAACTTTCTGAAGGGAGTTGGATAAATAGTTGAAAAGGAAACTTGGCAATTCTGTGGCCAAAGAGCAAAGGAGTGGGGCTAACTGGGTAGTTCTAAGCGTGAGCCAGAACAGGCACAGTGGGCTGAATGGCCTCATTCTCCATGATGTATGATTCTATCTGGCTGGATCACTTCACGCTCTACTGAGCTTCGCTCTTCTTTACTCACACTATCCATTATTTGAGGATCATCCTGATTGGTAAAGCTTACTCCAGGTTTCAGTTTTCTACGAACAGCCTGCATAAGCGCTTTACCACTCCCCCCGTCCGCGGCAACCCGCCCCATCCCTGCACCGTCATTTCTCACAGCAAGTGGAAACAGCTCCTGCATTTCTTTGCTATTGTTTGAATCCATCCATTCAGCTGCTTCTTTTGTATCCCCCTTTGAGCCAGCAATTCCCCACAACTTCCTAACCTGTTATTTTCCCATTTTCCCCTCCCCTAGGCCATCTCAAAGAGCCTCTTCTCCACAGGAGTTTGTCTCGTCTCACTCATTTCAACTAAGCTTTTGACCATTCAGGTTCCTTTCCTGACCCCAAGTGACTTTGCAAATGATTCTCTCTGCTCTGACTCTTGTCTTTTTTCCAAAAAACAAATATCACTGCACCCCGCTCCCCATTCCTCCCCCCACCCCTCCCCCGCCCCAGAATAAAAGATCACCTTCAAATCCCCTTTTCCATGATCTTCAATGTTAACTTCCTTGGCATAGAAATTTGCCTTGGATGGTGGTGTAAAACAGGAGGTATTGGATCCACAGTATGTTCTTCACAGCATCTGCAGTGGAACAGAATATTAATCAATAGGATTAAATATCAGGAGCTGTGTGTACTGGGCAGCTGAACCGCTACCCCCTGTTATACACCACATCCAAGCAAATTTCAACCTACGAAATCCATGGGACCATGGGGGTTCTCCCTTCATCTCTAACCTTCATCAATATAGGCTTTTGTCACTCTTCCCAGCCCTCTCTCTCTCTGATTTTGGTCTCAAGCATTACTCCCCTCCCTGCAGGCCTCCACCCCCGTCCATTTCACCATTGATGGAAATGCCTTCAGCTGGCAAATCACTAAAATTTCCAAAATCCCTCAGCTTCACCTTTAACAACTCCATTCTGACTTGCCTTATAACCTACACCTGAACCGGCTTTTGGTGATCCCTCCAGCACTATCCTCTTTTGGCTCAATGTCTATTCTTTTTGTACCTTGAAGTGCATTAAAGCTATGAGGTAAACACAAGATGCCAATTTTTCAACAAACCACCCACTGGCGATAGCTCTAAATCTCAGAAAATTCTGCCAAAAGAGTTGATTCGTGGCAAGTTTGGTCTGCTTAATGAAGACCCTCTTTTCTTTATTTAGTATGAAGAAGTATTATTTAAGTGAAACAGTTTTTTCATTTTTTGAAATTTATTTAAATGTTTCCTTCTGAAATGTTAACAAGGCAGTATTTATGCTCCGTTGCTGGGTCATAAAGATTCAGCCATTTATTTTTATTATTGTTCCTTCTCGAGCTGTGGGATTTGCTGGCAAATCCAGGATTTAGTGATTATCCCAAGGTACACTTGAGAGCTATTGAACTGCTGTAGCCTTCCATAACGATGTGAAAATAGTAATTATTTGAAGTGCAGGAAATCAGTTAGACCTGCAAAGGATAAAATCTTGGCGTACGTCATTTAGAATTTGTTTGGATGACATTTGTTTGTGTTTCTCACGTGTCGGCGCAGACTCGATGGGCCTCTTCTGCACTGTGTGATTCTCTGATACAGAAGCAATCATAGACTTATCACTAAAAGTTCCCTTTGGGAGAACGGCAGTTATGTGTAACAGAAGGGACAGTGTTGATAAGCTAATGTGGAGAAGTTTAACCAATCGCGTTTTCGCACAAGGCAAGGCAATGATTAAGCAAGGGAGACTAAATTTATTTGTGAGAGAGAAGTTAATTAAGTTCTACTATGGGGTTATATTTTAACTTTCGTGTAATTTGTATATGTGCATTGTCACAAAAAGGTGGAGCTTAATAGGTAGCTCCCTGCCTCTGAGCCAGAAGGCTCCAGGTTCAAGTCCCACTTCAGGACTTGTTGGCCACAAAATATCCCAGCCCTCTCTCCCCTGTCCTGTCTGTGTGTTGCATAGAACCCTTTGCTGAGTCCATCAGGAAGTATCGACATAAGAGGAGTGACGTTTCCAGGCAGTGGAGGCACTGAGGGTAAAGCATCCCTGTACATGGACGATGTCGCCGTCTTCTGCTCGGATCCGCTGTCGGTGCACAGACTGATCCACATCTGCGACCTGTTCGAACTGGCCTCGGGAGCCAAGGTAAATTATGGCAAGAGCGAGGCCATGTTCTTTGGGAACTGGGCTGCCTGTTCCTTTGTCCCCTTCACATGAGGGTGCTGGGGATATGGTTTGGATGGACCGGGGCATGCATTAGAAACTGGAAGGAGCGAGTGGCTATGTTGGAAAGAAAACTGGGATGTGGGAGTGACGCTCCCTCTCCATGGTGGGTAAGAAACTGGTCATCAGGTGTGAGGCACTCTTACTGTTGCTGTACGTGGCGCAGGTCTGGCCCATTCCAGACTCCTGAGCGATCGCGATCACCCGAGCCATCTTTCGCTTTATCTGAAGGTCGAAAATGGAACATGTCCACAGGGATGCAATGTACAAGTCTCTAGATAAAGGGGGAAAAAATGTACTCAACATCACCCTCATCCTGATGGCCACCTTTTATGTGTGGCTGCATCAAGCTGAGCGTAGACCGTCAGTACGCAAACACCAAGTGTCACTACATGCTGATGTTCTACCTGTCCCCGGTGTTGCAAAGGATGGGTCTGGCTACGCTGCCGCGGAATGCTCCAAGTAATTGGACGGTGCCGTACCACCTGTCCCTCGTGGAAAAGTTTATGCAGAGAAACACCTTTGACCACAAGTCATCAGGCAATGGTCGGTACATAACGTCTTAGAGGCCCTGCGGGAAAAGGAGATAGTGGATCCTGTCAGATGGTTCCCCGACCAAACTGTCAAAGTCATTTGGCAGAATGCCTCATCGCCAGAACTTTCCAACAGGCACCAAGATGTAGCGTGGCTGGTGGTGAGAAAGGCCCTCCCCGTCAGATCCTTTCTACATGCCAGAAGTCTCACCCCCTCTGCACGTTGCCCTCGAGGTGGCTGTTGGTGTGGGGTGGGGGGAGTGGGGGGGAAGAGACCGTTGTTCACCTCCTTGTGGATTGTGCCTTTGCAAAGAAGGTCTGGCGAGAGATGCACTGGTTTTTATCGAGGTTCATCCCGAGCAGTGTTGTGACACAGGACTCGGTGCTCTACGGGCTGTTCCCAGGGACACACACCGAGACAAACATCAACTGCAGCTGGAGGATCATCAGCTCGGTGAAAGACGTTCTTTGGTCGGCCCAAAACCTCTTGGACTTCCAGTGCAAAGATTTGTCCCCGACCTAGTTTTGCAGACTGGCACATTTCAAGGTCCAGGACTAGGTCCTGAGGGACGCACTAAAGCTTGGGGCAGCTGCCGCAAAGGCGCAATGGGGAAAGGACGCTGTCTAAGACCTTTCTGCCATAGTGCACCAAGGGGCTGGGAAAGGTATAGCCACCCTCGGGCTGTACATGTCACAATAAATTTCCACTGTATGCATCATAATTGTATTGAAGCACCTCAGTGCAACATGATGTATGTCAATAACTTAAATACCATTACACTTTCTGTAATGACCATGTTGAAATGCCTGTAATATTCATTGATTGTATTGAAGCACCTCATGCTCCATGTGTAAACGTTGAATATGATTGTACTTTTTGTGATGGACATTTTGAAATGTTTTGTAATGTTCTTTCAGATATTTTATGAATAAAGTATATTTTACCCCAAAAAAAGAACCCAGCCACTGGTGCGGGCAAGCCATTGGTGCTGGTCCCCAGCCTTGATCAAAGGGGAGTGCTTGTGACAGGGAGGTCATCTGGTTGTAAAACCAGTTGTCCAATGTTTTACTTCATCATGGGATGTGGCCATCACCGACTAGGCCAACATTTATCGTCCATCCATAATTGCCCTTGAGAAGGCGATGGTGAACCTCCTCCTTGAACTTCTGCAGTCCACATGGTGTAGGTACACCCACAGTGCTGTTAGGAAGAGAGTTTGAGGGTTTTTACCCAGTGACAGTGAAGGAATGGTGATATAGTTCCAAGTCAGGGTGGTGTGTGCCTTGGAGGGCAACTTCCAGGTGGTGGTGTTCCCATGTGTCTGCTGCCCTTTTCCTTCTAGATGTTAGAGGACACAGGTTTGGAAAGTGCTGTTGAAGGATCACTGGTGAGTTGCTGCAGCGCATATTGTAGATGGTACACACTGCTGCCACTCTGTGAAGGTGGTGGATGGGGTGCCAATCAAGCAGGTTGCTTGGTCCTGGATTGTGTTGAGCTTCTTGAGTGTAATTGGAGCTGCACTCAACCACGCAATTGGAGATTATTCCATCACACTCCTGACTTGTACCTTGTAGATGGTGGACAGCCTTTGGGGAGTCAGGAGGTGAGTTACTCGCTGCAGGATTCCCAGCCTCTGACCTGCTATTGTAGTCACAGTATTTGAAGAGTGATCAACCAGCATTTTAGGGACTCTAACATGTGGAAAGACGAAAAAGAAAGGAAGGCAGGCTTGTAAATTAGAGCGTCAGAGAAACGTATAGAGGCAGTTTTAAGGTATATTTGGATTCACAAAGACGTAACGTCCTGAGCTCATGACTGTAACACATTTGAATCCCCAACAAAGTCAACAGATGCAGTCAAAGACCTTTTAACTGTATGTTTAAGTATTACTGCCTGTACTGCATGCTTAATAAACATATGATTTCATTGTTCAGGAGCCTTATTGAGAATCTCACAATAACATGCCCAAGACTGGATGTTCTCTCAGTCTTGTTGGATGTGAGCATTATGTTTGGAGCTGAACACTGCAATCAGCAAACACCTAATTCTGACTTTACAATGGAGGTTAGACACCTATGAATGTACTTGAACTTAGGACACTGTCCTCAGGAAGTCCTAACTTCCTGCCCTGGGCTAAGACAATTAGCCTTTAGCTTCCATTAATGTGGGATGAGACTCATGTGTAGGCCTGGAAGCAAGGTCTCCTGGCTAAGAGGAATTTGGTCAGGGCATGGGGGGAAAATGGGAAAACATCAGCTTAGGAAGATTGGGGAGGTTGGGTTAGAGGGGGGGTAAAAAAGAAATAGCTGAATGGATGGATTCAAACTTGGGAGCAAAGAAATGCGTCCACTTTGTGTGAGAAATGAAGGTGTGGGGTGGGGCTGAGGGACAAAAGCACTTAAGCAGCTTTTCCAGCATTTTCTGCTTATATTTCAGATTTCCAGCATCTGTAGTATTTTGCTTTTACTTAAGCAGGTTGTTGGTAGAAAAGTGAAATCTGGGCTACCCACAGGGAGTATCTGCAAGTAATGGACAGTGTCAGTCGAGAAGACCGAAGCTCATTAGAGCTTGACGCGGTCCAGCCAGATAGAATCATACATCGCAGTGAAGGGGGCCATTCAGCCCATTATGCCTGTGCTGGCTCTTGCATAGAACTACGCAATTAGCCTCACTCCCTTGATCTTTGGCCCCAGAATTGCAAAATGTTTCCTTTTTCAAGTATTTATCCAATTCCCTTCGGAAAGTTACTATTGAATCTGCTTCCACCGCCCTTTCAGGTGACACATTCCAGTAATCTGGCAGTGAATGGCTAAGCTAATCATGCATCCAGTATGTGGGAGCTTGCAACCTTTTGAACCTCAGGTAGTAAACATGTGGGTCACACTTGGAAGACAACAGGAACAGGGGATAGTGCAAGTTCATATGGGGGCGTATATTTTGAAGCAGAATGTGAGAGTAGGGGTGAGCCAACCAACAACTATTGAGACATTGAGATATAGTGAATGGAGGGCCAATGTTTGGGCAGTTCCGGGGAAAGCACTGGTGTGTGGGATAGATACAGATGAAGTGGGTTAAAAGTGTTTTGGAATGAAACAAGAAGAGGAGATAGAAACCTTCTGGTTAATGACTGAGAAAGCTGGAGTAGGGTTTCAACAGGAGGTGATGAGGTTCAAGGGATGGCCAAGAAATCGAGGTCTTTTCAGTTGTGTTTTACTCTGCCCTCCCTTAATCCAAGTTCATCTCTCTCTCTCTCACACACAAATACAGAAAAAGATCAAATTTGCTGCTGATCTCAGGAAGAAACCGGATGGTGAAGTATCCCAGTTAATCAACAGGAACTGTTGATTCCAAGCGGGGCAGGAATATTTGCCTTGCAATTTACACTTTATACAGGAAGAAGCTCCGAATTGGTGCAGAGAATTTCCACACTCTGACTGATGATCGTTTTCTTGTCCAGTAAGCAACCTATTACAAGATTCAGGCTGCATTCATGAGTATAGTGCTCTGACATGGGGAAATCAATCACTGGGGTGGAGAGAGGGTGGAGGGAAAGTGTACATGCCCAGATCCAGATAATAAGGATGATATATTTGGGTATTGTCTATTACAATATAGGAAAGTGCTTGGTTGAAGAAGAAGGTGGTGAAAGAAGAGCTGAGCTTCAAGCACAGAACAGAATTTATTAAGATGAGGACCTGGGAATGAAAGGAAAGCAGAAGAGCTTGCATGTAGTCATGCCTTTCAGAACTGCAGAATGTCCCAACGCCCTTTACAACCAATGACTATGTTTACAGTGTAGTCACTTGTAGGAAGTGCTGCAGCCGATATGTCGGTTCAGGGTCACATTGACATGGGATCTTGACGTTCGCAAATTGGCTGCTATGTATTCTACATTACAACAGAGATACATTTCAAAAAATATTTGTAGGCTGTAAATGACTTTAGTGGTTCCTAAGGTTATGAAAGGTGCGGTCAAATAAAATTATTAAAGTTAACCCACAAACTTCCAGGAGTTACAGTCAGATCCAACCAGGTACTGATACAAAAGCAAAATACTGTGGATGCTGGAAACCTGTAATAAAAGCAGAAAACGCTGGAAATATACAGAAGGAGTTTGATAGCTTAATGTTTATCCACATAATTTTGCTTTTACCATGTTCTTGCCCAATCACCCAACATGTCTATATGCTTTTGCAGCCTCATTGCAATCTCCTGAGTTTACTTTCCCAACTAAATTTGTATTGTTAGCAAATGTGGATATGTAACACTCCATCCCCTCATCTAAACTATTAATATTGATTGTAAGGCCCAAATACTGATCTTTGCAGTACCCCCAGTTACAGCCTGTTAATTTAAAAACACCCTGATTATTACTACTGTTTTTTATTCATTCACCAATCCTCAATCCATACTAAAATAGTCCCCCAAATCCCACAATTATTAATTTTGTGTAAGAACCTCTTGTGACAGCTTACTGAATACTTTTTGAAATCCAAATACACAGCATCCACTGTTTCTCCCTTATCCATCCTGCTAATTACATCCTCGAAGAACTCCAACAGATTTGGCAAACGTGATTTCCCTTTCATAAATTTGTTTCAACCCTTCTCACACAAATTGTAACTTTCTAGGTGTCCTGTCACCACATCACTAATAAAAGGTTGTATGTAGCATTTAGCCTACAGCTGATGTTAGGCTAACTGGTCTGTAGTTCTCCTTTTCTCTCCTCTTCCTTTCTTAAATAGCAGGGTTATATATCCTAGCTACTCATTGGAACAGTTCTAGAATCTATGAAACTGTGGAAGATTAATGCTAATGCATCCACTATCTCTAATGCTCCCTCTTTTAAAACCGTAAGATGTAGGTTGACAAGCCCAGGAGATTTTGCACCACAAATGAATGCGACTTATTCATTGTTTTTTTTAATTCTTTCATGGGGTGTGAGCATTGCTGCCAAGGTGAATATTTGTTGCCAACTTTTAATTGCCTGTGAGAAGGTGGTAGTGAACTTCTTTATTAAATGGTTGTAGTCCACGTGGTGAAGATAAACTGTCAGCGCTGTTAGGAATGGAGTTCCAGGTTTTTGACCCAAAAACAGTGAAGGAACAGTGATATAGTTCCAGTTTAGGATGATGTGTGGCTCAGAGAGGAAGTTGTAGTTTGCACTATTTCCATATACGCTGTCCTTGTCATTCCAGGTGGTCGAGGCCACGGGTTTAGAATGTGCTGTCAAAGGAGCCTTGGTGAGATGCTGCAGTGTAGCAACTGTCTGTTGTCGATGGGGGGAGTCAATACTTGAGCTAGTGGATGGGGCGATGATCAAGTGTGTTGTTTTGTCCTGAGTGGTGCTGGGCACTTTGGGTGTTCTTGGAACTGCAATCACCTAGGCGAGTGGAGAGTATTCCATCACACTTCTGACTTGTGCCTTGTAGATGATGAACAGGCTTTGAGGATTTGTTACTCACCACAGAAATCCTGGCCTCTGACCAGTTGTTGTGGCATTAAAAAAAATATTTACAGTTTTGTTCAATAGTAAACCACAAGATGTTGATGGTCTATGTGTTCAGCGATGGTAATACTACTGAACATCAAGGGAAGATGTTGGTAGTCTATGTATTCAGCGATGGTAAAACTATTGAACATCAAAGGAAGATGATTAAAATTTCTCTTGTTGGTGGAGGTCATTGCTTGGCACTTCTGTGGCATAACAACTCCAGCCTGAATGCTGGGCATGTTGCATACAGACATGGGGCAGAATTTTCTGCCTACCGGGCGGGTGAGCCCAACCCAATCTCCGACGGGTGGGGAGCCGATCCCTGCTCGCCGATGGCAAAATTCAACCCATGGAATGCTTCAGTATCTGAGGCGTTGTAAACGATGGTAAACATTGTGCAATCATCAGCAAACATCCCCAAATTCTATATTGGCATATACGAAAATCTGTGACATAATTTTTCTCAGCTCCCGCCTTCTTCAAACCGTGACTCAGTTCCCGCCTTCTTAAATCTGTGCCTCAGTTCCCACCTTTTTCTATCTGTGCCTCAGTTCCCGCCTTTTTTTAATCTATGACTCAGTTCCCGCCTTTTTCAATATGTGCCTCAGTTCCCTCCTCCTTCAATCTATACCTCAGTTCCCTTCTTTTTCAACCTGTGCCTCGACTCCCTCCTTTTCCAATCTATGACTCAATTCTTGCCTTTTTAAATTGTATTGCAAACATCTACCTCGTTTTTACATGTTTGCAATACAGACCGTGTATTAGATATTGAGGAGCATAAGTATGAAAAAACGGACTGACAGCAGGGCTACAGGCTGCCCGGGTGGAGGCAGTGCACTGAGACATATGAAACCTTTAATTGTGATAAGGCGGCGGGCGGGGATAGTGGAGAGCAGAGGCCGTCGATCTGGTACCAATCGCCCTCTCATAGAGACTCCCTCCCAGAAGTGCCACAGTGAACTATTTCGGGACTCTTACTGACATACATAAACTACCTTCCCAGTGAGTTTAAAAAAAACAGGATGCGTGTATTTGCGTGAATGGACTGCCTGGGAGTGTGGTGGAGGCAGGTTCAATTGAGGCACTCAAGAGGGCAATGGATGATTCTTTGAATAGAAACAATGTACAAAAGTTACAGGGAAAAGGCAGGGCAATGGCACTAGGTCATCATGCTTATTTGCGGAGCCAGTGCACACATGATGGGCCGAATGGTCCACTGATCCTTCAGTGCCGTTAAGATCCTGAGAATAAAAATCAAGAGTTGCAGCTTACCCATTTTTATCCAGTCCTGGAGCATGCAAATTGTGTGTGGGATCCTGCTATAGAGAGCGATATTAATTAACAAGGTTGAAGCGATCGGATGAGTACTGTTCTGCAAGGTTCACCAGGAGAACCACACGACAGTCAAATCCTCGATCAAAGATTTGGAATGGGAATCACTAGAGAAAAATATGTTTTATAAAGTGTGGAAGGGCTGGTGTGAATTGACAAAATCAAGTGTCCAGTGCCCTCCGGCATTGACTCATCCACACCAAGTACAGAGTAGTAACGCTTCCGTTCGCAGGGTTTAGGAACCTTAGATAAAAACATCTCGAAAAAAATATCCAATCGGCTGTAACTTGAAACTTGATTTGGGAGGAGCGATGAGTCATAAACCATGTATATGTAGTGTCAAGATTTACTGTCTATTTAGGTTGCACATAGTGTTCTGGTCGGTTGCGAGTTTCTTCCTACTGGGGTGAGTAACTTTGCTTTCAAACATTAACAAGACCTGGGAGCCCGAAGCTCTGTCAAAGACTGGCCCGTTATTTAGCTCCATGTCGCCGGTTCGAACTGCGGCAACCGGCCGGCCTTAATGATATTACATTTATCGTTTCTGGATGTAAATGTGTGTGATTGACAGGCGCTTCATCACAGTCAGGGGAACACGCTTCACTCACTTTAAAAATCATTGAATAAATGTGTCACATCACCGAATTATTTATCTGTGGGTTAGAGAAGAAAAAAACTTAGGCGCCAATTGTAGATTTTTTTTTTTAAAGCGAAAATCAACTAATTGATGTGCAAAGGATATTCTGACCTTTCTGTGCGGATGGGGGGAGGACAGCGGGATGGTGGCTACCGGGATCTGCGTCTGGTCAACTGTAGGAGATTGTGACTTCAGATTGGAAAAGTGACCACATTCGGAAGGGGGTTGATCAAGGTGGTCCAAACAAGATTCTCCCCCTGGACTGGCTTCAGGGGCAGAGTTTTATGGTTAGGAATCGATATGGAATTTGAGGACACGGTGACTGCCACAACACATCTTGGATTCGGAGAAGGAACCAAGAAAGCGGCTGACCGCCAGCTGTGCAAGGGTTATTAGAGATGGGCGATCAATTCTGGCCTCGTCAGCGACACCCGCCTACCGTCAACTAATAAAAGGAAACCCTTCACTCACAACTGAACTTGCTATTTCCCGTGTTCAGGATTGTGATCGGCGTTACCAACATTCCTGTCCATTTCAGACCAGCGTTGCAACCCTCTCACCTCTCCAAAATCCCTTTCGTTTTTCTATAGCGCTTTTATTTATCATTTCATGTTATTATAACCTCAGCTCTTTAATCAACTCTTTTTCTGCATTCTACACAGGACTTTACCCGTACTTTGACCACCTTGTGTGATTATGTATATTTGTGAGTGTGCTTGTGTTTGTATTCGTATATATGCTGCGGTTTATATGTTGCTTATATGTATACCAGGGCGGAAGAGCTAATTACTAGGGGACATAGATTTAAGGTGAGAGGAGAAAACTTTAGAGGAGATGTGCGGAGCAAGTTTTTTTACGCAGAGGGTAGTGAGTGTCTGGAATTCGCTGCCAGAGGAGGCGGTGGAAGCAGGAACGATAGTGTTTTTTTAGAAGCAGCTTGACAAATACGTGAATAGGATGGGAATAGCGGAATACGGACCCCGGAAGTGCAAAATGTTTTAGCTTGATAGGCAATATGATCGGCGCAGGCTTGGAGGGCCGAAGGGCCTGTTCCTGTGCTGTACTTTTCTTTGTTCTTTGTATGTGTTTCTGCCAGTGTGTGTGCATTCTAGGAAATGACGGTGTATGTGGTTAACCGTGACATGTAAATGTTCACTTTAGTATGAAGATCAAGATACTTGTTTTTTCCAGTAAATCTGAAACCGTGTTTAATTGAGAGAACTAACTGTTGACTCACATTGTTATTTATTCCCCCAATCCATGTATTTTGATTTCTTTAACGGTCTTTGGTATTCTCTCTCACACCCCTCGGAGAACAGATATGTTGTTATCCAATCCGGGACTGGGTTGCATTGTGAAATCGATCTCAGACTTCACGAAAGTCATGTGTAACATTTTATTGACTGAGGAACTCCACTTGTTCCCGTGGATTGACGCTCGCTTTCTGCTCCAGGGGGTGGCTTTGTACTTTGCACAGATAAGGTTTAGCCAGTCCCTCTGCTGCGAGATTTTAACCACATATAAATATGTGTTTATGGGCGGGGTTTGGAGAGGAATCTCCCGAGTGACTGTGACAGGAGCAGCCGTTCTTGAGCTGTCCCCGAGGTTCACAAGAGGAGCAGTTCCGCATACAGGACCAGTTCTCAAACTCTGCCCGGCAGCGGAGATGCTGGTACCCCTGCCTGCTGGGAACCCACCACTGTACCAGCCTGAGGGACCCGTCACTTCTACACTCAAGTTTAAAGGCGGATCTGACCAGCGTTGCCGCTTTCCACACACGGGGCAAACTCCGGTGTATATGCCTGATTCCTCATTAAGCACCGAGATCGGAAAGAGCTCAGGAATAAAAGTAATGAATAGTGAATGACTGCAGGCTCCGTGTGACAGCTCAGGGGAACTGGGTGAGTAACACCTATTGCTGCCTGTTTGCGGACTCACCAAGTTGTTCTAGTGTCTGCCCCTTTCGCTCAGGCAGACCTTGGTGAAGCGCCTAGTGACATCTTATTAGGTTAAAGGAGGGAGGGAAATTAAGTTGCTGCTGTTGACTGGGGAAATTACCCATATTGCTGCCAGGGCATGACCGTGTTTCACCAATGACATGTATTTACCGCTTTGCTTTTACAGACTGGTGCTTAATGAAGTGGCTGAGTAATCTGGGCATTGTAATACTTACTTAGCAGATCTCGATTATCTGCCAACTCAAGCAGTGCAGAGGCATCAAAGTGCCACCAAGTGCTCCAAAGCCTTTCACCTCCCCGGCACAGACCACAAAGTTATGAGCGTTTTAGTGAACTGCAGAACAGCTGGACGACTGCACACGTTGCACAATCTCCTTGCTAAAGCTAGCCATGGAGCAGTCTCTGCTGGAGGCAGTCACAGCCCCTTGCAATGTCAGCATCCCAGTTTGGACCAGTCTCCCCCATGGTTCAAGCTAACAGGGCAGCCTTGCAGCATGGGTTAGGAGAATGCCTGTGCCTGAGCTGAGAGCACGGCATGCAGTGCAATGGGCAAAGCCGCTGCCAATCAGCCGAGTGGAGCGGGGCCGAGGAAGGTGGGGTTTCGGGCAGCCATGCAGCGCACCAAACCCTGGCCATCCAAGTGGTGGCCAGCACTCCCTGGGATGCATTAAGGGGCCTTCACCCTTAACCAAGACAGGCTCTTAGTGCACCCATACTAACCCAAACATCTCTTGCAACTTGGTGGAGCAGTCCATCGGGACGTTGAAAATGAAGTTCCGGTGCCTGGACCAGTCTGATGGAGCCCTGCAATATAGTCCACAGAGGGTGTCACTCATCGCTGTCGCCTGCTGTGCCCTTTACAACCTGGTGCTGCAATGGGGAGACGAGCTGGCTGAGGAGGAGATGGAGGAGCTGAAGGCCTCCTACGATGAGGAGGACAACAATGGGGATGAGGGTGAGGAGGTCCTCAAAGGTGATGATGACTGGCATGAGGCACGCGCACTGACCAGACAGGGCAGGTGCAATCGGGAGGCCCTCATAGCTGCTAGATTAGTGGAGGATGAGGACAACATGTAGTGAGGTGACCCCATAGATCCTGACGTTCCATCTGGGAACGTTTGTCTCCAGTCTGGCTTATGGCAGTGTTAATACCTTCTGTGAGAATGTTCCTGTCATGGAGATGCAGTGGAGGCCCTAATAGGCCCTCGATTTCAGAAGGATGATGATGACATGCAATGAGGGCACTCATTAAATCTTCACAGGCCTGACTCCTGTCTGGCCGAGGGCAGCCCGCCAGCGCTCTGTGATCAGGGTCATATCATTGAAACGCAGCCATGAAACTTTAAAAGCATCAGATCCTTTGTCCTTCTTGAGCGCCTGAGCCCTTCAGGAGCACAGCATCACTGGTCACAGATGCTGAAGAGATGGGGGCCAGCCCCACCTTAAAGGTGTTGAGTGCACACAGAGAGAATGATGGTACGCTATGACGCCTGCCAACTACATTCTGTCAGCAGAGGTCAAGGTGCAGGCATCAGTAATGTGTCCAGGGAGGGTGAGGCCGGACCATCATTTTGGTCTGAAGGCTGCACAAAGCATAGGGAAGAGGCCCTGGACTGAGACACCTGCCTTTATCTTGTGCAGGAGGTTTCACATCTGAGTGACAAGAGCACTGTTCATCAGAAAAAGGAGCCAGAGGCAGGGAGAAATTCTTGGGAGTTTATTGACAACGGTGAACAGTATGTACAAGTGATTAACACCTGTGCCCAGGATGTGCAACTAATTCTTCTTAACTTTCCTAACCCTGCTGCTGCGTCTTGGTGCTCCCCGGACATCCACAGCAGAGGTGGAGGCAGCCTGCTGACTGCGACACCCTGTCCATGATGAATTTGGCAGGCGCCCTCTGGAGGGCCGAGACCAGGAGGGCCCTGGCCTACTTTCAGGGTCCTGATGTGTGACAGTGGCACCCACCTCAGATTGTGGAGCTGGAGGTGCTAAGGTCAGAGGAAGAGGGGAGTCGGATGGGCCGGACACTCCAGGAGTCACCAGGATGGATGGCCCTGGGGACTACAGCTGCTGATCCTCCTCCCTCTGGGTGTCCAAGGGCCCCAGGCTGACTCCATGAGGAGAACGGGTAGCTGGAGTGAGATCAAGCTGCCCAAGACCCCTTTCAGTGTTGGAGACCAACTATGTCATAAGCAGTGGGTTTCAGACTGTTCAGCCGTGCAGGAGTGACATCCTGGACCAAGGACTCCATGGCGGCTGCCATCCTTCCAGTGTTGACTTCCAGCGTTGACATGCTGGCGCTATCACCTCAGCCTGAAGGCAGATGGACTCCTCCATTGTGCCTTGCAATCTGAGGAGTGCAGTGGACATCCCTTCCTGGTGTTCCCTAGCTTGCCTTTGCAGCTCCAGGAGCTGTGACATGACCGAGCCCAGGGGCAGAATTTTGCCGTCGGTGAGCTGGGGGCAGGGCCCGCTTGCCGACGCATAAAATGACACGGGATGACTTCGGGCGGAATCCCCGACATCACCCCGTCCCATTTAAATTTTCAGGAAGGCGGGGGCGCCGACCTGTCAAAAGCCAATTGAGGCCATTGACAGGATCAATTAACCAATTAAAGGGCCTGCCTGTCCAACCTTCAGGTTGGCGGGTCGGCCAGGAGCCCCGGCGGCAAATAGAAAAAAACATGAAACCTCATCTAGCGGCCGGATGAGGTTTCATGTAGGGTTTTAAAAATTGTAATAAAATTGTTATTGAAATTATGAACACGTCCCAACTCATGTGACATTGTCACATGAGAGGACATGTAAGGGATATTTCTTTCCTCTATTTCTAATATTTTTAAAAGTCGAGGCAATCTCCCTGAGGCTGCACTTAGCCTCAGGGAGATGAGTGCTCTTTTGTGCGCATACGCGAAAGAGCACACTCTTGATTTCAGCGATTTCCCCCCCCTATCCGCACAGGGAGTGCATAGCGCTTCCCTCTGGATGTCACACTGGGTGGGCCAATTAAGGCCCACCCACATAAAATGGTGGTACGGCCCTCTTCGCTGGCAGCGATTGGCTCCGTGCCCGCCGGCGATTGGGTCGGGCCCGCCCTCGCGACAGGTAGAAAATTCTGCCCCAGGGGTTCACCATCTGACTCGGACTCAACAGATTTCTGGTCTGAGTGCCGGACACCTGGGAAGTCCCTGCTGCTGCCCGTCTAGATCAGATAGTGTGATGTGCTCACTGGATTGTGATTCCAGCGCTACTCTAAAGTTAGGTCCCACCGAGGTGTGAGTCTCTGCGCTGGTGGAGGGTGTGGGTGAGCGCTGTGATGGAAGGTGCCTCCAAATTCCTCTTCTGAGGTTTCCTCAGGGATTGATTGGAGGCCCTGGGTCATGGACTCCATTGGCTGTTTCCTAGTTGTGCCTGTGGAAGTAAGGGGAGATAATTAGTCCTGTGAAACAGGACACATCACTCACAGAATGGTGCCTGATGGATGTTGCACTGCTGGATCCTTATTTGGTAGAGCACCGCTGACCTCACCGTCAGCACAGGAATGGTCCAGATTGTCGCCGGCCAGCTGGATGGCTCAATTTTCAAAGTCGATGAGTACCTTGATTTCAGGCATTCCTCCACCAGTCTGCGCCCTCTCCCTCTTGTTGTGTGCCAGCCTGTCCTGCATGAACAGAGATAGAGAGGGTGTAAACAGGATGCCTGCCAGGCCAGATGATAAGTATGCCTGGCATGTGTGGGGCCTGAGTGGTCCCATGGATGGGATGAGGACAATGAAGGCATCTCCTCAGAGAGTGAATAGTGGTGTCCCTTGAACTGGCAGCGAGTGAGGGCCCTCTGGATGTGTGATGGGTTTGCGAGTGTGTGAGTTGATAGTGATGAGAAGAGTGATTTATCCTGATGGAACGGAGATGATTTTTTGAAGGGAGTTGGCACTGATCACTGTTGCCACTGCCTCCCAAGCCTAGTTGGTCATGCCACTGACCATCCTGCGGCCAGAGTGGTGGGGGGGGTGGTGGTAGAGGACATTGCGGCGGGCCTCCACGGCATCCAAAAGGCATTCCAGTGTTGCGTCACTGAACCTGGGGGCTGCAGTCTTTTTGCCTTTTGTTGACATCCTCCCTGCAGCAGTTATGGACTGGAAGCTTTGAGATGTGTGCACGCAGCTGGTCTTTAAAAATGGCGCCCGGCGTGATGAATTGGCACGGTGATGGAGTGGCGAATGAGAGCCCGCCCGCCATGGAAATGGCGTGTTTCCTTGGACGGCATAACTAATGCGGCGGGTTTGGGACGATACGGCACGAAAACCCACCATTCCTGCCGGCGGGTAACACATTGCTTCACCCTCCCGCTACCGCATTTAGGGTGGAATTGTCCCTGATTTACAAACTCCTGGGAAGGGGGAGTTATCTTATAAGGAAAGGTTGGACATGCTGGGCCTATGTCCATTGGAGTTTAGAAGGATAGGAGCTGATCTTATTGATGCATATAAGACGCTGAGGGGACTTTACAGGGTGGATGCTCAAAGGATATTTCCCCTTGTGGGAGAGACTAGAACTGGGGGGCACAGCTTTAAAAAATAAAGGGTCTCCCATTAAGACGGAGATAAGGAGAACTTTTTGTCTCGTAGAGGGTGGTACTCTGCCCAGAGAATGGTGGAGGCAGGGCCATTGAATATTGTCATGGCCATTTTGGAGAGAGGCTGAATTAGATAGATTCTTGACGAACAAGGGAGCCAAAGGTTATGGGGGAAGGCGTAAATGTGGAGTTGAAGCCAAAGGCCTACTCCTGCTCCTAATTTGCATGTTCGTATATGTAGCTCAGCTGGCTAAAATAAAAGTTTAATAAAAAATACTGCCGTTGCTGGAAATTGGAAATGTGAACTGTAAAAGCTGGAAGCAGACCTGGCAGTGTCTGTGGTGAAAGAAACTGAGATAACGTTTCAATTTCAACATGACTCTTCTTTCAGAAACGTCTTGCCTTTTCTTTTTTTCAGCACCTTGGGTAATTTTCCAATACACTGGGAGATCCCCAGGTCGCCCAGAGCAGGTTCAAAAACACCAAGAAAGAATTTCACCCAGGGGCAGGGCAAAGGCGCTAGGATCAACAACTGGATCCCCTGTAGTTGGATTTTAGGTTTAAGGCTGCTTGTGTTCGGGTCACTGTTCAATGGAGTCAGCAAAAACTCCATCAAGTCCTTTTTATGCTTAACTTCCTGAATTTCAGCATAATGCAGGAAAGCTATAGTCAGAACAATAAGGCGTGACTAATTGTTTACCATGGATTCACAACGACCACAGAGAAGGACGAGTTTGGGTGTTTTCAGTTTAACATTGACATAGTTGCCAAAAAAATAAATAAAAACAAAAAAAAAGCAATAGTTTCCATGAAGCGATATTAACACTCCCTGGAGAGGTGAGCTGAAAGGTTACAAACGGTTTTTTAAAAATTCTTTCATGTGGGATGTGGGCTTCACTGGCTGGGCCAGTATTTATTGCCCATCCCTAATTGCCCTTGAGAAGGTGGTGGTGAGCCGCGTTCTTGAACCGCTGAAGTCCATGTGGTGTGGGTACACACACAGTGCTGTTAGGGAGGGAGATCCAGGATTTTGACCCAGCGACAGTGGAGGAATGGCCGATGTATTTCCAAGTCTGGATGGCAAGTGACTTGGAGTAGAACTTCCAGGTGGTGGTGTTCCTATGTATCTGCTGCCCTTGTCCTTCTAGATTGTAGTGGTCATGGGTTCGGAATGCGCTGTCGAAGGAACCTTGGCGAATTGACTGGTCGGATGGGTGAACCTGCAAGTCGCTGGTTCTTTGTTAATGCTCCGCTGTTTCTGCAGATTCATGGGACAAGGTGGCTCTTGTCAGTGGGTCCATCAGTACATGGCGGCTGCATAGATCATACACTGGAAAGCGTATCAGCGTATTATATTTATAAACATGAGGCTGTTAGGAATTAATAGAAAGAGGCTGGACCGCTTTTAGACTTTAGAACTATATTTCGAACTGCAATCAATTCTAAACAGGTCCTGGAAATGTTGGATGGAACTGAAATTACTGAACAGATGAAATGGATGTTTCCAACACTGAGACTGATTTTTTTGAGGTTCTCGTATCAAAGCTCCAAGAAGCCTGTTTGAGCTGCATCAACAATTTTAAAAGAATGGTAAAGAACTTTATGGGTAAATGATTTCCTGACCTTTCTAACGGTGGGAGAGGCCAGATGTGGGAGTGTGGAAGTTCTGATCGGAGCGGGGGAGAAAAAAAGATCAAATTCAGAGGTTTGATCGAGATGGTCGAAACAGGATTCTCCCGCAGGGAATGGTTCAAAGGACAGAGTTTAATAACGGAATAAATATGGATTTTGAGGGCAAGATGCTTATCACAAAATGTCCGAGAGTCATGAAGTGAAACAGCATTGACAGAGGCCATTTGGCCCATAGTACATGTGCTAACTCTTTGGTGGAACTATCAACTTAGCCCCACTTCCCCGCTCTGTCTCTATAACCCTGTATTTTTCTCCCTTTCAAGTAGCTGTCAATTCCCTTTTGAACGTTACTGTTGAATTTAATCCCCCAGCCTGTGTTTTACAAATTATAAGAACGCATTGCACCATGTTTCGTTTCCTCATTTCACTCCGAGTCCTTTTCGCAGTGACATTAAATCTATGCCCTCTTATTGCCAATCCTTTGGGCCATGGGATCAGTTACTGCTTTTTTACTCTATTAAAACTATTCATGATTTTGAAGACCCACTATCAATTGTCTCCTTAACCTCCCCTGGCCAAAGGAGAATAACCCCAGCTTCTCCAATCTGCCTATATCACTGAAGACCCTCACTCTGCCCAATTCCAATAAGTTGTCTCTGCATCCTCCTCAACACCTTGAAACCTCCGTTACAAGTGTGGTGCTCAGGCTGGAACACAGTATTCTAGTTGAGGCCCAACTGGCATTTAATCAAGTTTAGCACAACTTCTTTGATCTTTTAATATACGGCTCTTATTAATGCAAGCATCAAATATGCTTTTTTTTCAAAAAAAACATTATTTTATTAACTTATGCAACCGCCTTGAACTATTTGTTTACATTCACCCCAGCTTTCTCGTATCATTTAAACTTCTGCCATTTATTTCACATTGCATCATCTCATTCCTCCTACCAAAATGTATCACTTCACATTTGTGTTAACTTTCATCTGCTGTGGCTCTGTCCATTTCACCAGTCTGTCTCTTTTCTTTTGAAGCCTGTTACCTTCTCATGGTTGACTACATTTTCAAGTTTTATATTACAGTATCTGCAAACTTTCAAATTATGTCATTCAAGCACAGCTTTTTAACTTTTTCTCTAGCTCCTGAAACTCTGATGACACACCCTCAATCCCCTCCATCCTGTGTCACTGGTTCCAACATCCACTATGATTTGTGGCTGTTTCCTTTTGCCCCTGAAACTGTTTTGGGCCCTCTGGGTGATATCGAATGCAGTTGCAGAAATGCTTGTTCATCTCCATGCCATTCGAATTCCCTACAACCATTACATTCCTAAACTTGGAATTATATCCCCGTTCCTTCACTGTTGCTGGGTCAAAATCTTGGAACTCCCTCCCTAACAGCACTGTGGGTGTACCTACACCACAGGGACTGCAGTGGTTCAAGAAGGCAGCTCACCGCCACCTTCTCAATGTCAATTAGGGATGGGAAATAAATGCTGGCCTAGCCAGTGACACCCACATCCCTTAAGTGAATAAAAAAACATTGCTGAGTGCCCCTTTCCCATGGTCCTTTGTTACACAATGCCATGTAGAATAGGATACAGGAAGAAATAAATGGGGCATGTTAAAACAGTGTCACAATAATAATGGTGGACTTTAATCGACATGTAGATTCGATGAATCAGATTGGCAAAGGTAGACTGGTAATTGAACTCATAGAGTGTATGTGGGACAATCTCTTAGAGCAGTACGTTCTAGAGCCAACCAGTGAGCAGGTATTCTAGATCTGGTAATGAGCAATGAGACAGGATTAATCAGTAACCTCATGTTAAAGGAGCTTCCAGGTAACAGAGATCACAATATGATAGAATTTTATGTTCAGTTGGAAGGAGTTTCAGTTTGGGCCTAGGACTAGTGTTTTAAGCCTGAATAATAGTAATTTTAAGAGTATAAATGCAGAGTTAACTAAAGTGAACTGGGAAATGAGTTTAGAAGGAAGGACAGTCGAGTTGCAGTGGCAGACTTTTAAGGAGATATTTAATAACTTTCAGCAAATATTTATCCCAGTGAGAAAGAAGGACTCTTTGAGAAGGATGCATCATCCATGGATCATCCTAAAAAAGTTCAGGATCGTATCAAGTTGAACAAAACACTGTATAAATCTGCAAAGGTAGGTAGGTCAGAAGATTGGTCAGATTTTAAGAACCAACAGAGAATGACTAAAAAAATAAAGAGGGAGAAAGTAGAGTATGAGAGAAAGCTAGGTAATAATATAAAAACAGATAGAAAGCAAGTTTGGACAAGTATTTGAAGAGGAGAAAAGTAACTAAAGCAAGTGTTGGTTTTCTAGAAATTGAGTCTGGAGAGTTGATAATGGAAAACAAGGAAATGGTGTGGGCATTGAACAGGTATTTTGTGTCTGTCTTCACTGTAAAAGACTTAGAAAACTTCCCAAAGATACTTGGAAATCAAAAGGTGAACAGGAGGGAGTAACTTAAAACAATCACCATCACTAGGGAAAAGGTGCTGGGAAAATTTTTATACCTAAAGGCTGACATGTCCCCAGGATTAGACAACCTTCATCCTAGAGTTTTAAAAGAAGAGACTGCAGAAATAATATATGCATTGGTTATAATCTTCCAAAATTCCTTAGATTCTGTTAGGGTCTGAGTGGCTTTGAAAACAGGTAATGTTTTATTTAAGAAGGGAGGGAGACAGAAAGCAGGAAACTACAGGCCAGTTTGCCTAACATCTGTATTAGTAAATGGCTAGAATGCATTATTAAGGATGTCATAACAGGATACTTAGAAAATCATAATGTGACCAGGCAGAGTGGCTTTGTGAAGGGGAAATCCTGTTTAACTAATTTATTTTTTGAGGAAGTAATGAGCAAGGTGGATAAAGGGGAACCTGGTGCAGTTGGATTTCCAAAAGGCATTTGATAAGGTGCCACATCAAATGTTACTTCACAAGATAAGAGAACATGGTGTTGGGGGTAAGATATTAGCATGGATAAAGGATTGGTTCGCTAACAGGAAACAGAGAGTAGGCATAAATGGGTCTTTTTCGGGTTGGCAAGATGTGATGAGTGCTGCAGGGATCAATGCTGAGGACTCTCCAATTTACAATCTACCTCGATAATTTGGATGATGGGACCAACTGTATGGTAGCTAAATTTGCCAATGCGTCCAAGACAGGTAAGAAGATAAGTTGACATGAGGAAGCCGAGAGGGAGTCTACAGAGAGATATAGACAGGTTAAGCGAGTGGGCAAAAAATTGGCAGATGGTGTATAATGTGGGAAAGTGTGAACTTGTCAACTTTGGCAGGAAGAATAAAAAAAAGTATACTATTTAAATGGAGAAAGATTGCATAGCTCAGTGGTACAGAGGGATCTGGGTGTCCTGGTACATGAATCACAAAAAAGTTAGTATGCAGGTACAGGAAGTGATTAAGAAGGCAAATGGAAGTTGGTGTTTATTGCAAGGGAAATGGAATATGAAAGTAGGGAGGTTTTGCCCTAGAAGTGCAGGGCATTGGTGAGACCACAACTGAAATACTGTGTGCAGTTTTGGTCTCCTTATTTGAAAACAGACATAATTGCATTAGAAGCAGTAACAGAAGGTTCACTGGACGCATTCCTGGGATGAAGGTCTTATCCTACGAAGACAGTTTGAACAGATCAGGCATATACCCATTAGAGTTTAGGAGAGGTAATCTTATTAAAATATGTAAGACTCTGAGGGAACTTGACAGGTTAGATACCAGGAGGATGTGTTCACTTTGTGGGATGACTAGAAATAGGGGATACAGTTTAAGAATAAGGTGTCTTCCATTTAAGGCTGAGATGAGCAGATTGTTTTTTCTCTCCGAGTGTCATTTTCTTTCAGTGAGTGGCATTTTCTTCCCCATGGAGCAATGGAGGCTGGCTCATTGAATCTATTCAAGGCTGAGTTCAACAGCTTTTTGCTAGACAAAGGAGTGAAGGGATTTTGGGAGTTGACAGGAAAAGTGGAGTTGAAACCACAACCAGATCAGCCATGATCTTATTGGATAGCAAAGTGGGAACGATGGGCTGAATGGCCTACTCCTGCTGCTAAGTTCTGTGTTCCTACCTGGTCATTATCACCTTGGTGCCTGGTCAAGCAATGCCACAATTTTAAAATTCTCATCCTTGCTTTCAAGTCCCTCCATGCCCTGGCCCCTTCCCTATCTCTGTATTCTCCTCCTGCCCAGCAATACACTGAAATATCCCCACTCCTCTAATTCCAGCGTTTTGAGCATCCTCAGTTTTAATCATTGCATCATGAGGGCCTGTGCCTTAGGTTATCTAGGCTCTAATCTCTGGCATATCCTCCCTACACCTCTCCTCCTCTACACCTTGCTTCCCTCGTTTACGTGCTTTTCTGAAACCTACCTTATTAACTAAGCTTTTGGCCATCTGCCCTAGATGTCCTCCTGTTTTATGGTGTCAAAATTTGCTTCAAAATGTTCCTGTGAATTACCCTGGGAAGTTTTATTATGGTAGAAGTGCTCTCGAATTGCAAGTTGTTGCTGTTGTTTGTGGGAATTTAACGTGTGATAATTGGCTGCTGCATTCCCCTCCATTCACTAATATTTCATTGGCCACAAGGTCAAGAGGTTGCGAAAGTCATTACGTGCAAGACGTTATTTTTACCATCTCCTAACATCCTCTAACTTCTAATTTTACAAACAGGAAACAGAATCAGTGAGTGATTGACTCAGGAATATTATTATCTCTCAGCTGACACGCCTGACAGAATGTGCTGCTTACTTTGGCTGTCCCTTGTACTGAGTTTCTTGATAGAAGTTAACAAGGGTGAGTATTGGCTCTGGGATAAAAGAACTGCTTTTAGTTGTAAGAGTTACATTACGTGGTTGCATTATGAATATTTCCTTTTGTACTGAGATGGTGTTCAGAGAGATACTGAATTACAATACAATTCACAGGATGTGGTTGTTGCTTTCAGGGCCTTTCCTTAATTGCCGTCATGAGCTGCCTTCTTGAATGGCTGCAGTCCGTGTGCCGCAATGCTATTAGACAGGGGCTTCTAGGTTTTTGACCCAGTGACAGTGAAGGAACGGCGATATATTTCCAAGTCAGGATGGTGTGTGGCTTGGAGGGGGACTTGCAGGTGGTGGTGTTCCCATGTATCTGCTGCCCTTGTCTTTCTAGATGGTGGAAGTCACAGCTTTGGAAGGTGCTCTCGAGCCTTGGCAAGTTGCTGCAATGCATCTTGTATATGGTATGCGATGCTGCCACTGTGCGTCAGAGATGGAGGGAGTGAATGTGGATGGGGTGCCGATCAAGTGAGCTGCTTTGTCCTGAATGGTGTTGAGCTTCTTGAATGTTGTTGGAGCTGCACTAACCTGGGCAAGTGGAGAGTATTCCATTGCACTCCTGACTTGTGCTTTTTAAAATGTCACATTGTTTTCTACATTACTAACTCTTTTCTGGGAAATTTCATTATATTTTTCTCAAAGTGAGTGTGGGATAGATATGTTTACATTTCTACCGATCTTGTCTCTTTGCTTGGCCTCAGTTGGTGTGGGTTGTGTTTTACATCTCTGCCAGAGCCTGTGTCAGTGTCACTCATGGTCTTAACATGGCCTTGAAACAAGCTCAGCAAGTGAGCACCCAGACCTATCCAGGTACTTGTGTTGGAGGCAATGATGAGGCTGAATGCCTCAGTGAAACCCAGCACATCACCTCCTGCATCTCTGACACTGGCGATGCAACACAGGGTGATAGTAAATACCCCTGAACACTCTGGAGTGGGGTGGGTAGGGAAGTGCAGGGTTGCGGTTCCAGAATGGAAGCTCCAGAAAGCATGAGTTTGTTTGAATGAGATCCACAGAATGAGGAAGGACTAACTTTGGGGAAAGTTGTTTCGCAATGACAAAGTAACAGTCAACAGTTTGTAACAATGCAGCACTAAGCATATAGAGAACAGAAGCAAGGATATTATGGTAAATCTTTATGAATCACTGATTAGGTCACAGCTGGAGCATTGTGTCCAATTCAGGGCGCCACAATTTAGGAAGGATGTTTGGGCCTAGGAGAGAGAGAGCGAGAGTGCAGAGGAGATTTACGAGAATGGTGTGAGGATTGAGGAACTTCTGTTTTATGGAGAAACTGGAAGAACTGGCATTGTTGTCCTGAGAGCAGAGATGGTTTAGGAGAGATTTAATTGAGGTGTTAAAAGGGATTTGGGAGAATTGATAGGAATAAACTCTTTCCAGTGGTGGGAGGATGTAGATTTAAGGTAATTGGCAAAAAACACAATGGAGTGATGAGGAAACATTTACATATGCAGTGACTTGCCACCTTCTGGATTGCAGTGCCTGAAAGAATGGTAGACGCAAATTCAATTGCACCAGCATTAAACCTGCCACATGAATAAACTCTTGAGAAGGATTGAAGCTGCAACGTAGAATAAAACTTTGCAGGTTGAATAGTCACATTTTCCACTCACTGATATTATTTGATAGGAAATCGTGGGCTATGCTCCAGGATCTTTTCCATTCACCTTTCTGCTGCTAATGAGGCCATCCAGTGATTTAGTACTTGGGGAAAGTAAACTCAACACTTCGCAACTCAGTTACACAGTGGCAATGTGAACTGGTGGACATTTTACTCTCATCAATGTCATAACAAGTCCCCTTAGGCTGTGTTTCTGTACATTCATTACTTGTATTATTTCATTCATATAAGCAAGATCTACTCTCAGCACATGGAACAATACTGAACACTCACTCTACACTGTACAGAGGCTGGGTTAACCATTGCTTCAACTGTATTATTTTTCATAGGCCAAGAGAAAATGGAAATTTACCGTGCCTCTGGGAGCTCCATGTTCTTCCCCGGAGTGCCTGAAGATGACCGGGATCTGGCAAAGTTTTTCCAATGGGAGGTTTGCAGGGGAAATGCAGAGAATGAAACCACAACGGGAGTGGTGCAGTTTCAGGCAGGGGATACAAAACCTTCCTTATTGAAAAAGTACATCGGTCGCCTTGACTTCTTCCCATCTAATGGATCCTTTGTCCTTCATAACTTAACTTCTTCAGACGAGGGTATTTATACGCTTTTCATTAATCTACGAAAAGCCATTGCCCAAACTGTGCGGCTACAGATAACAGGTATGTTTCCCTTATGGGTTTGTGTAGCAATGATTTGTATCATGGCAAAGTACATGATCCCTACTCTCCTGGGCTTTAGTGACTGAAAAACCTGGGACAGCAACGGTGGAATTTCCCAAATGGCTGTCCCAAGCTGTACCTGGGAAAAGTGAAGAGCAAAGTCCTGATGGTAGTCAAAGTCCAAACCAATCAGATGCTGAAAAAGGTGGAAAGAGATTTTCCCCTTCACTCCAATGTCTGATTCTGGAATCTGACTGTATTTATACAAGAACTTCAGTGCCTGGGAAAAGCAAATCCACTTCACCCTTAATGCTACGTTGCATAGCATATGTGACCTAAAGGCTTTCAATTTAATAGGTGCTTCACTGTCAATGAGAGCACAGGGTGCTAATTTGGGAGCACTGGCTCCCAAAAGCCATATTCATGAGTCAGCTTGAGATTAGTGACAATATATTAATGAAATATTTTGCTATCAGTGACATAGAAACTAAAGTAGATAAGGAAAAGGGTAAAAGGGGAGGAGGCGCCTTAGTAATTAAGGATGAAATCACTTCAGTGATAAGAGAGGATATAATGAGAGATAAGCACACACCCTGGGATAGATCCCTTCCCCAGTACAGCCCTCACCCTACAGCCTCCTTCCTCACCTGAGGCCACTTCTCCCCCTTCCCCAAGCAAGGCTTAGCCCTGCAGCCGTACAAAGCCACCCCCACCTTATGGCTGATCTGGTAGGTAGAGACCTGCCCATGAGCACCCCCTAAAAGTGATGAGCTGCTGTCTGCGGAGTCTGGCGCTGATGACCGCGAGTGCTGCCTGAAACCAGGTAGGCAAACAAACCTCAATGTCCGGAGTGAAGATGCAGGTCGCTTATGTACAGTTGTGAAACATGTCAGCGTGGTGAACAATCCAGTGTGGAGGGATGATTCTGGCGGGCTAGCCTTATAATGAGATGCAGATGTATTACAATGAGTTTCCCGACATCTGACAGTAGGAAATGCGACCCACTGAAGACGCCGATCTCAATCCGGTTTCACGATGTCATAAAACCGATTTTTGGCCTTCTCGCCATTTTGTCCACTCACGCTGCCGAACACGTCCGACACCAGAGGGCACAGAAAATTCTGCCTCTTGCAAAACTATCACTCAGAAAGGCACAGAGGAATCAAGGACAGTCAGCATTGATTTGTTAAGGGAAGATCATGACTGACTAATTTCATTGGATTTTTTGAGGCAGTAACGAGGAGGATTGATGAAGGTAGTGCATGGATTTTAGCCAGGCTTTTGAAAAGATCCCACATGGCAGACTGATTAAGAAAATAAAAGCCCATGGGATCCAGGGGGATGTAGCAAGCTGGATACAAAATTGGCTCAGTGGCAGGAAACAAAGGGGAATTGTGGATGGATGTTTTTGTGACTGAAAGGCTGTTTCCAGTGGGATTCCGCAGGGCTTAGCACTAGGACCCCTGCTTTTTGTAAATGTGGAATCAAGAAGTTTGCAGGCACCACAAAAATTGGCTGCACAGTTGATAGCAAGGAGGATTGCTGTAGACTGCAGGAAGATATCAATGGACTGGTCAGGTGGGCAGAAAAGTGGCAAATGGAACTCAACCCAGAGAAGTGTGAGGTGATGCATTTCAAACAAAGCAAAATAATACACAATAACTGGGAGGATACTGAGATTTGTAGAGGAAGTGTGGGACCTTGGAGCGCACATCCACAAATCCCTGAAGGTAGCAGGACAGGTCGATAAATTGGTTAAAAAGACAGTATTAAACAGCATAACATTAATTAGGTCACAGCATGAGTACTGTGTGCATTCTGGTCACCTCATTACAGAAAAGATGTCATTGCACTAGAGAGGGTACGGAGGAGATTTACCAGGACTACCTCAGGATAACCGAGGAGGTTGCCAGGACTAGAAAATGCAGCAGTGAGGAAAGATTGAATAGGCTGGGGTTGTTTTCTTTGGAATAGAGGAGACTGAGGGGAGATTTGATTGAGATGTACAAATTGTGAGGGGCTTGGATAGAGTGGATGGGAAGGGCCTATTTCCCTTAGCAGAGGTCAGTGACTTGGGGGGCATAGATTTAAAATGATTGGTAGAAGGATTAGAGGGGAGCTGGGGAAAAATGTTGTCACCCAAACTGTAATAGGGGCCTGGAACTCACTGCCTGAGAGGTAAAAAACCTCAACTCATTTCAAGGGCATCTGGTCACACACCTGAAGCCCTGTAACCTCCAGGGCTACTGATCAAATGTTGGAAAATGGGATTAGGCTGGGTGGCTAATTCTTTGGCCGGTTTAGACATGATGGGCATGATGTGGCCTCCTTCTGTGCCACAAATCTTTCTACATTTTCTAAATACCAGAAAAGGATGAATGTGCAGGGTTGTGGGGAGAGGGCTGGGAACATGAATTGCTCCTCAGGAGAAACAGCCTGGACACGATGGGCCAAATGGCCATCACCTTTCTTGAAATGATTTCATGATTCTGAGTGAAATTAAGAACTACTTCTTCAAGCAAAGGGTGGTGGAAGTTTTGAACTCTCTTCCAAACGGACTCTCTGACAAACGGTCAGCTGTAAATTTTAAATCTGAGATTGATGGGTTTTCATCAGCCACACGATATGGGGCAAAGCTGGGTAAATGCAGTTTAGTCAGAGAGCAGCCAGAGTCTTCTTGAATGGTGGAACCGGCTTCAGGGGCTAAATGGCTTCCTCCTGTTCCTGGCCCCTCAAAACTGTTTTGCCATTCAGTGAGATCATGGCTGATCTGTGATTACAAATTCCATATTTTTCATGGAATGTGGGTATGGGCATCATTGGCAAAACCAGCACTTATTGCCCATCGCTTCCTGTTGAGTGGCTTGCTACAGCATTTCAGAAAGCAGTCAAGATTCAACCACGTTGCTGTGGGGGTCTGGAGTCACATGTCAGGCAGACCAGGGGAAATTAGTGAGCCAAATGTTTTTTTTTAAATGACAGTTGGCAATGGTTTCCTGGTCCCATTACTGAGAGTAGCTTTCAATTCCAGTTTTTATTAACTGAATTCTATCAGCTGCCATGATTGTATTTGAGCCCATGTCTTATATTAGGCTGGGTCCCTGGTTCAGTAGTCCAGTGATGTCACCACTACACCACCATCTCCCCACCTTTAGACTATCTCCCTTAATACCCTTGGTTAACAAAAATCTATTAATCTTGGACTTTTAATTAACAATTGACCTGACATCAGCTCCATTTCTGGAAGCAAGATCCAAACTTCAACCAGCCTTTCTGTATAGAAGTGTTTCCTAAATTTACTCCTGAGAGTCTTTAAGCTTTAGGCTAAGTCCCCTAATTCTTTCTTGCCCAATCAGCAGAAATAGTTTCCCTCCAAATCTATCTTATCAGTGATATTAATGAGAGATACCACTAATGATATGTTAATGAGACAGTTTGATATCAGTAATTATGAATTAATGAACTCTGATATCAGCAATTATACATTAATGTATTAGCCTGCTATCAGAGTCAGTACATTAGTGTGTCTGCCTGATATCCATGACAATACAATGATGAATCAATAGAAATTAATTTATTTCAATCAACAGCTTAACCCTTTAACATAAAATGGTTTAACCCTCTTGCAAAATTATCAAGTTACAGAATATCTGGCAGACAGATTAATGCAAAATGAAACAGAAAGTGCTAGAAATACCCAGCAAGTCTGGCAGCTTACGTGGAGAGAGAAACAAAGTCAATATTTTGAGTCGAATATGAGTCTTCAGAGATTTAAGTAATGGCACAGCAGCGCATTGCTGAAGGAGCGCTATATTGTTGAAGGTGCCATTTTCCGAATGACACTCATTAAACTATGGCTGCTCTAGTGGTTATGGTGGAGACTGAAGACCCCCATTACACTTTACAGAGAAGAGCAGAAAATTCTTCTGTTGCCCTGGTCAACATTCTTCTAACTCCTTTAAAGTCACATCGACTGGCCATTCATTACATTCCTATTTGTGACAAAACTGTGGACAAAATCACTACCACGTTCATCACACAACAACTGCACTTTAAAATGGCTGTGAAACACGTTGGGACATGCTGTGTGTGCCATAAGGTGCTGTGCAAACATGGGTCCTTTCTTTTGCTACCATGTTGTACGGGGCGATTTCATTGCAAATAAAGATTTTAATATCAGTTCTTTAATCAGTAATTTTCCCCTTCAGATCAACTGTCGAAAGCTTCGATATTAAGCAACTCCAGCTCCCTCGCTTCCACCATCAGTCTGACATGTGATGTTTCAGGAAAACCTCATGAGTATCAATGGCAGAAAGACGGAAAGGAAATCTATCGGCCTCACCAGCTAATGAACAGGAACAGAAGCCTCATCATCCCGAGCGCTAGGAAAGGTGATTGTGGGACGTACACCTGCATCGCAATCAACCCCGTCAGCTTCACACAGGCAGATTACACAATAACTATTTATGGTGAGCTTGATTTACAGATGGTACTTTGAAGGTGAAGTTTGAGACATCTTTCTACTTGCTATTGGTGGGTTTTCTATAAAAATGTACAAATTAGCGCTGCAGCAGAGAATACTGAGCAGGATAAATGTATATATTAAAATAAATTATAAAAGGTTTTGAAAAGAGTGAGGAAGTAAAGTATTTTAAAAATGATGTCAAGGGAGATTTAATGCTTTGGTACACCCTGGGAGCACATATCAGATTGAAACTAATGGTAAAATTGGCTTTGGGCAACATTGTGGATCAGGCAGTGGTGAATTGGCTTACAACCCACCTTCTTTTCCATGCACTTCAATAAAAACAGGATTTAAGCTGTAGTACAAATGGGTCACTGATTAACCTTGGCCCATTTGCCTTTCCGCCCAAGGCCAATTTCCCTTTGTACTTCCCTGCGCGCCAGAGACTGTAAAAACATGTAACAGTTTGGGATAACTGAGTGGCTTCCCAAGCCGTTCAGAGTCAACCACCTTGCAGTCACAGGTAGGCCAGACAGCAGATTCCCTTCCCTCGAGAGCATTTTAATCCATTGGTTACATGGTCATCGTTACTAGGACTGGCTTTTACTTCCAGCTTTATTAACTTTTCATGTTTAAATTTCACCAGGTGGCATGGTGTGATTTGAACTAAACCTCACCCCACCCCCCCGGGTTTCTTGATTACTAGCCCAGTGTTATTACCACTATGCCACTATGCTTGGCTTGTGCAATTTCAAGATATTCTCTCCTTTCACTTAAAGGTGCAGAGAAATGGACAGGTTCCCTTAGCAGCCTGTGTTCCTCTATTCTCTCCCACCTAACTTTCATGTACGTGCAAATGATTCAATATCTCTTATCTCTTGTACCTCTGTAATGGTGTTTTTGAAATGGTTTGGAATGTGGTTGAAGATATTTTATGAATAAAGTATATTTTTCCAAAAAATAAAGATTCAATATCCTCATGCGGAGGAACAGTGGGATCTCCTGTCATGGATTTATAGCTATGCTCACACTCAACCCTGGACCAAAATGCTATGTTTTCCCAGTTAACTAATAACGTTCCTATAAGTTCACCTTTGAAAGCATAAGAGGCATTTTTTTTATTACTCACGTAGCAAATTTTCACCTCTTCCATTCTACGAGTACAGTCTCATCTCTTTGTAAACGTACCCTATGCAGTGCTTATTTTAACCAGGGTGTGCTCCAGTCTCACTCATTGAAAACCCAGACTAGTAATCAAAGCATTCATTCCACAGTTCTGCATCCCATGGATAACTAGTCCTCTGTATCCTGAGACAGGCTCCCGGTGGAGGAGGACCCCTCATTGATGAATATTTTTCTGTAGTACGTTTTAACGTGTATTTTGATTGTATCCAAAGAATCATGGGACAGTCGGCAACAAAGTTGGCTTTACGTTGCTGCGCACTTTAACCCTTTCCTTAAGTGTCAATTGTGCCTCAGTGAGTTGCCACTCCCGTCAGAAGCTTATAAATTACTTTCCAGAGTCCTGAGCGCTTAATCCAGACTGACACTCTAGTGCAGTACCGAGGGCGTGCTGCACTGTTGGAGGTGCCAGTTTCGGATGAGGCATTGACTGAGGCCCTGTCTCGCCTTTGCAGTTGGACGTAAAAAATCCCACGACACTATTTCAAAAAAGAGTTCTTTCCTTTGCCCTTGCCTTTGGGCCCCTCCCACTGGCGGGATTTTCCAGTCTTGCTGGAGTCAATTGACTTTTGAATGGCTCGTCGCATTTTACGGCCCCTAACCCCCCACCCCACGACTGGACCGTCAAATTCAGCCCTATATTTATTACTTTATCAACTTCACTAGAAACAGATGACCTGTTCATTGTCATGTCGCTGTTTGTGGGAGTTTGCTGTGTGCCAATTGGCTGCGATGTTTCCTACAATAAAACAGCGGCTACACTCAAAAGTACTTCACTGGCTGCATTTCACTTTGGGATGTCCTAAGGCTCTTTCTTTTTTCTCTTAGACCATTTGGCCCATCGAGTCTGCTCCGCCATTCAATCATGGCTGATAAATTTCTCAACCCCATTCTCCCGTCTTCTCCCTGTAACCTTTGATCCCCTTACCAATCTAGAACCTATCTATCTCGGTCTTAAATACACTCAATGACCTGGCCTCCACAGCCTTCTGTGGCAATGAATTCCATAGATCCACCATTCTCTGGCTAAAGAAGTTTCTCCTCATCTCTGTTCTAAAAGGTCTTCCCTTTACTCTGAGGCTGTGCCCTCGGATCCTAGTCTCTCCTACTAATGGAAACATTTTCCCCACGTCCACTCTATCCAGGCCTTTCAGTATTCTGTAAGTTTCAATCAGATCCCCCCATATCCTTCTAAACTCCATCAAGTATAGACCCAGAGTCAGCCTTTCATTCCTTGGATCATTCTCATGAACCTCCTCTGGACCCTCTCCAAGGCCAGAACATCCTTCCTGAGATATGGGGCCCAAAATTGCTCACAATATTCTAAATGTGGTCTGACCAGAGCCTTATAAAGCCTCAGCAGCACATCCCTGCTTTTATATTCTAGTCCTCTCAAAATAAATGCCAACATTGCATTTGCCTTCCTAACTACAAACTCAACCTGCAAGTTAACCTTAAGAGAATCCTGGACTAGGACTCCCAAGTCCCTTTGCACTCCAGATTTCTGAATTCCCTCCCCATTTAGAAAATAGTCTATGCCTCTATTCTTCCTACCAAAGTGCATGACCTCACACTTGCCCACATTGTATTCCAACTGCCACTTCTTTACCCATTCTCCCAACCTGTCCAAATCCTTCTGCAGCCTCCCCACCTCCTCAATACTACCTGTCCCTCCACCTATCTTTGTATCATCTGCAAACGTAGCCAGAATGCCCTCAGTTCCTTCATCTAGATCATTAATGTATAAAGTGAAAAGTTGTGGTCCCAACACTGACCCCTGCGGAACTCCACTAGTCAAAGGCCGCCATCCTGAGAAGGACCCCCTTATCCCCACTCTCTGCCTCCTGCCAGACAGCCAATCTTCTATCCATGCTAATACCTTGCCTCTAACACCATGGGCTCTTATCTTACTGAGCAGCCTCCTGTGCGGCACCTTGTCAAGGCCTTCTGGAAGTCCAAGTAGATAACATCCATTGGCTCTCCTTTGTCTAACCTACTCATTACCTCCTCAAAGAATTCTAACAGATTTGTCAGGCATGACCTCCCCTTGATGAAACCATGCTGACTTTGCCCTATTTTACCATGCACTTCCAAGTATTCTGAAATCTCATCCTTAATAATGGACTCTAAAATCTTACCAACGACCGAGGTCAGGCTAATTGGCCTGTAATTTCCTGTCTTTTGCCTCACTCCCTTCTTAAACAGGGGGGTTACATTAGCGATTTTCCAGTGCTCTAGGACCCTCCCTGACTCCAGTGATTCCTGAAAGATCACCACTAACGCCTCCACTATCTCTTCAGCTATCTCCTTCGGAACTCTGGGGTGTAATCCATCTGGTCCAGGTGATTTATCCACCTTCAGACCTTTCAGTTTTCCTAGCACCTTCTCCTTGGTAATGGCCACCATACTCAACTCTGCCCCCCAACTCTCTTGAACTTTGGGGATGTTACTCGTGTCTTCCACCTTGAAGACTGATGCAAACAAGTTATTCAGTTCCTCTGCCATTTCTTTGCTCCCCGCTATTACTTCTCCAGCGTCATTTTCCAGCAGCCCAATGTCCACTTTTGCCTCTCTTTTAACCTTTATATATCTAAAAAAAACTCTTGCAATCTTCTTTTATATTACTGGCTAGTTTACCCTCATATTTAATCTTCTCCCTCCTTATTTCTTTTTTAGTTGTCCTCTGTTGGTCTTTGTAGGCTTCCCAATCCCCTGGTTTCCCACTGATCTTCGCCGCATTGTATGCTTTCTCTTTAGCTTTTATGCTGTCCCTGACTTCCCTTGTCAGCCATGGTTGCCTCGTCCTCTCTTTAGTATGCTTCTTCTTCCTAGGGATGAATTTTTGCTGTGTCTCCCAAGTTACTCCCAGAAACTCCTGCCATTGCTGTTCCACTGTCTTTCCTGCTAGGCTCATCTCCCAGTCAATTCTAGCCAGCTCCTCCCTCATGCCTCTGTAGTTGCCTTTATTCAACTGTAATACCGTTACATCAGATTGCAGCATTTTCCTCTCAAATTGCAGGGTAAATTCTATCATATTATGGTCACTTCCTCCTAAGGGTTCCTTCACCTTAAGCTCCCTTATCAAATCTGCCTCATTACACATCACTAAATCTAGAATTGCTATTCCCTAGTGGGCTCCACCACAAGCTGCTCTAAAAAGCCATCTCGTATATATTCCACAAATTCCTTTGCTTGGGATCCACTACCAACCTGATTTTCCCAGTCTACCTGCATATTGAAATCCCCCATGATCACTCTAACCTTGCCTTTCTTTCACGCCTTTTCTATCTCCTGGTGTATCTTGTGCCCCACATCCTGACTACTGTTCAGAGGCCTGTACATAACTCCCATTATGGTTTTTTTTACCTTTGCGGTTCCTCAACTCTACCCACACAGATTCTACATCATCTGACCCTATGTCATTTCTTGCTATCGATTTAATTTCATTTCTTACTAACAAAGCAACCCCACCCCCTCTGTCAACCTGCCTATCTTTTCGATAGGATGTATATCCTTGGATATTTAGCTCCCAGTCCTGATCCCCTTGCAGCCATGTCTCCGTGATGCCCACCACATCATAAATGCCAATTTCAATCTGCGCCACAAGCTCATTTACCTTATTTCGTATACTGCGTGCATTCAGATACAACACCTTCAGTCCTCTATTTTCCGTCCCCTTTCTCATTGTCGTCCCTTTATCTGATGTGCATGAAGTTAGATTCCTAGCCCTTTTCAAATACTCTGTCCTATTTTGTGCTCTGGAGACTTTAATAGCCTCTCCTGGGCTCTCCTTTCTTTTCAGTTTTTTCATAATTTTCCATGAAGTTGAATCCACCCCCCCACAGACTGACCTGCTGCTTTGTTTCCCATTAGTCATACTTCTTGGAGTTTTACCCTTCCCTTCCCCCCCACTTTCTAGTTTAAAGTCCTGTTGACCACCCTATTTACCCTTTTCGCAAGAACATTGGTCCCAGATCGGTTCAGGTGGAGACCGTCCCACTGGTACTGATCCCTCCTGTTCCAATACTGATGCCAGTGCCCCACAAAATGGAACCCCTCTTTCCTGCACCACTCCTTTAGCCACGTGTTTACTTCCCTTATTCTCGTGTCCCTATGCCAATTTGCACGTGGCTCAGGTAGTAATCCGGAGATTATAACCCTTGAGGACCTGTTCTTTAATTTAGTTCCTAGTTCCTGATAATCCCCAAACAGGTCCTCTTTCCTAGTCTTACCTATGTTATTTGTCTTGACGTGGACCACAACAACTGGAACCTCCCCCTCCCTCTCCAATATCCTTTCAAGCCGGTCAGAGATGTCCCTCACCCTGGCACCGGGCAGGCAACATACCATGTGGGACTCTCAATCCTGTTCACAAAGGATGCTATCAATTCCCCTAATTATAGAATCCCCTACAACTACCCACTTGTCTTTTTGCTCCCCCCTCTTGAATGGCCTCCTGTGCCACGGTGCAGTGGTCAGCTGGCTCATCCTCCCTAAAGCCCTGTTCCTCATCCACACAGGGAGCAAGTACCTTGTACCTGTTGGACAAGGTCAAGAGCTGAGGCTCCTCTGTTCCTGAACACAAGATCCCTCTACTTGCCTCACTTGCAGTCACACCCTGCTGACCCTGACCACTGACCGAACTTGAGGTACTTAATCTACCGGGTGTGACCGCCTCCTGAAACAAAGCATCCAGGTAACTCTCCCCCTCCCGGATGTGCCACAGCGTCCGGAGCTCGCACTCCAGCTCATCAATTCTGAGCCGGAGTTCCTCCAGCAACCAACACTTGCTGCAGATGTGGTCACTGCAGCTCGCAATGGGATCTGCCAGCTCCCACATCATACAGCTACTGCACATCACCTGCCCAGCCATCTCAACTTAGATAATTAATTTATTAATTAGCTTTGCAGTGGTGTTTTTTCAAATTTGATGCAGATTCCCTACCAACCAATCAGGTCACAGCTTTCCTGTGTTATCACTTTTTCAGTTTTAGCTTCAGTTACTCTGTGCCCTGAGGTCACCGCTCCGGTGCTCCTCTTTCCAAGTCTGCTCCCTGGAGACAAGGCCACAAATCCCCGAGATAAGCTAGATTTATACTCACCGCTCCGGTGCTCTCTGTTGGATGCTCTTCCTCCAAGTGAGTGCAAGAGTCCTTCTTCTCGATTCCCTCATGAGTCGCGGTGGCTGCGGTGACTTCTCCCAGAATGCTTCAGTCACTTCTCACCAGCGCCCTCTGTTGGATCCACAAGTGCTCTTCTTCAGCCAGGTCTCTTCATAATCATAATAATTGACTACTTTTTTTCATTTCTGCGAGCGACATTGACCACATGTATCCCCCAATCTTAGTTGCCATGACTACTCAGCCATTTGTTCAGCCACTTCAAAGGGTTGATGACTGAATTTGGCCAAGTGTAGACCAGACCCGGGTAGGGTTGGCAGATTCCCTTTCCTGAGGGGTGTCAGTGAAACATTTGGGTTGTTGTGACAGTTTTCAGTCTGTTTTATCTGGTGAAATGTTTTATATTGGGTTAATTCTGTCTTTTCCTTAAATTACAGGCGTTCCACCAGAGCAGATTGTAATCATTGTTGCATCGTTTGCAGGACTGATACTTTCTTCAGTGCCTTTTATTGGATTAATTTGTCTGCACTGGTTTAAGAGAAATACCAGGCAAGGTATTTGTCAAATAGCCTAATGTGCACTTAGACATGAATACACAGGTTCCTCTTTAAATTAGTTGGGATTAACTTGACCTTTTAACATAAACATGTGCTTTACATGAAGAGGTTGGAAAGAATGAAACTAAACCAATTGCAGAGATAGAAGCAAAAAACTGTGGATGCTGGAAATCCAAAACAAAATCAGAAACAGAAATACCTGGAAAAACTCAGCAAGAAAAGGCTCTCCTCCGCCGATGCTGCCAGACCTGCTGAGTTTTTCCAGGTATTTCTGTTTCTGTTTTTGTAAACCAATTGCATTTGTCCTGTCAGGCCCAATAATGTATTTTTGCATGTTGTGAGGTGGTTTCCTATTTGTACTGACAATGAAGAGCTGATTTAATTCAGGAGCCTCCCCTGATCTGATTCCAAAGGGAAGGAGTGGGAAAAATGCCTTTTGGAAGGGGAAGTGGGAGGTCTCAATTCACTTGAGTTCAACACTGCAATCTGTCACAACCCCAGAGTACTGCCAAGTGGATTTACAAAGAGGTTGGGCTTGGAAATGGGTCTCAGTTGAACCTGGTGATAGTGACAGTAGCAGAGGCCACCTTTGGCCCTGATAGCAAAAGTCTGCCTAGGCCCTGCTGGCAGGGGCTTCCCCAGGCCCTGGTGCCAGGGGCCTCCCCAGGCCCTGGTGCCAGGGGCCTCCCCAGGCCCTGGTGCCAGGGGCCTCCCCAGGCCCTGGTGGCAGGGGCCTCCCCAGGCCCTAGTGGCAGGGGCCTCCCCAGGCCCTGGTGGCAGGGGCCTCCCCAGGCCCTTGTGGCAGGGGCCTCCCTAGGCCCTGTTGGCAGGGACCTCCCCAGGCCCTGGTGGCAGGGGCCTCCCCAGGCCCTGTTGGCAGGGGCCTCCCTAGGCCCTGTTGGCAGGGACCTCCCCAGGCCCTGGTGGTTAGCAGGACTCCATTTGAAAAAGATAGTTTTCCCTTGGACTTTGTGAGGCAAGTTCCACATGAATGTGATGGAGAAGGGTTTTCCCTTGGACCTAGTAAATGGACATGCCTCGCATCCTGTGGTAAGTGGTTTCTTGGACCTGGCTCAGGGGCTGCAAGGGAGCTCCTGGGCCTCTTCTACCCTTCTCCAAAATATATGTTTTACATTATGGGTATTTGGAGATTTCAAGAGTAGGCAGATCTTCTCTCCAAGAGCAGACCGTAAGCATCTTTGCAGAGTTATAGCTCTGATTAGCCAGCAGTCTTGGAAGCATGATGGATGGGAGGGTACGCATCTGATTGGGAGTTAATCCCAATAGGGCTCCGGAGAATGGCCACAGTGGTGTTTCTACTGGTTCTGTGGCCTGTGGATGGGCCTGCCATGGCCAATAAATTCAGCACTTGCTGGGGTCTCCACTTAATCCTGCTGCAATTGAGTTTGTGGAGCTCCTTCACTTTACTGCCCTAATGTGTGGTCCAGTGGTTGGTTTGCCCATGACTGATACCCAGTAACGCCTACAGCCTGTCCAGCCCAGAGGCCACCACTGTTAACCAGTTACACTTTGCCCATTGCTATATGTATAATTCACTTTCTCATATGTTAGTCTGTTGTAAAGTAGATTACAGTGGAATTCAAACTACTTTTATGTTTTTGTTCATTTCCCCCATAGCATCTTTGAGACAATACAAACTTCTGTTTGTGAACCTGTTCGGTAGTAACATTCTGTCTCTTGTTACCATCTTCATTGCCCTCGCTTCTTGGATTGTGCTTAAAGGTACGAGTACGAAAGATATTCTTTATTTACTTGAAAATAATCAGTTAAGATGAGGCAAGCTAGATCCACAGAATAATTAGAAAAGAATGATTAGTTTGGTCAGTACATAGTAAGCTGCTTTACATAGGTCAACCTGTATGTGTGGCCCTGACCCACACAACTCTCAGCCAGGCACAGGAAAGCCTGTTTGGCTTTGTAGACTTAAGGAAGACTTTGGTCTTAGTGTCAACCATAGGACTACCTACAGCCAATAAAAGCACATCATCAGCATCAGAGAGATCTCTATGGTTCTCAAATACCCATCATTAGGTTAGATCATAAGGTCAGCACGCACACTCCTAGTAACAATATCATCACAATATTAGCACCTTCATGCCAAGAAAGTTAATCATCGTTGGATTAGTATCCTGGCATTCCCTACCCAACACCACCATAAAATCACCAAAAGACCAAGTACAGCAGTCTGTCAAGTAGAAGAGCCATCATCACCTTCTCTTGGAAAGTAGGAATCGAGAATAAATGCCACCTTGTCAATGTAACCCAAGAACAAATACATAAAATATATAAGCCAGTGTAGTGCAATGAACTTCCTGTATTCGTTCCTGGGATGTGAACTTTGCTGGCAAGGCCAGCATTTGTTGCCCATCCCTAATTGTCCTTGAACATACCTATGATTGTACAAATTAGGAGCAGCAGTAGGCCATTCATCCCCTTCAGCATCCTCTACTATTTAATAAGATCATGGCTGATCTGATTGTAGCCTCAACTCCACATTCTGCCTACCCCTGATGACCTTTGGCTCACTTGTTATTTTTTTTAAATTCATTCATGGAATGTGGGCTTCGCTGTTTGGGCCAGAATTTATTGCACATCCCTAGTTGCCCTTTAGAAAGTGGTGGTGAGCTGGCTTCTTGAACCGCTGCAGTCCATGTAGTGTAGGTACACCCATAGTGCTGTTAGGAAGGGAGTTCCAGGATTGTGACCCAGCGACAGTGAAGGAACGGCGATATATTTCCAAGTCAGGGTGGTGAGTGACTTGGAGGGGAACTTCAGGTGGTGGTGTTCCCATCTATCTGCTGCCCTTGTCCTTCTAGATAGTAGTGGTCATGGGTTTGGAAGGTGCTGTCTAAGGAGCCTTGGTCAATTCCTGCAGTGCATCATGTAGATGGTACACACTGCTGCTACTGTGCGTAGATGGTGGAGGGAGTGAATGTTTGTGGATGTGGTGCCAATTAAGCATACTGCTTTGTCCTGGATGGTGTCCAGCTTCTTCAGTGTTGTAGGAGCTGCACTCATCCAGGCAAGTGGGGAGTATTCCATCACATTCCTTACTTGTGCCTTGTAGATGGTGGACAGGCTTTGAGGAGTCAGGAGGCGAGTTACTCGTCCCGCTATTCCTAGCCTCTGACCTGCTCTTGTAGCCACAATATTTCTATGGTTAATCTAGTTCAGTTTCTGGTCAATGGTAACCCCCAGGATGTTTGTAGTAGGGGATTCAGTGATGGTGATGCCATTGAACATCAAGGGGTGATGGTTTGATTCTCTCTTGTTGGACATGGTCATAGCCTGACACTTGTGTGGTGTGAAAGTTACTTGCCACTTGCCAGCCCAAGCCTGGATATCGTCCAGGTCTTGCTGCATTTGGACATGGACTGCGTCAGTATCTGAGGAGCCATGAATGGTGCTGAACATTGTGCAATCATCAGTGAACATTCCCACTTCTGACCTTATGATGGAAGGAAGGTCATTGATGAAGCAACTGAAGATGGTTGGGCCTAGTCAAGAATCTATCTAACTCAACCTTAAAAATATTCAATGACTGTGCCCCCACCACTCTGTGGGGAAGAGAGTTCCAAAGATTCATGACCCTCTGAGAGAAATCATCTCATCTCATCTCTGTCTTAAATGGGAGACCCCGTATTCTTAAACTCTGTCCCCTAGTTCTAGTCTTTCCCACAAGGGGAAACTTCCTTTTAATATCCTTCCCATCCCTCAGGATCTTCTTTGTTTCAATAACATCACCTCTCAATCTTCTAAAGCCCAATAGATACAGACCCACCTATCCAAACCTTCCCTATTTGATAACCCCCGATCTCAGGTCTCACCAACGACTTGTACAGCTGTAGCAAAACTTCCCTACTTTTATATTGCATTCTCCATGCAATAACAATGACATTCCATCTGCTTTCCCAATCACTTGCTGTACCTGCATATTAACTTTACCTGATTCATGTGCCAGGACACCCAGATCCCTCTGTACCTCAGAGTTTTGCAACCTCTCTCCATTTAACTGACTTCCTATTTCTATTCTTTTCTATTCTTCCTACCAAAGTGGGCAAGTTCACATTTTCCCATAGTCCATCTGTCAAATTTTTGCCCACTCATTTAACCTATTTATGTCCCTTTGCAGACTCCTTATGTGCTCTTCACAACTTTCCTACCTATCTTTATGTCATCAGCAAATTTAGCAACCATATGTTTAGTCCCTTCAACCATGTCACTGATATAAATTGTAAATAGTTGAGGTCCCAGCACTGATTCCTGTGTCACTCTACTCATCACATCTTGCCATTCTGAAAAAGACTCACCTATCCCTACTCTCTGTTTCCTGTTAGTTAGCCAATCCCCTATACATGCTAATATGCTACCCCTTACACCGTGAGCTCTTATTTTGCATAGAAATCTTTGTGACACCTTGTCAATTGCCCTTGAGAAGGTGGTGGTGAGCTGCCTTCTTGGACCACTACAGCCCATGTTGTATAGGTACACCTACAGTGCCGTTAGGGAGGGAGTTCCAGATTTTTAAAGGGTCCACAATATAATTCCAAGTCAGGATGGTGTGTGGCTTGGAGAGAAACTTGCAGGTGGTGCTGTTCCCATGAACCTGCTGCCCTTGTTCTTCTAGGCGGTGGTGATCACAAGTTTGGAAGATGCTGTTGAAAGAGATTTGGAGAGTTGCTGCAGTGCATCTTGCAGATGATACACACTGCTGCCAATGTATGTTGGTGGTGGAGGGAGTGAATATTTAAGATGGTGGATGGGGTGCCAATGAGGCAGGCTGCACAACAGACTTGTCAGCAAACTTATAGCTCATATAGCATACGGAATTGGCTGAGTGACACGAAACAGAGTAGTGGCAAATGAATGTTTTCGGGCTGATGGAAGGTTTTTCCTGGTATGTATTATTACTGTTATGACATGACAAGTAGTATTTGCCAGGCTGACTAAATCCACAAGGGAAACTTGGCATAGCTATTACAACAATTTTGCAATGTGTATTTATTATGAGAAGGCTTCTGCACTGAAGCCAGGAGTCATGAGTCCACTACCACCTTTAGAAATTTGAAAGTATAAATTAAAAGATTTATTAACAAAAAAAAACAAACTTAAACATATGCACAAGATTACAGTTACACAGTTATAACAATTCCCAAAATTTCTACTTAACCAGACTTCCAACTAGGCACCCCTTTAAAGGCAACAAAAAGTCTAAATAGATTCCAAATTTATAATGTATTCCAACAATTTTACCACAAGCACCCACTGGACAATTGGCTTCCAAAGGATTTTAATACAGCTTTGGTGACTGAAACAACAAGTTTCTTCAGGGTGGCTAGAGGCTTTTTCGAAGTCTGTTTTACACCGTCACCTTTCAGATCTCATATACCCACACCCACACACAACCTTCCATCCTTCTTTAAATATATTTCTCCCTCTTTGGTTTGTAAATCCTAATGTTTCAATTGGCCTTTAAAAGTTACTTTTCCCAGAATATAAAATCTTGCATGTTATCATTATGGGTCAGCACTTTTGGGAAAAATCAACGTAATAACCTTGCCCTATTTATCCTGTCAGCTGTAAACATTTTCCATGACTCTTTGAAAATCACACTTACCTAAAAATGCAAATTTCATTCACACCATCCCTGCTGAGAATTCCCCCTAGCATTACTCATCTCCATTTCAAACGCCTGTTTTACACCTCAGTCCTTTGATAATTTAAACTTTGCTGCCTTCCCATCTCTAATTTAATTAAATCAGCCACATGAAGAACCACAACCACACACACATAAACTTACTGTAAAATATTACACAATGTTATGAAAAACATAATCGTTTCCAGGCATTACCTAGACCTTGGTGTGCAAGATGTGATTTTAGCATTTATGGATGACACGAAGCTTGGAATTATTGTGACCTGTGAGGAGGATAGTGTAGAACTTCAAAGGACATAGACAAATTGGTGGAATGCACAGACAGGTGCCAGATGGAGTTCAATGTGGAAAAATGTGAAGTGATTCATTTTGGAAGGAAGAATATGGAGACACAATATAAAATAAAGGCTACAACTCCAAAGTGGGTGCAAGAGCAGAGGGACCTGGGTGTATTGGTGCATAAGTCATTGAAGGTGGTAGGAAAGGTTGAAAATGCAGTTAATAGAGCATACAGTATCCTGGGCTTTATTAATATAGGTTTAGAGTACAAGAGTATGGAGATTATGTTGAACATGTATCGGACACTAGTTCACCCTCAGCTGGAGTATTGCATCCAGTTATGTGCACCACACTTTAGGAAGGACGTGAAGGCATTGGAGAGAGTGCAGAAAAGATTCACAAGAATGGTTCCAGGGATGAGGAACTTTAGTTATGAAGATAGATTGGAGAAGTCGGGACTGTTTTCCTTGTAGAAAAGAAGGCTGAGGGGAGATTTGATAGAGGCATTCAAAATCATGAACGGTATGGACAGAATACATAGGGAGAAACTGTTCCCACTCATGAAAGGATCAAGGACAAGAGGGCACAGAATTAAGGTGATTAGCAAAAGAAATATGAGAAAAAGCTGTTTCATGAAGTGAGTGGTTAAGACCTGGAATGCACGGCCTGAGAGTGTGGTGGAGGCAGATTCAATCAACATATTCAAAAGAGAATTAGACTGTTACCTGAAAAGGAAGAATGTGCCGGTTTACATGCTCAAAGGAGAATGGCACTAAATTAATTACTCATTCACAGAACCGGTGCAGACATGATAGGCTGAATGGCCTCCTGCGCTATAAAAATTCTGTGATTGTGTATGACCCCAACCAGTGAAGAGTTTTCCATTGACTTCAATTTTGCTAGGGCTCCTCAATACACACTCAGTAAAATACTAGCTTGATATTAAGGGCAATCACTCTCACTTCCACTCTTGAGTTCAGCTCTTTAGGACCAAAGCATTAATGACGTCTGAAGTTGAGTGTTTTGCAAAACCAAAACTAAGCATCGATGAGGAAGTTGTTGCTGTCAAGTGCTGCTTGGTAACACTGCCAACGATACCTTCCATCACTTTGCTGATGACTGAGAGTAGACTGAAGGAGCAGCAATTGAGTGAATTGAAGTTGTCTTGCATTTTGTGGACAGGACATACCTGGGCAGGTAGAAACAGGGGGAATATCTTGGCTGGGGTGCAGCTAGTTCTGGTGTTTAAGTTTTCAGTGCTACTGCCAGATGGTATCAGTGTCCATAACCTTTGCATTATCCAATACCTTCAGCCATTTACAGATTCATAAACATCTACAGCACAGAAGGAGGCCATTTGGCCCATCGTGTCCAGGCTGGTCAACAAAGATCTGACCACACTAATCCCATTTTCCAGTGCTTGGCCCATAGCCTTGGAGGCTATGGCAATGCAAGTGATTTCTTGATATCATATGGACTGTATTCAATTGACTGAAGCCTGGCATCTGCGATGCTGGGGATCTCGGTAGGAGGCCAAGATTGATCATCCACTTGGCACTTCTGGTGAATGTTGATGATGAATATTTCAGCCTCATCTCTTGCTCTGATGTGCTGGGTTCCACCATCATTGAGGTCCAGCATATTTGTGGACCTGCCTCCTCCCTTTAGGTGTTTAATTATCTATTCATGACTGAATGTGGCAGGACTGCAAAATTTTGACCTGATGCATTTGTTATGGGATTGCTTTGCTCTATCGCATGCTTCTCCCTGTGTCGTAGATTCACCAGGTTGGCATCTTATTTTTGCATCTGCCTGTTGTTGCTCCTGACATGCTCTCCTACACCGCTCATTAGTGCACACTATTCATTTAACCTCCCATTATTAACATTAGATTAACAACCACTATGTTGAATCATTGGTTTAGGTGCTGCCCCCGTGCCTGTGGCTGCCATATGCTTTGTGTCCATCCTGTTAGTTTTTGCTGTGACTGCAAGTATCGCTATTTGGAACCAAGACTGTATTAGAAGATTCCGGGGAAACACAAGTACAGAGCAGCTACTTTATTATACAAAATTTCCAATCCTAAAAATGTAACGGTCTCATCTAAATCAACGCATTGTCTACACTTGACAGGTTTTCGAGCTTCACTTGACGTAAGTGGCATTATATGTTCCTTTATTGTGATCGCCATCTCAATTGTAATCCTAGCAGAAGAGATCCAGCAAAACAGTAAGTTTAATGTCAGGGCTTTATTACTCCTCATAACGTTTCAACCAGTTGAATTCACTTCTGAGTAATCAGGATGTTATCAGTGGGTTTTGCCCATGAATAGCTGGACCATATAGAATAGAGAGGCCCCAAGTTTGTATTTTTTTTCTATTCATTTATGGGATGCGGGCATCGCTGGCTAGGCCTGCATTTATTGCCCACCCCTAATTGCCCTTGAGAATGCTATCCATCTAACATGGATAGAAGATTGGCTGTCTGGCAGGAGGCAGAGAGTGGGGTTAAGGGGGTACTTCTCAGGATGGCGGCCGGTGACTAGTGGAGTTCCGCAGGGGTCAGTGTTGGGACCACAACTTTTCACTTTATACATTAATGATCTAGATGAAGGAACTGAGGGCATTCTGGCTAAGTTTGCAGATGATACAAAGATAGGTGGAGGGACAGGTAGTATTGAGGAGGCGGGGAGGCTGCAGAAGGATTTAGACAGGTTAATGGGCAAAGAAGTGGCAGATGGAATACAACGTGGGCAAGTGTGAGGTCATGCACTTTGGTAGGAAGAATAGAGGCATAGACTATTTTCTAAATGGGGAGAGAATTCAAAAATCTGGAGTGCAAAGTGACTTGGGAGTCTTAGTCCAGGATTCTCTTAAGGTTAACTTGCAGATTGAGTCTGTAGTTAGGAAAACAAATGCAATGTTGGCATTTATTTCGAGAGAACTAGAATATAAAAGCAGGGATGTGCTGCTGAGGCTTTATAAGGCTCTGGTCAGACCACATTTAGAATATTGTGAGCAATTTTGGGCCCCGTATCTCAGGAAGGATTTGCTGGCCCTGGAGAGGGCCCAGAGGAGGTTCACGAGAATGATCCCTGGAATGAAAGGCTTAACATATGAGGAACATTTGAGGTCTCTGGGCCTATACTCAATAGAGTTTAGAAGGATGAGGGGGGGATCTGATTGAAACTTACAGAATACTGAAAGGCCTGGATAGAGTGGACGTGGGGAAGATGTTTCCATTAGTAGGACAGACTAGGACCCGAGGGCACAGCCTCAGAGTAAAGGGAAGACCTTTTAGAACAGAGGAGAAACTTCTTTAGCTAGAGAGTGGTGAATCTATGGAATTCATTACCACAGAAGGCTGTGGAGGCCAGGTAATTGAGTGTATTTAAGACCAAGATAGATAGGTTCTTGATTGGTAAGGGGATCAAAGGTTACGGGGAGAAGGCGGGAGAATGTTGAGAAACTTATCAGCCATGATTGAATGGCGGAGCAGACTCGATGGGCCGAATGGCCTAATTTCTGCTCCTATGTCTTATGGTCTTATGGAGAAGGTGGCGGCAGTGAGCTTCCTTCTTGAACCGCTGCAGCCCCTGTGGTGCAGGTACACCCACAGTGCTATGAGGGAGGGCGTTCCAGGATTTTGACCCAGTGACAGTGAAGGAAGGGCGAAATATTTTGAAATCAGGATGGCGAGTGGCTTGGAGGGGAACTTCCAGGTGGTGTAAAGAGGACATGAGGATGGATATAGATAGGTTAAGTGAGTGGGCAAGGATCTGGCAAATGGAGTTTAATGTGGGAAAATGTGAAGTTATTCACTTTGGCAGGAAGAACAAAAAAGCAGAGTATTACTTAAATGGAGAATGGCTGCATAATTCTGAGTTGCAGAGAGATCTAGGTGTTCTAGTATATGTGTCACAAAAAGTTAGTATGCAAGCACAGCAAGTAATTAAGAAGGCTAATGGAATGTTATCCTTTATTCCGAGAGGGATTGAACATAAAAGTAAGGATGCCATGCTTCAGTTACACAGTGCATTGGTGAGACGGAACCTTGAATACTGTGTGCAGTTTTGGTCTCCTTATTTAAGGAAAGATGTAAATGCGTTGGAGGCAGTTCAAAAGGGGTTTACTAGATTGACACCTGGCATGAGAGGGTTGCCTTATGAGAAAAAGTTGGACAGACTGGGCTTGTTTCCACTAGAGTTTAGAAGAGTGAGGGGTAATTTGATTGAAGCATATAAGACCCTGAACGGCCTTGACAAGGTGGATGTCGAAAGGATGTTTCCCCTTGTGGTTGAGTCCAGAGCTAAGGGGCACTGTTTTAAAATTAGGGGTCGCCCTTTTAGGACAGAGATAAGGAGAATTTTTTTCTCTCAGAGGGTTGTGCGACTTTGGAACTCTCTGCCTTAGAAGGTGGTGGAGGTGGGGTCATTGAATATTTTTAAGGCAGAGGTAGATAGATTCTGGTTCGGCAAGGGAATCAAAGGTTATCGGGGTTAGATGGGAATATGGAAATCGAAACACAAGATGATGACCCATGATCTTATTGAATGGCGGAGCAGGCTCGAGGGGCCGAATGGTCTGCTCCTGTTCCTATGTCTTATGTTCTTACGTTCCCATCTATCTACTGCCCTTGTTCATCTAGATGGTAGCGGTTATGGGTTTGGAAGGAATGCCCATAAAGGGCAGTAGCAGGGAGGCTGCTATTGACTTCAGCCCTTTCCCTAACCCCCCAGCCACAACTCAAATTAGGGACGATGAGATTGGCTAGATTCCCAATCCTAATGGCCATTCAACCTGCATCAAAGTTGATGGAGAATAACATTGAGCAGGGTGTAAATCTGGCAATCCACCCAATTCCATGGGTTTCCCAGCCAATGAGTTAGACGATAATCACCCACTGTTTGTGAAGACTTGAGTGAAATGGGACAATCTGAGACAGTACTTCAACCAAATGCCAGGCTAACAGATGAAGGAGATTGGTTAAAACTTGTTGCAAAAAGTTTGGGATGCGAGATACCAGCAGGCGTTCTTCACTTAAGGAATAATTGGTTCCTGGAATAATCTTTAAGGTAAGACAGTGGAACCAGACATCTCACACTCACCCTGGGGTCAGTTAGATGGAGTGGTGTGGGAATGTGTGTCGATAGTCAAGATGAATGGGCAAAAATGGGCAAAACCCCTTCCTTATTTGAATTAATCTTAAAATCATGGAACGTTCCAGCACAGGATCAAGTCTTTTGAACCATCAAGCTTGCATCAATAGATTGACCCATTCTTTTAATTCCCTACACCTTTAATTTTCCTTTTTTTGGGATCTTGCATTGTCAGTCTGAGAGAGTAGACAGGACCTTGGTTTGATACCTCATCCAAAAGCCTCGGCCCTCTCTGTGTACTGCACTGGAGCACCAAGCTAGTCTTTGTGCTCAGGTCTTTGGAGTGGGGCTGGAACCCACAACCTCCTGGCTCTGAGGTGTGAGTCATAACTGATAGTTATTGAGATAGGAAGGATTCACCGAAGGAGGAAAGCTGATAAAAAAGAGAACACTCTTTGATCAAAAGGCAGATTTTTGCCTTCGGTGCTGCAAGTACGAACATGACCAGAGTGAATTATCATTTATTGAAGCACTAGCCACTTATGGTTTGTTCAGTTAAAATAAATGGGCATCAAATCATGAGCAGCTCGTGCCTGAATCTGCGGTGATCATGTCTACCACACCCAGCTCCTACCCTGTGCTGAAGGGGAGGATCTCTCATGAAGTATTTTTACATAAGGTGCGTTATGTCCAATTCTTGGCTCTAGAGCTCCTTCAGTTTTCATCACTTCGCCCTTGATGGCTGTACTATCAGCTGCCTTGACCCAGGAATTCCATCCCTAAATCTCTCTGCCTCTCCATGTCTCTTTCTTCCTCTAACATTGAAGCAAACAAAGTCTGAAGGTACGGAAGGAGGCCATTCAGCTCATCCTGTCCATGCTGGCTGAAAAAGAGCGTAATCCTATTTCCCAGCTCTTGGCCCATATCCCTGTATATTAAGGCATGGTTAAGCACCTCCCCAAGTATCTTTAAATGCAATGAGGGTTTCTGCATTTACCACCAAGTGAGTTCCAAACCTCCACCATCCTCTGGGTCAATAAATTCCTTATCAACTCCCCTCTAATCCCCTGCCAGTTACTTTAAGACTAAGCTGTTAGCCATTGACCTCTCTGTTAAAGGAAATAGGTTCTTCATATCTGCTCTATTAAAGCCCCTCATAATTTTATATGCCTCAATTAAATCTCCCCTCATTCTCCTCTGTTCCAAAGAAAGCAGACCTAGCCTTTCCAATCCAATTGAAGATGCGCCTTAAAACTCACCTCTTTGCCCAGGCTTTTGCTCATCTGTCCCAATATTTCCTTCGTTAATACTGCAAAAGCTGGTAAACTGCAGTAAGAACAAAAAAATACTGGAAATTGTCAGCAGGCCAGGCAACATCTGTGGAGAGAAACAGAGTTAACGTTGCGGGTTGAGTGAGGAGGTGACCAGGTGTGTAGATGAGGGCAGTGCATTTGGTGTAGTTTATATGGATTTCAGCAAAGCCTTTGACAAGGTCCCACATGGGAGACTTATAAAGAAGTCAAATGCACATGGGATACAGGGTAATTTGATAATGTGGATTCAAAATTGGCTTAGTTGTAGGAGACAGAGGGTGATGACAGAAGGATGCTTTAGTGACTTGAAGCCAGTGTCCAGTGGCGTACCACAGGGATCTGTGCTCGGTCCCCTATCATTTGTCATTTATATAAATGACATAGATGACTATATGGGGGGTAGGATTAGTAAGTTTGCGGATGACACAAAGATTGGCTGGGTGGTTAATAGTGAGGTTGAGTGTTTTGGGCTACAGGAAGATATAGACGGCATGGTCAAATAAGTGGCAGACGGAATTTAACCCTGAAAAATGTGAGGTGATACACTTTGGAGGGAGTAATTTGACAAGGAAGTATTCAATGAACGGCATGACACTAGGAAGTTCTGAGGAACAAAGGGATCTTGGCGTGTGTGTCCATAAATCTCTGAAGGCAGAGAGGCATGTTAGTGGGGTAGTGAAAAAGGCATATGGGACACTTGCCTTTATCAATCGAGGCATAGATTATAAAAGTAGGGAGGTCATGTTGGAGTTGTAAAGAACCTTGGTGAGGCCACAACTGGAGTACTGTGTGCAGTTCTGGTCACCACGTTATAGGAAGAATGTGATTGCACTGGAGGGGGTGCAGAGGAGATTCACCAGGATGTTGCCTGGGATGAAACATTTAAGTTATGAAGAGAGGTTGGATAGACTTGGGTTGCTTTCGTTGGAGCAGAGAAGACTGAGGGGCGACCTGATCGAGGTGTACAAGATTGAGGGGCATGGACAGGGTGGATAGGGAGCAGTTGTTCCCCTTAGTGGAAGGGTAAGTCACAAGGGGACATAAGTTCAAGGTGAGGGGCAGGAGGTTTAGGAGGGATGTGAGGAAAAACTTTTTTACCCAGAGGGTGGAGACGGTCTGGAATGCGCTGCCTGGGAGGGTGGTGGAGGCAGGTTGCCTCACATCCTTTAAAAAGTACCTGGATGAGCACTTGGCACGTCATAACATTCAAGGCTATGGACCAAGTTCTGGTAAATGGGATTAGGTAGGTTGGTCAGGTGTTTCTCATGTGTCGGTGCAGTCTCGATGGGTCGAAAGGCCTCTTCTGCACTGTGATTCTGTGACCTTTCATCAGTTTTGATTTTTGTTTTATATAATATTTCCTTCTGTAGCTCAGTATCAAGTTTTGTTTGATATCCCTCCTGTTTTGCACCTTGGTCTATGATATTCTGTAAAAGTGCTGTGTAAATTCAGGTGGTTATTTGCTATATTCTGGATGGGGAGATATTCAATGTAAATTAACTCAATGTGTTCATTATTGTATCTTTTCAGATCAAGGTTGCCATGTTATCATTTTGGTCTGGAGTACACTGGCCCCATTAATGGTGCTCTGTGTTATAATCTTTTCAGTGTCCTTTGTAATATGGCGCTGTAAGTATCAGAATGTAAGAGTGTAAGAATGCATCCAAGCATTCATCAGTCTGGTCAATTTATAAGGAATTCAGCTATAATGAAAGCTTTAACCAGCGATTCTCACTACCGTTTTAATTTCTAAAATGGAACGGTTGCAAAGAAATCTTGTGAGTACGTTACCCATTCTCTGTCCCTTCGCACAATATCATTGTGTTTAAGACAGGGGCTGAAAGTACAGGCAGCTTGTACAAGCTTAGGGTTGCTGTTAAATCATCAGATTGCTTATCTGATGGTTGTTACTGGATGAGCAGAAATTTCCTCCAATTAAGTATTGAGACCTTTTGTTTTGGCCCTCGCTTCAGATTCTGTTCCTTAGCAACCAATCCGATCCTTCTCCCTGGCAATAATCTGAGATTTAAGGTAGTTTTAACTTGCAGCAAATCCCATTCCCCCCTTCACCACTGTGCTTGCTGACTGTACAGTCTGGCTGTCTTCACATACCTATAGAAACTTTTACAGTCAGTTTTTATGTTCCCCGCAAGCTTACTCTCATACTCTATTTTCCCCTTCTTAATCAATCCCTTGGTCCTCTGCTGAATTCTAAACTGCTCCCAATCCTCAGGTCTGTTGTTTTTTCTGGCCAATTTGTATGCCTCGTCCTCGGATCTAATACTGTCTCTAATTTCCCTTGTAAGCCGTGGTTTGACCACCTTTCCTATTTTACTTTTGCACCAGACAGGGATAAACAATTGTTGCCATTCACCCATGTGCTCTTTGAATGTTTGCCTATCCATTGTCATCCCTTTAAGTAATGTTTCCCAATCCATCATAGCCAACTAAATAGTGGAGGGGAGGGTTCACAGGATGGGAGCTTTGGAAAGTTAGAGAAAGGGCAAGGCAATAGAGCCGAGTAGCAATATGGGTAATGGTAAACAGAATGTGACAAGAAGGGACAGGGTGTGCCAACATATGAATGCACCAGCAAATGAGGAAAAATGTGAGGTTGCCAATTTGACAGGAAAAATAGAATATTGTTTAAATGGAGAGAGACTGAGGAATCCTTCAGTCCAGAGGGTTCTGGGTATCTTCATACATTAATCACAGAAAGTTAACATGCAGACAGAGCAAGTAATTAGGAAGGCAAATGGAACATTGTCATTTATTGTCAGGAGGGAATAAAAGTATAAAAGTAGGGAAAACTTGCTCCACCTGTACAGGGCATTGGTGAGACCCCATCTGGAGTACTGTGTTCAGTTCTGGCCTCCTTACTTAAAGAAGGATACACTTGCATTGGAAGCAGTTGAGAGAAGACTCACTAAGCCAAATCCTAGGATGACGGGTTTGTCTTGTGAGGAAAGGTTGAGCAGATCGGGCCTATACCCATTGGAGTTTAGAAGAATGGGAGGTGATCTTATTGAAAATTTTATGATTCTTGACAAATAGATGCTAGGAAGATGTTTCTCCACATGGCGGAACTCAGAACTAAAGAGGAAAATTTTAAGATAAGTGGTCTCTGGATTATGAAGGAGACGAGGAGGATTTACTTCTCTTGGAATGTTGTTCGTCTTTGGGATCCTCTTCCACAGAGAACAATGGAGGCTCGGTCATTGAGTTTAACAAATTTTGGATTGATAAGGAAGTCAAGGGTTGTGGGGGACAAGCAGGAAAGTGGAGTTAAGGCCACAATCACATTAGCCATGATCTTATTATATAGGAATTAGGAGCATGAGGCCCCTCGAGCCTGCTCTGCCATTTGATAAGATAATGGCTGATCTGTTGTGGCCTTAACTCCACTTTCCTGTCCACCCCCATATCCTTGACTCTCTTGTCAACCAAGAATCTAACTCAGCCTTGAAAATATTCAGTAACCCTGCCTCCATCACTCTCTGGGGAAGCAAATTCCACAGACTAATGACTCTCTGAAAGAAAGAAATTCTCCTCATCTCTGTCTTAAATGGGAAACCCCTAATTTCTAAGCTGTGTCCCCTCATTCTAGTCTCCCCCTCAGGGAACCATCCTCTCAGCATCCACCCTGCAAGTCCCCTCAAGATCTTATGTATTTCATAAGATCACCTCTCATTCTTCTAAACTCTAATGGAAACAGGCCCAACCTGTCCGATCTTTCCTCATAAGATAACCCCATCGTCCCAGGAATCAGTCGAGTGAACGTTCTCTGAACTGCTTCTAATGCAATTACATCTTTTCTTAAATATAGGGACCAAAAGGGTACACAGTACTCCAGAATCGACCTCCCCAATGCCCTGCACAAATGTAGCTAAACTTTCTTACTTTTATATTCAATTCCCCTTGCAATAAATGCCAACATTCCATTTGCCTTCCTAATCACTTGCTGTGCCAGGACACCCAGATTCTTCTATATCATGAAGGCAAAATACTGCGAATGCTAGAAATCTGAAACAAAAACAAAAAATGCTGGAAAATCTCAGCAGGTCTGACAGCATCTGTGGAGAGAAAGACGGAGTTAATGTTTCGAGTCCTTATGACTCTGAAGAAGAGTCTGCTCTGAAGAAGAGTCATACGGACTCGAAACGTTAACTCTGTCTTTCTCTCCACAGATACTGTCACACCTGCTGAGTTTTTCCAGCATTTTTTGTTTTTCCTTCTGTACCATAGTGGTCTGCACTCTCTCTCCATTTAAATAATATACTGCTTTTCTATTTTGCCTGCCAAAGTAGACAAGTTCACATTTTTAAAATATATTCATTTACAGGATGTTGGCTTCGTTGGCTGGGCCAGCATTTATTGCTCATCCCTAATTGCTCTTGAGAAGGTGGTGGTGAGCTGCCTTCTTGAACCGCTGCAGTCCATGTGGTGTAGGCGCACACTCACAGTGCTGTTAGGGAAGGAGTTCCAGGATTTTGACCCAGCGACAGGGAAGGAACGGCAATATATTTCCAAGTCAGGGTGGTGAATGGCTTGGAGGGGAACTTCCAGGTGGTGGTGTTCCCATCTATCTGCTGCCCTTGCCCTTCTATATGGTAGTGTTCATGGGTTTGGAAAGTGCTGTCTAAGGCACCTTTATGAGCTCCTATAGTGCATCTTGTAGATGATGCACACTGCTGCCATTATTCGTTATGCTCCGCCTGCCAAATTTTTGTCCACTTACTTAACCTATCCATATCCCTTTGCAGAATCCTTATGTCCTCCTCACAACTTACTTTCCTACTAATTGTCATCAGCAAATTTAGCAACCATACATTCGGTCCATTCATCCAAGCCATTTATTGAAGGGCAGAGCAAGCTCAGTGGGCCAAAAGGCCAACTCCTGCTCCTATTTCTTATGTCCTTAGGGACAATCCTCTAAGATGGTGGTTTTGGATTGTGAAGGGAAGATTTAGAAGAGATGTCAGGAAGGATTTCATGCACAGCAGTTGTGATCAACAAAAGGAATCATTATCAGGAAGGAATGGGTGAGCCAGACCAGGACACTGGACTCATATAAATAAAATGCTGGAGGAACATTGGGAATGTAGTAGGTTTCCAGGAGAATGAGATCAAATGGACTGAAGGACATTTTCCATTTGTACCCCTCTTTTAAAAATACAAATGCACAAAATGAAATTTTTAGCTGCCTATCTCTGGAGGGGAGGAATTGGGGAACCTCCTGGGCTGGGAGCAGATATCAGAAATTGGGAAATGAGCTCCCACACGGTTGTCCGCCCCTTCATTTTAAATGCTTGGAATGTTGTAGGCTGTGGGCTGGGACAGGAATTGAGCCTCGATTGAGAGTGCTGATTCAGAACTTAACTCTTGTGAATCAGAATGAGAGGGCAGACTTTCTCCCAGGGGAGTCTCGCACCCTGTGAGCAGTGACGTGATGAGCGAGTAGATTTTCTGTTCTGACTTCCAGTACACATTGGTTCTCCAAGCCCAGGAATTTCTATCCAGCAAAAATCACAGACTGGATGTGCACAATTTCCTGACATGCACCAAATGAAAAGTGTCCCTTCATGTACTTTGTAAGATCACACAGTAAGGTGCCTTTCCGTTTAATGGTTCAGCCCTTTCTCACTGGCTGGACCAGTACCTTCCCCAAGGTAACTAATTAGAGATACCATCAGCACTTACTGTTCAAGTACAGATGTGTAAAACCACACACACACATGGACCAAAAGTATTCAAAAAAAATCAGAGGCCATGAGACAGATGCATCATGTGACAATATTCTATCAAGGGTTGGACTTTATAAAAGATCAATTTATTCGTTATAGGTGGAGGTGGTGCCAGAAGTCAAGGAGAACAGCAGGTATTTTATTATTAATGTGAATTCAGATTTCTACACTTTTTGTGAACTCTTTACTATGGCTGGTTCAAAATGGGCACATAGTATCACTGAAACACACACAGACCAGAGGGAATATTCCCCTTGTGTTTATAATGTCACTTACACATACAGAGACCACCATGAATCTTCCATCTGCATTTATGTCACTAACAAAGATACACCAGGAGTAACTTTGGCCTCTAATTTTCGTGAATGTGTATGATATGTTTGTTGGATTTCATTAAGTGTATGATATCTGTTATTGTTACATCGTTCCTGTGTCTATACTTGTTAGCCATTTAATTTATGCACATTTATTATCATTAGGACATTTTTTTCCCAGTTTATATCTGGTTTGGAAGATTGTTGTCTGTTTTGATCTTTTCCATTTCCACTATTTGTTTCACTTATCTCTCTCTCTCACTCTTGCTGTCTGTATCTCTGTATGCCTCTGTTTGTCTGTCTGGCTCTCCAGTGTCTGTGAATATTTGGTCATTGCATATAACAAATACACTTATTTTACTTTAGGGTGGTAGAGAATTGCAGAACCTGAATGGCATCAATGCAGATCAGGAACCTGAACCTGAATACTTTCAGCGCTCTTAGAAAGGACACAACGGCAGCCATTTTCTGACCTGTCACTGCCAGCGAAAAGCTTTTGCCTTCTAAAAGGGTAAATTGGAATTGTGTCATTATTCCTCAGCTATGGACTGACTGGATCCTCTCATTTTGAAGACTTCAGTATTACAGCCTTGCTGCCTGTTTTCAGACTATGTTTCTTTCAGGACACTGTTCTCAACCTTTGTATTAAACAGAAACCTCTGGTACAAGGAACAGCCACATCAGACTTTGAGCATCTTGGCAGGTAAACCCCTCCATGAAGTGGGGCCAGTAGCATCCCCTTAACATTAAGCTAGATTTTGCTGAGATTAGCGAACGAATGGAGCCAGTTGTTTATTAAAGTTTCACTTGCTCATTGACATTCTATGGGGTTTTGCATGATGTGTTGCTGTCAGGGGACATCCAAATGATACTCCAATCTCTGCTTTGCAAGCATTTATATGTCTCCTTAACCAATGAGATTGAATATTCGTGTATCTGAAACTGGAGAAATAAGTTGGAATAGTGAGTTTAATGTCAAACCACATACAAAAAGCCAAATAAGGAGGGCAAAAAATATTGGATTAAGGCAGGGAGCAATAAACAAGCCAAAACACAAGTGAGAAGAAAAATATTCACAGATTTTAAAAACTCCAAAAATAATTACAATCTGAAGGAAAGACTCCACACTTGCTAAAGTTGATTTTCAGTGCTGGAGAGGGTGTCTGGTCATAATGAAGACTTCCCATACTGTTAAAGGAATACTTGAACTGGAATGACATGTCTTAACATTTGATGGTGCATTTCATCCAGACCTACAACATCAGTACAGGAACTTCAGACTGTGCAATGCATTTGAATAGGGAACCAGATGTGAGATGCCATTTTTGCACAATTTGGGAAGGAGGCAGCCACGGACAGAAACCCCTACATTTCTGCATTTGACCATGCAACTTCAGTCACTGTTTGCCGTTAGCCTCACCGTTATGTTTATAGCAAAATCTGGCCCAATATGTTTACAGCTTTGCTAAACTGCACAATTTCCAGAATGAGATGCCCCACTATTGGTGTGTTGTTCAAAGTGTTGGTTGAGGGAGGGAGTTGGCCACGATACAGAGAGAACGCCCTGCTCTTTGGAGGTGGCTCAGCACTTCCTTTTCGAAGGCAATTTGACTTAGTCAGCAATCTTAAAAGAAAGAGTTTTAAAAGAAACCGTGGCATCTGGCGTTGGTGAATGTCTCATCTAATAGCCAATTGATAGTAGCTGATGAAATAGTCAATGAAATTAACTGGAATTCCAATTCTCTTTGATTTATCTCTATGGCTGGGATTTTATGGCAGCAGGATTTTACAGTCCAGCCAAATCCAACGGAGTTTAGAACGACACAACTCATTTTACAGCCCCGGCCCCGGCCCCCGCCTTTGTTTTATTAGGTTAAAATAGATTTACTGCCGAACCTGGATAAGCAAAGACCCAGAATTTGCTGGAGACAGGTAACTCATATCATGCCCTGTTTGTTACCTTCAGGATAAAACTGAAAAAGTTTTGTGTTGCAGGTTGCTGATGAGGGCAACGGGGCATTTGGGACCTTGACGAATGATTGGAACAACAGTCCATGTCCTTAATCAATAAGATTTTTAAGGATTGAACAATAAGTGGAATGGTGGAGGAGAAAATTGGGGTGAATTAGAATGAACTCAGGTACATAAAAATTAAAATGAATTTAGATACATAAAAAAAAGGAAAGGAAAGATTAGATTAAAAGGCCGAGAGAAGAAGGCAGAAAGGAAAAGCAGGAAAAAGGTGCTAATTTTGAAATGGCCTGTAACAATTTGCTGCCTCCGAATGAGACTCAGTTTCAGTTCTTCCTTTTCTGGGTCATAGAGGTTGAGGAGCAATGCTGTGATATAAATCTCATCGTTAAAAGGTAGTTATGCTGTTAAGTAGCAGCCCAGAGTTTCTACTGAGTTTAATAGGTAATTAATAGACAAATATAGAAACTTCTTGAAATGCGTGGTGGTGAGTGTATACTGTTTTGTTTTCAGTTTCTGAGATTGTGTGTGAAAGTGAGAAAGTTTCCTGGCCTCTGTCAGCAGTGCCTGTGTTATATTTGTTTTTGGTGCATGCAGCATACCTAATCTGTTCACAGAACAAAACATAAGCTTGCCTCTGTTGAAAGCATCAAGCATTTTATTTCTTTTCTTATCGACGAGTGTATGCTGTTTTTGATGTGTTGATTGTTTGCACTATTTATATATACGTTTAATGTATGTATATAATATATGTACACACGAGTATTATTTTAGGGAAACTTGGGTCATGTTTTTTGTTTTGAGCTGATTTAAGCTGTGAATATTTTTTGGGATCAATTATTGGGTACAACAGATTTGACAATTTGAGCTCACAACCGATTACAGGGATCAGCTGACTTTTACCAGGTGAATGGGGCCCACTCCCATGTCGGGGTAAAAAGTGGGGAGGACCGAATGGCCTATGGGCCTGCTGTGCAGGCTCCTAATGCTGCCAGCCCAATCAGAGCGACTCCGAAGCCTCAACAGCGCCATTGGGAGAGGTGGTCGCTGCTGAAGACTGCAGGAGAACCTGGGAGCTGGGCCAGTAGGAGGAAAAGAAAATTCAAAGTCAATCTGCAAAGGTGCAGAGGGAAAACCCTGTTGGGGTGGTCCTTGGGGCCAGGGTGCTGCCTACCATGTTCACAGCACCTTCTGTGACCCACGGATTCCCCCCTCCCCATCCTGCTGCTGGGAGGCCACTTTTATGTAGCTGGTGACCATGGCTACAAGAGCAGGTCAGAGGCTAGGCATCCTGCGACGAGTAACTCATCTCCTGACTCCCCAAAGCCTGTCCACCATTTACAAGGCACAAGTCAGGAATGTGACGGAATACTCCCCACTTGCCTGGATGAGTTACAGCTCCCACAACACTCAAGAAGCTCGCCACCATCCAGGACAAAGTAGCCCACTTGATTGGCATCACATCCCCAAACATTCACTCCCTCCACCACTGACGCACAGTGGCAGCAGTGTGTACCGTCTACAAGATGCACTGCAGGAACTCACCAAGTCTCCTTAGACAGCACCTTCCAAACCCATGACCATTATCAGTGGTGTCTGCTATAAGTTAGCTTGGTCACTTGTGTTTTTATGGTAAAATAAAACACTTTAGATAATATAACCAAGCTAATAAAATAATTACATAAGATTGAGTTGTGCAAAATGCATTTTTCTGTATCCATGTTATTTTTATGTTGCTATTTGCATGTATCTTTGTACTAGAAATCATGCTTGACAAATCTACTGGAATTTTTCGAGGTTGTAACCAGTAGAGTTGATGAGAGGGAGCCAGTGGATGTAGTTTGTTTGGACTTTCAGAAGGCTTTCGACAAAGTCCCACATAAGGGATTGGCGTGTAAAATTAAAGCGCATGGGATTGGGGGTAGTGTATTGAAATGGATAGAAAACTGGTTGGCAGACAGGAAACAAAGAGTAAGAATAAATGGGCCTTTTTCCAAATGGCAGGCAGTAACTAGTGGGGTACCGCAGGGATCAGTGCTGGGACCCCAATTATTCACAATATACATTAATGATTTAGATGAGGGAATTACATGTAATATCTCCAAATTTGAAGATGACAGAAAGCTGGGTGGGAGGGTGAGCTGTGAGGAGGATGCAGAGATGCTTCAGTGTGATTTGGACAAGCTGAGTGAGTGGGCAAATGCATGGCAGATGCAGTATAATGTGGATAAATGTGAGGTTATCCACTTTGGTATCAAAAACAGGAAGGCAGATTATTATCTGAATGGCTATAAATTACGAGAGGGGAATGTGTCAACGAGACCTGGGTGTCCTTGTACACCAGTCGCTGAAGCTAAGCATGCAGGTGCAGCAGGCGGTAAAGAAGGCAAATGATATGTTGGCCTTAATAGCCAGAGGATTCGAGTACAGGAGCAGGGATGTCTTGCTGCAATTATACAGGGGCTTGGTGAGACCACACCTGGAATGTCGTGTGAGTTTTGGTCTCCTTACCTGAGGAAGGATTTTCTGGCTATAAAGGGAGTGAAGCAAAGGTTTACCCGACTGTTTCCTGGGATGGCGGGCCTGACATATGAGGAGAGATTGAGTCGATTAGGATTATGTTCACTGGAGTTCAGAAGAATGAGGGGGGATCTCATAGAAACCTATAAAATTCTAACAGGACTAGACAGGGTAGATGCAGGAAGGATGTTCCCGATGGCGGGGGAGTCCAGAACCAGGGGTCACAGTCTGAGGATATGGGGTAGACCATTTAGGACTGAGATGAGGAGAAATTTTTTCACCCAGAGAGTGGTGAGCCTGTGGAATTCACTACCACAGAAAGTAGTTGAGGCCAAAACATTGTATGTTTTCAAGAAGGAGTTAGTTTTGGTTCTTGGGGCGAAAGGGATCAAAGGGGATGGGGTCAAAGCAGGAGCAGGCTATTGAGTTGGATGATCAGCCATGATCATAATGAATCCCGGAGCAGGCTCGAAGGGCCGAATGGCCTACTCCTGCTCCTAGTTTCTATGATTTATTTATGGTATACATGAAGTATACAGATCAAAGGTTAACTGGTATAAGAACAGTGAGTGAGACTCTGGATGCAGTGCTCATACTGGAACTGTGTAGTATGATGTATCTGAACTCACACTGGAACTGTGAAACATGATATATCTGAACTCACACTGGAACTGCGTAGTACTATAAAGCATCTAAAAGTGGTGAAATTGGTGAAGGGTTGAAGATGACAAGGCAGATAATCTGACTGGAATCAGCAGCTTTTTAGTGATGCCTAAACTCCATTGATATGCTGAAACATACTTATTACATAGTTTGGTAGATCTATTTATCAGATTATTTTTGAAGACATTATTCTATATTTGATTTGATTTGATTCAACATCAAGAAAAAAGAATGAATTCCCTCACTCCTGTTTCCCATGGTTTTTCCAGTTGAATGTATTCTCCAGGATATAAATATGACAAGTCTCCCAGTGAGAGCGCCAGAGCTCTCTCCGCTCCAGTTGTTTCCAATTTGTTGGCAGGATTTAGTTTTCTGGCTCGACTTCTAACGAAGCAGAATACCCGAAAGAGAAAGATGGCAATTAAATTCCCTTTCTCATTACCCTCTGGAAAATGGAAAATTCCTTTAAATGTTCACCTGAGAGATGATCCGCTCGCCCAGCAGTGACTCTTTCTCCCTAAACAACTCCTCTCTCACTCTTCCTTCTCGCAATGATCCTCTCTTTCCCACCCCCAGCAGCGACCCTCTCTCTCTCTTCCACCCTATGCCAGCAGTGACCCTCAGTCTCTTTCTCTCTCACTCTCAGCACTGACCCCCTCTCTCTCTCTGCTTCCCCCAGCAGCAAACCCTCCTCCCCCTAGCAGTGACCCATCACCTTAGCAGAAAACATCCTTCCCCCCCAACAGTGACACCCCTACTCCCCTCCCAACAGTGACCCTCCTCCAGCCACAGGGGTGACCCTCCTTCCCCCCTCAACACAAACCCTCCTCTCCCTCAACAGCGACACCTCTTTGTCCCTCAGCAGCGACCCTTCCCTAACCCCAGCAGTGACCCTCCTGCCCCGCCATCAGTGACCCTCCTCCAGCCACTGGAGTGACCCTCCTTCCCCTCTCAACACCAACCCGCCTCCCCCTCAACAATGACCCTCCTTCCCCCCAGCAATGACCCTCCTACCTCCTCAGCATCGACCCCCCTCCCCCTCAACAGCGACCCTCCTTCCCCCAGCAGTGACCCTACAACCCTCCAGCAATGACCCTCCTCCAGCTACAGCAATGACCCTCCTCCCGCCCCACAGCAGTGACCCTCCCTCCCCTCAGCAGCAACCCTCCCTCCCCTCAGCAGCGACCCTCCCTCCCCTCAGCAGCTACCCTCCCTCCCCTCAGCAGCTACCCTCCCTCCCCTCAGCAGCGACCCTCCCTCCCAGCAGTGTGACCCTCCCTCCCCTCAGCAGCGACCCTCTCTCCCATCAGCAGCGACGCCTCCCCCTCCCAGCAGGGCCCTTCTCTCCTCCTCAGCAGTGACCCTCCCTCCTCCCAGCTGCGCCCCTCCCTCCCCTCGGCAGTGACCCTCCCATCAGCAGGGCCCCTCCCTCCCCTCAGCAGCTACCCTCCCTCCCCTCAGCAGCTACCCTCCCTCCCCTCAGCAGCTACCCTCCCTCCCCTCAGCAGCGACCCTCCCTCCCCTCAGCAGCTACCCTCCCTCCCCTCAGCAGCTACCCTCCCTCCCCTCAGCAGCTACCCTCCCTCCCCTCAGCAGCGACCCTCCCTCCCCTCAGCAGCGACCCTCCCTCCCCTCAGCAGCGACCCTCCCTCCCAGCAGTGTGACCCTCCCTCCTCCTAGCAGTGTGACCCTCTCCTCCCAGCAGCGACCCTCTTCAACCCCCAGCAGTATGACACACGCTCACCTCAGCAGTAACCCTCCCTGCATTAATTCTCTCTCAAGCTATCATAAATTTCATACCCACTCTCCTAAAGAGCAGCTTCAGAAAAATGTGAGCTTTATTTGGTTTTCTTTTGCATTGACACATCGATGAGAAGTCATTAAAAAAAGAAATTTGCTTGCACAGTGTCTGAGAGACATTGACCGATGTACAGCCAGTGTATGTTGCGCTTCAACTTGTCATTTTGTCCTGAAATAGAGAACAAATCTCCTGGGCCCTGTGCCTTTTAAACTTTGCACCACACGTACTACACATCATTCATTACAGATTCTGCAGGAGGGTATTGAACCAGGGACATGTGATGCCACACTGATTTCAGCCAGTGTACAAACAGTGAGCACTGATATATGGTGATGGCAATTTTGTGCAGAACCTCATGCCCAGGTATTGGTATACATTGCCCCTTGTTTTACATCCAACGACAGGGCAACTTTCAACCCCAGTAGTGAAGCTCATTCCTCTTTGCTTCAGGTCACATCCCCAGACTCTGGGATCAGGCTGCAAGTACACCAGAACTGCAGTGATTCTTGAAAGAGTGTGAATAATCCCGGAGTCACATCAATTGGTGAGTCTCCAGCTGAAATTTCATTGTTTAAAATCCAGCCATTTGGGATTATTAATACACAGTGCATCATAATGACAAAGAACAAGACAACAGAAATGGTTGTGAACAGAATGTGGAAACAGGGAGAGTTTAAAATGCAAATGGAAGGAGAATGAATACAGAAACCGAGTCCACTATTGTATGCTGGAATGTATCCCACACACACACACACACACACACATTCAGCTGGTGGGATTTAAATTCAATTAATTAATAAACTCCAGATGGAATTGGAACCATCACTTGATTTTCGTAAAAACCCATCTGGTTCACTAATGTCCTTTAGGGAAGGAAATCTGCCGTCATTACCTGGGCTGGTCTACATGTGACTCCAGACCCACAGCAATGTGGGTGACACTTAACTGCTCTCTCCAATGTCCTAGCAAGCCACTTAGCTCAAGGACAATTTAAGCCCTATGCAAACTTTCGGATGAGGGTTGTTCAGATGCTCAGTGCCATTATTGATGGGCCCGGTTAATGTGCTGCATTGTCTCAGCTGTGATCCTGAGTGGCTTATTTCAGCTAGGGGCTGCTTCCTTTGTGTTCTTCAGTCTCTCCTCAGCAGCATTTGTCCTTCTAATCTTCCACCCTCACTACTCTGCCGCTCTGAACAATCTTGCCCTTATTAGCATGCGCTTCCCACTCCCAATCTTTCCCTCTGCTTTCTTGAGTTTAGTGTGTGGGATACAGTCTCACATATTGTGTGTCTCGGGTTTCAACTGAGTCTATCATGAAGACAGCTTTGGCTTTCCATATTTCACTTCAATGCAGCGATCCAAAAAAGCAGAGACACTGACTGCCAGGAACAACTCGTGAAACCTGAAAGAAGATGAGATATTAGGTTGGAAATTGAAGATTTGATACACGTCCTGCTTCACATGAATGCTCAGCATAATGCAGTGGATAATTAAAATATATTAAATTCACTGAACTCCAATCCCTTAACCTTCAAACCCCAGGAAGCTGAAGGTTGGAGCATTTGGTTTAGCTGTTAATACATTCCTGGAAATATCTTACCTTCTCCAAATCTGGGTTCTATGATTTTTGGTATTTCTTCCTTGTCCCATTTTAAAATCTGCAATAAATGTACTAAAAGTTAATGTCTCTCCCTGACACACACATTCTCTCTTTACCTTCTTCTCTCTTGTTATTTGTTTATGCCTTGATTTATGTATGTTTTTTCTCAGCCGAGATGAAAAAATTAGCCTAAGGGCAGAAAATAGTGAGTCATGGTACATGATTACCAACCGTCCTCCACACTGAAAAACAATGAGTTTCCCCAAGGGTCAGCGCAAAATTCATTGACAAAAGCAAACTGGAAAGTATGGCAAACAATTAACATGACATCATGTTCTGATGAAGAGTCATACGGACTTGAAACATTAACTGTATTCCTCTCCGCAGATGCTGTCAGACCTGCTGAGTTTTTCCAGCTATTTTTGTTTTTGTTTCAGATTTCCAGCATCCACAGTATTTTGCTTTTAACATGATATCAATCATCTGCAAGAGGATGTCAACAAGTCTGCAGAATGTATAGTCAAATGGCAATTGGAATTCAATACAGAGAAGTATGAAGGGATAGGGAGGAGCAATATAGGCTTAATGAAAGTTATAAAGAGTGTGCAGCAACAGGAGGACCTACAGGTTCATGTGCACAGATCTTTGAAGGTGATAGGACGTATTGCGAAAGTAGTTATCGAAGCATGAGATCTTGGGCTTCATAAATAGTGGTACTGCTTACAAAAGTAGGAATGTTATGCTATACCTTCATAAAGTTCTGTTTAAGCCATAACTAGAGTATTGTGTCCAATTCTGCTCACTACACTTTAGGGAGGTCATTCAGAGGGTGCAGAGGAGATTTACCAGAATGGTTCCAGGGAAGGGGTATTTTAGCTACAAGGGATATAGATAGGTTAAGCGAGTGAGCAAAAAGTTAGCAGATGGAGTATGATGTGGAAAAATGTGAGGTTGTTCACTTTGGCAGGAAGAACAGAAAAACAGCATATTGTTTAAATGCAGAGAGACTGCAGAATGCTGCAGTCCAGAGGGATCTGTGTGTCCTTGGACGTGAATCACAAAAAGTTAGCCTGCAGCTACAGGAAGTAATTAGGAAGGCAAATGGAATGTTGGCTTTTAATGAGCTCCAGCCAAGGAGGGTGGAGTATAGAAGAAGGGAAGTCTTGCTATAACCACAGTACTGTGTACAATTTGATCTCCCCACTGAAGGAGAAACTTACATTGGAAGCAGTTCAGAGAAGGTTCACTAGTTGATTCCTGGGATGAAGGGATTGTCTTATGAGGAAAACTTGAGCAGGTTGGGCCTGTACCCATTGGAGTTTAGAAGAATGAGAGAGGATCTTACTGAAACATATCAGATTCTGAAGAGGCTTCACAGGGTAGGTGCTGAGAGGTGTTTCCCCTCACAGGAGAATCTAGAACCGGGAGGCACAGCTTAAAATTACGAGGTCTCCCATTTAAGATAGAGATGAGGAGGAATTTCTTCTCTCAGAGGGTTGTTAGTTTTTGGAATTATCTTCCCCAGAGAAGAATGGAGACTGGGTTATTGAGTATATTCAAGGCTGAGGTAGACAGGTTTTTGATCAAAAGGGAGTCAGGCATTATGGGGGACAAGCAGGAAATTGGTGTTAAGGCCACAGTCAGATCAGCCATGATCTTACTGAATAGCAGAGCAGTTTCAATGGGCTGAATGGCCTAATCCTGCTCTCTTTTTAATAATCCTGTGATATAGATTAGTTTGGAGAAGCTGGGCTTGATCTCCTTGGAGTAAAGGAGGTTGAGGTGAGATTTGATAGCTGTGTGCAAGATTTTGACAGGTTTCAATAAGGTAGACAAAGAGAAGTTGTTCCCATTAGAACCACAGAAAAGTTACGGTGCAGAAAGAGGCCATTCAGCCCATCATGTCTGTGCCAGCCAGAAAAAGACGGGAAAGAAACTAGCTGCTCATTTGAATCTCATTTTCCAGCACCTAATCCTTGCAGGCTACAGCGCTTCAGATGCAGATCCAGGTACCTTTTAAATAGTTGAGCGTTTCAACCTCAATCACCAATTTAGGCAGTGATTCCAGATGCCCACCACCCTGTGTGAAAAAGCTTCCTCATGTCCCGTCTAATCCTTCTACCAATCACCTTAAATCTATGCCCCCTGGTAATTGACCCCTCAGCTAGGGGATTCAAGTCTTTCCTGTCTACCCTATCTAAGCCCCTCAATCTTGTACACCTCAATCAGGTCACCCCTCAGCCTCCTCTGCCCTAGGGAAAACAACCCCAGCCTATGCCATCTTCCCTCATAGCCGTAATTTCAAGCCCTGGCTGCATTCTTGTAAATCTCCTCTGTCCTCTGTTATTGAATATATTCAAGGCTGAGGTAGACAGATTAAGGCCGCAGATTATAGGACTAAGCGACACAGATTTAAGATTTTGGGCAAGAGATACAGGCGGGGATATGAGGAAGAACTTTTTTTTTTACATAGTGCCTCATCCAGACACATCTTTTGTTTCTTCACTATACCCATTGCCACTCTCCTTGGCTTTTGTATCATGAAACCTTTAGTTATTTAATCTCGCCAGACCTGCACCCTGATCACTGACCTTCCCTTTTGTCCTTCCTACACTCCTCATCTGACTGCTGAGTTTTTCCAGCATCTTTATTATTATTTACACCCACCCCCCTCCCCCGCCCGGTACAAAATAGTCAGAACATTTTATACTTGAATTATTTATTTTTACACAAAAACAGAAAATGCTGGAAAAATTTAGCAGTTCTAGGATCATCTGTGGAGGGAAACAGAGTTGTCCTTCTTCAATTAGGGGTACCCTCCTCCGAGTAAGAGTCATACGGACTCGAAACTCTGTTTCCCTCTCCAAAGATGCTGCCAGATCTGCTGAGTTTGTCCAGCATTTTCTGTTCTTGGTTCAGGTTTCTAGCATCGGCAGTATTTTGCTTTTATTTATTTATTTTTTTTACCTTTTTGTTTTTAAAGATCGCTCATCCAGGGATTGGTCTCTGGCCTCTTCTTACCCTGAACATAAGTAAATAAATTACATTCAATCATGTGATTTTAAACGAAGCGAGCGCCATAAGTTCAGCGCGACCGGACCAGCCCCCTGACTTTGTCCAAGTAGTGATCCTTCACTGGGTTACCCAACTTTACATATCATTAAGACCCGCGGCTCCAACCGGCTGCACGGAGCTAAATGCTGGACCAATCTTTAGCAGGATCTCTGCTAGTTCGCAGATCTGGCTTTAACGTCCAGTGTTGGTGAAAGTAGAGTCACTCACCCCAGCAGCCGGAGTCGATCCTGTTGATCTGTCACAGCAGTGCGCCTACAGCGGAGAAGAGGAGTGAATCCTGAGACAGCATTTATGCTCGTACACGTCCCACTTGTCTCCGCCCAGCACAAATTCAAATCGAAAACTAACGAACCAGGCGTTAAATCCTGCTTTCAGTTCAGCTGTAATTAGTTATTTCCTCTTCACATCGAACAGAGCAACAGGAGCAGACCATTCGGCCCCTCAAGCCTGTGTCCCCCAAAAGCTCCAAGTCGGTTCCTTTCTTTATGCAGTAGGTCCAGTAGCAGACGAGGTTTTTCTTAGGTAGAGTGTGCAGAAGTCCACTGCAGGCTTTTCCATTATTAAAGCCTTTGACATCTATTTTAACCAGAAGCAAAATGGAGTAATTGAGAGAGCGCGTTTTAACCTGCGCGCACAACGACCTGGGGAGTCGATTGAATTATTCCCAACCCACCTATATCGACTAGCTAGCTCTTGTGGATACTGGGGCGTTGAAGGGCGAGCTAATCTGTGACTGCATAGTCGTGGGTGTTTGGGATGAGAAACTCTCCAACGTTCTGCAGGCCAAAGGTCATCTTACATTGGATCAAGCGGTCCAGTGTGCGGGGCGAGCTGAGCTTAGAGCATTTAAGCAGGTCACTGCGAGGCTTCACGTGGCTCCGTAGGTTGGGTAGGCCCATGGGCAGCGTCCCCACCCCTACGAAAGCCCAACGAACCAACCGGAAGGGTGGGAAGCTCCACGCTGGTGGCCGTTTTGAGGTGCCCATCTTGTGGCACAGAAAGCCAGCATGGATGTCAAGACTGCCCAGCAGGGGGCGCGGACTGCTTCCAGTGTGGCAAGACTGGACATTCCAAGCAGTTCTGCAAATCCAGCAATTTTAATCAAAGTTGCAGACCAACTAACATTTATGAAACACGTTCCTCACCAGAAATGAAAAGCCTGGAAAAAGACAAAACTACAAAGTTCCTAGAGGAAGTAGATAGTCTTAATTCAGACTACTGGTCAGTTACAGTCCAAGTTCAAGGTTCAATACTTCTTTTAAAATTGATACTGGAGCAACTGTTAACATATTGACAGATGCCCTCGACTGACTTCAGCCTTTATTCATCAGACATCAAGTTACAAGGTCCAGGTGGCATAAATCTTCCAATGTTCCTCTTAGCTGCAAGGGTGACAGATCATTGATTTTCTCTATGAACTTCAGAATCAATGTACATCCCTATTGAATGGTGATATTTGCATACTTCTAGGAATCCTAGAAGAACCAGATAATGCTCATCATTGGAATGACTCACTGTCTTTCATGCAACAATCTTCTTCCTTTTAATTAGAAACAGTGGTAATTCAGCCTTCAGCAGCTGAGGACATTTATACACTCAGCATTAAGTTACTTTCTTACACAGAGACACCATCCACTCAACCCAAATAACCCCCAATGTGTTAATAGTGGGGGATTCCAGCAATAGTAATGCCACTGAAAGTCGTGCATGTGATGGTGTTCGGCTCCATTGTGTGTGCAGCCAGTGCAAGCTGGTTGCCTGGGTGGGGGGTGCAGGGCTGCATGCCTGCTCTTTGTGCCTGTGCTGTGGACCTCCAGAGGTATTATCGGTGGAGGGAAGTACTGGTGGCTGTGGTTTTCTCCCGGGGCTGCTGATCCCTGTGCTGTGGGGGTTGTTTTTGGCTGTTTTCATTTTGTTGCGTTGGCCCAGTCTCATTTACTGTGGATTCAGATAAAGGTGATTCTGCTGGATCCACACCATCAGTCTGTCATGCACAGAGCTGAGGAGGTTCTGCAGGATTGTGCCATTTTGGTCAAGACTCGAGTCCATGGAACTCGAGTGGTTTGAGAGCTGCTGTCGGATGAGGATTAGTGGCTGAATCCTTGAAGGAAAAGAGCTGGAATTTTACTTGAGGAAGTTCAAAGCTTTGAAGGACATTGTGGCTGAAATTAATACCATGTTACTGAGTAGACTGCCCAGTAAATCTGTGAGATCTATCTTTGTTGTGTTTACTATTTAATGTGCAATTCATAAAATGAATTAACTGTTAATTTGTCTGTTAATTCATGTTTAATTTATGATGATTTTTGTTTTATTGCTAAAGTAAAAGTTATAAAAGTGAAATCTTGTCAATTTAGTTTTCTCAGTGAGGTCATTCAGTAAATTCAGTTCTTTTGGTTTGTTGGTCTCCATGGGGATAATAACAGGAGAAAAGCTTAGATTCTCTCTTGTTGAAGATGGTCACTGCCTAGCACCTATGTCACATGAATGTTACTTACCATTTATCAGCCCAATCCTGAATGTTCTCCAGTTCTTGTTGCAAACAGCCACAAGCTGTTTCAGTATCTGAGGAGTTGCAAATAATATTGAGCACTGTGCAATCATCAGCAAACATCCCCAGTGCAATGACTTGTCAAGCAAGCTTCCTTCAACAGCACCTTCCAAACCAGTGACCTCTCCCACATAGAAGGACAAGTGCAGCCAATACAAGAGGATGTCAACATCCGCAAGCCCCCTCAATGTCACACACCATCCTGACTTGGGTCTATGGCTGGATTTTTCACTACAGAGTGGGATAGGTTGAGTAGAGAAATGACCCGGCTTGCCACACCTGCCTCAGTAGAAAGCGTCCTGAGTGGTACGAACTCCCTCCAGGGAGGGGTGGTGTGGGGAGTGCTGGTGCAGTATAGAGTCAGGCCTGACACCTGTGGATGCAGATCAGAGCTGGCCACACTGGTGGCTGAGTGTCAAGATGAGTTGGATAAGTGCCTGCCTCAGTTCTCTGGGATTTTGTCCCAGTTGTTTACTTACATTTTAAACCCTCTAGCCCTCACCCCTCACCCCGTGCCATCCACTCCCCATGCCACCCCCATTCCTCCATGCTAACTCAATACCAAGTCATGTTCCCCAGCCACCCCCAGTAGCCCCTCATACCCTCCATGCTGACTCAAGGGAAAATCTTGCTTGATTGACTGATTTATAATGTTATAATAAGCTATTTTCCTGTGATCTCTTTTGTCAATGGCTCAATGTTTGTTTGCACAAGATGAAGAGGTGTCAAGTGCTTATAGTTTCTCTTATTGATACTGTACCATTTACCATGTGTCTGCTCAAGAACTACTGCTCAAACTAATGTATACCTTGGGACAGCAAAAGGACTGATAGCCAGAATTAGAACTACCAGCAGGCCCAGGGCTGGGGAAAACAGAGTAATGATAAACATTCAATATAAAAAACTGAAAGCAGTTTCCTTTCCCAGAAGCGTACTAATAGTCTGAAAAGCTTTGATTTTTAAATTTAATATCTACCTGTTTGCTGACCTTTCCTCCTCCATCACCCATCTTGACTCTCTCTCTTTTCTGTTTTGCAGTTGGTATCAATGCCGTGAATGGCAACTTTGTGAGGCACAGGACCTGCTAAAAACACTTACAGACAACTGGTGTTTCTGGAATTCAGATTTCCAGTCTGAAGAGTTTACAGTGTACTCCCTCTTTATCTATTTTTATCCTGTCCAGTATTGCTACTACCTCCTCTGCTACATTGACAGCATCCTCTTATCCAGCAAAGACAGATGAAAGCTATTCATTTACTACTGCAGCTATATACCCTGCCTCCACAAGAGGATACAAACATACGAGCGCATGAATTAGGGGCAGGAGTAGGCCATTTGGCACTCCAGCCTGCTCTGCCATCCAATATGATCTGGCCATAGCCTCAATTGCACTTCCCTGTCTACCCACTATAGCCTTTGACGCTGTTGTCAATCAAGAATCTATCTAATTCAGCCTTAAAAATATCAATGACCCACCTTTCACTGCTCTCCGGGGAAGAGTTCCAGAGACTCACAACCCACTGAGAGAAAAAAATTCTCATCAACTCCATCTTAAATGAGAGATCCCTTATTTTTAAACTGTGACCCCTAGTTCTCGTCTCTCCCACAAGGGGAAACATCCTTTCAGCATCCACTCTGTCAAGTTCCCTAAGGATCTTATATGTTACAATAAGGACACCTCTCATTCTTCTAAACTCCAATGGATACAGGCCCAACTGGTCCAACTTTTTGTGAACATCCCTTTGTTAATTATTTTAGTGGGACCTGGGATGTTGCAGGGTGCAGGGATTGGGCTGGAGTAGAGCAGGACATTCAGTAAAGATTGACTTGATATTGTATAGAACCTTTCATAACCTCAGGGCATCATGAAGCCATTTACAACCAACTTTATGCCTGTCATCATTATTGTAATGTAATAAATGCTGCAGCCAATTTGCACACAGCATGATTTCACAGCCATTTAAAAACAATTGCTTTAACGTTTGTCAAAGGATAAATATTGGCCTGGGTACCAATAACATCAACACCAGCAAATTATATTTATATAGCAACTTTAACATCACTAGGTGCATCACAGAATCAATTGTAAAGCAGTATTAGGCACTGAGTCATATTGGGGAAGATGCCTAATAGCTTGGTCAAAAAGGTAGGTTTTAAAGAGTATCTTAAAAGAAGAAAGAGAGGCGAGAAGCAGAGAGGTTTAGAGAGCGAATTCAAGAGTTTAAGGCCAAGGTAGTTATGGACAGCACCATTGATAGTGGAGTGATTAAAATCAAGAGGCTGGTATGAGATGAGTGAAAATTTCATAGATGGTTGTGGGCCTGGAGGTTGCAAAGATGGGTTGGGGGGTATCGAGGCCATGGAGGGATTTAAAAAGGATGAGAATTTTAAAATTGAGGTATTACTTCACTGGGAGCTTATGTAGGACAGTGAACAAAGGAGCGCTAGGTGAACAGGATTTGGTGCGAGTAGGGACATGAGCAGCAGAGTTTCGGATGACCTCAAATTTACGGTGGGTAGAATGTAGCCTCCTTACATCCAGGAGCCCATTGACAGAAACAAGTCAAAGAGGTAACAAATATGTGAATGAAGGTCTTAATGAGCTGAAGTAGGGGTGAAGTTGGGTGATGTTATGGATTTGAAAATTGGTGGTTTTAGTAATAATGTGAAAGTATGATCAGGAGCTCATTTCAAGACCCAGGATAACTCCACTGCTCTTCTTGAATAGTGCTATGGGATCTTTTACATCCACCTGAGATAGCAGGCATTGGTTTAACATCTTGACTACAAGACAGCATCTCAGAGAGTACAGCACTCCCTCCTTCAGTACTCCAAAGGGTGTGTCAACCTAAGTTTTATATTCAAGTCTATGTAGTTGGATTTGAACCTATAACTTCCTGACACAGAAGGGGACGTGCCTCCCACTGAACTAAAGCTGATGCTTCAATGCTACTGAAGCTGCAATATAACTGCCACCTTGCCTCTGAAATGGACAGGAGCCCTCACTGGCTGCTTCAGCCCCTGTTGACAGGGTGACTATTCCAGTAGGTGCTTTTTGATTTTAGACTGGAGGACAACTTTCAAACTCAGGCACCAGGCACCAGGGGCCAGGCCTCAAATACCAGGAATAGATATCAAGCACCAGGGACCAGCACGTGTTACACTGCAGACTTCAGGCACACACACTTTCACACACACTGAAGCGCAAACTCACTGACTGCACTCAGTCTGGGTGCCTGCTGCAAACAGAAGGGGGAGGGGGTGCAGTCTGTGGCATCAAACAGTCCAGTCTGAAGAAGGCTCTCTTTGCTGATGTCACAGTTGCAGTGCCTGCAGCCTCTGACAGTGAAGTCCTCAGCAGCTGCCTGCATCAAAGATGGTGCAGCACAGACCAGAGAGAAGAATACACGACACTGCTTTCACTCCCTCCCCGCTCTCTCCAACTCCTGCTGTCCGCCTCCTGCCGCTGCTCCTTCCTGATTCCCGCTCCTTCTCCCTCCCACTTACTGCTTCCACCTGCTTCTCCCGCCGCACTCTCCCACTTCCTCCTGCAGGTCTCTTTGCTGCTCCCTCCCACTCTCCTTGCTACCCTCTCGCAATTCCTCCTGCTCTCTTTGCCATTCCCCCCTGCTTTCCATGCTCTCCTGTTTCCTTCACCGCTCCTCTGTTGTACGCCTCCTGCATTGGAGGGAGCGGAGGAGAGAGTGGGATGGAGCGGGAAGCAGAAGTGTTTACGTCAAAATGTTTATGGTCAATGAAGCACTTTTTGAAATGCAGTCACTGTTGTTATACAGGACACGCAGCAATCAATTTGCGCACGACAAACTCCCACAAGAAGCAGTTAGATAATAATCTGTTGTTTCTAATGTTGGTAGTGGGATAAAATATTGGCCGGGGATAACTCCTCTGCTCTTCTTTGAAAATTGTGCCATGGAATCTTATACACCCACCTAAGTAGGCAGATGGGGCCTCGGTTACATATCTCATCCAAAAGATGGCATTTCTGACAGTGCAGCACTCCCTCGGTACTGCATTAGAGTGCCAGCCTTGAATTTTGTGCCCAAGCCCTGGAGCAGAATTTAAAGCCAGAATGTTGTGATTCAGAGGCAGGAATGCCACCAGCGACTGACACAAACAAATTGACGCGCAGCCTTAAAACACATGCAACTAAATGTCTTGATGCAACTTGTCACATGATGTTACCTTGGTCAAAGATATATTCATTGTACTGGGTAATATCACCAAATATTAATATATCCCAAATGAGCCATTGCCAAGTGTTATCAGTCTCAGAGTGAGGCTCTGCCCTATCCAGCCATCATTCTCTATTAAAGACTGGTGTGTCCACCGGAGTACAAAATCTAATTCCATATTGTTTCACATCTTGCTGAGAAATTTGATCAGTGGGAAGGTGATGGTGTAGTGGTATTGTCACTGGACTGGTAATCTGGAAACCTAAGGGTAATGCTCTGGGGACCTGGGTTTGAATCCCACCATGACAGCTGGTGGAATTTGAATTCAAGAAAAACCTGGAATTGAAATTCTAATGATAGACTGTGAAACTATTGTTGGTTCACTAATGTCCATTAGGGAAGGAAATCTGCCTATGTGTGACTCCAGACCCACTTGAATGCCCTTTGAACAACCTTCTACCTTTGGATTTCTCCTTCATGTTTGCGACTATTTTAGTTTCTTCCTTCTCATGAAGGGATGTTGTTTGTACCATAAATTACAAAACCTGTGTAATAACAGTGATCACACAGCACCAAGTGTATTTAAATAGCATCAACACCAGCTGCTTCACAGGAGCATTATGTAAAAAAAATTGACACTGAGCATGTGAAGGGTATTTATACAGGTGAACAAGAGCTTGGTCAAAAGACAGGTTTTAAAGGGGCGTCTTAAAGGAGGAATAAGTTAGAGAGGCGGAGAGGTCTAAAGAACTGAACTCATGAACTTAGAGCCTTGGCAGTTGATGGCACAGCTGCCAATGTTGCAGTGATTACAATTGAGAATGGTCAACAGGTCAGACTGGAACAGTGCATGTATCTTGGAGAGTTGTGGGGTTGGAGGAGATTACAGAGACATGGGGGAGCAAGGGATATGAAATCAAGGGTAAGAATTTTAATATCAAGGCATTGCTTGACTGGTAGTCAGTCAGTGACCACAGGGGTTTGGGTGAATGGGAGTCAATGCGCGTTGGAGCATGGGCAATAGAGTCTTAGATGACCTTAAGTTTAAGTAGCTAGAATGTCGGAGACTGGACAGATGCATTGCAATAGAATAGTGTTTGGCTTGGAGGGGGAGCTTGCAGGTGGTGGTGCTCCATGCACCTGCTGCCCTTCTCCTTCTAGATGGTAGAGGTCACTAATTTGGAAGGTACTATCGAAGAAGCCTTGGTGAATCGCTGCCGTGCATCTTGTAGGTGGTTCCACTGTTAATAGTTTGCACAGCCAGTGAAGCCCGCATCCTGTGAATAAATTTTTATAAAGGGAGTGAATGTTTAAGGTGGTGGATGGGGTGTCAAGCGGGCTGCCTTGTCCTGGATGGTGTTGAGCTTCTTAAGTGTTGTTTGAGCTGCACTTAGCCAGGAAAGTGGAGAGTAACCCATCACAGTCCTGACTTGTAGATGGTGGACAGGCTTTGGGAGTCAGGAGGTGAGTTACCCGCCACAGGATTCCTAGCCTCTGACCTGCTCTTGTAGCCACAGGATATATATGGCTGGTCCAGTTCAGTTTCTGGTCAATAGTAACCCCCAGGATGTTGATGGTGGGGGATTCAGAGATGGTAATGCCATTGAACATCAAGGGTAGATGGTTAGATTCCCTCTTCTTGGAGATGGCCATTGCCTGACCCTCATGTGGTGCAAATGTTTCTTGCCACTTATAAGCCCAAACCTGAATGTATTCTAGGTCTTGCTGCATATGAACACACACTGCTTCAGTATCTGAGGAGTCACAAATGTTACTGAACATTGTATAATCATCAGTGAACATAGCCTCTATCTTAAAGTTAGAAGTGGGTATGTCATTGATGAAGCAGCTGAAGATGACTAGTCCTAGGATACTATCCTGAGAAACTTCTGCAGTGATGTCCTGGAGCTGAGATGATTGACTTCCAACAACCACAACTATCTTCCTTTGTGCTGGGCATGACTTCCTTTCTGCTAGGCATGACTTCAACCAGTGGAAAATTTTCCCCTAATTCCAGCTGACTTCAATTTTGTGACACTCTTTGTGCTACACTTGGTCAAATGCTGTGATGTCAAGGGCAGTCACTCTCACCTCACCTCAGGATTTCAGTTTTTTTTCCCATGTTTGAATCAAGGCTGTAATGAGATCAGGAGCTGAGTGGCCTTGGCGGAACCCAAACTGAGCGTCAATGAGCACATAATTGGTAAGTACCGCTTCATAGCACTGTCAGCAACCCCATCCATCACTTTGCTGATGATTGAGAATAGACTGATGGGGGTGGCTGGTGGGGGGTGGGGGTGTGGGGGGGGGAGGGTGGTGCGGTGTAATTGGCTGGGTTGAATTTCTCCTGTTCTTTGTGGATAGGACATACCTGAGCAATTTTCCACATTGCCGGGTCAATGCCAGTGTTATAGCTGTACTGGAGCAGCTTGGCTAGGGGCGCAGCTACTTCTGGACCACAATTCTTCAGTACTATTGCCGGAATGTTGTCAGGGCCCATAGACTTTCAGTATCCAGTGCCTTCAGCCATTTCTTGATAGCACATGGGGTTAATCAAATTGGCTGAAGACAGGCATCTTTGATGCCAGGGACCTCCGGCACTTCTGGCGGTTGAAAATGCCTCAGCCATGTCTTTGAGCAGGGCTCTCCCATCATTGAGGGTGGGGATATTTGTGGAGACTCCTCCTCCATTAGTTGTTTAATTCTTCACCACTATTCACAGCTGGATGCAGCATGACTGCAGAGCTTAGACATGATCCTTTGGTTGAGCCATCGCTTAACTCTGTCTATTGCATGCTGCTTCCACTGTTTGGCAAGCAAGTAGTCCTGTATGGTAGCTTCACCAGGTTGACACCTCATTTTTAGGTATGCCTGGTGCTGATCCTGGCATGCTCTCCTACACTCTTCATTGAACCAGGGTTGATCCCCTTGCTTGGTGGTAATGGTAGTGTGGGGGATATGCCAAGCCATGAGGTTACACATCGTGGTTGTATACAATTCTGCTGCTGCTGATGGCCCACAGCACCTCATGGATGCCCTGTTTTGAGTGGCTAGATCTATTCAAAATCTCTCCCATTTAGCACAGTGGTAGTGCCAATGTAAAGATGGGACTTAGTCTCCAAAGGGCTGTGTGGTGGTCACTCCTACCAATACCATCATTAACAGATGCGTCTGCAACAGGTAGATTGGTGAGGAGGGCGTCAAGTAAGTCTTTTCCTCTTGGTTGTTCCCTTATCGCCAACCACAGGCCCAGTGCAGCACCTTCAGGACTTGGCTAGCTCAATCAGTATTTGTAGTACTGAGTACCTCATGGTGATGGACATTTTCACAATTATTTCATGGTCCATTATTACTGGGACTAGCCTTAAATTCAAGGTTTAATTGAATTTAAATTCCACCAGCTACCATGGTGTGGTTTGAACCTGTGCCCCCAGAGCATTAGCCTGGGTCTCTGGACTATGTGACCAAGAATTAAATAAGAGAGGTAGGTTTTAAGGAGCAACTTCAAAGGTGAAGATGGGGAAAGGTTTAGGGGTTCCAGAGCTTGGGGTCTAAGCAGTTGATGGTATGGCTGCCAATGATGTCGCAAATATGTACAAGTGGTCAAAATTGGAGGAACATAAAAGTTCACAGAGGGTTGTAGGTCTGAAATAAGTTAAATGTTGGGAGGGGTGAGGCTATGGAAGGATTTGAGCACAAGAATGGGATTTTTCAATTCAAGGTGTCACTAGACCAGGAGCCAAGTTTTGCTTTATTGCTGCTGCTCAGCCCTTCTAGTGTTTGAGACTGACATCGCACAGTGCCATTTGCTCCACCCGCACTACCCACTGGTTCTGCCAACTTGGGCTGCAGAGTTCGGAGCTACAGCAGAGAACCTCAGGCAAAACTCATGCACAAGGAAGAAGTATAGGTGGCAAGAAGAAGGTTGTCTGACTCAGAGCCTGCCGAGGCAGCTTACGAATGCCACCTTCCTTGTTCTAAATTTTCAATTTTCCTATTTTAGATCACTCACACAGTTTCCTCTTAAATCATTACACAACGAACAACTTCACTGCACTTAGTGATACATTAAAGCTCCCTTACTTTAATTACTCTCAAAGGTGAGCCTTGGGGTAAAAACCTTCATCCAGCACCAACACTAATTTTTTTGGTGACATATATGAGTAGGGGGTTGGCCAGAAGAGCATTGAAATAGCTGACTCCAAGTAAACAGTGCTATGAATTTTAGCAAGAAATTGTGAATTTATTTATTTTCACATAAAAAAAGTACACAACAAAGAGTGTCATTGACATTTTCTTGAGAATCTGTTTGTTTGAAGAATCTTGGAAAACTCCATCATATTTTTGGTTTAGATTGAAGCTTCTTTGCAATGTTTTTTAGGGCTGGTGTCCAATCGACTTCCCTGAAATTTATAAATAATGGTGTTAGCATGTCAATCAGTAGCCTTTTTCCTTCCACTCCCATTTACTTTTAAAATGCTGCTAAGACTAGCAAAACAGAATAAAATGCACAATAACAATGATAAATTGTAAATTATGTTATCTACAATTTTTAAAATACTTACATCTGCTTGTGCAACTTTGCTATTGTCACAGTTTTGTACCAGCTTTTTTCCTTATAATTTTCAATGCCCACAAGTAAACAAAAACTTTCTGTGTTCATGTCATACTGTAATTACACCCCCTCACCACTGGTAGTACTGTATAATCCTCAATTTTATAGTTCCCAGATTGTCAACTTGGATTGCAGGAAAACTCTTTTGTTCCAATGGACTCAGCTTTTCTACTTCACAAATTGTCATATGTTTTGCTATTTAACAACATAAAGTCATAAAGTATATAATCATAGATTGACATAAAAATAAGGGCAACATGTTCTCTCCTTTATTACGAGTGGAATTGAATATAAAAGTAAGGATGTTATGCTTCAGTTATACAGGACATTGGTGAGACCCCATCTCGAATACTGTGTGCAGTTCTGTCTCCTTATTTAAGGAAGGATGTAAATGCATTGGATGCAGTTCAGAGGAGGTTTACTAGATTGATACCTAGAATGAGTGGGTTATCTTATGAGGAAAGGGTGGACAGACTGGGCTTGTTTACACTGGAGTTTAGAAGAATGAGGGCTGACTTGATTGAAGATAAGATCCAGAATGGTCTTGACAAGGTGGACATGGAAAGGATGTTTCCTCTTGTGTGTGAGTCCAGAACTAGGGGTCACCCTTTTAGGACAGAGATGAGGAGAATTTTTTTCTGTCAGAGGGTGGTGTGACTTCAGAGCTCTCTGCCTCAAAAGGTGTTGGGGTGGGGGTCATTGAATATTTTTAAGGCAGAGGTAGATAGATTCTTGTTAGGCAAGGGAATCAAAGGTTATTGGGGGTAGATGGGATTCAAAACACAAACAGATCAGCCATGATCTTATTGAATGGCAGAGTGGACACGAGGGGCCAAATGGGCTACTCCTGTTCCTATGCTTATGTTCCTATTTTATCAGGGTTTGTTGCTGACTAGTTGATAGTTTTTTTTGCTGTGATTAGTCAGCACCAACCGCATCATTGTAATATGTAACCAGCAGGATGGCGGAAGGTGAATTGGCTGGACCCAGCAATTCCTATATTCCTATGTTTATTCCAGGGTCTAATTGTTCTCACCCTCTAAAACCAGATTTCAGGAAAGGTCTTTGCCTTTTTAATGGTAAAATGGTTCAGCTGCATCAGAACTTGTTGCTGAAATCTGCTGGTCTCCTACTCTTAGTGAAAGAGATTAAAGGGGAACAAAACATTCCTACATCCTCATTGAACCTGTCAATGCCAAATTTAGTCCATTTTCAGTGCATTTGCCAATTTCAGCACAAATTAGTTATTGCATCAAGTGGAGTGTCAACTCCAGGGGTATTCTTCTAGGTGAAGAAGAGATGGAGTTAAAGGAAACATACACAAATGGGCATAGCAGTGAGCCAGCTAGCTGTGGCTCAGTGGGTACCTTCAAGTCAGACAATTGTAGGATCAAGTCCCACTCCAGAACCTAAGCATAAAAATCAAAAATGACACTCCATTGCAGTAGTGAGGAAGTGCTCTGCTGTCTCTCAGATGAGATTTTAAAACTCCCTCAGGAGAACAGGGATGATGCCATGGCACTACACTGAAGAAGAGTAGGTGAGTTATCCCTGGTGTCCTGAGTAATATTGTTATCTCTCAATCAACATCACTAAAACCGATACCTGGTCATTGTCTGGAAAAACTCAGCAGGTCTGACAGCATCTGTGGAGAGGAAGACAGAGTTAACGTTCTGATGAAGAGTCATAGGGACTCAAAACGTTAACTCTGTCTTCCTCTCCACAGATGCTGTCAGACCTGCTGAGTTTTTCCAGCTATTTTTGTTTTTGTTTCAGATTTCCAGCATCCGCAGTATTTTGCTTTTATCCTGGTCATTTATCTGTTTGTGGGAGCTTGTTGTGCACAAATTTACTGCCAGGTTTCCTACATTACAGCAGTGAATACAGTTCAAAAGTATTTCACTGGCTGTCATTTCGTTCACTTTGGGATGTCTTGTCATTTTAAGGGCACTATATAAATTCAAGTTCTTTCTTGAGCCTGTTCAGTCATCCAGTGAGATCTTGGCTGATCTACAACCTGACTTCATATGCCCTCCTTTGACCCATATCCCTTAATGGCTTTGATTAACAAACATCTGCCAATCTCAAATTTAAAATCAATAACTGATCTCATGTCATTGCTATTTGCAGAACAGAATTCTAAACTTCTACCACCCTTTGTGTGTTGGAGTGGGCTTTCTAATTTAACTCCTGAAAGGTCTGTCTCCATCTTTTTGGAAATAGATCCCCTATTCCTAAACCAAATGAAAGGATAGATAGAGAGAAGCTAATTCCTTTCTGTTCCCCTTAAAATCTTGAAACTTCTGATCCTTAACTTTCAAAATTCCAAGGGATACAACCCGAGTTTGCTCAAGGGGCGGAGAAGGAGGAATAATGGAGCGAAACAGTCTCTATTTTAAATTTACCCATTTCGACCGTGGGCACAGGTCGCCAGTGAAAATTGTCAAAACCAGTCAGAAATTAACATCTGACAGAAATAGATGGGGACAGGGAGGGGCGATTCAAACGTCGTTCCCCCCCCACCCCGCCTCCCCTCTTTGATAACAATGTTTAGCAGATGGAAGTAAAAAACTAAGTACAAAAGCATGGAAATTCTGGACTGAGAAACAATACCTTCAGACTTCCGTTTCGCTGGGTGCATTTTCCCCCCGAGTGGCCAGTGTTTTTCTCCAGCTCCTCCAGGTAACGATCTCGGTAGGTGGACACACTGACAAGAGCCACCTTGTCCATGAATCTGCAAAAACAGCGGAGCGTTAACAAAGGACCCAGGGACTGGCAGACTCACCCATCCGACCAGCCGTTTGTAACCTTCCAGCTCACCTGTCCATGGGGTGCTGATACCACTTCAGGGAAACTGTTGCCATTTTTTAAAATTTTTTTTAATTTTTTGGCAACTCTATTCTATTTGGCAGCCCGCACCCAGCTGAAAGTTGAAGTGGCAGTTCGAAGTCTCTTCATGTGTAAACAAGTAGTAGCCACGCCTGCTTCTGACGATAACATAAAATTCAGCGAAACCAGGAGCTGGTCTCATTGCTTTGATCTTATTTGTGCTTCTGACCCAGCTCTTAAGCGATCCCGGAATCTTCCAGTGCATTTGAAAAAAACACATCCCCGGTATGCCTCTGCCCGTTTCCCTCCCTTTCTCCACTCGCCCCACTCCTTAACTCCTTTAAAAAAAAAGTACTTGCATTGATATGGCACCTTTTTTTAACCTTGGTTGGGGGAGCAGGGGGCACAGGGCACACGTTAGTGGCCCCTGTCAGGCTTTGCCTGGCCTGCGAACCCCTCGACAATGTTACACCAGGTTTCAGGCGCCTGCATGGAATACAATGGGGGAAGGCAACCTCAGGAGGTCTACAAAGTGCTTCGTGTAGCCAATGAAGCCCTTTTGAAGTGCAGTCACTGTGCAAGATAGGGAAATACAGCTCCCCCCGCCCTCCCCCCAATTTGCAGCGGCCAGCTCCCACAAACAGCAAAACCTGCTCAACAGGTAGTCCCGAGATCAAAACCTTCTGATTCAGAAGCGAAAATGCTACTAATTGGGCCAAAGCTGAGAGGGAAGCAAAACTGTGACTCAGAAAGATAATGTCAAGTAAAGAAGGAGCATTCAATGGGCAATTATTAACCATTGAAGCAGTTTAGGTAATCCAGACTCGTTGACAATGGTCAGGAATATGGATTTTTAGCTTCCAATGGAGGGAACAGTTGTGAGCATTGCTGGTAAAAGGAATTGGTTAATTCAGTCAGAAAATGAGAAACTGTGTAAGAAGCAATGTGGGTAAGCAAGATTGGTCATGTTTAGTAGAAAATGTCTTTGAACTGTCACTGTGGTTTCATGCAACTCCAGGAAATATTGCAAAATTCATGAGTGTTAAACTTAATTGTCTGGAGTGTTGTCATGATTATGTTAACCGAAGCTCCAGCTTCCTTGCTCTTCCATGGCTGCAGAAAATAAAACTGAATAGTTAAAGGAACAAATTTAACATAGGGGTGTGGGCAAGATTTGCATTTAGTATTTGTGAACATGTTTTTGCATAGATTGCCTCACGAGAGTGCCATATCTGCACATCAAGTTCAGCATTAATATAGGAACTCCCAGCAACAACCATCCACTTGTCATCTTCTCTAGAGACAGCGTTAAGCAATTCTGCTCCTTGCGACAGTGTTCCCTGTGCAGATTTCATTATAGGTTGTGAAACCCGGGCTACCTCCAGCCCTGCCTCAGCTCTGCCTCAGCTCATCTGCTCCTGAAACACTCATCCATGACTTTGTTACCTCTAGAGTTGACTATTCCAATATTCCAGTGCTCTCCTGGCAGGCCTGCCACATTGCCTCCTTAACTTGAGTTTATCCAAAACGCTGTTGCCAAATCCATTCCTCTATCACTGTCTGTGCTCACTAACCTATATTGGCTCGTGGCCTGGCAGTGCCTCACTTCTTAAATTCTCACCTTTCTTTTCAAGCCCCTCCATGTCCTCACACCTGCCTATCTCTGTACCCGACCTCTAGCCCGAGAAACTACCAAGGTCTTGGCGCTGCTCCAATTCTGGTCTCTGCGCATCTCAGTTTTCCATTGCTCCACCATTGGTGGACATGCCTTCAGCAGCCTAGGCACTCAAGTCTGGAATTCCCTCCCTAAACCTCTCCGCTTCTCAACTCCCTTTTCTTTAAGAAGTTCCTTAAAACCTATTTGATCAAGTTTTTGGTGAGCTGTCCTCAGTGACAAATCATGCTTGATAAAACTGCTCTTCAGCTTCTTGTGATTTTCTTTTTATAGGTGCTACATAAATGTAATACATTGTTGCAGCATGTATTCAGCTCATCTCGCCCATTTTACTGCTTATTTTTTTAGGGAAATGAACCTGCAGGGCTGTGAGAATAGAGCAGGAGATTGGAATTGACTGGGATGCACTACAGAAAGCCAGCATAGTGTTGATGGGCAGCACAGCTGCCTTCTGTGTTATACTGCCTTATGACTCTATGTCCTCCAGGGCTTAATGTGCAATAGAGCAAGTTGATTTTGTGAGGCATGTGCAAAACAAGACTATTTAGACTGGCGAAAGAATGATGTAATTTACAGGAAGGGCACATCGAGTTGATGTAGGGTTCTCGTCTAGGATGTAGACGTTTACAAGAACAATCCAAAGCTAATTCCTTTGTGCTGCTCCCTTCCTGTAATATTTCATATTCCCCTGCTTCCTGTAGTTATCCAGCCTTCCCTTGATGTGACAGTCTCTGGCTGAGCTGCTCGCTGTGGCAAAACATTTCAAGCTCCAATCTCAGGATGTGGACATTGCTGGCAAGGTTGGCATTTATTCCCTGTCCCTTGATGCCTTGACAAGGTGGCAGTGAGACTTCTTGAACTGCTGAAGCCCGTATGGCAATGGTGCTCTGCATTTCTGTAAGCTCAGGTGTCCCTGGATTTAAAGCCATCATTGCACTCGATTCCATCTGACGGGATTTGGACAAGCAAAGAGAATAGGACCAAATATATAATTTGCTCGAAGTGCCAGTAAATAAAGTAATAAAAGAGGCCGAGAGCATTTTACGTATAGGGGCTTAGCATATGAAAGTAAAGAAGTGATGATAAATATGCACAAAAGTTTCATTAGGCCAAGGGCAGTGATGTTTTGGGCATTCTATTACAGGAAGAGCGTTAACACCATAGTACATGTGTAGATTCACCAGCATGCTGCCAAGATTGGAAAACCATGTGACATCAAAGCTTGAGGTACTGGGACTAACTTAAGGTTCAATTGAGCTCTTTAATATGATGAAGGGTCTGATAGAGTTAACAGGGAGAAACCTATTTCCTTTCCTTGGGAAGTCAACGATGAAGAGCCATCAAGTTAACATTGTTACTTAGAGGGAAGTGAGCAGGAATCGCTTTCCGCAGATGTTTGTGGGAGCTTGGAATGTTTTGCCGCAGGAACGGCTGAGTCAGAAGCTATTCCATCTTTTATGGGAAAATTGGATAAATATTTGAAGGAGAGGACGATTCAGGGCAGATCATTTTGGTCTGTTCTAGTCAAATCCTGTCTTCTTTCTGTGGGCTTTTCACCAAAGTCAAGCAAAGTATGTGGGAATTTCCGAACTAACATTGATATGAGTAATCATGATACACAAATAAACACGTATGATAAAGAATAAATAAATAATCCAGCCAGTGGTGCAGGCAAGCCAGCGTGAATCGGTGCCGGTCCCCAGCCTGGATAGATGGGGAAAGTTACCGGCAAGAAGGTCATCCTGCTGCAAAACCTCCCGCCAAATCCAAAAATGATGATTGGCATGATCATCCAACATTGTGACGACACCACGTAACATAAAAAGTGAAACATAAAAGGAAATATCAAGAGTAAATGAGTAATCAGATACTAATGCAAACAGGTCATTGTTTTCCATATAGTAAAATAAGCATGGAAACTTATTGGCAGTCTAGACACAAAACCCCAGAAGAGAAACAAAAACAAAAATAGCTGGAAAAACTCAGCAGGTCTGACAGCATCTGCGGAGAGGAATACAGTTAATGTTTCGAGTCCGTATGACTCTTCATCAGAATTAAGGAAAAATAGAAATGAGGTGAAATATAAGCTGGTTGAGGAGGGTGGGACAGGTGAAGCTGGACATAGGGCCAGTGATAGGTGGAGACAAAGAAGAGATTGCCAAAGATGTCATAGACAAAAGGACAAAGGGGTGTTGATGGTGATGATATTATCTCAGGAATGTGCTAATGGTGACATGAAGGGTAGAAAGCAGGACAAGCAACTGTCACTTTGGTATTGTGCAATGAGAAGGGGTTAATTAATAATCTTGTTGTTCTTTAGGGAAGGTTGAACATAACATGATAGAATTCTTCATTAGGATGGAAAGTGGAATAGTCCAATCCAAAACTAGAGTCCTAAATCTAAACAAAGGAAACTGCGAAGGTATGGGGGGTGAGTTGGTTACGAGAGATTGGGGAGCTTCATTAAAAGGTGATGGCTAATATTTAAGGAATTAATGTATGCATTGCAACAGTTATACATTCCTTTCTGGCGCAAAAACAAAACAGGAAAAGCCGCCCAACCATGGCTGACAAAATAAATTAAGGAAATTATTAGCTCCAAAGAGGAGTCGTATAAAGTTGCTGGAACATTTATCAAGCCTGAGGATTGGGAGCAGTTTAGAATTCAGCAAAGGAGGACCAAGCGATTGATTAAGAGGGGAAAAATAGACTATGAGAGTAAACTTGCAAGGAGCATAAAAGCGGACTGTAAAAGCTTCTATAAGTATGTAAGAAGGAAATGATTAGTGAAGACAAATGGAGGTCACTTACAGTCAAAATGGGAGAATTTATAATGGAGAACAAGGAAGTGGCAGAGCAATTAAACAATTACTTTAGTTCTGTCTTCATGGAAGAAGACACAAATAACTTCTCAGAAATACTAGGGAACCAAGGGTCTAGTGAGAAGGAGGAATGGAGTATTGTATGCAGTTTTGGTCTCCGTACCTAAGAAAGGATATACTTGCCTTAGGGGGAGTGCAGTGAAGGCTCACCAGACTGATTCCTGAGGTGGCAGGATTGTGGTATGAGGAGAGTTTGGGCTGACTAGGCCTGTATTCACTGGAGTTTAGAAGAATGAGATGGGATCTCATTGAAATCTATAAAATTCTGACAGGGCGAGACAGACAGGATGCCTATTTCCTCTGATAGGGGGCTCTAGAACAAGGGGTCACAGTCTCAAGTTACGAGGTAGGCCATTTAGGACTGAGGTGAGGAGAAACTTCTTCACTCAGAGGGTGGTGAACCTGTGGAATTCTCTACTACAGAGGGCTGTGGAGGTCAGGTCACTAAATATATTTAAGCAGGAAATAGATAGATTTCTGGACTCTGAAGGCATCAAGGGGTATGAGGAGAATGCGGGAATATGGCATTGATATAGAGGATCAGCCATGATCAAATTGAATGGCGGAGCAGGCTTGAAGGGCCGAATGACCTACTCCTGCTTCCATTTTCTATGTTTCTAAGTTACTATGAGTTAAGTTGCACATGACTGACTGCAGAGGCAATAATAACAATGGTGCAATTGCAACTTCTGAAGAAAGCATGTTGAAACTTGTTCAAGTTGCTCATATCTGTTTCCTTCTTGCAAGTAATTTTTGCAGAAGTTCTTCTTGGAACTCAATTACAGGTTTAGAATGAATTGTCAGTTTTCATGGCATAAACTCAGTTAATCTCCAACATATGCTGCAAATAACTGGTGTTGTTCTTTGATATGGAACAGAGACAAAAGAGCAGCATTGTACATGCTGGAATAGCAGGTTTAGCTCCAAAGCAACTCCTTTTGTTAATCATTAAAAAAAAACTGGTCTGGTTTCAAATTTCTTTTTACATTCACTTTTCAAAACTGAAGAATCACAGAATCGAAACTAAGTGCTGAGACAAGTCCGGGAAAAGCTGTTTATCTTCAGTACGCCAGCACACGTGTGACACTAGTGTCATGCAGTTTCAAGAGAATCAAGAGTTTATGCAACCTATCCTCATACTTCAAATATCTAAGCTTGGCTATCACTCTGATGAATCTGGGCTGGGCTGTAGCTGCTCAACAACATATCCTTCCTGAGGTGCCATTCCCAGAACAGTGTACAATACTCCAGATGGCGTCTGACCAAGGCTCTCCACATTGGAAACATGCTTCCTTTTCATATGTTGTTGAATCAATCTTTGTTTTGTTGGTTTAACCCCAGACAACACTCCATACAACATAAGACATTTATGTTCTGGAGCTATGCAACATAGAGACTAGGATGTTGGGCTCTTATGACATGAAAAGGAATCCAACAATGTATGTTTGAAACTTTATTCTTATTGCTATTTTAAAAAAATTGACTTTCAGCTGAGCCAAAAAAGATGGCTGTTACAAGTCACGTGACTACAGAGTCGGCCCTTTGTTCTGCCTGCAAAGCTGCTAACAGAATCATCTCACATCTGGGACTGTCCAGGTTCATTTCAGAAGGGGACCAAAGGACATTGTTTGCATCTTATAAGCTCACCCTTCTAGCAGAGTCAGAGGGTGTGTCTAGACAATGGCTTCCCAACACCAGACCTTTAATATGGAGAATGACACTGTCAACAGTTAATGGCTAGGACATTATCAGTCCTGAAAGCCAATTCTAGACACTGAATGAACTTCCCCTTTGAGGTCATTGTGGAGAAATAGGGTCACATGACTCAAATTACCATTTTAAAATCTCTATATACCTTTGAGAACTGAGAAATCCTCATTCCACAGTTTTAGCATCGAACTTGTGAACCCCCTGCAAGAAGCAGAACTCTGGGCAGAACAACCATCTGCTCCGGGAAGCCTGTCTCTGCTGGAAGATTTCCTACTCTTTCCTGCAGAACTGATCCAGTCTCCATGTACCTATTGCATCTTGCAGTTTCAGCACTGCCTGTAAAGTGAACTCTACAATTCCTGTCTTCAGTCAGCTGAACTCGAAACTCCTAAATAAGAGAACTCCTCGTTGGACTCTGACTGTGGAAATCATGTGAGCTAATATTAATTCCTGTGGTTCTTCTACTGTAAAACTCCTTTTTCTATCCCTCCCCCACTTTAATGTGTGTGTGTGTTTGTGTGTTTGTAGTGTAGTGGAGTAGCCCAGGCTTTGAACGTGAAATAAACCAACCTGCTAAGTTAATCATAACATGAGTTTGCTGCAGTTTATTAGTAAATCAGATCACACAAAACAAGAGTTTGGGGAAATATGCCACTGCCTACTGTAAAAATAATTCCAAACACCTTCTGCTTACAGACGGACGGTGAGAGGAAATCAGTGCATTTTGCCTATCTCTCTCCTGCCCGTAACAAGGATGTACGACCATGGACCTGAAAGGTTAACTTTGTTTCTTTCTCACAGATGCTGAGTATTTCCACCATTTCCTGTTTTTATGACAGAGATAATTCGCTCGACATGAATATGAATGGTATGGCAGAGCTATGGCTGCTTCCAAGTCAAAAAGACCATGATTCTCCTGTCAACAACATTGTTGGTCCCTACCTGTTGATATAAGTGCGTCAGAATATACATTAAGTGATAAACTTCATCAATAAATTTTCCAGCTCGTGCCCCGCCGGTGTGAAGCATTGCCTGGCTGGATCACGCACTGAGAAACGACGGGTGAATTTTCCATTTATGAGACTAAGCGAGGTGGCAGGTGGGCTTGGCTACATCCACCCCACTACTCAGAATGGTGAAAACTCTCACCTGATTCCGGGGCTGGAAGCTCATTAGTTATGCACAGGCAAGTATCGAGTCAGGTCACCTGGAGGCGCAGGAGCTCATTCGTCTGCCCCCGTCAGCTGACGGGGTCGAAGGTCCGGGTGCCATATTTAAACGCCCGTCAAACACATAATCTCTCTCTCTCCAGCCCACCTGTCTCCAGGAGACCATTACAGGTGTCTTCCATGCACAAGCAGAAGGCTGTAAGCTTCAAGAAGAAAGCCGCACCCCGCTTCACCCACCAGGCCTTGATCAGAGGGATGCGGGTACACTGGCATGTCCTGTACCCTCGGGATGGGTCCAGGAAGCACACCAGTCTCACCTCTCCAGCCTGAGAGGTTGTCGCAGAGCAGGTCAGTGCAGCTGAAATGCCATCCAGTGCAGGAAGAGGATGACTGATCTCATCCACTCCGCCAGGGTAAGTCATCCTTCAACTCCATCCAGTATCAAACTCTCATTGTGTAATCACGCACTCGAACTGCTCCTCTCTTCAGGGATTTCACACAACCACGATCGGGGAACACATATCAACAACCCATTCTCTCACAGGGACTTTCACATCACCACCACCGTCCCATCTATCGCGCTGCTCACACTCCATATTCTGGCCCTTCTGAGGAGGGCTCACCACACTCATGGGGGGCATGCACCTCACCCAAGCTCTGCTCCATCCCTTCTCATCATATGCCTTTCTTTCGTCTTCATCCAGGGCAAGCTGGCACACAACAGAGGGGAAAGAGCGCAGATTGGGGAAGGCACAGCAGACATAATTGCCCTCACTGAATTCGAGGAGGCTGCAACTGATCAGGCTGGGGAGGGTAGGGATCGCTCCTGTGGGGAGGGTAGATCTGATTGTCCCATCAACCTTGTACGGATCACAGCTCCATCACTCCATCACATCCAGCCAATCGCAGTGAGTCACATGCAGTTTTCTCCTGCTTGTGCTCATTAACTGAAACTCTATTCTCTATCTTCTGGGCAGCAGCACAAGGCTGCCCACCATAAGTCGCAGCCCCCAGAGCACATCTGAAGAGGGAGAGCTGGAAGAAGCATCATAGCTCTCACCCACACCCTCCACCAGCGCAGAGACACACACCTCGGTGGGGCATTGCTCTACATTAAGCTCGGCTTCCCTGCAGCAATCGGAGGCAGGGACAGCCCAGGTCTCCGTCATTCAGAGGACTGCTGGAGACCAGCCACCCGCTCAGTCCGAGTCTGATGATGAGCCCCTGCGAGCGGCTGCCGGCTCAGTGCTGGAGATACAACAACAGGCAGAGATTCGGCAGTCACTCAACAGACTAGAGCGAAGATGGAGGAGTCAGTCCGCGTTCTGCCTGATGTTGTGGCTCTGACATGCCAGTGCCTCGAGGTCACCATGGGAAAGCTGGTGATCACCATGGAGACCTTGGTCCAATAGATGTTGCCGGATTTGCGTTTGGCCCTGGACTCCATGGCCACACACCCTGGTGGGCGCCATCAAGGTGTAAGCGACATGGCGATGAGGCACCTTGAACTCCCTCCACGTGCTCCATCTCCTCAAGGATTCAGGGCAGGGCCCTCGGGCAGCCACAGGAAGGATGAGCGTCAGCCGCACATCCTGAGGGCCTCCTCTCACACCCCCCTCTGCCTGTGACCCCATCCAATCCAGCTGCTCAGACCACTGAGTGTGCCATAAGACCATAAGACCATAAGACTTAGAAGCAGAAATTAGGCCATTCGGCCCATTGAGTCTGCTCCGCCATTCAGTCATGGCTGATAAGTTTCTCAACCCCATTCTCCCGCCTTCTCCCCGTAACCTTTGATCCCCTTACCAATCAAGAACCTATGTATCTTGGTCTTAAATACACTCAATGACCTGGCCTCCACAGCCTTCTGTGGCAATGAATTCCATAGATTCACCACTCTCTGGCTAAAGAAGTTTCTCCTCATCTTTGTTCTAAAAGGTCTTCCATTTACTCTGAGGCTGTGCCCTCGGGTCCTAGTCTCTCCTACTAATGGAAACATCTTCCCCACGTCCACTCTATCCAGGTCTTTCAGTATTCTGTAAGTTTCAATCAGATCCCCCCTCATCCTTCTAAGCTCCATCGAGTATAGACCCAGAGTCCTCAAACATTCCTCATATGTTAAGCCTTTCATTCCTGGGATCGTTCTCGTGAACCTCCTCTGGACCCTCTCCAGGGCCAGCACATCCTTCCTGAGATATGGGGCCCAAAATTTCTCACAATATTCTAAATGTGGTCTGACCAGAGCCTTATCAAGGCTCAGCATCACATCCCTGTTTTTATATTCTAGTCCTCTCAAAATAAATGCCAACATTGCATTTGCCTTCCTAACTACCGACTCAACCTGCAAGTTAACCTTAAGAGAATCCTGGACTAGGATTCCCAAGTCCCTTTGCACTCCAGATTTCTGAATTCTCTCCCCATTTAGAAAATAGTCTATGCCTCTATTCTTCCTACCAAAGTGCATGACCTCACATTTGCCCACGTTGTATTCCATCTGCCACTTCTTTGCCCATTCTCCTAACCTGTCCAAATCCTTCTGCAGCCTCCCCGCCTCCTCAATACTACCTGTCCCTCCACCTATCTTTGTATCATCTGCAAACTTAGCCAGGATGCCCTCAGTTCCGTCATCTAGATCATTAATGTATAAAGTGAAAAGTTGTGGTCCCAACACTGACCCCTGCGGAACTCCACTAGTCACCAGCCGCCATCCTGACCCCCTTATCCCCACTCTCTGCCTCCTGCCAGACAGCCAATCTTCTATCCATGCTAGTACCTTGCCTCTAACACCATGGGCTCTTATCTTACTGAGCAGCCTCCCATGTGGCATCTTGTCAAAGGCCTTCTGGAAGTCCAAGTAGATAACATCCATTGGCTCTCCTTTGTCTAACCTACTCGTTACCTCCTCAAAGAATTCCAACAGATTTGTCAGACATGACTTCCCCTTGATGAAACCATGCTGACTTTGCCCGATTTTGCCATGCACTTCCAAGTATTCTGAAATCTCATCCTTAATAATGGACTCTAAAATCTTACCAATGACCGAGGTCAGGCTAATTGGCCTGTAATTTCCCGTCTTTTCTTAAACAGGGGGGTTACATTAGCGATTTTCCAGTCCTCTGGGACCCTCCCTGACTCCAGTGATTCCTGAAAGGTCGCCACTAACGCCTCCGGGTGCATCTGCCCCTGAGCAGGAGACCCATCAGGCCCGGGCCCTCCAGGCCTCGGGCCAACAGAGGTCATGCACCGGGTCACTGCAGACATCAGTACGTAGCAGTCAGGAGGCTGCCTCCACCTCTGCCGCAGATATCGGGGCTGCACCCAGGCCTAGCAGTAAGGTTAGGAAAATTAAGAAATTTTGATGTCGCTTTTCGGTCACAGGTATGCCACCACTGTAAAGAAGCTGCACTTTTGTGAATACATTTGATGGTTCTGTGAATGTCTTGATAAACTGAAGGCGTTGTGATTTTGTGCATTGGAATCCACTTATCTCAAGGTTTAGCCATGCTCCCCCTCAGTGATTGTGTCCCACCGTGAGCTTAACATTCCTGTGATGTCAACCCCAGTTGAACTACTCTCTGCACCCTTGTGTGAAGTCAGGGAGATGTGTTTAAATTTTTATTTGACGTGCATGATGTGTGCGCTTCTGGCCCTTCTTCCTCAAGGAATGCCAATGAGTGAGGGCAGCTCATCAGCATTGATATTCTAGCGGCATTTGTGTCCCCTTAGTGGTAGCGGCAGAAGAAAAGACGTGCAGAAGAGGAGGAGATCCCTAGGCGTGTCCACATCTCAGTGTTGGCATCATTAGGTGGCAGTGAATGCTTCAAGCCATCTCTTGCTTCGCTCCTGTTCCTCAGTGGACTCTCAGTTCCCAGGGTGAGCTCACTCACAGGGCACCGCGGACCATTGGAGATCACGGCCTGGCGATTCATGAGGCCAGAATGTGCAGGTGCGAATGCAGGATTTGTTCTCACTGTAAGTAGTTGGACATCCCCTGAGATGAAAGGGGAAATACAGTGAGAATTTATTGAAAGGGAATAAGTTACTTAAAATCTCCAGGCAGCCAGTGCTACCAAACACATTAACAGTGAAACAGATGAACCTTGCTCAGCCTTAGGGCCTGCAAATAACAGAAAGGCCTTGGGAGCCAGGCTAAAGACAAAGTTTGAAAGAAATATAGATTCAATGTGCTCTTCAACAGATGAGGAAAGGCCAGATGGTTCCAGCTTAGATTGGGAGGGAAGGCTCTGCCTGGGTGTAGGGGGATGTGTGCATCTATTACTTGACAAGATTGGAATCTGAGCAATGTTCTTTTATGTGACCAGTCATGTATAAATATGCTGAATACTTGTAATTTAGCTGAGTGCTATCTCAAGCTGCTTGAGATGGCTTTGTCCTTGCAATTGCTCAAATAAACGATCGTAACCTGTTCCTGAACCTCCTGTGGTCCATTTGTCAAAGCTACCACAACAGAATGGCTTTGAGGACTGGGAGAGATGTGGCCCTATAACCTCTATTAATTTCAATCTTCCTGGAAGCTGTCAGCAATTAAAATGTCAAGGGCACGTCTCCCACGTCTTCCTTTCTCCATGGCATCTTTGTGTTCATACTGATCCTCAGCAGCTTCTTGAGGTTCCTGGGCCTCCGGATCTTCATCCTCCAATGAGCTCTCACCCTCCTTCATTTCACCCTCTGGCAGGGGCTGTGGGTGGGGGTCACCTCTTTGCATTGCCAGATTGTGAGGGGCACCACACACTGCGACGATACAGGGAACCCTGTCAGGAGTGTATTGGAGTGAGCCACCTGAGCGGTCCAAGCATCTGAAACGCATCTTCAGAAGCTCTGTGGTCTGCTCTATAAGGGAGTGGGTGGAGCTGTAAGCAGCGTTTTACTGTCCTCAGAATGACTCTGAGTGCGACGCTTTGGTGTCATCAGCCAGAGCTGCAGACATACTGGCACCAGGATGTCAGAGTCATGGCAACTCCCAGGGTACTGTGCATAAATGTGCAGTATGTGCTTCCGGTGATCACACACCAATTGTACATTGATGGAATGAAAGCCCTTGTGGTTTATAATGTTGGCCAGGGGCTGCAGCTGAACTGCCAGACACAGGCAAAAGCTGGCCTGACTTTTGAAACCTGACTCCAGTCACTGGGTCCGAACTGGCTGGAACCAGTTCTGAAGTAGCTGACTGTCTTGAAGACAAAGGAAATGTGATGAGTCCTTATTTAGAAAAGGGGGAAACGAGGTGATCCTGCAAGTCTTGGAACAGAGCCAATGGAGAAGATGCCACAGATCAGGCAAGCAGGCCTAAACCAATGTGAAGAGAGAAAGCATAGCTTGAAGAGATATGATTCAGTATAGTACTGAGAGGATTTTGGGCATGGGGCAGCGAGATTCTGGAGACCAAACATCACAGAAGCAGAAGAACCTATGTCAGCAACATAGAGATGCAAGAGAGAGAGAGAACAGAACGCCTGGCCAACGTCAGCTCTCCTTTTCGGGTATTAGCTTTTATATTCTGTGACCACTCAGGGAGTGTTAGAGAAACCTAGTGGGTGTGCGTTTAGATCCTAGTTTTGGGTATAAAACTGTATAACCTGCTGTAAACTGCATGTCTATATTTAACCAGACATATAAGCTGTATGTAGATGATCTAACAACGTGAATAAAGCACGTTTAGAGTTAAAAGAGAATTGACTCTTCTCCTCTGTGTACTAAGCCAATAACCGTTACCGGTGACCTCCGGCAACAATAAACATTAGGGGCTGCTGCCATGGAACTCGTATAGCCACATGGGTGCAGTCTATTGCACCCTGCACTCTAGGGAAGCCTGAGATGGCAGCGAAGCTGGTGAACCTTGCAGCCTGGCTATCTTCATCCAGAGCAGACCTGGCATAATGATGGGCCTTCCTGTAAAGAGCATCTGTGACCTCCTTTATGCATTGATGTGTTGCAGACTCAGAGAAACAACACAGGTCCCCTGTTGATCCCTGGAAAGACCCACAGGCAAAGATATTGAGCACAGTAGTCACCTTCAAAGCCACTGGCAGGTGATAGCCTCCAACTTGCAAAGAATCTGGCAGATGTGATCTACCAGAGCTTGGGACAAGCACAGATGTGCCCGGCATTGTCTCTCACCCATTGGTAAATAGGAGACTCTTCTATGCTATACCCTAGGTCTGGTGAGTTGCCTCTGTTGTCTGGGCCTCTCCTCCTGACCCTCTTGTTCATGCTCTGGCTCCACTTGACCATATCCCTCAGGCGGGGCCTTCTGCTGGAGCTGCGCTTGACATCGCCTCCCCCTCCTTCACCTCCACTATTGCATCAGGACCCTGACAAATGTAGCATTGAGCCCTGGATCCGATTCTGCTTTTGCCTTCCCTCTGAAATGAATCATTGAAGACATTAATGATTAAAGGGTCAAGAGAGTGAAGCTCAGAATATGAAATGTATGCCAACTGTAAGGGTTTATAGTTTTCTCTGCCCCACTTGTGTGGTGGCTGATGCCGCCTTGTCCCTGAGACGCTAGCGCACAGATCAAGGTGACCAAGATGGCATCGCAGATGTGTAACATCTGGAGCCCTGCCTGGAAATGATAAGGTGTAAATGAGATGCGAGACCCAAACTAGCTCAGTGCTCCAATCTCTGATGCGGCATAGTAATGCCCAATCAGTTTACATGGTCAATGAATGGATGCCCGTTGCCCACTTATGAATTACAGTGCCCCCTCCCAAACCACACCCCCTGTTATAAGTCTCTGTGCAGCCCATCCCTCTTGTGCTGCACTGACAACACTCCCCACCCTTTCCTACTCCACAATCTGCGTGCATCCCCTCCCATTCAAACATGTGTTATCCCTTTATCCCTTGTTTGTCAGTGTTTCATGTAACCTAGTCGGGCTCCACTCCTCAGTCTACCCTCTGCCTTCCATTGTTCCCAGGCTCCTCCACCTCCTTGCCCCTCTGCCTTCCATTCTGCCCCCTTCCCCCCTCACACCCCTTGCACGGCCTTCCTTCAGCGTTGCCCCCTTGTGAGCATCACCCCACCCTCCCCCTACACAGAAATGTGTGTTTCTGAAAGTGGAGTTCTGGCTGAGAACCACTGCACAGTGTTGTCTGGTGGACAACGATGGCAGCCACGGTGGGGGGGGGAGCAGAAGACCCCTGCTCTCCAACCCTGCCCACAGTACTGGTCACCATCTGAAAACAGGTGACAGGCCTTCATTGATGGAATGCCATATATGATGCAGCTGAGCCTCCTTCGCTATTGCCTGCATTCCCAAGTTTTTAATTCTTATATGTTACTCTTGAGATATAGTGACTGTGATGTTAAGCCACTGATTTCTTTAATAGTGCTAATGAAGACATTGGCTTTAAGTGGCTTTCCTTGCAGGCAGGTCTTCCTCCTATCTCTCTAAGCAGACTCCTGTTCACTCTTAGAGGGCACCCCCCTGAATGGACCCCTTAGCCCAGTAGTGCGCTCCTCCCACACTGCCTCAGACCCCACCCAACCAGATTCGTTGGTACGTTCGATTTATAACTGCATCATAACTGCGGTACAGCAAGTTGGTGGTTCTCCACTGTTACTTCGAAATGCTCCCTCTCGCACTGTCCATGTGCCAGAGATATACCTGGAACCTCACGATGTGATGGCCGAGCTCCCTCCTGTTGCTCTTCAGCCTCCCCTGTAGTTGCTGTGGTCGACATTCCTACCCTCCCGCTCCCCCTCCCCCTCCCCGAGCCCATCACCTTTGATGTCCCCATGCCCCATGTGGACCTCTGCCCTCCGCGCCTAGAGGCTGTGTCCACAGTTACTTACCGAGGAGAACCCGCCCCAGGAGAGCTTCACATACCCACTTTATTATGTGTTTCCAATCTACAGGCAGCATTACCATCACCATTCATTCTGCAGCCCAGTACAGAGATGGACAAGCCCAAGGACAGTGACTGTGAGACAGCCCCACACCAAGCTGGGCATTATTCCTATTGAGCACACAGGCCTTGTCCCTCCCTGGAGCTGGAGTACACTGTGCTCCCAATGATTACTCCTGCAGCCTGCCCGGTGTGCCCCAAGGCTGTGTCCACTCTCTGACGTCTGACTGTGAGGTCCACATAGACCCTGGACAGCCTGTACTCTCTGACTCCTTTTCACAGAGCCCCAGGAGTGTCTCTACTCTCTGACTCCTTTCCACATCACCACAGGAGTGTCTCTACTCTCTGACTCCTTTCCACATCACCACAGGAGAGTCTCTACTCTCTGACTCCTTTCCACAGAGCCCCAGGGGTGTCTCTACTCTCTGACTCCTTTCTACATCACCACAGGAGTGTCCGTATTCTCTGATTCCATTGCACATCATCACAGGAGAGTCTCTACTCTCTGACTGCTGACTGCAAGCTCCAGACCAAGGATTTTGACTTTCACAGAGTTCCCCATTGCCCTGATAACTGAGGTTTACAGTGCCCCCTCCCAAACCACACCCCCCGTTATAAGTCTCTGTGCAGCCTATCCCTCTTGTGCTGCACTAACAACACTCCCCACCCTTTCCTACTCCACAGACTGCGTGCATCCCCGCCCATTCAAACATGTGTTATCCCTTTATCCCTTGTTTGTCAGTGTTTCATGTAACCTAGTCGGGCTCCACTCCTCAGTCTACCCTCTGCCTTCCATTGTTCCCAGGCTCCTCCACCTCCTTGCCCCTCTGCCTTCCATTCTGCCCCCTTCCCCCCTCACACCCCTTGCACAGCCTTCCTTCAGCGTTGCCCCCTTGTGAGCATCACCCCACCCTCCCCCTACACAGAAATGTGTGCTTCTGAAAGTGGAGTTCTGGCTGAGAACCACTGCACAGTGTTGTCTGGTGGACAACGATGGCAGCCACGGGAGGGGGGAGCAGAAGACCCCTGCTCTCCAACCCTGCCCACAGTACTGGTCACCGTCTGAAATTGGAGCCCTGCAAGGGTACAGTGCACGAGCACGCTGCGCAGTGGTGTCCTTCTGAACAACGGAGACAAAGAGCAGGAGCAGACCTTTTTTAATACCGGTCCTGTTCCGATGTGGATTGTAACTCTTTCGAGTTATCAACAGATCGCATGTAACTCTTTCGAGTACATTCACAGTTCTTGGTTTCCGGGAGTGGGACATGAACCCACAACCTTCTGATTGAAAGGCGAGGGTGCTATGAGCTGAGCCAGAGCAGGAGCAGACCAACCCTAAAGCCCCTGCAGTGTGGCGTTCATCGCAACAAGGCAGGCACAGCACAGTGGCGGGTAGGCTCTGTCGCGCTCGCCTCAAAGTCATGGGCAAACTGAGGTCTGACGTGTGCACGCCATTCCTTTACAAACAGGTTTCAGGCCGATGCAATTTCCTGCAAGGTTGGAAGGCGCCACGAGTTTCTGGTGAGCAGCTGTTTCAATGAGCATTCCCGAGATGTTGATGGATGCAAATGGCATTCATGCCACTCGGCAGCAGGATAACCGTCCTGCCGTTAACCCACCATCGGCAGAAACGCAAACTACTTTTACGCCTACTTTTTTACCTGCCGCTGGATTCTCTGCTCCCACCTGCCGCGAGACCCGTGGCGGGCAGGGTGGGGAAGTTCCGCCCCGTGTGTACAAAACACACACAGTCTTTCAACCATGAATCCTACCCTTGTGTCCAACCTCCTAATGATGTCGAGAAGATGGTTCCACTTATGGACAGAGTCACAAACAGGGGTCATACATATAAGGCAGTCACCAATAAAGCCAGTAAAGCATTCAGGATAAACTCAATTTCTCAGGGAGGTGGTGGAAACTTGGAGTAGTTGAATCCAATTGCATTGATATGGGGGAGAAATAAGGAATGGAAGAATATGTTGATAGAATGGGATGAATAGGCTGGAAGGAGGACCGTGTGGAGCATAACTATCGGCATGTTCCAGTGTGCTGCAAATTCTATTTAACATTAATCTGCTTATTTGTTTAAATATGTGTGGATGTGTGTGTGGGTGTGTTTTGTGTACTGGCAGTGGTTCCGCTCCCAACAGCGAAGGATAAGGAACCTATTCTTTTGTACTCATGTTGTAGAAACCCATTGTGAGATTAGGCATGGTAACAGAGGTGAAATATTCTATGGGAGTGTAGAATTACAAAGCTGCTGCACACCGCCTGTGATTTTGGCCAGGCGGGGAGGTCGGGGGGGATGGGAGTGGTGGGGAGCTGTAAAATTGCAGGGAACAACATTGGGCTGGCTCCCTGACACGGTCCCTTCGCCAGGGCATTTTCCCAACAGTGGGACTGGGCTCAGATAGTCCAAGGAGGTTGGCAGCCAATTAACATAATTAAAGGCCCAATTATGGGCCATTTTACAGGGATTGTCGGCATTTGCCGAGAGTGCGATGACCCCCCCTCCCACACCCCTCCCCCCACGTGGGAGGGGATGGCGGGGGGGAGGCCAATAGCTAAATGGAGACAGCCCCACTGCAGCAGCCTTGAGGGGGGGGAGGTTGGGGGGTGGTGGTTGTAGGCAGTATATTGGGACCTGAGGCTCAATGGCCCAAAGAGGTGGGGGGTTGCAGCGGGGCTGTCAATGGGGTCTAGTAATCTCCCTGGAGGGGTTTCCACTCGAACGCTCATTCCACCCCCCGACTGCCGCCCCGATTTTTTAAAAACAGTTTTTTAAAACTCTCTCGCCTGCCTCAGCAGCGCCTACCTCTCCCGGCCAGGCTGACGAGGCTTCAGATGCCGACTAGTCCGGCGGTCCCAGCAGCCTGCCTGCCAAGCTGGTCCCACTGCCGGCAAGTGTGGGCTCGGGACCTGCTCTTCACGCTGACCCGTGGTAACATTCAGGCCTTTTTGTCCCCAAAATAGTGAGCAGAAAATCCCATTCTGGGATAGGGGCTTGGGAGAACCACGGTTTTCCTGATATGAACTCCCACTATATGTGCGCAGCAATAAGTGAGCAAATCAAAGATCCTCTCATGTGGAGCTGATTGGCCTCCTTATGGGCCTCATCGCTTCCACCTCTTGTGAGTGCATCATGAGGACTCTCACATACCTCGTTCTTTGACTGTTTTTAACCATTAGCTTTAAAGAGAGGGATATCCCAGCCATTGGGGCCAGCCTTTTTATTTCTTCATTCTTTCTGGGACGCGGGCGTCGCTGGCAAGGCCAACATTTGTTGCCCATCCTGAATTGCGCTTCAGCTGAGTGGCTTTCTAGGACGTTGGATAGGGCAGTTAAGAGTCAACCACATTCCTGTGGGTCTGTAGTCACACATAGGCCAGACTGGGTAAGGGTGGCAGATTTCCTTCCCTAAAGGACATAACCAGATGGGTTTTTATGAGAATCAATGATCATTTCATAGTAACCCTCACTGAGAATAGATTTCAATTCCTGATTTATTAATTGAATTTAAGTTCCACCAGCTGCCTTGGTGGGATTTGAACCCATGTCCCCAGAGCATTAGCTTGGACCGCTGGTCCACTGATATTACCGCTACACAATCATCTTCCCATAAAACTGCTGGTATTGAACAAGTCATTGGCTGTTGCACTTATGAAGTGGACTTGCCTTTCTTTGAGGAGGTGGGGTGAGGTGGGGGGGGTGGGGGGTGCGTTGTGGGGTGGGCGGGGGAGGGGGAGGTGGGGCTTGCCAGGTGGAGGCTAAGGACTACATTCCCTGGCAGGTCGCGAGTTTCAGTGTATGCACTGTGCACGCCAGTGATCCTGACTGTGCATGCTCTGTTCTGGGTTTCTCCTCCTGCAGTTAAGGAGCTCAGGCGCTGTGACAGCAACGCGCCTGTGTGGGTAAAGCGCCGCGAGAGTTTGATCACAGGAGCCAGTATGGTGCCATGAAAGGGGCGGGTCCCGAGACAGGGAAGAGAACCACTGGAGAAAAGATCTACCGGGGAGGAACCAGTGGGGAAGTACCCATAGAGAAGAGAAAAACCCCTTGGGAGGAACCACAGGGGAAGGACACCACTGGGAGAGGAGCAGAGGAAGAGGCTCCAGGCAGCAAAAGTGATGCTGTAGAGGCTCCAGGCAGCAAAAGTGATGCTGTGTGTTGGCTCCATGTAGTTAGGGCTCAGACAAGCCCCTGGGGAGCTGAGTAAGGTGATAGTCGGTCATTGACCGCATGCTGCTGGCCTTTGGGACAAGGGTAACCCTGTGGGGCAGTGGCGTTCTGCTCGGCCTGGCTGAAGAGCTGGAACTGTGCCTGCGACTAGGTGCTGGAGTGCCACCTCAGGAAGCCAATGGATGCAGTGTCGGGAGGAGGGATTGATCCCGGGAAGTGAGCTGTCCGAGCTGGAGCAGCTTTTTAGGGAATTCAGAAGCTGGATCTTTTATAGGGAAGAATTGAAATGCCTCTGGAGGAAGACAGTGTTAATAAGGCTTTTATAACTCACAGTGATTGATGATGTCAAGGTGGGTTGCTGACATTCCGTGGGATCTGTCTTGGTCGCATTTGCCATGTAATGGGCAGGGTATTATGTTTGACCACAGTTTAGTTGTTACTGCATGTCTTATTTAGACTATAAGGTAGATATTGTAGATTATTTAACTTTTTTGACTTTGTATATGTTATGACCGATGCAGTTGGTAAAGCGGAGTTATTTAAAAATCCCAGAGGGAAACTCGAAACAACTGTCATAACCTATAAGTTTAAGTGTTATGTTTGAGATATGACTCTAAACTCAGGAATCAGACCACTAGTTCTCGAGATTTTACATTAAACTAAATGAAACATTTTATTAATTTACACAGGTTAAAATATATGTACACATGGCTACAAATTACTACGATCATCATTATAACAAATTCCCAAACTAATCTCCATTAAGGCAACAGCACCCCATGGAGTTAACCAAAAAACCAGGCGAAGCCTTTTCACCTTACGAATTCAAAAATAACTTTCCTTTCACTGTGAAGCCAGTTGGAGGCTTGCAGCTGCCTTTTGATCTTACATTGCCTCTGCCTGCACACCCGAAAACTACTGAAGTTATACCTACCAACCCCATTGGTTGTTTGAAGCTGTGGAATCTTGTTGTTTTATTCTCTTAGCAAACAACTGGGATTCTCAACCTTTGTCTACTTTGAAATAAAAATGTTACTGCCCCTGACTGGATTGTAACCAAACTTGTGGGTCTGGTTGGGGATTATAACAACATTGCCATTGGGCCAACTGTTTGCAGTAATCATGTAAAATGCATAAAATGATTAAATCATACGCATGAATACACTGGACTGCACAAATGTATTTAATGAATGCGCAAGTCTTGTTAAACAGTGCTCCACTGGACTTTATTTTAATGTATTTGATATTGAAGTTAAAATCTTGCTGAACCTGAGCCAAAACAATGCAGGCTAGGGTTTCTCAACACTTTACAGCTGGAGGGGACACAGGGGAACTTCTACCACATTGCTCTTCAATTTTTTTTAAGTAGGTTTATGCCTATAGACACTGCAAACCTGATTCTGGATTTTCAGGTTGCCGTATTAACACTAATATCCCTCATAAAATCCAGTCTGAAGCATTGGGTGCTCCATTTGATTAACAGACTAAATTGAACTTTGTTAGATATTTGTTCAACATTGGTCTGACTGCCTGTTGTACTGAATGCTTATTAGATAAGTTGTCTGCTCAAAGCAGTCCTGTGCCAAGAGTCAGCCAAATGGGGGGCGGGGTGGGGGGGGGTGGTGGATGTGGAATACATCTGGTCAGTCGTTCAAATGGGGCAGGATGTGCACACTTAAAGGTCCTCCGCAGCCTTCTTCCATCTCCGTAGGTTGTTGACGTAAATCCGTTGGGGGTGGGAAGCCTTCCTTTGATTCACTTTTTTTGTTGGCTGAAGGGACAAATCCATGAGAGATAGGTCCTACCACAAGTGGCTGTGAAGTGGTTATCAGGTGTCACTGCGGGTTCTTGTTTTTTTTCAATGTTGCCAAGCCACTATAACCACTGCAAAAACAGAATTACCTGGAAAAACTCTGCAGGTCTGGCAGCATTGGTGGAGAAGAAAAGAGTTGATGTTTCGAGTCCAACATGACCCTTCAACAGAACTCAAGTATAGTTAGGAGAGAGGTGAAATATAAGCTGGTTTAAGGTGGGGGGGCGGGGGGAGAGAAGTTGAGGGTGGGGTGGTTGTAGGGACAAGCAAGCAGTGATAGGAGCAGATAATCAAAAGATGTCACAGACAAAAGGATCAAAGAGGTGTTGAAGGTGGTGATATTATCTAAGAAAAGTGCTAATTAAGAATGGATGGCAGGATACTCAAGGTACAGCTCTAGTGGGGGTGGGGTGGAAAGACTAACAAGGTATTAGTTGTAGATTTAAAAATAATGGAAATAGGTAGGAAAAGAAGAATCTATATAAATTATTGAAAAAAAACAAAAGGGAGGGGGAAGAAACGGGGTGGGGATGGTGGGGAGGGGGAGTTTAAGATCTAAAGTTGTTGAATTCAATATTCAGCCCAGAAGGCTGTAAAGTGCCTAGTCGGAAGATGAGGTGCTGTTCCTCCAGTTTGCGTTGGGCTTCACTGGAACAATGCAGCAAGCCAAGGACAGACATCGTCTCACAGCTTGGTGACTTCCTCTGTGGTCAGCTAGTGTCTCCCAGGAGCAAGGATCGATATTTCAGGCTTTCATTCCACACTTGCAAGCATCCTTGAAGTGGAGCTTTTGGTGCACGGTCACCAACCTCCCCAGATTTTACAGGATCATCCGGTAATTGAAGCGATTGTCCCGTGTCCCAGGTTTATGTTGCTGGGATGCTGTCTTTCCAGTAATTCAGGTCTTTAAATTTTGCACATGCGCAGTGTGCATCTACATGGTTGCGCTCTCGGCTGCCCGATCTGAGGTTCACCAGCAGCTGCCCTCCACCCCCACAAGTTCGTCAGCGCTCCCTGCCTGCTTGTACCATACCCCATGCCAAAGTGTCCCTTCATTTTTTTTTCCATCTGGAAAAAGTGCCCAGGCCAGCCAAGTGACCTCTGCTTGATGCGTGCCTGGCAGATTTGCCTTTGAGAGAGCTGTTGCACCTAATGTTGTGGAATGTGCTAAACCAGGAACCTTACAAGGAAGAGCTGTGGGCCCTTTTACTTAAAAACTAGTTTCTTTACAGTACTGACAGTATGTGCCTGTGTTACAGGGAAGGCATATGTCCCCTCAGAGTTACCTGTCCACTGCCTACAGCACCCAGTACATGACTGCCTAATGTCAGTGCTACATCAGCATGTACCTCGTAGATTGGCATATCCATTCTGTTAACCCTTTATACTATGCCCCCCACCCCCCCCAAGTATGCTTCCTAACATCAATATAAAACTATATATTTGACTATTTACATGATGTTTGTTTTTGAACTATTTACATCACTAACCCCCTACCCCCACCCAAACGCCCACATAGACAGAGTCTCGGGGGAGCCTTCACTTTTCTTCCCAAGTGTGTCCTGGTGACTGCACCACGGAGTCAGAGGTCTGGGAGTGGGGTCTGGTGAATCTTGAGGGTCTGTGGTCCACGCCTAGTCGTAGTCAAAACCCTGCGGCCTGGTGGGTGTGAGCCTGACGGGAGCTCATCAGTTTCTTCGGATAGCACCAAACAGCGGCCGGACCAAATATGTACACGGGTGCTGCGTGCCAGTGAGAAAGAGGCATTCGGCTTTTTGGTCCTGGATCCACACTCGCTGGCCTGGCATCAAAATTCTCACTCTGCGACTGGCATGGGCTCGCAGGTGAAAGGGGGAGCCTGCTTTCGTTTAAAATGGCAGCCTACGAGGAGTTCAGCTGGAGACGATCCATTGGCGAGAGGTGTGGCCCAATATTACAGCACCAAGACCAGTGGAGGAAGTATCCTGCTCAACCTCTGCACACTCAACGGTTGAAATATTTTGGAAACAGCAGAAGTTGAAAGTGCACAGCAGGAGTAAATAAAGTTGTCAGTGAATGGAGGCTGAGCTTGATATAAAATGAGGTGGAAACAGCACAGAGGGGGCAACAGTATGGCTCCTTCCCAAGATTGGTGTTCCTAGATTTGGGATGGTTCCTCCCCGGCAAGAGTGCTCCTTGATTTGGGATGCTTGCATCCTGGCATTAGTGGTCCTAGATCTTGGAATGCTTCCTTTCTGACTGTTTCTGCCCGGGGATGGCATTCCTGGATTTGGGATGCTTCCTTGCTGCTGATAGTGTTGCTAGGTTTGACATGATTCCTCCCCACTAACAGGATTTCTACAGAAGAAAGATAATGCACAGTTAGAAATCCATGCCTGGAAATGCCACACAAGTTGCCTGCCCCCACCTCCCCAGCCCCGTGAATTCAGTGAGAGACCAGTGGAATCCCCTAGGGAAATTCGATGCTGCCCACTTGACCCCCCCTCACAACCATCCAATTGAATTGGGAGGCTCAGCTTAAATTCTTAAATACACAACGATATAGAGTAACTGATCAGTAAAAATGAGTACCTCGGGTTTGCCCCGTCTCCTTCAGATGCTGCTTGCAGTGGCATTGCCTCCTTCAAATATCAATAAAAAACTTAATCAGTCAAATCTTCAAACAACTATCTTCATCTCTCGGACTAATTCAATGATGGGAAGGGCTGGGGTTCACAAAGCGCCTCCTTCCTATCAGAACTTTCCAAAAGAGATAAAAGGAAGTGGGGTGAGAAAGAGAGGGTGTGGGAGAGACCCAGGGGTACTGAGCCCCACCCAGAATCCCAATTCCCATCCCCACCCTACATTGCTTCCTGGTTAAGCAACATCTTCATTTCAAACTTCTCAATTTTGTTTTAAAATCCCTCCATGCCCTTGGCCCTCCCAATCTCTAATCTCCGTCATTGGCAACCGTGCCTTCAGTTGCCTAGGCCCCAAGCTCTGTAATTCCCTCCCTACACCTCTCTGCCTCTCTTTCTAGCTTTCATTCTTTAAAATACTTCTTCAAACCTGCCTCTCTGACCAAGGTTTTGGCCACCTGACCTAATACCCCATTTTGTGGCTTGGTGTCATATCTTCTTTGATTTTTTTTTATTCTTTCATGGGATGTGGGCATCACTGGCAAGGCCAGCATTTGTTGTCCAATCCCAAATGCCTTTGAACTTGGTAGGCCATTTCAGAGGTCTGTCAAGAGTCAAGCTGTGGGTCTGGGGTCACATGTAGGCCTTGACTAGGTAAGGACGACAGATTTCCTTCCCTCAAGGACATTAGTGAACCAGATGGGTTTATGACAATCGACGATAGTTTCATGGTCATCATTGCTGACACTAATTTCAGGTACAGGCTTTTTTCTTTATTAATTAATTGGATTTAATTTGCAACACAAGTGCCAGGCAATGACCATGTCTAACAAGAGAGAATCTAACCATCACCCCTTGATATTCAATGGCATTACCATTGCTGAATCCCCCACTATCAACATCCCTGGGGGTTACCATTAACCAGAAACTGAACTGGACCAGTCATATAAAAACTGTGGCTAAAAGAGCAGGGCAGAGGTGTGAAGGGTGGGGTTGTAACCATAGTGGAAAGGTATGGTCGTTAATGTTCCGCTGCAGCTACACTTAATGGTACTGTTAGTTAACACTCTACAATGAACACTCAACAGCAAGAACTTATATTTATGCTGCACCTTTACTATAATGAAACATCCCAAGGCACTTCAGAAGAGCATTATAAATCAAAATTAGATACGGAGGCACATGTGGTGATATTAGGGCAGAAGGCCGAAAGCCTGGTCAAAAAGATAGGTTTTAAGAAGCGGCTTGAGGGAGGAGAGAGAAGTAGTGTGACAGAGAGGTAAAGGGAGGGAATTCCAGAGTCTTGGACCTAGGTAGCTGAAGGTACGACCACCAATTGCGGTCCAATTAAAATCAGGGATGCACAAGGAGCCAGAATTAGGGGTGCACAGGTATCTTAGAGGGTTGTGGGGGTGGAGGAGATTACAGAGGTAGGGCAGGGCAAGACCATGGAGGGATTCGACCACAAGCATGAGAACTTTAAAATTGGCATGTTGCTTGACTGGGAGCCAATCTGTGTTAGTGAGCAAAGGGGAGGTGGGTGAACGGGACTTGGTGAGAGTCAGGATACAGGGAGCAGACTTTGGGATGCCCTCAAGTCTTTTTTATCCCAATACTTACAGATGTCTCAGAGTGGCCTTGAGCTTCTTCACATGGATTCGCAGGTGTGGCTTCTTGATTTTGCCTCTGTTTTCTGTCTGTTGATGTGAGCACAAAATAAGTTTCTTCAATCTACACACGAGCTGAACAACATTTTGACCATTGAATGATTCGAGTGACCTCTTCATAAGTAGGTGGATAGATTTTTCAGTTCCTGCTCCTGTTGAGTTGCTTGGGATTACAGGAATTTCGACCAGGAGGAATGGGAGCCCACCCCACCCAATTTTCCTTCTGTCCAAAAGATCATCGAGCTGAAACATTGGCTGTATTTTGCCAGTAATGGTGAAGTCCTGCCACTGGGGCTGAAAGTGGGAGACGGCCTCTTCAGCTGGCAGCCAGATCCAAGTCGGCATGGTGCCAGCAGCGGTCCATTAAGTGGCTGCCTGGGCCGCCATCCACTTAAGGGTATCAGCCCGCCCCAAGAGCTGCTAGACCAATCAGAAGGCTGGCAGCTCAGCTGCCTCAGCAGTGCCACCGCTGGCAGTGGCTCAGCGTGCCGGCCTGGCAGGCGTCCAAGTCGGCAGCTTACGTGGCATGGTGAGGGGAAGACTTGGGGACTCCCCCCACCACCCCCTCCACTGAAACCTCCCCCTGCCATTTTGCCAGCCCTCCCGCCTCCCAGCCCATCCCCAAAGCATCCAGAAAATTCAGCCCATTGACTCTGTTTCTCTCTCCACAGATGCTGCCAGACCTGCTGAGTATTTCCAGCAGTTTCCGTTTTTATCTCAGGTTTCCAGCATCTGCTGTATTTTGCTTTCGATTTCCCTTGTGTTTGCTGCGCCCTGAAGATCCAATAGCCCTAGGGACAGGAACTGGAAAATCTGCTCCAACTGCTGTTTTCTAAGGCACTTTGACCTTAAAATCGCACCGTGCAAGGTTTACGTACCTAAGAGTTACTAGCCTGGTCCATTATTTTAACCGGCCTATTTAGCAGCGGCAGGATTTCCTAGTTACACTCAGTATAATTTCACAACTTTTGAGAGATTATTACAAGATAAATAAAAGATAACACCTTGAGATTAATGTAACCCACGTTAATGTAGTCCAGTATTCCAAGGCTCTTCAGACCAGTGTTACCAGGCAAAATTATGGCCAAGCCAAATTAGGGCGATTGGCCCAAAGCTCAGTCAAGGAGGTAAGTTTTAAAGAATATCTTAAGGGAGGAACAAAAGGCAGAGAGGTGGAGAGCTTCAGGGAGGGTATTTCAGGGATCAGGGCCGAGTATCGAAAGGCACAGCCAGTAATTTCTTTCCATCTCATGGCTGACCAGGAACCTCTCCTGCTCTTACCGCCTGCCAGTGGCATATATTGGAAGGGTTTGCAGGTTGATACCCAACCTGCTTGGCACCTTCCTTGGCCAGCAAGGTGGGAATTGAACCAGGAGCTTCTGGCTTAGAGGCAGGGGTACTACCCATCGCACCACAAGTCCTGAGGCCTAACAATGGTGAAGCGATTAAAATCACGGATGCTCAAGGGGCCGGAATTAGAGGAGCGCAGGTATCTTGGAGGGTTGTGGGGCTTGAGGGGATTAGAGAGATAGAGAGGGACGAGGCCATGGAAGGTATTTCAAAATAAAGGTTAAGAATTTTAAAATCATGGTGCTACTTAACTGGGCACCAGTGTAGGTCAGCAAGCACAGGGGTAATGGGTGAATGGGACTTGGTATAAATAAGGAGATGCGCAACAGATTTTTGAATGACCTCAAGCTTATAGAGGGTAGAGTGTGGGAGACCAGCCAGGAGGGCATTGGAATAGACAGGTCAAGAAGCAGATAATGCCACAGAGAGGGAAAAAGGTGGTCTTAGTGACAGATATGAGACTGAAAGTTCATCTTTAAGTGAGCTGTGACACCAACCATAGAATCATAACTTCCGATCTCCGGGGCAGTGTAACTGGGGAGGTACCACAAAGATGTGCTAGTGCACCCCCCTCCCCCCCCCCCACCACCGAGGGTCCCAGGTAGGGATTGACGGCAATTACCCAAGAATTCCCCCCACCCCGATGCATGATTGCCCTGCACAGGGAACCATCCGATAATGTGATTTAAATCACAAACTTCGGATGGTTCCGACTGTGTTAAATCAATAGTTACCCAGAAAAGGTTAGAAGAATTAAAACCACTTCTAGCTTTTGGTTAAATATAGCACTGACCCACACCCAATCCCCACAGAACTCCCCCACCAACACCCCTCCCATTTCCCACAGGCCACAGGACTCCCCCCATAAACCCCGCCCCTCCCCCATAGGCCACAGAACTCCACCCACAATCCCCAATGTTCCCACACCCCCTGACCCCCCCCTCAACACTACGACTCCCCAACTCTCTCTCCTTCTTCCCCCCAGGTATGCCCTTACACCCTGAGCACCCACAGGACGCCGCGACCCCCACAGGACACCCCGACTACACCCCCCACCCCTCCGACTACTTCTCCAACCACCCATGTAAACCCCCGACCGCCCTGACTACACCCCCACTGCCCCCTCCCGACTGTCTTCCTCAAACCTCGACCACCACCACTGACTGTGCAACGACACCCCCACCCCAACTATCTACCCCCCAACCCTGACCACTCAACCCCGCCCCCACCGCTGACCACCCGATCTTCCTGACCCATCCTACGCCACCCCTCCAATCCTGCCCATTTACCTTATAAACTTACCTTCTCCCTGGCTGCTCAGTGGCTTTCTCCAAGAGTCATTTACCCAGTGTCACTCTCCTGCCTTTTCCCTTAGCCTTGCAAATATTTGCTCTTCAGATAATGGTCTAATTCTCTACTGAAAGCCACAATGGAACCTGCTTTCACCACATTCTCAGGCAGTGCACTCCAGGTCCTAATCATTCGCTGCATTAGAAAAAAAGTTTTTTTCCTCATGTCACCATTGCTTCTTTCGCAAATCACCTTATTCTCGGTGTCCTCTGGTTCTTAATCATCCCACCAATGGGAACAGTATTGCCATATCCACTCTGCCCAGACCCTTCGTGATTTTGAACACCTCTATCAAATCTCCTCTCAACCTTTCCCCTCCAGGGAGAACAGCCCCAACTTCTCCAACCTATCCACCCCATAACTGACACACGTCATCACTGAAACCAGTTTTGTGAATCGTTTCTGCACTCTCTCCAACGCCTTCACATCACACCTAAAGTGCGATGCCCAGAACTGGATGCAATCCTCCAGTTGAGACTGAACCAGTGTTTTATACAGGCTTATCATAACTTCTTTGCTTTTGTACTCTATGCTCCTATTTATAAAGCCTAGGATGCTGTATGCTTGATTACTTGCTCTCTCAACCTGCCCTGCAACCTTCAATGGTTTATGCACACATACCCCTAAGTCCCCCTCCTCCTGCACCCCTTCTAGAATTGTACCCTTTATTCTATATTGTCTCTCCCCATTATCCCTACCAAGAATTGCCTTCTTGTGTTGAAACCATTCTACGATGCTATAAAATGAATCACTTCACATGTCTTTGCATTAAATTACATCTGTCACTTGTAACCCCATTCCATCAACCTGCCTATGTCCTTTTGAAGGTTGACACTGTCCTCCTCACAGGTCACAATACTCCCAACATTTATGTCGTCTGCAAATTTTGAAATTGGGCCCTCTACACCTAAGTCCAGGGTCAGGATTTTCCAGTCCCACCCCTGGCGGGACTCGTCATGCTGGAATGGAAAATTTGGAGAGCCAACCAAAAGTCCATGGTGGCACCGGAAAATCCCAGCCGTGTGCGGGGCCAAAAAAATCCTGGCTTAGGTCATTAGCATATCTTCAGATGGTTCTGACACTGGCCCCTGGGGAACCCCACAATTAACCATCCTCTATTCCGAAAAACATCCATTTGCCGCTACTTTCCAGCCGGGGCTTCCCGGCCCCGTTGTGGCGGGTTACCCTGCTATGGCTGCAGTGTGCCATTCGAATCTCCGTCGACTCCACCGGGACTAGAAGATCCTGCTGGTGGGAAGGGCTGGAAAATCCTACCCTCCATTTCCTGCCACTCAAGTCAATTCCATATCCACGTTGCTACCGTCCCCTTTATTCCATGAGCTCTAACTTTGCTCGGAAATCCATTATGCAGCACTTATCAAATCCTTTTGAATGCCTGTGTACACCGCGTCAACAACATTACCCTCATCAACCCTCTCCGTTACCTCATCAAAAAAACTCGAGCAAGTTGGTGAAACACAACTTGCCCTGAACAAATCTGCGCTGGCTTTCCTTAATTAGCCACATTTAATTTTGTCACGAGTTACAGTCCGGAATTTTCCAACCCCTCCTGCTGGCAAGACCTTGCGGGCCTGCCGCAGCCGATGAATGTTTGAATAGCTCGCCACGACTGGGTAAGGAAAATTCAGGCTGTAGTTTCTGAAAGCTTCCCAGGGTTTCACCACCGGGGTTAGACTGACTTGCCGGTAGTTGCTGGGCTCATCCTTACACCCTGTTTTAAACAAAACACCTGCCATCCTCCAGGACCACACCTGTGGAGGATTGAGAAATTATGGCCAGTGCCCCTGCGATTTCCTCAGAGACATTCCCCGGTCCTGGTGACTTGAAAACTCTCAGTACAGCTGCCCTATCTTTTCTTCCCCCCCACCATGGGGTGTGAGCTTCGTAGGCCAGTGTTTATTGCCCATCCCTAATTGCCCTTGTTCAAGGAGCATTTTAAGAGTCAACCGCATTTCTGTGGGTCTGGAGTCACATCTAGGCCAGACCAGGTAAAGATGGCAGATTTCCTTCCCTAAAGGACATTAGTGAACCAGATGGATTTTTACAACAATGGCTTCATGGTCATCGTCAGGCTTTTAATTCCAGATTTTTTTATTGAATTTAAATTTCACCCTCTGCCGTGGTGGGATTCGAACCCAGGTCCCCAGAGCGTTGCTCTGGGTCCCTGGAACACCAGTCCAGTGACAATGCCACTAAGCCATCACCTCCTGTGATACCTCCTTTTATCAGTTTTTAACCCCATCAAATGTCTCGACTACCTCCTTTTTCACTATGACTTTGACAGCGTCTTCTTCCTTGGTAAAGAAAGGTGCAAAATATTCATTTAGTTACCCTGTCTCCATGGGCAGAATATTACGCTCGGTGTGCAGGGGCATGCCCAGCACGTCCGAGCATAAAAATGATGCAAGGTGACGTCGGATGTGCGTCCCGCCGCCATCGCAGTCTCATAATATTTCGTTTGGCGGGAGCGTGCCACAGTTGGCTGCGCGTCCACCGATAATTAAAAGGCCTATTAAGGCCATTAACAATCTAATTAAATTCAAATGTACACTGCCCGACCGGCCTAATGGTTGGCGGGCGGGAGAAAAGGCCAAGCGGCCTTTAACATTTTTTAGGAAACTTCATCCACGAGCGGGATCTAAAACAAATAAACATTAAATAAAACGTTATTTTTGAATTAAAAACATGTCCCAGCTCACGTGACAGAGTATTAGAGATTATAATTTTTTTTTTAACACAGCACTTCAATCTCCCTGAGGCACGGAGCTGCCTCAGGGAGATTGAAGCGCTCTTTCTCGCACATGCGTGAACTGCACGCTAGGCCCAGCTCTCCCTCCTCCCCTCCCCCACCCCGCCCGCATAGGCACCGCTCAGCGCCGCCGCTCGCGATCCACGCAAGGCGGGCCTTGATTGACCTGCCCGCGTGAAATCGCGGTGCGGGGCCAATCATGGGCAGCTGTGGGCTTCCCGATCGCCCCCGCTGAACACCCCTGCCCAGGGCAAAATCCTGCCCCTTGTGTAAATCCGAGCTTTTGGGTCCCTAATCAGCTTCATTCCTCCTTTTATCATCCTGCTCCTGTGTCTTTTGTTTTTGCCTATGGAAGACTTCAGATTCCATTTTTAATGTGAAGGGATTACGAAGAGTTTGGTTCAGCCTTAGATCGTTGCCAGGGAGAGCGCTGAAGTCGATAGCTAGGGAATGGTGTTTGTAGCGGTGACAAAAGACACAGATTTAAGGTTTGAGCAAGGGGTGCAAGGGTCTTGTGAGGAAGAACAACTTTTTTAAAACTAAAGTGCAGTGACTGGAAATGACATTTGGAACTCGCTGTCTTCAAGGGGTGCCAGAGAATTCAGATAAGGCAACTGCAGACAGAACAGAAAGTAACTAAAGAGGATTTGGGTGATGAAAGAAGATTCAAAAAACTTGCCAGCTGGAAGTTTTACAGGGAACTGGCTTCAGTAGAAATTCAGCCACGGCAGAATATTGCAACAATGCACGGGGTCAATGTTGTGCTGAATCGTTGAAAGTTTTAGGTGAAAGTCAGCGTAAAACACGGCTCCCTGTGACAATTCGAAACATCGGCCAACCACGGTCTCTCTGCATCAGTTTTGTGGTCAGAAAGTGGTGGTCTGACACAGGAATTTTCCCAGATACCCCCTCCTGTGCTAGATGCTGCGTCAGAAAATCCCAACTGATATGTGTTGGTGAAATATTACCACATATTGCTTCACCCCGTCCGTCCCCCCCACCCCCACCCCCACCCCCACTTCATGACTTAAGTCAGGTTATTGTGTGTTAGTTTCCCTTTAAACGCGCTGCACTATGCAAGTAAACAAGGGAAAATTACAGATGAGCGAGGCCATTCGGCCCATCTCGCTTGATCCATCCAGAATGACCTGAAAACCCACCAGCCAGTCCGTTAATGGTTCCACTAAGCCATGGCTTAATTGCGGGTGCTCAATGAAAAGAGGTTCAGAGAAATGCGCCTCAGCACATCAGTAAAAGAAGCTCTGAGTCTCATACTGGCTGCCACAGGCTGTGGTAGAACCACAAATAAGAGAACATTATAGCACGAGAGCTACTTTGCAGAGGCCAGCGCAGATGTGTAAATCAAATGCCAGCCTGTCAGCGACTGCAGGGCTTAGTCCTGGTCTAAAAGATTTCCTAGAGAAATGGCAAAAAGCAGTGAGGAGAATTCTCACTCTTAGGATTAAGCATTGAACCATAGGGAGTGATATAAACATAGCCCACTCACTGTGAAAATGACTAGGTGTTGGCGGGTCACCAATTACACCCCTGCCTTATTTTACTTCACGCTGACTCTCATGGTTGGCACCGATCAGGTTCCCATCAGGTGGGTTACTGTCAAATAACCCTCACCGCCCTCCTCCCCACTCCACCCGCAACTTCCCCATGTTGGGGGACAACTGCATCTCTTCCTATATTGCGACAGACCTCATTACACCCCCCTGCCCCTACTCCACCCCACCGATCATTGTCACACAACTAACAGCAAACTTATCAATAATGGAAATGCGAACAACAACTTTAATTTCGTGTAACAAAGCATCCTCAGGTGCTGCACAGGAGCATTATCAAACAAAATTTGACACTCGTGTCGTGTAAGACGATATTAGGTCAGGTGACCAAAAGCTCGGTCAAAGAGGTAGGCTTTAAGAAGAGGCTAAGAGGAAAGTGAGTTAGAGAAGTGGAGAGGTGTAGAGGGAATTCCAGAGCTTGGGGCCTAAGCAGCTCAAGGCACAAACCACCAATGGAAGAACAATTAAGTCAAGGATGCACAAGAGGCCAGGACTGGAGGAGCCAAGGTACTTTGGAGGGTTGTGGGGTTGAAGGAGATTACAGAGATAGGGAGGGGAGAGGCCATGGAGGGATTTGGAAACAAGAACGAGAATTTTAAAATCAAAGCACTGTCAGACTGAGAGCCAATGTAGTTCAGCCAGCACAGGATTGATTGGGGAATGGGACATGGAGCAAAGCTTTGGATGAGCTTAAGTTTTTGGAGGGTGTTGGATAAGGGAAGCCAGTCTGGAGTATCAAGCCTAGGGGTTCAAAAAAGGCATGTATGAGGGTTTCAGCAGCAGAACAGCTGAGGCAAGGGTGAAGTTGGTCTTCTTGATGGAGTGGATATGAGGTCGGAAGCTCATCTCGGGGCCAGGCCTGACATCGAGATTGTGACCGCGTCTGGTTCAGCCTCAGTAAATTCTCAGGGGGAGGGGCTGACTCGATAGCTAAGGGACGGAGTTTGTAGTGGGGACCGAAGACAAAGGCCGGAATTTTCTGTGCCCGCAGGTGGTGGGTGTGTTTGGCAGCGTGAGCGGGCAATATAACGAGAAGGCCAAAAATCGGTTTCACGACGTTGCAAAACCAGTTTGCGATCGTCCGCTGTGCCCGTCAATGGCGGGCCACATTTCCTGCCAGCAGAGGTCGGGAACCTCATTGTAACACATCTGCATATTATTATAAGCCCAGCCTGCCGGAATCAAACTCCCTCCATGCGCCCCCCCGCCCACCCCTCCCACCTCCCGCTGGATCATCCAAACTCACCGACGTGTCTCACAACAGCGTATATAAGGCGAGCGGCACTTCGAGGGGAATTCAGAGCTGAGTGCACAGTGATGTTGTGCAGTGCTCACGAGGGCCACCTGCACTTTCAGGCGAGGGCACAGGCCGGTCGCTTTTTCCCCGGCCAGCTGACAGTACGGTGCCGGGGCAAGGACTGCCCTGTGGTTGAGGTGACTTGGTGGCGGTGGGGAAGGGCTGCACTGTGGTCGACGGTAGTGCGCAAGCACATGTGGGCTGGGGTGGGGAGGGAAGTGGCCACGGTCTAGGGGAGACCTGTATAAAGTGACCATTCCTCTGCAGCTGAGACAGTTCAGATGCAGCCACATTGACATGATTGGAATCGGGCCTCTGCAGGTCACCAAACACCAGTGTCGCCAAAGACTGCGCACAGGAAACTGGTCAGTCACATCTGCTAGCTGCTGCAGGATTTGGCCCCTCCGGGGACGTAGAGGGCATGCATTGCCCATGGCCGTGAAAGTGACCACGGCGCTCAATTTTTATGCCAATGGCTTCTTTCACGGCTCCACAGGAGACCTCTGTGGGATATTGCAAGCCTCCACCCACAAATGCATCCATGAGGTCACGGACACTCTCTTCATGAAGGCACACAGCTTTGTGCATTGGGCCTGGGGCCAGGTAAGCCAGGATGCAAGAGCGATGGAACTTGCTTAGATCTCAGGTCTCCCACAGGTGCAGGGTGCCATCGACTGCACTCACATGGCGCTACCGCACTTAGTGCAAATCTGGGATTGTTCTGCCCAGTGGCTTTATCTTCTCGATATTCGGTTTGAAGAAATTTCTGCCCAACTAATGCTGGATGTCAAATAAAGAGTCCATCAATTTATTAACGGTGGAGGAGATGTGAAAGAAATGGTAGTGAGTTAGAGCTGGGTGTCATCAGTGTTCGTGTGTTTTTGGCTGATGTCGGCGAGGGGCAGCATATAGATGAGAAATAGGAGGGGGCCAAAGATAGATCATCGGGGGGACACAAGAAGTAACAGTGCAGGAACAGGAAGAGAAAGAATTACAGGTGACTGTCTGGCTATAGTTAGTTAGAGGAGTGGAGCCAGGTGGGAACAGTACCACCCAGCTGGACGATGGTGGAGAAGCGTTGGAAACATAGAAACATAGAAACCAGGAGCAGGAGTAGGCCATTCGGCCCTTCGGCCCACCATTCATTATGATCATGGCTGATCATCCAACTCAACAGCCTGCTCCCGCTTTCTCCCCATATCCTTTGATCCCTTTCGCCGCAAGAGCTATAGTGTGAAGAGGATGGTGTGGTCAAAGGCTCCAGACCGGACGACAGGGGGATAATTTATCTCTGTCACAGCGACACTGGATGCCAGTTGTGACTCAAAGTCAAAAGCAAAATACAGCAGAGGATGGGAATTGGAAATTAAAAAAACAGTAAACGCTCAGCAGGTCAGGCAGCATCCGTGGAGAGAGAAACAGAGTTAATGTTTCAGGTTGATGACCCTTCATCGGAACTGGAAAAAGTTAGAGATGACAGTTTATAGCAAGTATACAGGCATGAAAAAGGTGGGGGGTGGGGGGGGTGGTGGGGGAGAATCGTGTTGGGGTGGAAGATAGAATTTCAAAATGGATAAATGTGCATGGCAAAAGGGTGTGATAAAACAAACAAGTAATAAAAGAAAAGATGGGTCTACAGGAGGTGTAAATTTGGACAAGCTGAGTGAGTGGGCAAATGCATGGCAGATGCAGTATAATGTGGATAAATGTGAGGTTATCCATTTTAGTAGCAAAAACAGGAAGGCAGATTATTATCTGAATGGCTATAAATTGAGAGAGGGGAATGTGCCAACGAGACCTGGGTGTCCTTGTACACCAGTCGCTGAAGGTAAGCATGCAGGTGCAGCAGGCGGTAAAGAAGGCAAATGGTATGTTGGCCTTCATAGCCAGAGGATTCGAGTATAGGAACAGGGATGTCTTGCTGCAATTATACAGGGCCTTGCTGAGACCACACCTGGAATATTGTGTGCAGTTTTGGTCTCCTTATCTGAGGAAGGATGTACTTGCTATAGAGGGAGTGCAGTGAAGGTTTACCCGACTGATTCCTGGGATGGCGGGACTGACATGAGGAGAGATTGAGTCGATCAGGATTATATTCGCTGGCGTTCAGAAGAATGAGGGGGGATCTCATAGAAACCTATAAAATTCTAATAGGACTAGACAGGGTAGATGCAGGATGTTCCCGATGGTGGGGGAGTCCAGAACCAGGGATCACAGTCTGAGGATATGGGGTAGACCATTTAGGACTGAGATGAGGAGAAATTTCTTCACCCAGAGGGTGGTGAGCCTGTGGAAGTCGTTACCACAGAAAGTAGTTGAGACCAAAACATTGTATGTTTTCAAGAAGGAGTTAGATATAGTTCCTGGGCTGAAAGGGATCAAAGGATATGGGGAGAAAGCGGGAGCAGGCTATTGAGTTGGATGATCAGCCATGATCATAATGAATGGTGGAGCAGGCTTGAATGGCCAAATGGTCTACTCCTGCTCCTAGTTTCTATGTAAATGGGAACAGCAGAATCATCACCAACATTTGCCATCCAAAAGAAACAAAAAATACAAAATAAAGTGGGGCAGAGGTTATGATCCAAAACTGCTGAAATCAGTTTTGAGTCCAGGAGGCTGTAACATGCTTAGCTGAAAGATGAGGTGCTGTTCCTTGAGCTCCATTCGAACTGTGCAGGAGGCCAAGGACAGAGAGGGCAGAGTGGAAGTGCAGGGAAATATCGAAATGGAAATCAGCAGAAATTGCACCTGCTTTGTGTCCAATACACTTACCTCCAATTTAAAATTCTCACCTCTCTGTTCAAATCCCTCCACAGCCTCACCCCTCTCCATCTCTAGCCTCCTGCAGCCCTACAGCTCTCTGAAATATTGGGATTCTTCCAGCTCTGGCCCGTTGTGCATCAGTCACTTCCTTCGTCACTGCAGCACTGCCTTCAGCTGTCGTGGCCACAAGCTCTGGGATTCCTTCCTTGAAGCTCTGTGCCATTCCACCACTCTCTGCCCCTTCAAGATGTTCCTTAAAGCCTAGGACGTTGGCCAAGCTTTTGGGCACCTGCCCTAACACCTCGTTCTCTGCATCAATGTCCATTGTTGTCAGCCTGCACTCCCTGTGAAGTGCCTTGGGATATTTGCCGCACAAAAGTGTTACACAAATGCAAGATATTGTTATAGTTTTCAGACAATCTGTAGGATCATTACTTACATTTTTGGACATAAATGACAAAGACTGATAAAGAAACAACGATTGGTATTCCCACAGCAAAAGAGATGCTTAAATGTAGACCAGGTGATGCTTCACATCCTTTACCTGCCAATAGATAACAGCATGTAAATTGCAGCTCTTAATCAGCATATTAGTTGCAAGTTCAAAGTAATTGAAAAAGATCCAAAACAATTCTACATTATTTTATGAAAAATTCTGAGTACATGCATACTTTTTAAAAATTCATTCAAAGGATGCGGGTTTCTCTGGCTAGGCCAGCAATCATTGCCCATTCCTAATTGTCCTTGAGAAGGTGGTGGCAAGCTGCCTTCTTGAACCGCTGCAGTCCAGGTGGTGCAGATACACCCACAGTGCTGTTAGGAAGGGAGTTCCAGGATTTTGACCCAGTGACAGTGAAGGAATGGCAATATATTTCCAAGTCAGGATGGTGAGTGGCTTGGAGGGAAACTTCCAGGTGGTGGTGTTCCCGCCTATCTGTTACCCTTGTCCTTCTAGATGGCAGTGGTCATGGGTTTGGAAGGTGCTGTCTAAGGTGCCTTGGTGTGTTTCTGCAGTGCGCCTTGTAGGTGGTACACATTGCTGCTAATGTTCGTAGGTGGTGGAGGGAGTGAATGTTTGTGGATTGGGTGCCAGTTAAGTGGGCTGCTTTGTCCTGTTTAAGCTTCTTCAGTATTGTGGGAGCTGCATTCATCCAGACAAGTGGAGAGCATTTCATCATACTCCTGACTTGTGCCTTGTATTTGGTTGACAGACTTTGGGGAGTCAGGAGGTGATTTACCCATTGCAGGATTCCTAGCCTCTGACCTGCTCTTGTAGCCACTGTATTTATATGGCTAGTCCAGTTCAGTTTCTGGTCAACGCTAACCCCCAGGATGTTGATAGTGGACGATTCAGCGATGGTAATGCCATTGAATGACAAGGGCAATGGTTAGGTTCTCTCTTGTCATTGCGTGACACATGTGTGGCATGAATGTTACTTGCCACTTGTCAGCCCAAGGCTGGATGTTGTCATGGACATGGACCGCTTCAGTATCTGAGGAGTTGCGAATGGTGCTGAATATTGTGCAATCATTAGTGAACATCCCCACTTCTAACCTTATGATGGAAGGAAGATCATTGATGAAATAGCTGAAGATGGTTGGGCCGAGAACACGACCCTGAGGAACTTCTGAAAATATGTCCTGGAACTGAGATGACTGAACTCCAACAATCAACACCATCTTCCTTTCTGCTAGATATGACCCCAATCAGCAGAGAGTTTACCCCCTGATTCCCATTGACTCCTTGGTGCCACATTCGGCCAAATGCTGCTTTGATGTCAAGGGCAGTCACTCTCACCTCACCTCTGGGGTTTGGCTCTTTTGTCCATGTTTGAACCAAGGCTGCAATGAGGTCAGGAGCTGAGTGGCCCTAGTGGAACTTAAACTGAGCGTCAGTGAGCAGGTTATTGTGACGCAAGTGCCGCATGATAGTACTACTGATGACCCCTTCCACCATCTTACTATTATTGCGATGAAGCGGTAATTGGCCGGGTTGGATTTCTCCTGTTTTTTGTGTACAGGACATACCTGGACAATTTTCCACACAGCCGGGTAGATGCCAGTGTTGTAGCTGTTGTGGAACAACTTGGCTAGGGGCGCGGCAAATTCTGGAGCACGAGTCTTCAGTACTATTGCCGGAATATTGTCAGGGCCCATAGCCTTTGTAGCATTGAGTGAATTGACTGAAGATTGACATCTGTGATGCTGGGGACCTCTGGAGGAGGCTGAGATGGATCATCCACTTGGCACTTCTGGCTGAAGATTGTAGCAAATGCTTCAGCCTTATCTTTTGCACTGATGTTCTGAGCTCCCATATCATTGAGGATGAGAATATTTGTGGAGCCTCCTCGTCCAGTGAGTTGTTTAATTGTCCATCACCATTCATGGTTGGGTGTAGCAGGACTGCAGAGCTTAGATCTGATCTGTTGGTTGTGGCATCGCTTAGCTCTGTCTATCAATTGCTTCTTATGCTGTTTGGCACACAATTAGTCCTGTGTTGTAGCTTCACCAGGTTGACACCTCATTTTTAGGTACACCTGGTACTGCTCCTGGCATGCCCTCCAACACTCTTCATTGAATGAGGATTGATCCCCTGGCTTGGTAATGGGGGAGTGGGAGATATGCCAGGCCGTGAGGTTACATATTGTGGTTGAGTACAATTCTGCTGCTGCTGACGGTCCACAGTGCCTCATGGTTGCCCAGTCTTGAGTTGCTAGATCTGTTTGAAACCCATCCCATTTAGCACGGTGGTAGTGCCACACAAGATGGAGAGTATTCTCAATGTGAAACGGGACTTCATCTCCACAAGGACTGCGCGGTGGTCACTCCTACCGATGCTGTCATGGGCAGATGCATCTGCAGCAGGGCTGGTGAGGATGAGGCCAAGTATGTTTTTCCCTCTTGTTGGTTCCCTTACCACCTGCTGCAGACTCAGTCTAGCGGCTATGTCCTTTAGGACTCGGCCAGCTCAGTCAGTAGTGCCGCTACCGAGCCAATCTTGGTGGACATTGAAGACCCCCACCCAGAGTACATTCTGTGCCTTTGCCACCCTCACTGATTCATCAGCTGTGGGTGGGCAGTATGTGGTAATTAGCAGGAGGTTTCCTTGCTCATGTTTGACCTGATGCCATGAGACTCCATGGGGTCCGGAGTCAATGTTGAGGACTCCCAGGGCAACTCCCTCCCAACTGTATACCACTGTGCCTCCACCTCTGCTGCATCTGTCCTTCTGTTGAGACAGGACATACCCAGGGATGGTGATACTGGTGTCTGGGACATTATCTGTAAGGTATGATTCTGTGAATATGACTATGTCAGGCTGTTGCTTAACTAGTCTGTGAGACAGCTCTCCCGATTTTGGCACAAGCCCCCAGGTGTTAGTAAGGATGACTTTTCAGGGTTGACAGGGCTGAGATTTCCGCTGTTGTTTCTGGTGCCTAGGTTGATGTAAGGTAGTCTGTCTGGTTTCTTGTCCAACTTCCTGTTGTCTCAATTTTGAACATGACTTTGTCAACATTTAACACTAAGATTGATCATGTAAACATTTAGAAAATTAATTTGTAACAAAATGGTGGCAGGCTGTAGTCAGTACGTGGCACTGTGGGGTGAAATTTCTTAGATGTCTCTCCTCACACCACCATTGGTATGAACATGATGGGCTGAATGGCCTCCTCTATTCTGTAATGATTCTATCATATATCCACAAAAAACACAGCTGACTGCAGGCTGCACCAAAGACAATTTGTAAATATAATAAATATATGAAGTGTTCAAATCATACAAACAAAAGAAGGTCATTCAGCCCAACGTGCCTATGCTGTCTCTTTGAAAGAGCTATCCAATTAGCCCCACTCCCTTGCTTTCTCCCCCTAGTTCTGCAAAGCTTTCCTTTTCACGTATGTATCCAAAATCCATTTGGAAGTTACTATTGAAACTGCTTCCAACCCCATACTGCATTGCAGATCATAACTTGCTGCACTGGAGAAATTCCCCTCAGTTCCATCTTCTGCCCCCTGCCCCCTCTCCCCTTAGGTTCTCCTCCAACTCAAGGACCCACCTGAACTCTCAGCTCCTCTCGCTCTCCCTTTGCTGTACCACTGGCAGCCTTGCCTGCAGCTCCATGGTCCCATGTTCTGGAATTCATTCCTTGAACTGATTGCATCTCCCCAACATCTTTAAGACCCTCCATGGCATAGACCGAAGTTTGTGTCTGCCTTTCTAATGTCTCCTTCTTTAGTTCAAAGTCCACTCTCCATACTCCCCATGAAGTACCGTAAAACAAGGTTCTACATTAAAATGTGCATTGTGTGCAGTTCTTCTTTCACTCTGAGATACCTTAACCGCACAATGGATTCCTATTACTTGCTGGCAGCGACCCTGCCTTCTGTACCTATTTCCATGTATGGATAATGGCTGTTGACAGCAGCAAGATGCTGGAGATGGAAAATGATAGCTTTTTGCACAAAAAGACCTGAATGGAAAAAAACCTTTGCTCTTTTCATGACCTCACCATGCCCCAAAGTGCTTTATAGCCAAGGAAGTTACTTTTGAAATATAGCCACTGTTGTTGTAATGTAGGGAGAATAGCAGCCAATTAGCGTACCACCAGCTCTCACTAACAGCAGTGTGATAATGACCAGGTTATCAGTTTTAATGACATTGGTAGGGGATTAAATGTTGGCCAGGACATCACCTCTGTCCTTCTTTGTTATAGTACCATGCGATCTTTGATGTCCACCTGAGAAGGCTGAGAGGTCTTTTAATTAATGTCCTTCACAAGACGGTTGCTATGACAGTGCAGCACTCCCTCAGTACTAAAATGAGTTGTTAGCCTAGATTTTGTGCTCAAGCCTCTGGAGCAGGACTTGAACCCACAACCTTCCGACACAGAGTGAGTGTGCTGTCATCTGCCACTGTGATATGAGGACAGACTAACAAGATGGTGACTACTTCCATTGGAACAGAGAAGGGTAAGAGGACATTTAATAGAGAGTTTTGAAACTATGTAGGGTTTGACAGACTGAGCAGGGAAGAGCTATTCCTGCTGACTGACGATTTAATCACACAAGATAGTCAATTTAATATGATCATCAAGAGTGTAATTTAAACATTGAGTGATGGTATAAAGGTTTGCCACCCTGTACACATGCTATTCAATTTTCCTTTTAGTTGGAGTCAGGAGTTAAAGTTACACCCCCCCCCCCCCCAGTGAGTGAGAATATAAGTTTGAAAACATTTCTTTACTCAAGAAATGCTTTGCCCCAGGTAGTGATTCAGACGGGGACCCATTGCAACTCTTGAAGAAAAACTGGATAAATATTTGAAGCAGAGCAAGATATAGGGCTAAGGGGAAAGAATGGGCAATGGTATGAGAGTTAGTTTGGTCCTACAAAGAGTTAGCACAGACACAATGAGTCAAATGGCCTCCTTCTACACCGAAAAAATCAGGTGACATGAAAATTTTTGCAAAAACAACTCAGCAATTAGCCCGACCTCATGGGATTTCAGAATCTGCTTGACCATATTTTCAATCATTGAACACTCACCAGCATGTCTCATGGTTTCCACGAGCAGAACAATTGATGCTAACATCACAATGATTCCACTCATTGGTGTTACTACATCTAGCATGACACGACAAACTGGTAAAAAATAAAACAGAAAGAATCACAGAGAGCACAGATCACATACACACACACATACATATACATGCACACATATACATACACATGCACACATACAAATCCTGAGCTGTCTGCCCCAGATTGTGTCACTGGAGAATGCGACTGGTGAGAAAAGAATATACAAGGTATATTTATGTGGGCCTGCAGTTCCAATTATTGGGTCACCTGAGTGCGACAAATATAGTTGCCAATTGTGGAAGTCTCTTGGCGCAGTGGCAGTATCCCCTGAACCTCTGAACGAGGAACTCTAGGCTTGAGCCCCACTCCGGGACTGGTGAACCATAGAAGGTGCATTCATAACATGGCCAAAGAGGTTGATTATCAACCTGCAAATCCCCTTCCAATGTGTCTGTGGCAGGCAGTAAGAGCAGGAGAGTCTCCTGGTCAGCCAGAACTGTGTGGTAGCTGCAGTGCAGCAGCCTCTCCGTGTTAGACGACTCCACACACAGGGCCTTGCCACAGGCTGCACTCCATGGCAAGTATTCTCCTTGCTTTGAGGGACTGCTGGAGAGAGTTGTCAGTTGTGAGACAAATGTGGGTCCATTACAACCAGAGCCAGGAGAATTTATAACGGGGAACAGGGAAATGCCAGAGAGACTAAACAAAAACTTTGGGCTGGGTTTTTGCTGAGTATGGGTGACTTGGGAGCCTTTCAAAAGTGGTGGGTGGGTCCCGATTCTGGGATTCCTGGCAACATTCCTGAACTGACTGGTTTTTGGGGGTGCCTTTAAAGGGTGTGGGATGGTCTAGGTCAAAATCCCACACCTGGCACTTCCGACCTGGCTGGCTCCATTGCGGAAATAGGCATGTCCTAATCCTCTGCAATTTTCATGGAGCCAGGCCGGGTTTTTATAGAGTTGTGGTTCATGGCTCCTCAGAGGAGTTGTGAACCAAAGTCTATATGAGGGGACCTTTTAAAATGTGAGTTCAAAAAGTCCTCTTCATGCCCCCTATGCCAAGCTATACCTCCCCTCCCACCTTCCATGACCCCTCATGACTCCTACGTCAAGCTATGGTACTTCCATGCCCAATGACCCACTATACACTGTATAGAACCAATGAACCCTATAGTGACAATAGGATGTGTAAAAATAAACTTAAAACAAACAGTCATTCATTCATTCGGGCAGGGGCTGGATAATTTATAACGGGGAGTGAGAAAAAGGCAGAAAAACTAAAATACTTTGTCTCTGTCTTCATGGAAGAAGATGCAAAACACCTCCCAGAAATACTGGAGAACCAAGGGACTAGTGAGAATGAGGAACTGAAAGAAATTAGTATTAGTGAAAATGTAATACTGGAGAAATTAATGGGACTAAAAGTTGATAAACCCCCTGCACCTGATGATCTACATCCCAGAGTGGTGAAAGAGATGGCTGTCGAGATGTTGGATGTGTTGTGGTAATCTTCCAAAATTCTATTAATTCTGGACTGGTTCCTGCAGATTGGAATGTAACAAATGTGACCAGACATTTTCAAAAAGAAGGGAGAGAGAAAACGGGGAACTACAGACCTGTTTGCCTGACGTCAGTAGGTGGGAAAATGCTAGAATCTATTATAAAGGATGTGATAACTGGACACTTAGAAAATAATGGTAGAATTGGGCAAAGTCAACATGGATTTATGAAGGGAATTCATCTTTGACAAACCTGTTAGAGCTTTTTGTGGATGTAACAAGCAGAATAGATAAAGGGGAACCAGTGGATGTGATATATTTGGATTTTCAAAAGGCTTTCAATAAGGTCCCACACAAGAGGTAAAGTAAGTCAGTAAAGTTAGAGTGCAGAAAAGGACAGAAAGACTTCTGTCCTCCTGTACTCAAATCCTCTTGCAATAAAGACCAACACCCATTTGCCTTCCTAACTGCTTGCTGCACCTCCATGTTAGCTTTCAGTGACTCATGAACAAGGACACCCAGGTCCCTTTGGACATCAACAATTTCCAATCTCTTGCCATTTAGGAAATATTCTGCATTTCTGTTTTTCCTACCAAAGTAGATAACTTCACCTTTTCCCATTTTATATTCCATTATATCATAGTGCACATGGGATTGGGGGCAATACACTGACATGGATTGAGAATTGGTTAATGGATAGGAGACAGAGAGTAGGAATAAATGGGTCATTCTCGCGTTGGCAGGCTGTGACTAGTGGGGAACCGCAAGGATGGATGCTTGGCCCCCCAGCTGTTCACAAATCTATATCAATGATCTGGAATTGGGGATTAAATGCAACATTTCCAAATTTGCTGATGACACATATCCAGGTGGAATGTGAGACATCAAGAGGATGTAAAGGAGATTTCAAGGGGATTTAAACAGGCTAAGTGAGTGGGAAAGAACGTGGCAGATGGAATATAATATGGAAAAAGGTGAAGTTATCTACTTTGGTAAGGAAAGCATGAATGCAGAGTATTTCTTAAATGGCAAGAGATTGGCAAGTGTTGATGTCCAGAGGGGCCTGGGTGTCCTTGTTCATGAATCACTGAAGCTAACATGGAGGTGGAGCAAGCAGTTATGAAGGCAAGTGGGTGTTAGTCTTTATTGCAAGAGGATTTGAGGACAGGAGGACAGAAGTCTTTCTGCAATTGTATAGAGCCCTGGTGAGCCAGCACATGGAGTATTGTGTACAGTTTTGGATTCTTTGCCTAAGGAAGGATATACTTGGCATAGAGGGTATGCAACAAAGGCTTACCAGACTGATTCCTGGGCTGGCTTACTCCTGCTCCTATTTCCTATGTTCCATAGCTCCAGGCTACAACATGCATGAAAAAGCGTGTGTTGCCACAGCAACTTGAGCTCCTTGAACATAAGTAAATAAGAAATAGGAACAGGAGTAGGCCATTCGGCCACTGGAGCCTGCTCTGCCATTCAATAAGATCATGGCTGATGATCTTGTGTTTCGATTTCCACATTCCCATCTACACCTGATAACCCTTGATTCCCTTGCTGAACAAGAATCTATCTACCTCTGCCTTAAAAATACTCAATGACCCCGCCCCCACCGCCTTCTGAGGCAGAGTTCCAAAATCGCACAACCCTCTGAGAGAGAAAATTTCTCCTAATCTCTGTCCTAAAAGGGTGATCCCTAATTTTAAAACAGTGCCCCCTAGTTCTGGACTCAACCACATCCTTTCGACGTCCACCTTGTCAAGGCCATTCAGGATCTTATATACTTCGATCAAATCACCCCTCACCCTTCTAAACTCCAGTGGAAATAACCCAGTCTGTCCAACCTTTCCTCATAAGACAACCCACTCATTTCAGGTGTCAATCTAGTAAGCCTCTGAACCCACCTCCAACGCATTTACATCCTTCCTTAAATAAAGAGACCAAAACTGCACACAGTATTCGAGGTGCGGTCTCACCAATGCCCTGTATAACTGAAGCATGGCATCCTTACTTTTATGTTCAATCCCTCTCATAATAAAGGATAGCATTCCCTCAGCCTTCTTAATTACTTGCTGTACCTGCATACTAACTTTTTGTAACTCATGTATTAGAACACCTCGATCTCTCTGCACCTCAGAATTATGCAGCCATTCTCTATTTAAGTAATACTCTGCTTTGTTGTTCTTCCTGCCAAAGTGAACAACTTCACATTTTCGCACATTAAACTCCATTTGCCAGACCTTTGCCCACTCACTCAACCTATCTATATCCATCTGCAACCTCCTCATGTCCTCTTCACAACATAGCTTCCTACCTAGCTTTGTGTCATCTGCAAATTTAGCTACCATGTCTTCACTCCCCTCACCTAAGTCATTGATGTAAATCGTAAAAAGTTGAGGCCCCAGTACAGACCCTTGTGAGACTCCACTCGTCACATCCTGCCAATCAGAAAAAGACCCGCTACACACACTCTCTGCTTTCTGCCAGCCAGCCAATCTTATATCCATGCTAATATGTTACCCCCTACACCATTAACCTTTTGCCATTCTCTGTAGTTCTTTACATTCTGTCCAATCATCCGTCCTGTACTCATCTTTGCGGAGTTGTATGTTTTTTCCTTAAGTTTGATGCTTTCCTTAACTTTTCAGTTAACCACGGATGGTGGGTCCTCCCCTTAGAATTTTCCTTTATAGTAGGAATGTACTTATTCGGAATACTCTGAAATTTCCCCTTAAATGTCTGCCACTGCTTCTTTATTAATCTATCCTCTAGTCTAGTTTCCCATTTCACTTCAGCTAGCTCAGCTTTCATCCCCACATAGTTGCCTTTATTTCAATTTAAGATACTAGTCTTAGACCCATTCTTCTCCCTTTCAAACTGGACGTAAAATTCAATCATACTGTGGTTACTGCTACCTGGCGGTGCCTTTACTCTGAAGTCACTAATTCATCCTGTCACGTTACACAATATCAAGTTTAATATAACTTGCTCTCTGGTTGCTTCCAGAACATGCTGCTCTAAGAAACCATCTCGAAAGCATTCTAAGAACTCCTGATCCAGGCTATTACTGCCAGTCTGATTTTTCCAGTTTATGTGTATATTAAAATCACCCCCCAATGCCGTCCCTTTATCACAAGCACACAATATTTTCTCTTGAATACTTTGTCCTGCACTGTGACTACTGTTAGGGGGCCTGTAGACTATCCCCACTAATAACTTTTTCCCCTACTATTCCTCATTTCCACCCAAACTGATTCTGCACCCTGATCTCCTGAACCAAGGTTGTCTCTAACTATTGCACCAATGCCCTCTTTGATTAACAGTGCTATTCCTCCACCTTTACCTAGCTTCCTATTCTTCTTGAATGTCATGTACCCCTCAATATTAAGGGCCCAATCCTTGTCATCTTGCAGCCACATCTCTGTTATTGCTGTCAAATCATATTTATTTACTTCAATGTGGGCCATCAATTCATTTACATTGTTATGAATGCTATGTGCACTCAGAAAGAAAGTTTTGACTTTTTGTTACTTTGTAATATCTAGTCTTGACTGTTGATGTATTCTTAGGTTTTTTTCTCTCTGTCCCTTCCTGCCATTCTATGATCCTCATTTCTCATATTACTATTTTGCTCCCCTGTCTTGATTCTACACCTTGATTTTGCTACCTTTACCCAAACTTGATCCCCCACCCCTCTTGTTTAGTTCAAAGCCCTCTCTCATTCCCTAGTTATGCGATTTGTGAGGACACTCGTCTTAGCATGGATCGGGGGGCTGGTTGGCTCAGATGACTGGATGGTCATTGTGGCCTCTTGTCAATGTTACACAACCAGCAGTATGAATGTGTGAAAAGGTGGGTGGAAGACTAGGTAGGGGAAGAGGATCAAATACGAGAGCAAAATAAGGACAATTTATTAAAGTAATGGGATCAAGGAAACAATTTGTTCAATGATGAATCCATAAACACATTCACTAAAACCCATGCATGTTTTGGGAGTCAGTGGCCAAGAACATAGTAATGGCAGGACTTAAAGAAAGGGCACCATTGGCACAGAGAAAGTACGGTGTAGGTTAACGGGAGGCAGTTCATGGGACTCTTTGAATGGAGTAGAGACTGCGAAGAGGAATTCTAATGGAGAGCATTGAAAGCTTGATATAAGTAATAATAAAATTCAGCTTTGAACTTACATGTAGAATTCAAGATATCTTTGAATGTTTTCATGACCCAGTCATTCATACTCCACATCGATAATATGTTGAATATTAGCAGTAAACACAAAATCACCAATGTAATCACTGTAATTACAGAAATTCCTATTGGAAAGAACAGAAGGAAATTACACATATTCATAGGTTAGATAAAGATACAACTAAAAACTGGATCCAACTTGAGGGAATTCTTTACTTATAGACCATAGTTGTTTACAGCACAGCAAAAGGCTCATTAGATCTGTGCAGTATGCTGATGGAGCAATCCATAATTAATCACACTGCCCAGTTCACTCCCTTAGGCGTTGCAACCATCCCTTCAAAGATACAATGAACTTTGCCTCACCACTCGGGGTAATATGATTCATCCTAACTTCTCTCCTTACTCTCTCAATTACAAATTTAAATTAATACAGCGGCATTTCCTTCATTACAGCAATGGCAACACTCCAAAAGTATTTCATTGGTTGGAAGGTGTTTTGGGACATTCTGAGGTTGTGATAGGGTAGTGTAAATGCAAGTCTTTCTTTCACTTGCAATAGGTTCTCCTCCTGCTCTTGTGCTGCTACCTCTGATGTCCTCAAAGGATCTATGCTTGGTCCCCTCATATTTCTCAACCACATGCTGCCCATTGGCAACACCTTCTGAAAACACAGCATTAGCTTTCACATGTAGGCTGGCAACACCCAGCTCTGCTTCACTGCCACTCTTCTTGACTCACCCAGTGTTGCTAATTATCAGCCTACTTATCCGACATTCAATACTGGATGAGCAGAAATTTACTCCAGTCAAAGACTGGGAAAACAAGCTATTATTTTTGATCCCCATTCCTAACCTCATTCCCTTTCTACTAATTCCATACCTCTTCCTGACAACAGTCTGATATTAAGCAAATCTGTTTACAACCCTAGTCTCAAATTTGACCCTGAGATGAGCTCCTGACCTCATATTCACATTATGACTTAGACTGCCTATGTCCACCTCAGTAACATTGCTCTACTTTGATCCATCTCAGCTCATCTGCTGCTGATGCCTCATTCATGCCTTTGTTACCTTCAGACAACTATTGCATTCCACCCTTCTTAAAATTCAGGTCATCCAACACTCTGCTGCCCTTGTCTCAGCTCACACCATGTTCCTTCGCCCTATCACCCCCGTGCTCACTGGCCTCCATTGGTTCCTCGTCAAGCACCGTCTTGATTTAAAAATTCTGATCCTTGATTTCAAATCCCTTCTTGGCATTTCCCCTCCCCACCTCTGTAATCTCCTCCAGCACCAAGCCTTCCAAGATATTTGTGCTCCTCTAATTCTGACCCCTTGTACATTCATAACTTTAACCATTCCTCCACTGGTGGCTGTGCCTTCCTTTGCCTAGGCCCCAAGCTCTGTAATTTCTTACACCTCTCTGCCTTTCTCTCTTTTCTTCTTTAAGATACTCCTTAAAATCTACCTCTTTGACCAAGTATTTGGTCATCTAATCTAATAGCTTCTTTTCAGGCTCAGTGTCATACTTTATTCTATAATGCTCCTGTCAAGCGTTTGGGATGATGTATTATGTTAAAGTTGCTATATAAATATAAGCAGTTGTTGTTGTTCTCAGTCAAGCACCATAACCACTAATCTATCACACCAAGGGATGGTAAAAAATACAGTTACTAACTGAGAGAGAAAACACATGTGAGCACTCACAGTACCTTCAGACTGTAGCCAATACATAACGGCAGCAAAAAGAATGACAAGCGAAAACATTGCAGCAAGCTGTAAGGATAGTAGTGCGTTTCCATGAAAATCAATACCTGGAATAATAAACGAATGGACATCAACATTACTCATAGAATTATGGAACATTACAACATAGAGAAGGCCCATTTGGCCCATTGTGCCTGTGCCATCTCTTTGAAAGGGTTAGCCAATTAGTCCCACCTCCCCGTTTTTTTCCCCATTATCTGGTACTTCTTTTCCCCATTAAGTATTTATCCAATTCCCCTTTGAAAGTTACTATTGAATCTGCTCCCACCACCCATTCAAGCAGAGTATTCACACATTTGAATAAATCACTTGATACGTCAGAAGTGGAATTTAAGTTGACTCAGTGTCACATTTAAATGCCTCACAGTGTCCCAGTAATTAAATTATATCAGTTTTAAACTTCTGACAGAGAAACTGAAAATAGCATGTTTTTCTTACTTATATTTTTCCTGTCTTTGTGTAAACATAAAAGTATTATGCCAAAGATGATCGCAGTCGCAAGAATCAGTGCAACAATGGACAATACCATTGTGTGATGAATCAGAGGTGGAAGACCTACAACAGAAAATAGTATATTAAACTTATATTATTTTCATATTAGATTTTAAATTGCAACAGGGATGATTCCACTCCCACCCCTCCCCCAACCCTTAAAGATGTGTTTATCACTAGATTACCTTCAAGAGGGAACAGGGGAGATTTACTGGAATGGTACCAGGGATGAATCAGGTATGTAGAGAGACTGGAGAAGCTGGGATTATTCCCCTTAGAGTAGAGAAGGGTTGAGGGGAGATTTAACAGAATTGTTCAAAATCATGAGGGATTTTGATTAATGCATTTATATAACATCTGTCATGACCACAGGGCATCCCAAATCCAATTATGTATTTTTTGTAATGTGTTCACCATGGTACTATGAGAGAAGTGACCGCCAATTTGTGCACAAGCTCCCGCAAGCAGTAATGTGATAATGACTAGGTTGCCCTACTAATTAAGGATGATTTCACTGTAAAAGTCAGAAATGATCTTAGCTGAGAATCAGTTTGGATGGAGATAAGAAATAGCAAGAGAAAGAATCACTGATGGGAGTGGTTTATAAGCCCCCTGATGATATATACTTGTCGGTGTATGTACTAAGAAATAATGGTGGCTTGCAAGAAAGGTACAGAAATAATCATAGGTGATTTAATCTTCATATAGACTGGACAAATCAAGTTGGCAAAAGTAGCCTTGAGAACAAGATCACAGAGTGAATTCAGGACATTTTCTTAGAACAATAGATTCTGGAACCAAGCAGGGAACAGGCTTTTTTCAGACCTATTAATGTGTAATGAGACAGGGTTAATTAGTGATTACAGATACTCTAAGAAAAAGTGATCATAACATGATAGAATTTCACATTTACTTTGGAGGTGAGAAACTTGTGTTTGAAACTAGTGTCTTAAACTTAAATAAAGGCAATTACAAGGGATATGAAGACATAGTTAGCTAGAGTGTACTGCAAAAGTAGGTAAAAGGTAAGACAGTAGATAAGCAGTGGCAGACACTTAAGGAGGTATTTCATAACTTCTAATAAAAATATATTCCATTGAGCAAAAAGGATTCTATGAAAAGGATACATCATCTGTGGCCAACAAAGGAAGTTAGGATGGTATCAGAGAAAAGGCACACAACGCTGCAAAGTTTAGTGGTAAGCTGGAAGATTGGGAACATTTTAGAAACCAGCAAAGGATGATTAAAAAAACGAGGGAGAAATTAGAAAATGAGAGTAAACTAACAAAAAACATTAAAAACAGATAGTGAAAGCTTCTACAATTGCATAAAAACGAAGTGAGGGGCTAAGATAAATGTTGGCCCTGTGGAGGATGAGACGGAGAAATAAATAATGGCAGACAGGAAACAGCAGAGGCTATGAATGAGTATTTTGTATTGGTATTCATAGTAGACGACACTAAAAGTATCCCAAGAATAATAGAAAATTAGGGAGCAAAAAGTAGGGAGGAACTTAAAACAATGACTGACTATCACAAGAGAAAATGTACTAGGAAACTAATGGGACTAAAGGCTGAAAAATCTCCTGGACCTGGTGGAACTGTATCCTAGGGTCTTAAAAGAAGTGGTTGCATATAGTAAATCTATTGGTTGTAATCTTCCAAAATTCCCTAGATTGTGGAAACGTTCCCATGGATTGGAAAACTACAAATGTAATACTCCCGTTCAGAGACAGAAAGCAGGAAACTATATGTCAGTTAACCCAACATCTGTTATTCGGAAATGATGGAATCCATTATTAAGAAAATAGTAGCAGAACATTTAGAGACTCATAATACAATCAAGCAGAGCCAATGTGGTTTTATGAAAATTTATTAGCGTTCTTTGAGGATGTAACAAGCAAGGTGGATAAAGGGAAACCAGTAGATGTAATGCATGTGGATTTCCAGAAGGCATAAAAGGCCACCGCACAAGAGATCATGGTGTTAGGGGTGATCTATTAGAATGGATAAAGGATTGGCTAACCAACAAGAAACAGAAGGTCTGGATAAAAGAGTCATTTTCAGTTGGGCAAAATGTAATGAGTAGAATGCCTCAGTGCGTTGGCCTCAACTATCTACGTTAATGAGACAGAACGAATTCTAGGCAAATTTACTGACAACACAAAGATAGCTTAGAAAGCTAGTTGTGAGGAGGATACAAACAGCCTGCAAAGAGATATGGATAGGTTAATGCATTGGTAAAAAATTGGCAGATGGGGTACAATGGTGGTAAAGTGGATCACTGTTCACTTTGTCAAGAAAAATAGAAAAGCAAAATATTATTTAAGTGGAGAGAGATTACAGAGTACTGTGTATAATTTTTATCCTTATTAAAGGAGGGTTATACTTGCATTGGAGGCAGTTTAGAGAAGGCTCACTAGGTTGAATCCTGGAATGAAGGAGTTATCGTATGAAGAATTTTGAGCAGGTTGGACCTATTGGTATTTAGAAGAATGAGAGGTGATTTTATTGAAATATATGAAAACATATAAGATTCTGAGAGGCCTTGACAGACTCAATGCTGCGGATACTACCCCTCATGGGGAAACTAGATGCAGGGGACACAGTTTCAGGATAACTGGTCTCCCATTTAAGATGGAGATGAGGAGGAATTTATTTTCTCAGACAGCCATTAATCTTTGGAATTGTCTACCCCAGAGAGCAGTGGAGGCTGGGTCATTGAATATATTCATGGCTGAGTTAGGCAGATTTTTGATCTTTTGAATATCTGGATTGAACCTGCCCCACCACACTCTCAGGAAGTGCATCCAAGATCTTAAACCACTCATTACGTAAAAGGGTTTTTCCTCGTGTCGTCATTGCTTCTTTTGCCAATTACATTAAATCTCTGCCCTCTGCTTCTCAAACCTTCCACCAATGGGAACAGCCTCTCCCTATCTACTCTGTCCAGCCCCCTCATGATTTGGAACACCTCCATCAAATCAATTGCACTCAATCCCATCAATTCCCAACAGGAATGCTAGGTTGCAACTATAGCCATAGTTACAATGTTAAGTGAAAAGATAATTTTCCACTTTGACACTCCTGGCAAATGTGGGAGTGTATATCAGCAAACTGAACTACCAGTCTGTGACTGCCCATCCTACTCCTTTTTCTGCCATGGGAATTTATTTGCCATTGGAGTAACAGTCATATAACAGTGAGAATGATGATAAACAATGTGATTCACCATAAATAGCGAGCGAATGTGAAACGTTCTTCTTGCTAACAGCATTCTCCGCAGTGCAAGTGTATACCCCACAATCTGACTTTATGGCTTTATAAATAACCATTGTCCTGTTGTCTTCTGCCAACTGATAACGTTGGCCATTGGTTATCACATTGTCATCTTTCCACCACAGAATGGAACTCGCTTTCCCCGCAGATACTTGACAGACAAATGCAATGCTGGTATCGACAAAGGTGGAATTACTGAAGATCAAAGGTTCTGACAGTGGTTCTGTGGGAGTGAAGGAGTGAACAGAGAAAAAGATTTGAGCATGAAAACATCGCTGCTTCACATTACGTTAGTGCGGTTAGCCACAAAAGCTTCATTCTATTTCCATCCGTTAATGAAACTGGTTCTTAGATATAAAGTAAAACTATTCATTTCCATTGCACATGTGAAGTCATATCATACATAGTTTGCACAGGTTTTCTTGTCTGATAGCAATAGTGTCTTATCACTTCGCCATAACAGATGTAAGAAATTAATAGATCACAGACTGCAACCGATATCTGGGCTTGTTGTGTTGTGGCTTGCGAGACCAACAAGGAATCACCATGGTGACGAGAAAGAGCAAATTGTATTATGTAGCACCTTCTCGCATCTCACAGAAATAGTCCCAAAGTGCTTCATGTACAATGAACTATTACAAAGTACAGGCATATTATGGCCTGGAACAAACTCAGCAAGTGTTTTGCACAAGATCCCGCAAAAAGCAATTAGATGAAAAGGTTAATCTGTTTTCTGGTGGTGTCAGCCAAGGAAAGAATTTTTAAAAACTCCCTCATAATTTTGAACACTTCCATTATGTCTCCTCTTAACCCTCTCCGCTCTAAGGAGAAAAATCCCAGCTTCTCCGCTCTCTCACAGAACTGAACTCCCTCTGCTTTGGTATAATTTTAGTGATATAAATTTAATCTCTGCTCTCCAAGGCCTTGTCATCCTTTCTAAAATGTGGTGCCTAAAGGTCTCTCTCTCTCTCTCTGTTCATGCAGTCCCCACCTCGTTGCTTAATCATGGGGAATGCCATAATATCACTATGGGGCAAGGTGAAGAGAGGCCCTGAGAGCTACCTCAGCCAGTATAAGGATTGAACCTGCAGTATCGGCATTATTCTGTACCACACTCTAGCCATCCAGCCAACCGATCCAGGCACAGAGGTATAAAAGGTATTAAATTCCACTTTTCTCAGGGTGTGCTTGGAGTACATATTTTCTGTCTAATTTTCTATCCATTAATGTCAGCAAGTCATGTAATAAAACCTGAATTTGATGTATCCAGTCACTGATAATATATCATTTATTGCACTGTTAAACAGCCTCCCGCTATAAAATTATATGTTCTTTTAGTTGCTATTAGAAATACCTAAAGAGATATACTCATCTTGTATTAAAATAGTGCATCTACATGTACAGAGATGACACTTTGCTACAGATGCAAAACAACCCTAAAAAGTGGTAAGCTTCTGAGGGTATTCAAAACATGTACCAGGCTACAGCTCCCAGAGTGTTTTGGTGTCAATCTGTGCACAACGTCTAGAATGCAGTTTAGTGCAGTTTACTGCCTTCACTTCTGACTCTAATAAAGCATCACAACATTTTGGAACCAAATTATGCAAAGCACACCAGGGCTTCTTTTACATGATTGACAGTGAGAGTGGCCGTTCTTACAATGTGGCAGGTCTTGCTGTTTTGTTGGGCTCAGACCCTATTCCACTCAATGTGGTGAAAGGCCTAAGGATCATCAGTATTAAAAGTCAAGAATCCATTACTTTGTTGTATGTAACTGTGGAACAACTTGGAAAACTAAGGGTTAATAATCAACCTGTCTTTTATATTGGAGAAATAGGTTTTCTAGCATAAACAGGAAAACCACAGATGACTCTGCAAGGAAGTAAGTGACTGGGAAGGCTAGTGTACTAAAGATAGTCAGAGGGTTTGAAAGGCAATTTGTAGACTAAACCACTCAAAGGATTCAGAAACATCGTAGAATTATGGACTGGTTACAGCACAGAAGAAAACCATTCAGCCCATTGTTTACTGGCTGTTTGCAAAAGCAATTCACCTGGCGCAACTCCCCTGCCTTTTCCCTGTAGACCTGCAAATTCTTCCTCTTCAGATAATGATCCCATTCTATTTTGAAAGCCACTAATTCACTATGCACTCAGGCAGTGCATTCCAGATCTTAACCATTCGCTGCTTCCTCATGTCACTGTTGCTTCCTTTCCAATCATCTTCACTTGGTACCCTCTGATTTTTTTATCCTTCCACCAATGGGTGGAAGATAAATCAGGAAGTTCAGGAATGTGAGGTCTTACTTGTAACACATACCTTGGATGTGAGCGAGGTAAGGTTTATAAAGGAGCATGGTTTTCAACCAAGAAGCTACTCTCTCAATGTACAGTCATTGATTGATGACCCATGCTCTACATCAATAAAGTTTGTTTTCTGCATGCTTCACCATCAAATACATCATGCGTACTCAAAGTGCACCATTGTGCAGGAAGGAGCTTGATTAGCAGTTGGTCCAATTATAACAACAAAAAGCAAAGTAGCATGTGAACTTAACTTCTGAAATGACTATGATGACAGAACAATCTAACTATACTGAGGTAGGGTTGCTTGCTTCTACAGCTACAATGCATTACATCAACAAATTTGTTTACATATTTAAGAACATAAGAAATAGGAACAGGAGCAGACCATTCGGCCCTTCGAGCCTGCTCTGCCATTTAATAAGATCATGGCTGATCTTCTTGTGTTTCGATTTCCACATTCCCATCTAACCCCGATAACCTTTGATTCCCTTGCCTAACAAGAATCTATCTACCTCTGCCTTAAAAATATTCAATGACCCCGCCTCCACCACTTTCTGAGGCAAAGAGTTCCAAGGTTGCACAACCTTCCGAGAGAAAATTTTTTAACCTGCAGTGGGCAAGGAAAACACTATTTATATACTCAAATTATTGACTAATTTTCTCTGGACAATGTGGACCATCCACATATTTAGATTGGTGGCTAAGAAAAGTTGTTGGGTATTTCTTCCAAATTCTTTCAGCAAACATTTGTACTTCCCCTCTTTCTCATCTCAGCACCTGACCTTTCAGCATTAGTGTCAAATGTGACTCGGGATGTAGCACTCTTGCCTCTGAGTGGGAGGTTCTGGGTTCAAGTGCCACTTCAGACATTTGAGGACACAATCTAGGCTGCCACTCCTGCGCAGTACTGAGAGAGTGCTGCACTGTCAGATTTGTAGCTTGATGAGATGTTAAAGTGAAACCTTGCCTGTCCTTTCAGGTGGATGTAAAAGATCCCTCAGTACTGTCCCAAAGAAGATCAGAGGAGTTCTCTCTGGTGCCCTGGTCAATATTCATCCTTCAAGTAACATTGTAAAAAAAACAGACGATATGGTCATTCACTTCACAGTCTGTGGAAACTTTGTGTGTGCAGACCTGCAATTGTGCTCCCTATATCCCACTTTCAAAAGTACTTCATTGGCTGTAAAGTGAAAGGTGCGATTTAAATCTAAGTCTTTATGCCCTTTTGAATTGAGAAATGGCATGGGAGATTCACTATCTCCTGTTACAAGAGTTTTACATTGATATTACAAAATAGTAAACACACAAAGCACTTACCGAAGATGTTTAATTTGGTCAATTTGCTCCTGCTGGCATTTAAATTAACTTGCACCATGTATAGTCCATTGTCCTTCAGTGTTATATTTTTCAACAGCAGTGATCCATTGACAGAGTAGAAGGTACATCGATTCCTATACAAGTCAGTGAAGGTGGGTATTTGTGTCACAGTGTAGTAATTGAGAATTTGCACTCCTGACATTGCCCACCTGATATGATCAACATTTTTAAAATCTTCATCACTGAATCCAGGCAACAAAACGGAAGACCCAACGGCCCCAACAACCAACTCGCTGGGATTCTGGGTTTCTGATTGAGCTGATGGACAAAAGAAAACAATGTAATTACCCAAAGGGTATAAACTAGCTTTCCATTCTAGATTTATTAATTGAATTTAAATTCCACAAGCTGTCACGGTGGGATTTGAATCCAGGTTCCCAGAGGATTTGCCTGGGCATCTGCAATACTAGTCCAGCTACATTATCATTGCTGAAGGGTCATGAGGACTCGAAACGTCAACTTTATTCTTCTCCGCCGATGCTGTCAGACCTGCTGAGTTTTTCCAGGTAATTTTGTTTTTGTTTTACATTATCATTCCCCCATCCCTACACGCAAGGTTTTCAGGAAAGATAGGGAGTGGGAAAAAGAAAGGAGGGTGACGATATTGATGACGGATAAAATTACAGTGCTGGAGAGAGAGGATTTATCAGAGGGGTCAAGGACAGAAGCTATTTGGTTAGAGTTAAGACATCATTACACTACTTGGTATATTCTATAGGTCACAAACTTTGCAGGAAAATGAGACAGCACAGCATGAACTCTATGGGAGTGGCAAAGGGGGACTTTAATCACCCAAGTATAGTCTGTGATGGTAACAGTGTAAAATGCAGAGAGTTTCTGAAGTGTGTTCAGGAGAATTTTCTTGATCAGTATGTTTCTGACTTATTGAGGTAGGAGGCATTTCTAGATTTTGTTCTGGGAAGCGAGGTGGATCCAGTGAATCAAGAGTCAGTCTGGGAACTTTTAGGGAACAATGATCACAGTATCATAAGATTTAGGTTGGCCAAGGAAAAGGACAGGATGTGCTTTTCTTTCACAGGATGTGGGTGGCGCTGGCTAGACTAGCATTTATTGCCCATCCCTAATTGCCCTTGAGAAGGGGGTGGTGAGCTGCCTTCTTGAACCACTGCAGTCCCTGTGGTGTAGGTAAACCCACAGTGCTGTTAGGGAAGGAGTTCCAGGAGTTTGACCCATTGGCGGTGAAGTAAGGGTGATATATTTCCAAGTCAGGATGGTATGTAGTTTGGGGTGAATTTGCAGGTGGTGGTGTTCCCATGCATCTGCTGCCCTCGTCCTTCTTGGTGGTAATGGTCAACACCATCCCTGAGGAGGTGACCTTAACCCTGGCACTGGGCAGGCAACATAGTCTTCAGGACTGAAATGGGTGGACACATGGCAGATGAAATTTAATGCCAGGAGGTACGAAGTGGTATGTATTGATAGCAAGTATGATGAAAGGCAAAATAAAACAAATAGTTATAAAAATGCATTTATAAAGGGAGTGCAGGAACAGTGGGACCTGGTGGTATATGTATACAGATCATAGAAGGTAGCAGGCCAGCACAGAAAGTGGTTAAACAGGCATATGGGATCCTGGGCTTTATAAACAGAGGCATCGAGTATAAAAGGGTGGAAGTTATAATGAAACTGTATAAGAACTCTGGCTTGGCTTTAACTGGAGAATTGTGTCCATTTCTGGTCACACCCTTTAGGAAGGGTTTGAAGATGTTAGTGAGGATGCAGAAAAGATTTATCAGAATGGTTCCAGGAAGGAGGGACTTAAGTTGCTTGGATAGACTGGAGAAGCTGGGACTGGGCTCCTTGGGAAGGGGAGGTTGCGAGGAGATTTGATGAGGTACTCAAAACCATGAGGGGCCTAAACAAAGCTTTTTTTTAAAATTTGTCCTTTCACGGTATATGTGTCCCAATGCCTAGGCCAGCATTTGTAGGAGTCCTGAGGTACCTCAGAGTGCCACATGCTACATTGAAAGAAACTGAAATGTATTACACTTTATGTAATGATAAGCTTGAACTGTAAATGTACTTTTAGACATCTTAAAAATAAAAAGTGTACTTTTTGAAATATGCGAGAAATAGTAATAGTAGCAATGGAAGAAACAGTACTCATGGTACAGTTAACAGTCATAATAAAATTACTTGTTTTTTATTATTCACTTATGGGATGTAGACATCTCTTACTAGGCCAGCATTTATTGCCCCTCCCAATTGTTCTTGAGAAGATGGTGCTGAGCTGCCTTCTTGAACCACTGCAGCCGAAGTGGTGTAGGTACACCCAGAGTGCTGTTAGGGGGGGCAGGGTGCTGTGGAGAGTTCCAGGATTTGGACTCAGCGACAGTGAAGGAATGGTGATATATTTTCAAGTCAGGATGCTGAGTGACTTGGAGGGAAACTTCCCAATGGTGGTGTTCCCATCTGTCTGCTGCTGTTGTCCTTCTAGATGGTAGTGGTTGTGGGTTTGGATGTTGCTGTCTAGAGAACCTTGGTGAGTTCCTGCAGTGCACCTTGTAGATGGTACAAACTGCTACCACTGTGTGTCAGTGGTGGAGGGAACAAATGTTTGTGGATGTAGTGCCAATCAAGCAATTGCTTTGTCCTGGATGGTGTCAAGCTTCTTTAGTGTTGTGGGAGCTGCACTCATCCAGGAAAGTGGAGGTGTATTCCATCACACTCCTGACTTGTCCCTTGTAGATGGTGGACAGGCTTTGGGGAGGCAGCAGGTCAGTTACTTGCCACAGGATACCTAGCCGCTGATCTGCTCTTATTGCCACAGTATTTATATGGCTAGTCCAGTTCAGTTTCTGGTCAATGGTAACCCCAGGACATTGATAGTGGGAGATTCAGCAATGATAATGCCATTGAATGTCAAGCAACGGTGGTTATATTCACCCTTGTTGGAGATGGTCATTGCCTGACACTTGTGTGGCACGAATGTTACTTGCCACTTGTCAGACCAAGTCATGATATTGTCCAGGTCTTGCTGCATTTGGACATGGACTGCTTCTGTGTTTGAGGAGTGAACACATCAGCGAACAGCCCCACTTCTGACCTTATGATGGAAGGAAGGTCATTGATGAAGAAGCTGAAGATGGTTGGGCTGAGGACCTAACCCTGAGGAACTCTTGCAGTGATGTCATGGAGCTGAGATGATTGACTCCAACAACCACAACTATCTTCCTTTCTGTTAGGTATGACTCCAACTAGCAGACAGTTTTCCCCCTGATTCCCATTGACTTCAGTTTTGTTAGGGCTCTTGATGCCACCCAGTCAAATGTTGCCTTGATGTCAAGGGCTGTCACTTTCACCTTACCTCTGAAGTTCTTGTCCATGTTTGAACCAAGGCTGTAATGAGGTCAGGAGCTGAGTAGCCCTGGTAGAACCTAAACACAGCATCACTGAGCAGGTAATTGCAAAGCAAATGCTGCTTGATAGCACTGTTGATGACCACTTCCATCACTTCACTGATTATGGAGAGTAGACTGATGGGGTGGTAATTTTCTGGGTTGGTTTTGTCCTTTTTTTTTGTGTACAGGACATACCTGGGCAATTTTCCACATAGCCGGATAGATGCCAGTGTGGTAGCTGTACTGAAACAGCTTGGCTAGGGGTGCAGCAAGTTCTGGAGCACAAGTCTTCAGTACTATTTCTGGAAATTTGACAGGGCTGAAAGTCTTTGCAGTATCTATTGCCTTCAGCCGTTTCTTGATATCATGTGGAGTGAATTGAATTGGCTCAAGGCTGGCATCTGTGGGGACCTCCGGAGGAGGCCGAGATTGATCATCCACTTGGCACTTCTGGCTGAACATTGTAGCAAATGCTTCAGCCTTATCTTCTGCACTGATGTGCTGGGCTCCTCCATCATTGAGGATGGGGATTTTTGTGGAGCCTCTTCCTCCAGTGAGTTGTTTAATTGTCCACCACCATTCACGGCTGGACGTTGCAGGACTGCAGAGCTTAGATCTGACCTGTTGGCTGTGGAATCACTTAGCTCTGTCTATTGCTTGCTGCTTATGCTGTTTGGCACACAAGTAGTCCTGTGTTGTAGCTTCGCCAAATTGACACCTCAATTTTAGGGATGCCTGGTGTTGCTCCTGGCATGCCTTCCTGCATTCTTCATTGAACCAGGGATGATCCTCTGGCTTGGTGGTAGAGTGTGGGATATGCCAGGCCATGAGGTCACAGATTGTGGTTTAGTACAATTCTGCTGTTGCTGATGGCCCACAGCACCTCATGATTGCCCAGTCTTGAGTTGCTAGATCTGTTCAAAAGCTATCCCATTTAGCACGGTGATAATGCCATACAACACGATGGAGGGTATCCTCAATGTGAAGGTGGGACTTCATCTCCACCAGGACTGTGCGGTGGTCACTCCTACCATGGACAGATGCATCTGCGGCAGGCAGGTTGGTGAGGATGAGCTCAAGTATGTTTTTCCCTCTTGTTGGTTCCTTCACCACTTGTCGCAGACCCAGTCTAGCAGCTATGTCCTTCAGGACTCGGCCAGCTTGGTCAGCAGTGGTGCTTCCGAGCCACTCTTGGTGATGGACATTGATGTCCCCCACCCAGAGAACATTCTGCACCCTTGCCATCCTCAGTGCTTCCTCCAAGTGATGGAGGAGCATTGATTCATCAGCTGAAGTTGGATGGTACGTGGTAATCAGCAGGAAGTTTTCTGGCCCATGTTTGACCTGATGCCATGAGACTTCTTGGGGTCCGGAGTCGATGTTGAGGACTCACTCCATTGTATACCACTGTGCCACCACCTCTGCTGGGCCTGTCCTGTTAGGGGGACAGGACATACCCAGGGATGGTGATGGTGGTGTCTGGAACATTATCTGTAAACTATGATTCCGTGACTATGACTGATCAGGCTGTTGGCTGACTAGTCTGAGAGACAGCTCCCCCAATTTTGACACAAGTTGTTAGTAAGGAGGACTTTGCGGGATCAACAGGACTAACTTTGGTGCTGTCGTTTCCGGTGCCTAGGTCGATGCTGGGTGGTCCATCCAGTTTTATTCCTTTTTTTAGATTTCTTAGCATTTTGATGCAACTGAGTAGCTTGCTAGGCCATTTCAGAGGGCATTTAAGAGTTAACCACATTGATGTGGGTCTGGAGTCACATCCAGGCCAGACCAGGTAAGGACAGAAGATTCCCTTCCCTAAAGTTTCCTTCCCTAGAAATAGTAGCAGTAGCAAAAAAAAAATACAATAAAGTGGTAGGAATGAAAGTATCAAGGCATGTAGGATAGTGGATGTCGGAGTATAACAGGTATCAGCAATGACTCAGTGCTAATAATCTCACCTCGGAGTCAGAAAGCTGTAGGTTCATATCTGCTTCAGAGGGTGCAGTTTGAATTTTGGCCAATTCGTGAAACTTTGATCAGCTGCTGGTTATATGACTTGCCTCGACTGAAGTCGAAATTACAGAAAGTCGGGAGGGGCTGTTACTGTCCATGTAACATTATCACTATCTCAAGCACTTTAGTTCGGGTGGGGGGGGGAGGGGAGAACACTCTATTGGGGTAAATGACCATGCGGCCCACCTACTGGTCTTACCCCATCAACTTGCCACTACAAAATATCTCATCAGAACTAATGGGAAAGTTGGATCTGCTTTTGAGGAGAGAATAATGAGGTGGCATTTGGCTCCAAGCCCAGAGAGCTGCACCTTCCGCCTGTTCCTCCTCTATTTTTGTTAACAATCCCAAAGTTTTGAAAGTCCAATCTCACAGTTTGTATGTTGCAACTGCTGCATAAATGTTGCTTATGACAATTCCTGCCACACACACACACATATGAGTCATCTGGTTGTATTTTCTTCCCTTTATTCTTTTGGGGTACATGCATTGCTGGCAAGGCCAGGATTTGTTGCCCATCTCTAATTCCCCTTGAACTGAGTTGAACTAGGCGATTTCAGAGGGCAGTTAAGAGTCAACCACATTGCTGCAAGTCTGGAGTCACATGTAGGCCAAACCAGGTAAGGATGGCAGATTTCCTTCCCTTCACATTAGTGAACCAGTTGGGTTTAGCAGCAATCAATGATATTTGTCATGGTCACTATTACTTGAGACTAGCTTATATTCCAGATTTATTCATTGAATTTAAATTCCACCAGCTGCCCTGGTGGGATTTGAACCCATGCCCCCAAAGCAATAGCCTAAATCTCTGGGTTATCATCCAATGACATTGCCATTACCTCAACATCAAGCAAGCAGTGGGAATGAGGGCCCTGACCCATTCTCTTGTTCAGCATCGGCTATGGCTTTGTGCAACAGCAACCTGCGTACGGGGAGGTGGTAGCGTAGTGGTATTATCACTGGACTAGTGACCCAGGGTAATCCTCTGGGGACCTGGGTTTGAATCCCACCATGGCAGGTGGTGGAATTTTAATTCAATAATTACCTGGAATTGAAAGTCTAATGATGACCATGAAACCATTGCTGATTGTTGTAAAAACCCATCTGGTTCACTAACGTCCTTTAGGGAAGGAAATCTGCCATCCTCACCCGATCTGGCCTACATGTGACTCCAGGCCCACAGCAATGTGGTTGACTCTTAAAAATTCCCATCTGAACAAGGGCAATTAGGGATGGGCAATACTAATGCTGGCCTAGCCAGCGACACCCACATCCCATGAATGAGTAAAAAAAAAATTTGGACCAACCCACGGGCAGTGCCAGTGCAATGGTATTTGTTTCCCTAGGTGAACCCTTCAGACTGGTATCCCCGACACCAACACCCCCCTTCCCCATATTCCTGCCCCCTGTACACATTGTGGGAAGGAACAATAAAACCCTAATTACATCTGCATTTCCTAGTTTATAGTAAACTGACCTGCAGGGTTCTCTTTGACAATTGGTTTGAAGGCGGTGGTGCAGTGGTATTGTCATTGGAATAATGATCTAGAGACCAAGGGTAATGCTCTGGGAATCCAGGTTCAAATCCCACCATGGCAGATGGTGAAATTTAAATCCAGTTAAAAAAAAATTTGGAATTAAAAGTCTAATGATGGCCATTGTTGATTAAAATTAAAATTAAAAACACATCTGGTTCATTGATGTCCTTTAGGGAAGGAAATCTGCTGTCATTATCTGGTCTGGCCTACATGTGACTCCAGACCCACAGCAATGTGGTTGACTCTTAAATGCCCTCTGAAATGGCCAAGCAAGCCACTCAGCTCTCAAGGGCAATTAGGGATGGGCAATAAATGCGATGCCCCATCCCATGAATGATTTTCTTTTAAAAATCTGTCATATTAGGCTCAGGCTCAGTTCTCAAGTCTGATCAAAGCATACACAAACAGAGAAGAGCCTGTCAGAGGATGTAAATATGATGGGGAGAATGACTTTGGGGGAGGGGTAGATGTAGAGTAAAGGGTTAACATCAGAAGCATACATGATGCTGATGTAATAATGATGTCAGATCACCTGACTGAGGGGTCGGTAAGAGAAATCTGGAAGGAGGAAGAGCACCAACCTCGTGTAGAGGTGTAAATGTGCTGTAAATAAACAGTTATGGTTAACGAGAGTGTGGACTTAAGCTGTGTACTTTTGAGAGACTAGACAATCCCCAAGAGGGAGTGTAATGGAGGTTTGCCAGACTAATCCATGGGATGGCAGGATTCTCTTATGAGGAGAGAGTGAGCACACTGGGCCTGCATTCTCTAGACTTTCCAAGAATTAGAGGTGGTGATCTCATTGAAACTTAGAAAATTCTTACAGGGCATGACAGGGTAAGACGTAGATAGAATGAGTCTAGAACCGGGGAACACAGCCTCAATATATGGGGTGGGCCAGTTAAGGCTGAGGTGATGAGGAATTTCTCCATTCGGAGGGCGGTGAATCTTTGGAATTCTCTACCGCAGGGAGCCGTGGAAGCTGAGTCATTGAGCATGTTCAAAACAAAAAATCGATAGGTTTCTGGAGACGAATGACATCAGGGGATAGGGGATAGTGAGGGAAAGTGATGTTGAGGTGGATGATGGGCTATGATCTAACCAAATGGGGAAGCAGGCTCCAACAGGCTGAATGGCTTACTCCTGCTCCTATTTCCTAAATCGGTAGTTCTGCACCCCCTACTGCAAGACAAAACAGCCTGAACCACCAACGGCCCCATATCTTGCGGCCAGGTGAACACGAGAGAAATGTAGTCGACAGAGCGGCAAGGGTAAGCTCTTGTCCCGGTCCCGTGTGCCGAAATGCTGCGATGTTATTGGGCTGACGTGAATCCTTGGGAAGAGGGTGGGAACAGGCGAGGAACCGGGGTGTCGCCAATGGGCGAAGCGGGGTTTAACGTTTCGAGTCCGTGAGACCCTTCCTCAGGGCTCTGAGACCCCCAGCTCTGAAGAAGGCTCGTGGGGACCCCAAAAGGGTAACTCTGTTTCTCCCTTTCCACAGGCCTGCTGAGCTTTTCCAGCGTTTCCAGTTTTTATTTCAGATTTCCAGCAGCCACAGTATTTTGCCTTGGTCGCCAATGAGCATTTGGCGAGTCGCGGAGTGTCCGGAAGCCGGAGTCAAACCTCATGTTAACAGAAAGGGACAACCTGTGACCGCCTTGTTAATCTCAAACACAACCTGGTCAATGTTGCCGGTGCCGTCAAAGTTGTGCAGCAAAGTCCAGAAGGTCTTAATTCACATTTTAAAAAAAACAGCGAAGCTTTCTACTCCAACGTCCCATTATTCCCCCCCTCCCCCTCCAAATAAAAGTGCTGCAGACACTTCCAAGGTTTATTTTGTGTGTGTATGCGCATGGGTAATGGCTTATTAAATTAGCTGCTTAACTTAACAGGAATAAAGTCGAGGCTGCAGCCTTGACTTGAGGGTAATTGTCGCCATTTTTATCATAAACACAATGTGTAACTTTCAGCACAAACCGAGAGAGCATTGAAGTAAATTGAAGGAAATCTAAGACTCCCCCACTGGTGGTGCTGGAGTTCTTGGGAATAAGGGAGGAGGGAAACAGTGAGAACTCAATATTCAGCCCGGAAGGCTGTAAAGTGCATTACCCAGACCTCCCTGTCGCTTGCCATTTCAACACTCCACCCTGTTCTCATGCCCACACGTCTGTCCTTGGCTTGCTGCATTGCTCCAGTGAAGCTTAACACAAACTGGAGGAACAGCACCTCATCTTCCGACTAGGCACTTTACAGCCTTCCAGACTGAATATTGAGTTCAACAATTTTAGATCATGAACTCTCTCCTCCATCCCCACCCCCTTTCTGTTTCTTCCCCCTCCTTTTTGTTTTTCCCAATAATTTATATAGATTTTTCTTTTCCCACCTATTTCCATTATTTTTAAATGTATTTCCACCCATTGTTTATCTCTACCTTTTAGCCTTTTTAGTATTCTTTCACCCCACCCCCACTAGAGCTATCTGTACCTTGTTTGTCCTGCTTCCTACTCTTAATTAGCACATTCCTTTAGATAATATCACCACCTTCAACACCTCTTTGTCCTTTTGTCTGTGACATCTTTTGGTTATCTCCACCTACTAACGCCCCCCACCCCCTTAAACCAGCTTATATTTCACCCCTTTCCTATTTTTACTTAGTTCTGTTGAAGGGTCATGAGGACTCGAAACGTCAACTGTGCTCTTCTCCTCCGATCCTGCCAGAACTGCTGAGTTTTTCCAGGTATTTCTGTTTTTGTTTTGGATTTCCAGCATCCGCAGTTTTTTTTGCTTTTATCTCCCTGTTGGCCATTGGGACTAGTCAACTGAGCTACAACTGCCATCTCTGCCATCATAGGCATCTCTGCACCGCAGCCACTAACTTCCCACTAACTGCCGGGCAGGTCGGGCTCACCTCACGTGTCACTTCTCGCAAGGGCAAGAATTATTTTGTATAAAAGTCTCCCACTCCCCTTACCTGCGACGGCATCAAGTCCCAAAAGCAGAGCGACTTGGATAAACGTGCAGAAGTTGGAGGCGGACATGATCCAAGTGGCTCCTTGATCTTCTGACCACGCCTCCAATGCAAAGCGTGAAGCCAGAGAGAGGAAGCTGCCGATTGTACCTCACTGCCTCTTGCGATCAATTCTTTAGAAATATTGAGAAAATCCCCACCCATGACGATTACGCTGCTCAGTATAAAAGCAAAAAACTGCGGATGCTGGAAATCCAAAACAAAAATATTAATAAAAATAGCTGGAAAAACTCAGCAGGTCTGGCAACATCTGCGGAGAGGAACACAGTTAACGTTTCGAGCTCAGGGGTTAGATCAATGCAGCTCCTGACAACTGGGACGACGTTGCTTCTTTACGTCATTCATTAGCTGGTTTTCATACCAGGAAATGTTTGTAATTTCTCTCTGCTGTCCTCTACCCTATCACACACCGCTCAATTTATTCTTCCCCTCCACTTGCTCTCGGTCTGTTCGATTTTAACCCTTTCTCAGTTCTGGTGAAAGGTCATTGACCTGCTGACTGCTTTTTCTCAGCACACACGCTGCCTGACCTGAATAGTTCCACTATTTAAACTGAGACTCCCGCAGCTCCAAAGGACCACTGCGCAACCCCATAGGACATACACTGTCTAACGGTGCATGTACTGTTTATCCCGTTCCCCTCCCGCTCGCCAACCCTCTCCTTACCCCTCGCCTCCTCTGTCTCCGTCCCTTTCCTTACCCCTCACCTCCTCAGTCTCTGTCCCTCTCCCAACCTATCAGTCTCCAAACCTCTCCCAACCCCTCACCACCTCACTCTCTGTCCCTCGCCCAACCCCTCACTTCCTCACTCTCTGCCCTCTCCTGACCCCTCACCACCTCACTCTCTGTCTCTCTCCCAAACCCTCACCACCTCACTCTCTGCCCCTCTCCAAACCCCTCACCCCCTCACTCTCTGTCCCTCTCCTGACCCCTCACCACCTCACTCTCCGCCCCTCTCCAAACCCCTCACCACCTCAATCCCTGTCCCTCTCCTGACCCCTCACCACCTCACTTTCTGCCCCTCTCCAAACCCCTCACCCCCTCGCTCTCTGTCCCTCTCCTGACACCTCACCATCTCACTCTCTGCCCCTCTCCAAACCCCTCACTCCCTCACTCTCTGTCCCTCTCCTGACACCTCACCATCTCACTCTCTGCCCCTCTCCAAACCCCTCATCCCCTCACTCTCTGTCCCTCTCCTGACCCCTCACCATCTCACTCTCTGCCCCTCTCCAAACCCCTCACCCCCTCGCTCTCTGTCCCTCTCCTGACCCCTCACCACCTCACTCTCTGCCCCTCTCCAAACCCCTCACCACCTCAATCCCTGTCCCTCTCCTGACCCCTCTCTGCCTCACTCTCTGTCCCTCTCCCAAATCCTCACCTCCTCACTGTCTGCCCTCTCCTGACTCCTCACCACCTCACTCTCTGCCGTCTCCTGACCCCTCACCATCTCACGCTCTGTCCCTCTCCAAACCCCTCACTCACTCACTCTTTGTCCCTCTCCTGACCCCTCACCACCTCACTCTCTGTCCCTCTCCAAACCCCTCACCCCCTCACTCTTTGTCCCTCTCCTGACCCCTCACCACCTCACTCTCTGTCCCTCTCCCAACCCCTCACCTCCTCATTCTCTGCCCTCCTCTGACCCCTCACCACCTCACTCTCTGCCCCTCTCCAAACCCCTCACCACCTCAATCCCTGTCCCTCTCCTGACCTCTCACCTCCTCACTCTCTTCCCTCTCCTGACCTCTCATCTCCTCACACTCCGTCCTTCTCCCAACCCCTCACCTCCTCATTCTCTGCCCTCCTCTGACCCCTCACCACCTCACTCTCTGCCCCTCTCCAAAGCCCTCACCACCTCAATCCCTGTCCCTCTCCTGACCTCTCACCTCCTCACTCTCTGTCCCTCTCCTGACCTCTCATCTCCTCACACTCTGTCCTTCTCCTGACCCCTCACCACCTCAATCCCTGTCCCTCCCCTGACCCCTCTCCACATCACTCTCTGCCCTTCCCCCGACCCTCACCACCTCACTCTCCGTCCCTTTCCTGACCCCTCACCACTTCAATCCCCATCCCTCTTCTGGCCCCTCATCTCCTCACTCTCTGTCCCTCTCCTGACTCCTCACCACCTCACTCTCTGTCCCTCTCCTGACCCCTCACCACCTCACTCAACGGCATTCCCCAACCCCTCACCACCTGACTTGCTGCCCTTCTCAGGAAACAGAATATACCTGTTGTCATAAAGGCCCAGTCCTTTACCACCAAGGCGTGGGTGACCTGCTCAGGAGGAGAAGGAGAAAGAGGGAGAATAGGGGAGGCCACCAGGCTATCTGCATCTGGACAGCATCTCATCATTCTCACGTTCCCCTTAGTGAATCTTTTGATCCCCATTCTCACGCTCCTGTCCTTTTGGGGAACCAGTAACCTTTAAAGAGAAATCTGAACACCCAGAGATTAACCGTTAGAAATAAGCCCCAAAAAGTTCCACCTTTAAACAAAAATAACCTTTAATGTATATAAACGAATTAAACAAAAGAGGCATTAACTTAACACTATAGTTTATAACTATGTATGTTACGCACTTGGTTTTACTTGTACTTGCCCCGAGAATTCAATTATATTTTACGATATCTTAAAATTATTTACTTTGTAGGGAGCCACCCAAATGCATGCCACAGTCCTCTCGAATTCACTTTATTGCTCCTCAGTGTCCCAGCTATTCTCCAAGATAAGGTTTTCATGTAATACTCCTTGACTGTAGAAGCTGTGGTCACCTGTTCTGGTTGTCTTCTCAATGCTGCCAAGCTAACTCTGCGGACTGCTTTTTTTGCCACAAGAAGCCCAAACTGAGGTTAAGTTCCACCCCCCTTCCATGTAGTGAACAATGATGTTAGTATTTTCTCTGTCTAACTGCAGGCCTGACTAGCAATCATTTCTTTTGGCTTTCTCTTCTCAGTGAGCTGCAAAAGGCAAGAGCTGCAACTGTTTGCTTTCAGAGCAGACACCCAGATAAACTAAACAAAAGAGCTCCCCACAGTCTATCTCTATGACAATGTGACATGCTTCGGGATGTCCTCAAAACAGAAATATCTACAAATTATTTTACCTTCAATGTTACCCTTTGATTCTGTAACCTATGTGAAGAATTTATATTGCTAATGGATGTGATTGCCCTTTCTTCAGGCTCTCTGAGCCCACAAAGAAACCCCCATGGTTGTAAATCTGATGTCAGCTTTTTCTCACCTGGAAACTACATACGTAATTTAAATCTCTTATTGAAGTAAGTGGAGACCTTTTGCTCTACCTAAGGCTTAAAGATGGGTCATCCATTGTTCACTTGTTGCACTGCTCTCCCTGACCTTGTAAGATAAACACAGGTTGGCTTTTCAGTGTAATTAACTTTAAGCTTGTTTGAATTCCATTTACTTCAGGGTTGCTTATCAGTTCCTTAGCCAGATGCTTCTATCCTATGCAGTTTCAACTTTAATTCCTAAAACTAAAAGTTATAACCTGAGACATGAATTCGGCATTTGTGACACTCAACACCTCCTCACCTTACCGCCACAGTGTCCTCTTGGCCGCAATCCTGGAATAAAACACAGCACAAAGCAACCATTTCATACCAGCTTTATCCAACAACTCTTTCAATGTTCTAGAAGGTACTCAATGACTCACCCTTCTGAATTCTCTTAGTGTTTGTTCTGTATGAGTTTTTGTCTGGCCTAGTGCTCCTACACAGTGCGATCCCAGTGGCTGCAGCATGGTTGGTGAAAGGCGACTAACTTTCACTGGGGGAAGTGCAACTCTGGGACAACAGGAGAGGCATGAGCAGAGTGGCAGTGGTGGGGACAGGAATGCTGAGGGTGAAAACAGCAGGTTTGTGCTACTGCCACTTCCCTGGGGTGACACCTCAGCAACGCCTCACCTCACCGGAGCGCAGATTTCTGGACCGCTGTGTGCGACCCTGCACACCCCTGTGCGCACTGGTGTCTGCAGCCACAATCCGCGGCCTGGGCCTGCATGGAAGCAAGCACAGATCTCGTGACCTTCCACTGCAGCAACTCAGACACTGAGGTGACTCCTGCCCGCGCTGCAATGGAAGCTGAGACGTCGGCCAACAGTCGCTGCACCATGGCTGGGTCTGCAAGTGTTTCCATGGATTGGCCACCGCTTCCACACTGGGAAGGGTGGCCTCCACGCCCAGCGTGAATCCCTGTGCCAAGTTGGAGCTGGACTCCTCCATGCTCCTTGACAGTGACAACAAGCTCCCTAGAAACCCTGCCAATGCACCAGATTTTGATGAATTTTGGTCTGCGTGTTTATCACCCTTTTTCTGTACTCCGCCACACTGAAGTCCCCATCTAAGCCCCTCTGCAGCAGATCTTGTGTGCAACCTCGCTCCTCAGGGAGTTGCTGAACATGCTACCCTTTCCCTCTGGCCTGGTTGTAGATCCCTAGTGCCCGGTCACTCACCACATGCACCTTGCATCAGAGCAGAGGTCATCAACCTGAAACATTAGCTCTGTTTCTCTCTCTCTCTCTCTCTCTCTCCACAGATGCTGCCTGACCTGCTGAGGAGTTCCGGCATTTTCTGTCTTCATTTCAAATTTCCAGCATTGGCAGTAATGTGAGGGCCAATTTTCACACAGCACGGCTGACAGTATGAAAATGATCAGATAATCTGCTTTCAGGGTGAGGATTGTGGGGTAATTATTGGCCAGGACACTGGGCAATAAGTTCCCTGCTCTACTTCAAAATAGTGCCATGGGATCTTTTAATTCCTCCTGAGAGAGCAAACAGGGTTTTGGTTCAATGTCTCGTCCACGGCACAATTTTTTCCAGAAGTGTGGCACCGAACCCCATTTTTCGGGACAAAGAGGGTTTCTGCTGTTCCTCCAGTGAAATTGCGATGCAGCCAATCACCAGCAATGCTTTTGAGTTCGCAGCAAGTGGTTGCTGGCATAGTGGAGTGAACCACCAAGGTGTATCCACCAGCATCATTTGACTTGCTTTGCCAACTGTCAAGTTTTATTTTTCATTATAATCATTTCTTCCGTGTACTTTTGATTTTTATGAACCCTTCTGGACTGACTTTAGCCACAGTGTTTGATGGGGGTCGATTCTTCAAACAGCGCCATCAATAAAGATCAGTGTTGTTATGCGGCTCTGTGTCAGTGGATGCAATCATCACATCATCACAAGGCTCTAAGGCTTGGATTACAAGGAGGGGTTACGTCATCTTCCACTGAAGGTTAAGGGGTGATTTTATTGAGGTTACGGGACTTTGGAAATAGTTGATAAGATGGATAGAGTCATAGTTATTACAGTGTAGGAGGTGCTTTGGTCACACAGAGAGACCTTCCCTGCCCGTGGGAGAGCCGAGGCCAATCTAACCTTCTAACCAGAGCTAGGTCACTCAGGGACAGAGTTCGGATGCCCTTCTTCACTCGAAGTCCACACAAACTTCCCCCCACAAAAAAACAGTCAATACTTTCTCATTTAATCATTTTAAACCTGAGATTGATAAGATTCTTTTGCCAGCCAAGGGTTTGGAGCCAAGGCAGGCTGATGGGGCTAATTAACAGAGCAGCTATGATCTCATTGAATGGCAGAGCAGGCCCGAGGGGCTGAATGGCCTCCTCCCCTTCCTATCTTACCTCTTTGACCAGATGATCAGCCACTTATCCTCATCTCTCCTTCTTGGCCTGGTGTCAGACTATGTCCACTAACTTTCCAAGCAGTGTCTTTTATTCTAACAATTGCGGAAAAAAAATCTGCAACTTATTATGCGTCTTAATGCTGCGTAGCAGCCCTGAGCACTAGGAACATTGCACTCAGTCAGTGAGGTATTTGATCATCTCCCTCACTACTCCAGCTGCCCTGGGGGCAGCGAGTGTTATTCTGCTGTCACTGAGGCCTGAGGTCTGAATCAATGAAGTTCCCACTCCAACCCCATTCCTCCACCCCTCTACTCAATGCAGGAAGAAGATAAGACAATTCTAAGTGATGAGTTGTTATAATCCGGAACAGGCTACCTGAAAGGGTGGTAGTTTTCGGAAGGGAATTGGATGAATGCCTTGAAGAGGAAAATTTGCAGGGTGATGGGGAAAGAGCAGAGTGAGGGGGGGGGGTGGGGTGGGGGGGGGGCTAATTGGATAGCTCTTTCAAGACACCAGCAGGAGGCAGAGTGGGTTGAGCATGCCTCTTCCTTCCCTACTGCACAACGCTAATCTGTATGTTCCGCAACCACGGAAGGGTTAGATAGTAAAGTGGCTGCTTTCACCTCATGCCTGAAAAACTCTGATCCTTTTAAGAAGAAGGAGCGCAAGTGGGAAATGGACAATCCCTGTACAGGATTCCAGCCACTGTGGCCCCATCCGGATATGGCCTTGGCGATTTAACAATGGGCGTGGAAAAAAACTGGACGAGTCCCAATGACGGGAGGGGGGATCTGAATGGCAGAAAGAAAGACTTGTGTTTATACAACGTCTTTCATGACCACAGGATGTCTCAAAGTACTTTACAGCCAATGAAGTATTTTTGAAGCAAGTAGCCACACTTGCAATGTAGACAAATGGGTGATCCGTGGAGAGAGAGGAATGGGGCACTTAGTGGACGGCCAATGGTAATCCAAGAGTCGAGGGGGTAAATTTGGGTGAGAGGAGGCTGTCGCAGGAAGGAAGGCGATGGGGTGGTTGGCTGAGCTCCAAGGCAGCAGGACCAGGCCGCAGGCTCCGACAGAGTTAGATTTGGGGAACTGCTCCGGTATATTTTGACCATGCGGTTCAAGGCAATAATAATTGAAGGGCTGAGTGGAGGACTCAGCCGCAGTAAGAGGTGGGGGGAGCAGAAAAGGCCAAGAGAGCCCCTTGTCACTTTGTACAATAAACAGGGTCAACCACATGCTGGGGTCAGGGGTCAGGTGGCAGGGGCAAAAGCGCTCCTATATCATTATCTAAAACTGAAAAACCTTCCATCTTTTGCCTCAAATGAGGTTTAACACTGATTTGAAATTGAAAGGATAATTCAGTTTGATAAGATGAGTAAAGATAACATTGGAACTGGCGGAAATAGTTCAGTGATTTGTGTCACAGGACCATCCAGTGTGCACATTATGCAATTACAACTCAGGGCATGACCAAATCCCATCCAAAATATGAATGTTGGAATCATAATGGTACAAAGATGGTAAGAGTAGGTGGTAATAAAGTGAGGCAAATGGAGCAACAAGAATCAACATATATGCGGATATAAAATCTTTGATAATTCTCAATATTTGAGAGTAACTGGAAACAACATTCTCATAAAATACACTTGCAAAAAATCTTTAAAGGAGAAGGCCCCATTCCCAATACTTGCCACCCTCTTACTTGCATAAGTCCCTTGTCATGCCATTTAAGCATGAAGTCATTGCACATTTTTAAAGGCTTAGATGCCTGTTTTGACAAAGGGCACTGCTGACCCTGACTTTTGGGAACTGCGAGTTGGCCAATAACCTGGAAACGTATAAAAGTGGATTGTAAAGAACATGGCCAGACCACATCCTTGCGGAATGTCACACCTGCCATTGTCAGAACTTAGCCCAAAACAGCAAGGGCAATAAGGCCTCAGGTTTTCTGTCTCCAGGAGTACTAATTAACAAAGGAGAACTAACAAAAATGATTATGTACAAGGGAAATGTTCAGGACTCCTATCTGCTTCAATTATCTGTTGATGGTTTGACCACGGGGAGGTGGAAATTCCTTTGATAACATGAATAGATTATCGATTGCTTTCTATCATAGAAACATAGAGACTAGGATCAGGAGTAGGCCATTCGGCCCTTCAAGCCTGCTCTGCCATTCAATATGATCATGGCTGATCCTCTATCTCAATGCCATATTCCCACTTTCTCTCCATATCCCTCGATGCCCCTAATATCCAAAAATTTATCAATTTTTTTCTTGAATATACTCAGTGACCCGGCCTACACACCCTTTGGTGGTAGAGAATTCCACAGGTTGACCACCCTCTGAGTAAAGAAACTTTTCCTCATCCCAGTCCTAAATGCCCTGCCCCATATCCTGAGATGGTGGCCCCCTGGTTCTAGACTCCCCAACCAGGGAAACATCCTCCCTGCGTCCAGTCTGTCTAGCCCTATTAGAATTTTATACATTTCAATCAGATCCCCTCTCATTCTTCTAAACTCTAGTGAATACAGGCTGAGTCGAACCAATCTCTCCTCATACGACAGTCCTGCCATCCCCTTCATCAGCCTAATGAACTTACGCTGCACTCCCTCTAAGGCAATTATCCTTTCTTAGGTAGGGAGACCAAATCTGCACACAATACTCCAGGTGTGGTCTCACCAAGACCCTGTATAACTGCAGTAAGACATCCCTACTTCTGAGCTCAAATCCTCTTGCAATGAAGGCCAACATACCACTTGCCTTCCTAATTGCTTGCTGCATCTGCCTATTTACTTTCATTGAATTAAATACAAGGACACCCAGATCATTTTGTACATCCACATTTCCCAATATATCACCATTTAAATAATACTCTGTCTTTCTGTTTTTCACACCGAAGTGTATTACCATATCGTGTATCATCGGCCAGTCGTCACATGACCAAAACTCTTCAATTTTTTTTTAAAGCCTTTTATTATAAGCCCTGCTTGCTCTTTGCAGCGGACAGCAGATCGCGGAATGCAGGAGTAACATCAATGCTGAGATCTGGCGATAACACCTCACCTTCTACTGAGCCACAGGGCTTAAAGTTTTAAAGCCTCCTTGAAAGTCTATTTCTGAAAGATCCTGAGTTTGACTGGAAAAGGGAAATTGATCCTCTGTTGACAAGCATTATCAAGGCTGTCTATTCTACTTGCTGCACATCTCTTATTCTGAAGAAACTCCACAAAATCCTGTCTTCAGCTAACTGGACTTATTTGGATTTAGTAGTGAAAAAGTCCCTTTCACTGGTGTCTTATCTTCACTTTAACCGGGACTTTTCTCTTTGGCTTTAATACTCATCGGAATGAAACTCCTCTCTTCTGATGTTTCTTTCTCGAATGTGGGTGGTTTGGGTGTGTGATGTAGTGATAAGCCTTTCTGGGAAACGTGTGTGGGTGTGGGTGTGTGCGTGAATAAATAATGCTCCTGGTTTAAAAATCCATGAAGGTCTGCTACTAGTGACTCTGTAAAAACTGACTGCACACAAACAGGGTTTTCGGAGCACACCTCAGCCTTACCAAAGTTAAACCACTCTGCTCACAGACAGAAGAGTGAAAGAATTAGAGGGTTTCATTCTGTCTCTCTCCCCTGCCCATAACAATCTTATATTTTAACTTCCCCATTCAGCAAATGTTTAAACATTTGGATTCTCTGCTGTAAAACAACAATAATAACTCGTATTTATATTCTGTTCCGACGACAGGTCATCAGCCTGAAATGTTAGCTCTACTCCTCTGTCCACATCTGCTGCCAGAGCAGATCCAGCATTTTCTGTTTTTATTCGTATTTATGCAGAGCCTTTAATAAAATGTCCCAAGGCAATTCACAGGGGCTTTAGAAAGCAAAGGAGGACACTGAGGAACAAAAGGAGACATGAGGTCAGATGACCAAAAGGTTGGTCAAGGAGATACATTTTGAGGAGTGTCTTAAAGGGGGAAAGTTGAGATAAGGAGGTGAGGAGATTTAGGGAGGGAGTCTGGAAGCTTGGGGCCAGGGCAACTGAGGGCACGGCCACCGATAGTGGAGCGATGAAAATCAAACGTGCTCGGACCAGCGTTAGAGATCAGCACAGATATCTCAGAGGGGTATGGTACCCGAGGAGATGGCAGCAAGAGGGAGGCATGAGGCCAGGAGGAACTTGAAACCGAGGATAAAAATTTTGAGATCAAAGGTATTCCTCACCAAGGAGCCAATGTAGACCAACGAGCACCAGGGTGAAAGCTGAAGGGGCTTGGGTGTGGGTTAACAAGCGGGCAGCAGAGCTTTGGATGACCTCTAGCTTACAGAGGGCAGAACGTGGGAGAACAGCCAAATGCCCATTGGAATAGCCAAGACTGGATGTAATGAAGGCACGGATGAGGGTTCCGGTAGCAGACAGGGGTAAAGCCAGACGATGTCATAGAGGGGGGGAAATAGGTGGTCTTTGAGATGGTGCAAATGTGAGGCCAGAGGTTCACCTTGCGGTCAAACACAAGTGTTGAGAAGAGACTGACCCCTCTTCAGTCAGCTGCCATTCAGCAATGCACCAGGGCCGCTGAGATGGAAACAACCCACATATTGATGTGCGGGTAGATTCTCCCCTTCCACTGACACAAGAAATTCATGAACAGACTGACCGTGATTCCCCATGTGTTGAAACTAATCGGATAAAAACCGGGAAGCACACTTTCCTGAATCTGTCGTTCGCACTTTGGAACATAGGAACTGGAGCAGGACATTCAGATCACAGCTGATCATTAACTCATCGGTTTTGTAACACTTAATAGGCTTGCCTAACAATAGCCTAACCATCTCAGCTTTGAATGAAAGAATGAACTAGCCGCTCAGGTTTATTTTTATTCGTTCATGCGACACGAGTATCGCTGGTTAGGCCAGCCCCTTCTTGGACCGCCGCAGGCCACAGCCAGAATCTTCTGGCCGCAGCGCGGGCGGTGAGTGCCCTGCTCGCCGCTGCGTTAAATGATGCGCAGTGATGTCGGGCGTGCGTCCCGATGTCACCGGGCGTCTTTCAGGTTTTCAGTCCGGCGAGCGCACACCGGAGTTGGCTGCGCGCCCGCCGAACTGTCGAAGGCCTATTAAGGCTATTTAAATACCGATTAAAATAGTTAACGGAGCTGCTCGTCCAACCTTAAGGTTGACGGGCAGGCGAAGAGCCCAGGCGGCCTTCGCGTTTATCATGGAACCTCATCCACGGGCGGGATGAGGTTTCCTGAAGGTTTATAAAGTTTAATAAAATTTTTTTAAGAAGACTCGCAGACATGTCCCAGCTCGTGTGGCACTGTCACACAAGGGGCCGTGCCTTAAAACAAATTTTTCTCCTTTTAAAAAAATTTTTAGAAATCAATCTGATCTCCCTGAGGCAGCTCTGTGCCTCAGGGAGATTTCTGTGCTCTTTCGCGCGCATGTGTGAAAGAGCACAGTCCCCGACTCAGCCTCCAACCCCCGCCCCAGCACAGGGAGCGCACAGCACTTCTGGGCACGCGTCATGCTGGGCGGGCCTTAATTGGCCCACCCACGTAAAACGGCGGCACACAGCCAATCGCGGGTGGCGATCAGCTGCGCGCCCGCTCCCACCCAACCCGCATCCTCTTTGACAGGGAGAAAATTCTCCCCCATGTATTTTTTTTATTCATTCTTGGGATGGGCCAGCATTTATTGCCCATCCCTAATTGCCCTTGAGAAGGTGATGGTGAGCTGCCTCCTTGAACTGCTGCAGCCCACGTGGTGTAGGGGAGAGACTTCCATGACTGTGAAAATATGTCCCTTTGTACCAGGTAAACTGTGCCTTCATCAGCATGTTCTCGGTTCAACTAGGAAGGGGTCATTACTGGATCTGGTGCTGGGGGGTGAGATGGGTCGAGTGGATCAAGTGTCTGTGGGGGATCACTAGGGTAAGAGTAAGCATTGCATCATAATGTTTAGATTAGTCATGGAATAAAGCAAGGAGCAGTCCCAATGTAACTTCGAAATTGAAAGAGTGCGAATTTCATTGCGACGAGAGGGAATCCTGCCAGGGGAAAAGGTGCAGTTTCCCTTTACAGCGAATCCTACTGAGCAGGAGTACAAATGTTGTCACCAAGTCTCAACATTCAAATTCTGCGAGGACCTTGCACCCCTCTCCAAACTGGGTCAGAGTGTGCGCAGAACTGAGCTGGAGGGCAAGGACCCTCCCCCTCTATTTTAAACCCTTCCGTCTTCCTGTTCTCATTGAATAGTAGTGAGTTCCTCATTCTAAACACTCTCGGGGTAAAGCTGTTTCTCCTGAATTCCCTATTGGATTTGTCCGTGACTCACTAAATCAGGTCCTGCAGTTTTAAAGGCAGCTGACGGTGCAAGCGGTCATTCATAGCGGTGCCAGCAGATGGCGGTGCTGCTCCATGTTAAACTCCCTTCCCATAAACATGGGGAAACTGCCCATCGGGACGAGACAGTTCAAGGGGGATTTCAGGAAGTATTTCTTCACACAAAGGGTTAAACGTTATAAAAACAAAGTGAGTAAATGTGGTTAAGATACAGATCAGCTATGATCTAACTGAATGCTGGAACAGGTTGGAGGGGCTCAATGCTCTCCACCTTTTGTAAAATTGTCCAGTTTGGAATGAGGATCGCAGGATATTTCTTAAAAGACGAGAGATTTGCAAATGTTGGGAATCAGAGGGATTTGGGTGTCCATGAAGCACAGAAAGTTAACATGCAGATAGAGTGAACAATTAGGAAGGGAAATGGTGCGTTAGCCATTATTACAATGGGATTGAAGTATAAGAGTAAAGAATTGTTGCTGCAATTTTACAGGGAATTGGTGAGGTCACAGTTGGAGACTGTGTACAGTTTTAGTCCCCTTACCAAAGGAAACATGTACTTACCTCAGAGGTGTACAATGAAACTTCATTGAATTGAATTTTGGGATGAAAGGGTTGTCCTCTGAGGAGAGGTTGAGTACAATGGATCTACATTCTCTGATGTTTAGAAGAGTGAGAGCTGATCTTATTGAAACATAGACAATTCTTAGAGGTCCTGACAGGGCAGCTGCTGAGACGGGTATGGAACTAGGTATCACAGAGTCTGGATAAGGTGATGAACATTTAAGATTGAGATGAGGAGAAATTTCTTCGCTCAGAGAGTTGTGAATCTTTGGAGTTCTCTGTCCCAGCGAGCTGTCAATGAGTAGATTCAACACCGAGATCGATATATTCTTGGTTACAAAGAAAATGAAGTGACAGGGGGATAGGGTGAGAAAGTGGATTTGATGTTGATGTTCAGCCAGGCTCTTACTGAATGGCCATGTGTCCTACTCCTGTATCTATTTCTGATATTCTCCTTCCTCATTCTTTCTACTCATTCTCTCAATCAACAATCATCACACCCGGTGTCAGTCCAGTCTACAAATAAAACATTTATTAACTGGACCAAGTGAATTCAGATTCACAATAAGATTGATTTTATTCATTCATGGGATGTGAGGGTGACTGGTTAGGCCAGCATTTATTGCCCATCTATAATTGCCCTTTGTTTAGAGGGCATTTAAAATTCAACCACATTGCTGTTGGTCTGGAGTCACACACAGGCCAGAGCAGGTAAGGACAGCAGAATTTCCTTCACTAAAGGACATTAGTGAACTAGATGGCCTTTTTTGACAATCAGCAATGGATTTATAGACATCATCAGACTTTAATTCCAGATTTTTATTGAATTCAAATTTCACCCTCTGCTGTAGAGGAATTTAATCCCCAGGCTCCCAGATCATTCCCCTTTGTCTCTGGAATACTAGCCCAGTGGCAATACCACTAAACCACCACCTCCCCACAGCTCGGAAGTGAGACACAGTTAGCACAATCAGGGGGTTATTTCATTTCATTTTATTTCAGTCCAATATGTCTGGGTCCCAGTCGGTTCAGAGAAGTTCAGAGAGGGACGGGTAGAGAATGTGAATTAAATTTACAGAGTAAACAACTACAACAAACACACATAGTCCCCCACAGCACAGCGCGGAGAAACGGGGAACCGTGAGCTCCTCGGGAACTGGGGCAGGCTGCTCACCACAGCTCAGACTTCAGAAACTGTGCCCACTGTGTTAACCCACTGTGTTAACCCCCACTGTGTTAACCCCCACTGTGTTAACCCCACTGTGTTAACCCCGCTGCGTTAACCTCGCTGTGTTAACCTCGCTGTGTTAACCCCGCTGTGTTAACCTCGCTGTGTTAACCCCGCTGTGTTAACCCCACTGTGTTAACCTCACTGTGTTAACCCCGCTGTGTTAACCTCACTGTGTTAACCCCACTGTGTTAACCTCACTGTGTTAACCCCGCTGTGTTAACCTCACTGTGTTAACTCCCACTGTGTTAACCCCGCTGTGTTAACCCCACTCTGTTAACCCCGCTGTTAACCCCCACTGTGTTAACACCGCTGTGTTAACCTCACTGTGTTAACCTCGCTGTGTTAACCCCACTGTGTTAACCTCACTGTGTTCACCCCATTGTGTTAACCCCACTGCGTTAACCCCACTGTGTTAACCCCGCTGTGTTAACCACAGTGTTAACCCCGCAGTGTTAACCCCACTGTGTTAACCCCACTGTGTTAACCCCGCTGTGTTAATCTCACTGTGTTAACCTCACTGTGTTAACCCCGCTGTGTTAACCCCGTGTTAACCCCGCTGTGTTAACCCCGCTGTGTTAACCCCGCTGTGTTAATCCCACTGTGTTAACCCCGCTGTGTTAACCCCGCTGTGTTAACCCCACTGTGTTAACCCCGCTGTGTTAACCCCGCTGTGTTAACCCCGCTGTGTTAACCCCGCTGTGTTAACCTCGATGTGTTAACCTCAGTGTGTTAACCTCACTGTGTTAACCCCACTGTGTTAACCTCACTGTGTTAACCCCGCTGTTTTAACCCCACTGTATTAAGCTCACTGTGTTATCCTCCACTGCGTCAACCCCGCTGTGTTAACCTCATTGTATTAACCTCACTGTGTTAACCCCACTGTGTTAACCTCACTGTGTTCACCCCATTGTGTTAACCACACTGTGTTAACCTCACTGTGCTAACCCCATTGTGTTAACCTCGCCGTGTTAACCCCACTGTGTTAACGCCACTGTGTTAACCCCACTGTGTTAACCCCACTGTGTTAACCTCACTGTTTTAACCCTGATGTGTTAACTCGTGAGCAGTCTGAGTGGGTCAGTGTTATCACCAGTGTTATTCTTACAGGGATTAAAGATGGGATAGAGTTTCTCAGTGAATGTGTCAGTGAACGTGTGCAGGTGAGACATGTCCTCAGCATCGTAAAATGACACTCGTCCTCCCTCATAATCCAGGTAAACTCCCAACTTCTGGGGTTTCACTTTCAGCTGGGAGATGACATCTGGGATATTCAATGATTTGCATTCAGGAAGTCGGGCGATGACCCAGTATCCATTATCAGGTGAACGTGTGATGTTTTCTTTCCTGTTGATAGACTCTCTGCAAATACCCACAATCCAGAAAGGCTTCTTTCCAAGACCCACCTCCCAGTAGTGTCTCCCTGATGTGAAACTCTGTGAGCTCAAAACATAACAGTATTTAGCAAATCTCTCTGGCTTGTCAAGAAGATCTTGCTCCTCATCTCCAAAACTCACACTAGTCAGATCCTGGGAAATGCTGAGTAGATTGTTTGCTGTCTCTGGGTCCAGGGTGAGAGATGCTGGAACTGGAAGGGAACACGAATGGGAAGCTGTTACTATAAGAAAAACAGGAGTGAATCACGAGACGTGTACAGACGGTGATGGGACATCAGCACTTCCCTCAGCCCCAGAATTGTGGAAGCTCAGAGACAGAGAGCCTGAAGAAATGTCTCCCCATTCCCTCAGCCCTATTTACTCAGCACCGATCTGCATCAATTTATATAAAATAAAGAGCTCACTCCAGTACAACTCAGTTATGACAAGTTGTAGGAACTCGGTCCCCGTTCCTGAGCCCAGCCTGCTGGAATCTGACACTTTCTGGGCAATGTTGATAACTTCAAAACTCTGCTGCCCACACCCGAACTCCCACTGAGACCCATTCACCCACCACCCGCGTGCTCACTGACCCACATCGCCTTCTGGACCAGCAACGTCTCAAACTTCAAATTCCCCCTCCCGTGTCTACATGGTCTCCCCCCTCTTTATCTCTGTGACCTCCTCCAGCCCTACAACCCCCTCTGCAATCTCAGCCAGGACAAGGGGGAGGGCTCTCCTGCTCTTCCTCAAACTCGTCCCATGGGATCATTGACCTCCAGCTGAGAAGGTGTAAAGCCTCAGCTGAAGGGCGGCACCTCCAACATTGCAGCACTTCCTCAGTCCTGCACTGGGAGTATCAGTCTGGACTTTCTGCTCCAGATTGTGGAACGGGCCATAAACCTACAGATCTCTGACTGAGTAGTGAGATAACACGCCCGACAGCTAAGGTCACACCAGGAATTCCACTCGCATGTGAACGGAAAGGTCCCAGCGGCCGGAAAACCACAAATGTAACACTGCTATTCAAAAGGGGAGGGAGGCAGGAAGCATACAAGCATACGATATAGGAGCGGAAGTAAGCCATTCGGTCCCTCGAGCCTGCTGTGTCATTCATTAAGATCATGCATGACCTGTTTGTGCTTTGATAACCACATTCCCATCTAACCCCGATAACCTTTGATCCCCTTGTTGAACAAGAATCTATCTACCTCGGCCTTAAAAATATTCAATGACGCCACCTCCACTAAGGCAGACAGTTCCAAAGTCGCACAGCCCTCTGAGAGAAAAACATTCTCCTCATCACTGTCCTAAAAGGGCGACTCCTAATTTTAAAACAGAGGCCCACAAGGGGGAACCTGCTTTCCACATCTACCTTGTCAATACCGTTCAGGATCGTATATACTTCAATCAAGTCACCCCTCACTCTTCTAAACTCCAGTGGAAACAAGCAGGAAAGTATAATCCAGTCAGTCTGACATCTGTCATCAGGGAAATGCTGGAACCCATTACGAAGGAGGGAGCAGCAAGACATTTAGAAAATCATAAAACAATCAGCGCAGTCCACATGGTTTTCTGAAAGGAAAATCGTATTTGGCAAATTTATTAGCGTTTTCTGAGGATTGGATCAGCAGGGTGGACGAAGGGGAGCCAGTAGATGTTGCATATTTGGATTTTGGTGTCCTTGTACATGAATCACAAAAGGTTAACATGCAGGTACAGCAAGTCATTAGGAAGGCAAATGGAATCTTGGCCTTTATTGCAAGATGATGGGAGTATAAAAGTGGGGAAGACTTGCTATAACGGTACAGAGCATTGGTGAGACCACAGCTGGAGCACATTGTACAGTTTTGGTCTCCTTACTTCAGGAGGGATATACTTGCGTTGGATGCAATTCAGAAAAGGTTCACTAGGCTGATTTCTGGGAGGATGGGGTCGTCTTATGCAGAAACATTGAGCAGGTTGGGCCGAATCTTATTGGACTTTAGGAGGAATGAGAAATGATCTTACCGAAACATATAAGATTCTGAGAGGGTTGACACGGGTGAAGATGGAAGGAGGATTCATCTCATGATGGAATGTAGATCTAGGTGGCAAAGGTTAAAAATAAGGGGCCTCCATTTAAGATGGAGATGTGGAGGAATGTCTTCTCTGAGAGGGTTCTTAGTCTTTAGAATTCTTTTCCATGGAAAGCAGTGGAGGCTGAGTCATTGAAGATATTCAAGGCTAAGTTAGACAGATTTTTTTGATCGACAAGGGAGTTAAAGGTTATGGGAAGCAGGCAGAAGAACGGAGTTAAGGCCACAATCAGATCAGCCATGATCTTATCGGATGGTGGAGTAGGCTTAATGGGCTGAATGGCCTACTTCTGCTCTTATGTCTTATCATCCTATGGTCAGTGTATCAAACCTCATTAGTCACGTGGATAACAGTAGGGAGAAGGTGATATACAGAGAATGATACCTGGGGAAATCACTGCTCTCATTTCCCTCCACACATTGATGTATTTGAATGGTTCATCAACTATATCCACAGGTAACTGAGTGGAGGCAGCTCCAGGATTGTGAAACTCCATCTGACTCCTGTAAAAACAGGCCTGGAAATCAGTCCATGTTAGAGAGACAACAGTGAACAAATCACAACACAGTTTCTTTAAATCTGCTTACCTCTTCAAAAGAACTTGAATGTCCTGAGGGGAAAGAAACAGGGTAGATATTATTGAGTCAGACTAAAGAGCTGTTGATGTAAATCTCTTGGAAAAATTATGAAGAGGGACAGAATCAAGACAAGGAGTCAGTGAGAAAAGGAATCTTATTGTTCAATTCATTCCCTCTCTGACCTCATCTTGTCCGTGAGACCCACCTCCTGTTCCCTCCATCCTATTCCCACTAAATTACTGATCCCCCAACTTCCCCTCCTGATCCCCATGTTAGCCGATATTGTAAACCCTTCTCACTCTTCGAGTGTTGTGTGTCTCTCCTTTAAATCTACATCTTCACCCCTCGCCTCAAAATAATCCTTGACTCCATGAACCTTGCAATCGTCCATCACATCTCAAACCTCGCTTTCCATTCCTAAGTCCTTGAACATGTTGCCACCTCCCAAATGCGAGCCCAACTTTCCCAAAACTCCAAATTTGAATCCCTCGAATTGGTTTTCCGCCATTTTCACCGTATTGAAAGGGCCCTTATCAAAGTCACGAATGACATCCTAGGTGACTGTGAGAAAGGTAAACTTTCCCTCCTCATCGATCTCGACCCGCCTGCAGCCTTTTGGCATTGCTGACCGCACCATCCTCCTCCAATGTTTCTCCACTGTCGTCCAGCTGGGTGGGACCTGCTCTCACCTGATTCCATTCTTATCTATCTAATCGCAGCCAGAGAATCACTTGCAATGGCTTCTGTTCTCGCTCCATTTACCTCTGGTGTCCCTCAAGGATCTATGCCTGACCCCTTCCTATATCTCGTTTACATGCAGCCCCTTGGCACCACCACCTGAAGGCACAGTGTAAGTTTTCACATGTTCGCTGTTGACACCTAGCTCTACCTCGCCACCACCTCTCCTAACTCTTCCACTGTTGATAAAATATCAGGCTGTTTATCTGACATCCAGTCCGGGATGGGCAGGAATTTCCTCCAATTAAATATTAAGAAGAATGAAGTCATTGGTTTTGGTCCTCGCTCAAAGCTCCATTCCCTTTCCCTGGCAGTAGTTTGAGATTAAATCACTCTGTTTGCAACCTTGGAGTCACATTCGACTGTGAGATGAGCTTCCGACCTCAAATCGTGAAATATCACTAAGATCACCTATTTCTACCACTTTGCCACCAGTCACAGCTTGTGAAACCCTCATATGTTTATTACCTCTAGACCCGACTATTCCTGGCTGCTCTCCTACATTTCAACCTCCTTCAACTCGAGTTGATCCAAAACTCTGCTGCTCTTGTCTTAACTCACACCAAGTTCCATTTCCCCATCACCTCGGTGCTCGGTGACCTACATTGGCTCCCAATTAAACAAGACACTGATTTTAAGATTCTCATCTTTATTTACAATTCCCTCCATGGCCTTGCCCATCTCTGCCTCTGTAATCTCCTCCAGCAGCATGACCCTCCGAGACACCTGCAATCCTCTAACTCAGGATTCTTCGACATCCCCCATTTTAATCCCTCCACCATTGGTGGCTGTATCTTCAGCTACATCAATTGCTTACAGGGTCAAGAAGAACAGAACCTGCAAGAGAATAAAGATCGACCTACTCTGCTTCACCAGTGCACCCTAACCCCATCTTCAGAAGAACCCCATCTGCACCAGTGTAAACTTCTCCAGTTCCCAGCCCAGCCCCCTCTGAGTCCAATCATCCATCAGTACCGTGGTTACACCGTGTATAGGAATTGCACTGAGGTTGCCTCACCTCATTTCCCATTGGACCCTGACTGTTAGCAGAAAGGGATAATCATCCAACCAATCAGACTGGTGCCAAACCCAAGCCCAGAGGTTAAAGGTCAGTGTGTCAGCCCTCAGTCCCCTGAATGTTTCAGGGTTCCTGCTGACCTCATCTCACTGAGCGAGCTTGTTTGATCCCATTTACCTTTCGATCAGCCCCACTGACAGATATTTCATTGTCCGTTCACATTCCCTGTACAAGGGGAGAGAAATTTTGTACCTTGAGGAGCTCTGGAGCCTCTTGGACCTCCAGCCTCGATTCAAGGTCCATTATTGCTCCTTCAAGAGCAGACATTTGTTCCAGGGTTCTCTTTAAATTCTTCTCCATTTCCTCTAATATTTTATTGCTTTTTCGTTCCAACTCTGCTTTCATCAGCTCTTCCCTCTCAAACAGGAACTTGTGCATCTTTTCAAATTGACTGTTGATTTCCTTTCTCAGACTGTCAACTTGAGCCTGGAACAGATTGAATACAGGATGGAATAAACAACGTCTATAATCCCAGTGTCTCTGGACTCTGTGCGCCCTTTACAGGATAAAAACATTTTATCCAGTATGGATTTGTGATCGGTTTAAATTGAGAGTCACATTGTGTGTTAGAATGTGTGTCAAACCTGATGTCCCACTGACTGCCACACAAACTGGGCTGCATGAAGAGGTTCATTAAAAAGAAAACAAAGAATAACAGCTCCCTTCAGACTAAACAATTTGATGGCATATTGGATACATGGGAGTAAGTTAGAACCAAACCAAATTAAATGATTCAAATGGTTTATTATTATAGATATCAAGGAATGAGTTGCAGACTGGAAGCTAATCAAGGGGTTCAGATGCTTTCTATATAAAATCACGAATACCCGGGAGCTTGTTACAGGCTGGAATCTAATTTAGGGGTTCAAGTGGTTGGAATAATGGATACGTGGGACTGATTTACATACTGGAATCCACTTGAGAGGTTCAGAGGGTTTATATTTAGAAAAATGGATACTAGGGAGTGAATAACAGACTGGTGTCTAATCGGAGGTGTTCAGATGGTTTGTATATAGAATAATGGAATCCCAGGAGTGAGTTACATACGTCGATTAGATTCCAGGCTGTAACTCACTCCCAGGTATTCATTATTCTATATATAAATCATCTGAACCCCACGATTAGATTCCAGCCTGTAACTCATTCCAGGTATCCATTATCCTATATATAAACCATCTGAACCCCACGATTAGATTCCAGCATATAGCTCACTCCCAAATATTCATCACTCCTTAAATAAGCCATCTGAACCCCACGATTAGATTCTAGTCTGTAACTCATTCCCGGGTATTTATTATTCTAAATATTAACCATCTGAACCCCTCAATTACATTCCAGTCTGCATCTCACTCCCAGGTATCCATTATTCAATATATAAACCATCTGAACCCCATGATTAGATTCCAGCATATAGCTCACTCCCAAATATTCATCACTCCTTAATTAAGCCATCTGAACCCCACAATTAGATTCCAGTCTGTAACTCACTCCTGTGTATTCATTATTCTAAATATAAACCAACTGAACCCCACAGTTAGATTCCAGTCTGTAACTCACTCCTGTGTATTCATTATTCTATATATAAACCAACCGAACCCCTCAATTAGATTCCAGCCTGTAACTCATTCCAGGTATCCATTATCCTATATATAAACCATCTGAACCCCATGATTAGATTCCAGTCTGTAACTCACTCCCGGGTATTCATTATTCTATATATAAACCAACTGAACCCCACGATCAGATTCCAGCATATAGCTCACTCCCAAATATTCATCACTCCTTATATAAGCCATCTGAACCCCATGATTAGATTCCAGTCTGTAACTCACTCCCGGGTATTCATTATTCTATATATAAATCAACTGAGCCCCACGATCAGATTCAAGCATATAGCTCACTCCCAAATATTCATCACTCCTTATATAAGCCATCTGAACCCTTCGATTAGATTCCAGTCTGCAACTCACTCCCGGGTATTCATTATTCTAAATATTAACCATCTGAACCGCTCGATTACATTCCAGTCTGCATCTCACTCCCGGGTATTCATTATTCTATATACAAACCACCCGAAACCCACGTTTAGATTCCTGTCTGTAACTTATTCTGACAAACCATCATTCTATATATAAATCATCTGAACCGCTCGATTAGATTCCAGCCTGTAACTCACTCCCGGGTATCCATTATTCAATATCGAAACCATCGGAACTCCTCGATCAGATTCTAGTCTGTCACTCACTCCCAGGTACCCATTATACTTTGTATAAACTATCTGAACACCTTGATTAGATTCCAGGCTGTAACTCACTCCGAGATAACCATTATTCTATATCTAAACCATCTGAAACCCACAATTAGATTCCAGCATTTAGCTCATTCCCAGGTATCCATTATTCTACACATAAACCACGTGAACCCCTCAATTAAATTCCAGTCTGTAACTCACTCCCAGGTATCCATTATTCTATATATACACCATCTAAACCCCTCGATTAGATTCCAGCCTGTAACACACTCCTCAGTATCCATTGTTCTATATACAAGCCACCTGAACTCCTCTGTTTGATTCCAGCATGTAACTCACTCCCAGGTATCAGTTATTCTATGTATAAACCATTTAAACTCTCGATTAGATTCCAGTCTGTAACTCACTTCCAGATATTCATTATTCTTTATATAAGCCATCTGAACCCCTTGATTAGGCTTCAGTCTGTAACTCACTCCTGGGTTTCCGTTATTCTATATATAAACCATCTGAACCCTTCGATTAGGCTTTATATAGAATAATGGATATCAGAGAGTAAGTTACAGGCTGAATTCTAATCGACGGGCTCAGATAGTTTATATATAGAGTCATAGAGACGTGGGAATGAGTTACAGGCTGGAATCTAAACGAGGGGTTCAGATAGTTTAAATATAGAATAATGAATACCTGGGAGTGAGTTACAGCCTGGAATCTAATCGAGGGGTTCAAATGGTTTATGCATAAAATAATGGGTACACAAGAGTGATTTACAGACCGGAATCTGATCGACGGGTTCAGATGGCTTAAATATAGAATAATGGATACCTGGGAGGGAGATAGAGCCTGGAATCTAATTGAGGTGTTCTGACAGTTTATTTATAGAGTTGCAGATGGAAGCTAATTGAGGGGTTCAGATGGTTTTTATATAGAATAACGAATACCCAGGAGTGAGTTACAGACTGGTATCTAATGGAGGGGTTCAGGTCATTTATGTACAGAGTAATGGATATCCAGGTGTGAGTCACAATCTGGAAGCTGATTGACGGGTTCAGATGATTTATTAGAAAGAATAATGGAGACAGGGGAGTGAGTTACAGACGGGAACGTAATCAAAGGGTTCAGATTGTTTATTTATAGAATAATGGATACCTGGGAATGAGTTACAGGCTTGAATATAATCGAGGGGTTCAGGTGGTTTATATATAGAATAATGGATACCTGGGAGTGAGTTACAGACTGGTACCTAATTGAGAAGTTTGAATTGTTTATACGTGGATTAACAGAAACACGGGAGTGAGGTACAGGGTGGAATCTAATTGAGGGGTTGATTTATATATAGAATAATGGATATTGGGGAGTGAGTTACAGACTGGAAACTACTCAAGGGATTCAGAGGGTATATAATTAAATTAATGGATAACGGGAAATGAGTTACAGACTGGAATCTAATGGACGGGGTAGTAGGTTTATAAAAAGAATAATGGAAACCTGGCAGTGAGTTACAGACTGGAATCTAATCTACGAATTCAGAATGTTTATATATAGAACAATGGATACCCTGGACTGAGTTACAGGCTGGAATCTAATTGAGGGGTTCAGATCATTTATGTACAGAGTAACTGATATCTGGGTGTGAGTCACAATCTGGAAGCTGATTGACGGGTTCAGATGATTTATATATGTAGAATAAGGGAGACAGGGGAGTGAGTCACAGACGGGAACGTAATCAAAGGGTTCAGATTGTTTATTTATAGAATAATGGATACCTGGGAATGAGTTACAGGCGTGAATATAATCGAGGGGTTCAGGTGGTCTATATATAGAATAATGGATACCTGGGAGTGAGTTACAAACTGGTACCTAATTGAGAAGTTTGAATTGTTTATACGTGGAATAATAGAAACACGGGAGTAAGTTACAGGGTGGAATCTAATTGAGGAGTTCTGATGGCTTATATAAGGAGTAATGAATATTGGTGAGTGAGCTATATGCTGGAATCTAATCGTGGGGTGCAGATGGTTTATATATAGGATAATGGATACTTGGGAGTGAGTAACAGACTGGAATCCGATCGAGGAGTTCCGATGGTTTCGATATTGAATAACAGAAATCTGGGAGGGATATACAGACTGGAATCTAATTTAGAGGTTCAGTTGGTTTATATCGAGAATGATGGATATCCAGGAGTGAGTTACAGTCTAGAATCTAATTGAGGGGTTGAGATGATTTCCATATAGAATAATGGATACCTGGGAGTGAGCTGTATGCTGGAATCTAATCGACGGGTTCAGATGGTTTATATATAGAATAATGGATACCTGTGTTATAGGCTGGAAAGTACTCGAGGGGTTCAGATGGTTTATATTTAGAATAATGGATGCCTGGGAGTGAGTTACAGATTGGAATCTACTCGAGGGGTTCAGAGCGTTTTTACATAGAACAATGTATATCTGGGCATGAGATACAGACTGGCATCTAATGGACGGTTGAGGTGGTTTATATATAGAAAAATGGGTACCTAAGTGTGAGTTACAGACTGGAATCTAATCTCGGGGTTCAAATGGTTCGTAGATAAAATAATGGATACCCAGGAGTGAGTTACAGACTGGATCCAATCGATGGGTTCAGGTGGTTTAAATATAGAATAATGAATACTTTGGAATGAGATACAGACTGCAATCCGATAGATGGGATCAGATGGTTTAAATACAGAATAATGAATGCCTGGGAGTGAGTTAAATGCTGGGATCTAATGGAGGGGTTCAGGTGGCTTATATATAGAATAATGGATACTTGGGAGTGAGTAACAGACTGGAATCTAATCGATGGGTGCAGATGGTTTAGATATAGAATAATGGATATCTAGGAGCGAGTTACGGACTGGAATCTGATCGTTGGGTTCAGTTGGTTTATACATAAAATAATGCATACCGTGGAGTGAGTCACGGATGGGAATCTAATTTAGGGATTCAGTTCGTTTATATGTCGGAATAATGGATACCCGGGAGTGAGTTACAGACTGGAATCTGATCGTTGGGTTCAGTTGATTTATACACAGAATAACAGAAACGCGGGACTGAGTTAAAGGCTGGAATCTAATTGAGGGGTTGAGGGGATTTATCTATAGAATAGTGAATATCCGGGGTTGAGTTACAGACTGGAATCTACTTGTGCGGTTCGGATGGTTTCTATATGGAATAATGGATATCTGGGAGTGTGTTACAGACTGGAATGTAATTCAGACATTCAGACAGTTGATGTTTTCGAGTAATGGATTCCTGGGAGTGAGTTATAGGCTGGATTCTGATCGAGGGGTGTATGGTTTACATATAGAATAATGGATATCTGTGAGTTGCGTGATCAGTAACTGAAACCTGGAAGGAGAGAGGGGATCAGTGATATATGGATACTTTGCAATGTAGATAAGGATATATACTCATCATTGATTGTAGTCATCCTTCCAGATTGGATGGAGAAAGAAAATTTGTCCTTTATTCGTTGTTATAATGATTATCAATTTGTGGACGGTCCCTAACATTGCAGTTCAGGGAGCAGCCTGCAGTGTGCTTTCGACAAACTGCATTTCATTCAGTAAAACTCTCTCACCCTGTGAGAAGCTCATTCACTCTCAATCACAAACACAGGGAACTTTACACAAAGCCTAAATTAACAATCCTACCTTCATCTGTAAAATCCCATCCTCTCCTTCTCTTTTACTTTGAAGACTGAGGTCCATTTGCTTCTGCAGAAATTCCAGTGATTTTTCTAACTTGTTCTGAAAGACAGAAAGGACACAAAAGGGTTTGTGACGAGGAACACTCAGTGTGACTTTCTGGAGGTGTTTGCTGTTTTTAAATACACTGGCACTTGTGAAGTAGGGAAGGAGAAATTCTCAGGACTGATTACAGTCAACGTCTGGGATAAATTGATAAATAGAAACTGTCTTTTAATTTAAACTGTTGCAATTATCCTCCTCCACCTCCTTCTCCATCAGCCCTCTCCTCCCCCAAACCCTCCCCACCTCCCTCTCCTCACCCCTACCCACTCTCTCCCGCCCTCTCCTCCCCCCTCTCCCTTTATACTCCTCCCCCTTCCCCCTTCCATGTCTACTTGTGCCAGCAGCAGTGATCTGGTACCTTGTATTTCTGAACAGCCTCTTTGATATGTAGATCTTTGTGAGTTTGATGTTCTGAACTCCAGCAGTCCACACAGATCGCTTTCTGCTCCTCTTCACAGAACAGTTTCAGCTTCTCCTCGTGTTCCTGACAGTAAAACTCCTCCTCTGGCTGTGTCCCCTTCACCTTGAGCAGCCTGAGTTTCTCCATGACGTTGCCCAGGGTCCGAGCGGTCCTGATGTTCCTCTGGGTGAAGACCTGCCGACACTGGGGGCAGGAAACATCTCCCGGGACCTTGTCCCAACTCTGAGAGATGCAGGACCTGCAGAAGTGATGCTCACATTCTAGAAACACCGGGTCGGTGAACGTCTCCAGGCAGATGGGGCAGGTCAGCTCATGGGTGAGATCTGCAGACGCCATCTCAGTGCTCAGAGTCTCTCTCCTTCCCTGTTCCAGCACTTTCACTTTCAATTCTCGTTCAGGGCTGCACTTCCTGGATTTGACTTCACGTGATCAGAGACCAACCCAGTGTCAGGCATTTTGTCCCTGAATCAAACTGACCCCCTTTATTGTGTCTGGAGTCTTTTCACTGTTATGAAGCCAGGTTGATAACAGTCTTTCCTTTTCTCTCTCTGCCAACCCACTCCTCCCCCTCCCCGCTCCCCACCCACCCCCCTTAACCTGAACAAGTGTGAGGAGCTCACAAATTTATTTTTCAGTAATATTGAGACCATCCTCTCAGCTGCCTCAGCCCCTAACCTCCTGCCCCCTCGCCCACCGATCAACCATCACCCCCTCGCCCCCCACATCCGTCTCTAGTTTCTCTCTGTCGCTCCCCTCATGTCCTTTCCAAATTCCTCTCACCCCCCCGAGACCCACCTTATCCTCCCTCAACCCTCCCGCCATCTGCACCCCTTTTTGGAGAAGCCAACTTTTCACCCCCTCTGCCCTCACCAACTGCCCCCCACCCCCTCCCCCCATCTCCAGCCTCCCCAGGTTGTGTGAAGTCCGGGAAAGTGTCGCTGCCTCCCAATTCCGTGCACATCTTTCCCGCAATCGGATTTGACTCTCTCCAATCAGCTTCTCGGTGGGAAGATGAACAGCTCCTGCTGGCCTCTCCTGCAACGCTCAGGGAAACACTTGCTCAGTCTGAGGAATGGAGCTGCGGAGACAGTACATGAGTCAGGCAGCATCGCAGCTGTGGTGAGGCCATGTCAACAGTCAGCTCCGTCTGAGAGGATTGTGGGGCACAAGTTGCGGAGGAAGGGGTGACAGAGGCTTTGAGCCATCAGTCTGAAGATGTTTCAATCAGAAGAGCAGAGCTGGAAGATTGAGTGTTGCCTGGAGAAGGAAGACAAACCCGGGATCCGGGATCCTGAATCAGGGACGTCAGTGAAGACCAGTGAAGAAAGTTTCTCCTCCCACTATGAGGACTGATCTCCCTCCACAATCGAGGCACAAAGCCCGGTTAAAGGTTGTATTTGTTTATGTATTAATTATGGTTTTGTTAAATGTTGCACTGTGCCTTTAAGAATAGACCGGCGATGTAAGATCAAATAATCTGTGTAAACCAGTGTGTTAGCAGCGTGGGGAACCCCCACAGTCAGTGTAGAGATAGAGATGGAGCTGAAAGCACACGTGTAGTAGCTGCTGGCTGCTTTGTAAATAAACATCATGTTTCCACTCAGAAAGTTGTCTGTACATCACATCTATTACAAATAGGCGACTTGGCGACGCTACAACAGTTTATATCTGGGTCTAGCTTATAATCGACTTGAGTGAAAAGGAACAATCCTGCATTAGAGATTCTTGCTTCTGTACAGGTGAATACCAATGCTGCCATCGAGTCCAACTTTAAAATAGTTTCACCTGAAACAAGGGCCTCGTACCCATCCCCAAACCAGGACAGAGTGAGTCCGGCGCTGAACTGGTGGCAAGACCCTCTGCCCACTCGCTGTTTTAACCCCTTCCCTCTTCCTGTTCTCATTGAATAGTAGTGAGTTCCTCATTCTAACCACTCTCGGGGTAAAGATGTTTCTCCTGAATTCCCTGTTGGATTTGTCCGTGACTCGCTAAATCTGTTCCTGCAGTTTAAAGGCAGCTGATGGGTCATTCATAGCAGTGCCAGCAGATGGCGGTACTGCTCCATTGTAAACTCCCTTCCCACCAACATGGGGAAACTGCCCATCAGGATGAGACAGTTCAAGGGGGATTTCAGGAAGTATTTCTTCACACAAAGGGTTAAACGTTATTAACCCAAAGTGAGTAAATGTGGTTAAGATACAGATCAGCTATGATCTAACTGAATGCTGGAACAGGTTGGAGGGGCTCAATGCTCTCCACCTTTTGTAAAATTGTCCAGTTTGGATTGAGGATCGCAGGATATTTTTTAAAAGACGAGAGATTTGCAAATGTTGGGAAACAGAGGGATTTGGGTGTCCATGAAGCACAGAAAGTTAACATGCAGATAGAGTGAACAATTGGGAAGGGAAATGGTACGTTAGACTTTATTACCATGGGGTTGAAATATAAGATTATAAGTCTTTTTGCAATTATACAGGGATTTGATGAGGCCACAGCTGGAGGACTGTGTACAGTTAGGAACATACGAAATAGGAACAGGAGTAGGGCATTTGGCCCCTCGAGCTTGCTCTGCCATTTGATAAGATCATGGCTGATCTGTTGGTATTTCTGATTCCACATTCCCATCTACCCCGATAACCTTTGACCCCTTTGCCTAACAAGAATCTATCTACCTCTGCCTTAAAAATATTCAATGACCCCACCTCCACCACCTTCTGAGACAGAGAGTTCCAAGTCACACAAGCTTCAGAGAAGAACTTTCTCCTCATCTCTGTCCTAAAAGGGTGACCCCTAATTTTAAAACAATGCCCCCTAGTTCTGGACTCACCCACAAGTGGAAACATCCTTTCCACATCCACCTTGTCAAGATCATTCAGGGTCTCGTATACTTCAATCAAATCACCCCTCACTCTTCTAAACTCCAGTGGAAACAAGCCCAGTCTGTCCAGCCTTTCCTCATAAAACAACCCACTCATTCCGGGTATCAATCTAGTAAACCACCTCTGAATCTGCCTCCAACACATTGACATCCTTCCTTAAATAAGGAGACCAGAACTGTTCACAGTATTTGAGACGTGGTCTCACCAATGTCCGATATAACTGAAGCATAACATCCTTACTTTTATGTTTAATTCCTCTCACAATATAGGAAAGCATTCCATTCGCCTTCTTAATTACTTGATGTACCTGCATACCAACTTTTTGTGACTCATTAACTAGAACAACTAGATCCCTCTGAACCTCGGAATTCTGCAGTCATTCTCTTTAAGTAATGCTCTGCTTTTTTTATTCTTCCGGCCAAAGTGAACAACTTCACATCTTCACACGTTATGCTCCATCTGCCAGATTTTTACCCCCTTACTCAACCTATCCATATCCGTCTGCAACCTCCTCATGTCCTATTAAGCTCCTTAGCTTAGACGTGTGCAATGAAGCTTCATTGAATTGAATTTTGGGATAAAGGGTTGTCCTATGAGGAGAGGTTGAGTACAATGGATCTACATTCTCTGATGTTTAGAAGAGTGAGAGCTGATCTCATTGAAACAGAGACAATTCTTAGAGGTCCTGACCGGGCAGCTGCTGAGACGGGTCTGGAACTAGGGGTTCACAGAGTCTGGATAAGGTGATAAACATTTAAGATTGAGATGAGGAGAAACTTCGTCAGGACCTGGAAAAATTTATTAATTTTGCTTCCAATCTCCACCCCTCCATCATTTTCACATGGTCCATCTGTGACACTTCCCTTCCCTTCCTTGACCTCTCTGTCTCAATTTCTGATGATAGACTGTCCACCAATATCTACTTCAAGCCTACCGACTCCCACAGCTGCCTCGACTACAACTCCTCACACCCCGCTTCCTGTAAGGACTCCATCCCATTCTCTCAGTTCCTTCGCCTCCGTCGCATCTGTTCTGATGACGCTACCTTCAAAAACAGTTCCTCTGACATGTCCTCCTTCTTCCTTAACCGAGGTTTTCCACCCACGGTGGTAGACAGGGCCCTCAACCGTGTCCGGCCCATCTCCAGCGCATCCACCCTCACGCCTTCTCCTCCACTCCCAGAAACATGATAGGGTCTCCCTTGTCCTCACTTATCACCCCACCAGCCTCCGCATTCAAAGGATCATCCTCCGCCATTTCCGCCAACTCCAGCATGATGCCACTACCAAACACATCTTCCCTTCACCCACCCTGGCGGCATTCCGTAGGGATCGTTCCCTCCGGGACACCCTGGTCCACTCCTCCATCACCCCCTACTCCTCAACCCCCACCTATGGCACCTCCCCATGCCCACGCAGAAGATGCAACACCTGCCCCTTCACTTCCTCTCTCCTCACCGTCCAAGGGCCCAAACACTCCTTTCAAGTGAAGCAACATTTCACTTGCATTTCCCCTAACTTAGTCTACTGCATTCGTTGCTCCCAATGCGGTCTCCTCTACATTGGAGAGACCAAACGCAAACTGGGCGACCGTTTTGCAGAACACCTGCGGTCTGTCGCAAGAAAGACTATAACCTCCCGGTCGCTTGCCATTTTAACACGCCACCCTGCTCTCTTACCCACATGTCTGTACTTGGCTTGCTGCATTGTTCCAGTGAAGCCCAACGCAAACTGCAGGAACAGCACCTGATCTTCCAACTAGGCACTTTAAAGCTTTCCAGGCTGAATATTGAATTCAACAACTTTAGATCTTAAACTCCGTCCCCCATCCCCACCCCCTTCCAGTTTCTTCCCCCTCCCTTTTGTCTTTTCCAATAATTTATATAGATTTTTCTTTTCCCACCTATTTCCATTATTTTTAAATCTATAACTGTAATACCCTGATGTCAGTCTTTCCACCCCACCCCCACTAGAGCTGTACCTTGAGTGTCCTGCCATCCATTCTTAATTAGCACAAATTCTTAGATAATATTACCACCTTTAACCCCCGCTTGTTCCTTTTGTCAGTGACATCTTTTGATTATCTGCTCCTATCATGCCTGCTTGTCCCTACAACCACACCCACCCAATTTCTCTCCCCCAACCCCACCACCAACCCCCCCCACCCCTCCCCCTCCCCCCCCGCCCCCCCCCCGCCAACCTTAAACCAGTTTATATTTCACCCCTCCCCTAACTTTACTCAGTTCTGCCGAAGGGTCATGAGGCCTCAAAATGTCAACTCTTTTCTTCTCCGCCGATGGTGCCAGACCTGCTGAGTTTTTGCAGGTAATTCTGTTTTTGTTTTGGATTTCCAGAATCCGCAGTAGTTTTTTGTTTTTATTTATATGAGGGGAAACTTCTTCACTCAGAGAGTTGTGAATCTTTGGAATTCTCTGTCCCAGTGAGCTGTCAATGAGTAAATTCAACACCGAGATCGATATATTCTTGGTTACAAAGAGAATGAAGCGACAGGGGGATAGGGTGAGAAAGTGGATTTGATGTTGATGTTCAGCCAGGCTCTTACTGAATGGCCATGTGTCCTACTCCTGTATCTATTTCTTATATTCTCCTTCCTCATTCTTTCTACTCATTCTCTCAATCAACAATCAGCACACCCGGTGTCAGTCCAGTCTACAAATAAAACATTTATTAACTGGAGAAAATGAATTCAGATTCACAATAAGATTGATTTTATTCATTCATGGGATGTGAGGGTGACTGGTTAGGCCAGCATTTATTGCCCATCTCTAATTGCCCTTTGTTTAGAGGGCACTTAAAATTCAACCACATTGCTGTTGGTCTGGAGTCACACACAGGCCAGAGCAGGTAAGGACAGCAGAATTTCCTTCACTAAAGGACATTAGTGAACTAGATGGGCTTTTTTGACAATCAGCAATGGATTTATAGACATCATCAGACTTTTAATTCCAGATTTTTATTGAATTCAAATTTCACCCTCTGCTGTAGGGGAATTTAATCCCCAGGTTCCCAGATCATTCCCCTTTGTCACTGGAATACTAGCCCAGTGGCAATACCACTAAACCACCACCTCCCCACAGCTTGGGAGTGGGACACAGTTAGCACAATCAGGGGGTTATTTCATTTCATTTTATTTCAGTCCAATGTGTCTGGGTCCCAGTCGGTTCAGAGAGGGTCAGATAGGGACGGGTAGAGAATGTGAATTAATTGTACAGAGTAAACAACCACAACAAACACATTCAGTCCCCCACAGCACAGGGCGGAGAATCGGGGAACCGTGATCTCCTCGGGCAGTGGGGCAGGCGGCTCACCACAGCTCCGACTTCAGAAACCATGCCCACTGTGTTAACCCCACTGTGTTAACCCCACTGTGTTAACCCCCACTGTGTGAACCCCGCTGTGTTAACCCCATTGTGTTACCCCCCACTGTGTTAACCCCACTGTGTTAACCCCACTGTGTTAACCCCCACTGTGTTAACCCCGCTGTGTTAACCTCACTGTGATAACCCCACTGTGTTAACCCCACTGTGTTAACTCCGCTGTGTTAACCCCACTGTTAAGCCCCACTGTGTTAACCCCACTGTGTTAACCCCGCTGTGTTAACCCCGCTGTGTTAACATCGGTGTGTTAACCCCGCTGTGTTACCCCCGCTGTGTTAACCCCACTGTGTTAACCTCGCTGTGTTAACATCACTGTGTTAACCCCATTGTGTAAACCCCACTGTGTTAACCTCACTGTGTTAACCCCACTGTGTTAAACCCACTGTGGTAACCCCACTGTGTTAACCTCACTGTGTTAACCCCACTGTGTTAACCCCACTGGGTTAACCCCCACTGTGTTAACCCCACTGTGTTTACCCCTCTGTGTTAACCCCCACTGTGTTAACCCCACTGTGTTAACCCCACTGTGTTAACCTCACGGTGTTAACCCCGCTGTGTTAACCTCGCTGTATTAACCCTGCTGTGTTAACCCCACTGTGTTAACTCCACTGTGTTAACCTCACTGTGTTAACCTCACTGTGTTAACCTCACTGTGATAACCCCACTGTGTTAACCCCACTGTGTTAACTCCGCTGTGTTAACCTCACTGTTAAGCCCCACTGTGTTAACCCCACTGTGTTAACCCCCACTGTGTTAACCCCACTGTGTTAACCCCACTGTGTTAACCCCACTGTGTAAACCCCACTGTGTTAACCTCATTGTGTTAACCCCGCTGTGTTAACCCCACTGTGTTAACTCCACTGTGTTAACCTCGCTGTGTTAACCTCGCTGTGTTAACCTCACTGTGTTAACCTCACTGTGTTAACCCCACTGTGTTAACCCCACTGTGTTAACCCCACTGTGTTAACCCCACTGGGTTAACCCCCACTGTGTTAACCCCACTGTGTTTACCCCTCTGTGTTAACCCCCACTGTGTTAACCCCACTGTGTTAACCCCACTGTGTTAACCTCACGGTGTTAACCCCACTGTGTTAACCTCGCTGTATTAACCCTGCTGTGTTAACCCCACTGTGTTAACTCCACTGTGTTAACCGCACTGTGTTAACCTCACTGTGTTAACCTCACTGTGATAACCCCACTGTGTTAACCCCACTGTGTTAACTCCGCTGTGTTAACCTCACTGTTAAGCCCCACTGTGTTAACCCCACTGTGTTAACCCCCACTGTGTTAACCCCACTGTGTTAACCCCACTGTGTTAACCCCACTGTGTTAACCCCACTGTGTTAACCTCATTGTGTTAACCCCGCTGTGTTAACCCCACTGTGTTAACTCCACTGTGTTAACCTCGCTGTGTTAACCTCGCTGTGTTAACCTCACTGTGTTAACCCCACTGTGTTAACCCCACTGTGTTAACCTCACTGTGTTAACTCCACTGTGTTAACCTCACTGTGTTAACCCCACTGTGTTAACCCCACTGTGTTAACCCCACTGTGTTAACCTCACTGTGTTAACTCCACTGTGTTAACCTCGCTGTGTTAACCTCACTGTGTTAACCCCACTGTGTTAACCTCGCTGTGTTAACCCCACTGTGTTAACCCCACTGTGTTAACTTCGCTGTGTTAACCAGACTGTGTTAACCTCACTGTGTTAACCCCACTGTGTTAACCCCACTGCGTTAACCTCACTGTGTTAATCCCACTGTGTTAACCCCACTGTGTTAACCCCGCTGTGTTAACCCCGCTGTGTTAACCTCACGGTGTTAACCCTGCTTTGTTAACCTCACTGTGTTAACCCCACTGTGTTAACCTCACTGTGTTAACCCCACTGTGTTAACCTGGCTGTGTTAACCAAACTGTGTTAACCCCGCTGTGTTAACCTCACTGTTTTAACCTCACTGTGTTAACCTCACTGTGTTAACCCCGCTGTGTTAACCTCACTGTGTTAGCCCCGCCGTGTTAACCCCACCGTGTTAACCTCGCTGTGTTAACCTCACTGTGTTAACCTCACTGTGTTAACCTCACTGTGTTAACCTCACCGTGTTAACCTCACTGTGTTATCCCCACTATGTTAACCCCACTGTGTTAACCTCACTATGTTTATCTCACTGTGTTAACCCCAGTGTGTTAACCCCACTGTGTTTATCTCAGTGTTAACCCCATGGTGTTTATCTCACTGTTTTAACCCTGCTGTGTTATCCTCACTGTGTTAACCCCACTGTGTTAACCTCATTGTGTTAACCTCACCGTGTAAATCCCACTGTGTTAACCTCATTGTGTTAACCACACTGTGTTAACCTCACTGTGTTAACCTCACCGTGTTAACCCCACTGTGTTAACCTCACTGTGTTAACCCCACTGTGTTAACCTCACTGCGTTAACCTCACCGTGTTAACCCCACCGTGTTAACCTCACCGTGTTAACCTCACTGTGTTAACCTCACTGTGTTAACTCCACTGTGTTAACCCCACTGTGTTAACCTCACCGTGTTAACCTCACCGTGTTAACCCCACCGTGTTAACCTCACTGTGTTAACCACACTGTGTTAACCTCACTGTGTTAACCTCACTGTGTTAACCCCACTGTGTTAACCCCACTGTGTTAACGTCCCTGTGTTAACCCCACTGTGTTAACCTCACTGTGTTAACATCACCGTGTTAATCCCACTGTGTTAACCTCACCGTGTTAACCTCACTGTGTTAACCCCATTGTTAACCCCACTGTGTTAACCCCACTGTGTTAACCCCGCTGTGTTCACCTGTGTTAACCTCACTGTGTTACCCTCACTGTGTTAACCTCACTGTGTTAACCCCAGTTTGTTAACCCCACTGTGTTTATCTCACTGTGTTAACCCCACAGTGTTTATCTCACTGTGTTAACCCCACTGTGTTAACCTCATTGTGTTAACCCCACTGTGTTAACCTCACCGTGTTAACCTCACTGTGGTAAACTCACTGTGTCAACCCCAATGTGTTAGCCTCACTCTGTTAACCCCACTGCCTTAACTGCGGAGCAGTCTTAGTGGGTCAGTGTTATCACTAGTTTTACTCTTACAAGGATTAAAAATGGGATAGAGTTTCTCAGTGAATGTCTTAGTGAATGTGTGCAGGTGAGACATGTCTTCAGCATCGTAAAATGACACTCGTCCTCCCTCATAGTCCAGGTAAACTCCCAACTTCCGGGGTTTCACTTTCAGCTGGGAGATGACATCTGGGATTTTCAATGATTTGCATTCAGGAAGTCGGGCGATGACCCAGAATCCATTATCAGGTGAAGGAATGATTCTTCCTTTCCTCTTGATAGACTCTCTGCAAACACCAACAATCCACTTAGACTTCTTTCCAAGACCCACCTCCCAGTAATGTCTCCCTCATGTGAAACTCTGTGAGCTCAAAACATAAAAATAGCAATCAAATCTCTGTGGCTGATCAGGAAGATTTTGCTTCTCGTTTATGCGGCTCACACTGGTCAGATCCTGGGAAATGCTGAGTAGATTGTTTGCTGTCTCTGGGTCCAGGGTGAGAGATGCTGGAACTGGAAGGGAACACGAATGGGAAGCTGTTACTATAAGAAAAACAGGAGTGAATCATGAGACGTGTACAGACGGTGATGGGACATCAGCACTTCCCTCGGCCCCAGAACTGTGGAAGATCAGAGACAGAGAGCCTGAAGAAATGTCTCCCCATTCCCTCAGCCCTATTTACTCTGCACCGATCTGCATCAATTTATATAAAATAAAGAGCTCGCTCCAGTACAACTCAGCTGTGACAAGTTGTAGGAACTCGGTCCTCGTCCCTGAGCCCAGCCTGCTGGATTCTGACACTTTCTGGCCAATGTTGATAACTTCAAAACTCTGCTGCCCACACCCTAACTCCCACTGAGACCCATTCACCCACCACCCGCGTGCTCACTGACCCATATCGCCTTCTGGACCAGCAACGTCTCAAACTTCAAATTCCCCCTCCCGTGTCTACATTGGCTCCACCCTCTTTATCTCTGTGACCTCCTCCAGCTCTACAACCCCCTCTGCGATCTCAGTCAGGACAAGGGGGAGGGCTCTGCTGCTCTTCCTCAAACTCCTGCCACGGTCCCACGGATCTCCAGCTAAGAAGGTGCAAAGCCTCAGCTCAGAGACGGGGCTGCAGCACTTCCTCAGTCCTGCACCGGAGTGTGAGTCTGGATTTTCTGCACAAGGTTCTGGGATGGAGCTTAAATTTGCTCCTTCTGACTCTGACTCAGTCCTTGACCCAGCGATGAGGTAACATGGCCGTCAGCCAAATTCCCACCAGGACTTCCACTCCATGGGAGGAGAGAGACCAGTGGAAAACGCAGATCCAAATTGCCGAGAATGGCTCGAGTTATCTCAATAAAATGGCTGCTCTGAAACTTCCTTGGAGATTCCCTGGTCTCCGTGGCAACAGGTGAACAGTGGAATTCACTCGGAACCAGTTTGTGAAGAATATTGAGGGCTGGAACTTTGAGCCGGGCCTAACAGACCGATAGACAGAAAGATATAGAATAAAAGGGACAGGAGAGTACATAAGAACAGACGAATTAGGAACAGGAGTAGGCCACTCGGCCCTTTCAGCCTGCTCCCCCATTCAATGAGATCATGGCTGATCTGATGAACAACAAGTGTATGAAACTGGCTGAGTGACAGGAGACAGGGAAGTGGTGAACGGCTGTTTTTCAGGCTGGGGGAAGATTTAGGCCGGAATTTCCCGACCCCTCCCGTCAGCCGGATCTTCCGGACCCACCGGAGCCAATGGCTGTTTGAAATGGCTCGGCACATCCGCTGCCGGGGCAACGCGCCACCGGGAGGCTGGAAAATCCCGACTGTACAGCGGGATTCCACAGGGGGCAGCGTTAGGACCCCAGCTCTTCCTGATGTACATTAATGGCCGAACCTTTGATGTCCGGGGCACAGTTTCAAAATGACACGGAACTTGGAAATATTGTGAACTGTGAGGAGGAGAGTGTAGAAGTTCAAAAGGACATGGACAGGCTGTTAGGATGGGTGGACAAGGGGAAGATGAAGTTGAATGCTGAGGAATGTGAAGTGATTCATTTTGGTAGGGAAAACATGGAGAGATGAAAAACATAAAGGGAACAATTATAAAGGGGGTGCAGGAGCAGAGAGGCCTGGGGGTATATGTGCATAAATCATTGAAGGTGGCAGGGCAGGTTGAGAGAGCAGTTAATAGAGCACGCAGCGTCCCCGGCTTTAGTAATAGGGGCAAAAAACCATAATGGGAGTTATGTACAGGCCTCCGAACAGGAGTCAGGATGTGGGGCACAAGATACACCAGGAGATAGAAAAGGTGTGTAAGAAAGGCAAGGTTACAGTGATCATGGGCGATTTCAATATGCAGGTAGACTGGGAAAATCAGGTTGGTAGTGGATCCCAAGAAAAAGAATTTGTGGAATGTTTACGAGATGGCTTTTTGGAGCAGCTTGTGGTGGAGCCCACTAGGGAACAGGCAATTCTAGATTTAGTGACGTGTAATGAGGCAGATTTGATAAGGGAGCTTAAGGTGAAGGAACCCTTAGGAGGAAGTGACCATAATATGATAGAATTTACCCTGTAATTTGAGAGAAAAAAGCTGCAATCAGATGTAACGGTGTTACAGTTGAATAAAGGCAACTACAGAGGCATGAGGGAGGAGCCGGCTAGAATTGACTGGGAGATGAGCCTAGCAGGAAAGGCAGTGGAACAGTAATGGCAGGAGTTTCTGGGAGTAATCTGGGAGACACAGCAAAAATTCATCCCTAGGAAGAAGAAGCATACTAAAGGGAGGATGAGGCAACCATGGCTGACAAAGGAAGTCAGGGACAGCATAAAAGCTAAAGAGAAAGCATACAATACAGCAAAGGGCAGTGGGAAACCAGGGGATTGGGAAGCCTACAAAGACCAACAGAGGACAACTAAAAAAGAAATAAGGAGGGAGAAGATTAAATATGAGGGTAAACTAGCCAGTAATATAAAAGAAGATTGCAAGAGTTTTTTTAGATATATAAAGGGTAAGAGAGAGGCAAAAGTGGACTTGGGGCCGCTGGAAAATGACTCTGGAGAAGTACTAGTGGGGAACAAAGAAATGCTGGAGGAACTGAATAGGTACTTTGCGTCAGTCTTCACAGTGACATCCCCAAAGTTCAAAAGAGTCGGGGGGCAGAGGTGAGTATGGTGGCCATTACCAAGGAGAAGGTGCTAGGAAAACTGAAAGGTCTGAAGGTGGATAAATCACCTGGACCAGATGGATTACACCCCAGAGTTCTGAATGAGATAGCTGGAGAGATAGTGGAGGCGTTAGTGATGATCTTTCAGGAATCACTGGAGTCAGGGAGGGTCCCAGAGGACTGGAAAATCGCTGATGTAACCCCCCTGTTTAAGAAGGGAGTGAGGCAAAAGACGGGAAATTACAGGCCGATTAGCCTGACCTCGGTCGTTGGTAAGATTTTAGAGTCCATTATTAAGGATGAGATTTCAGAATACTTGGAAGTGCATGGTAAAATAGGGCAAAGTCAGCATGGTTTCATCAAGGGGAGGTCATGCCTGACAAATCTGTTGGAATTCTTTGAGGATGTAACGAGTAGGTTAGACAAAGGAGAACCAATGGATATTATCTACATGGACTTCCAGAAGGCCTTTGACAAGATGCCGCACAGGAGGCTGCTTAGTAAGTTAAGGGCCCATGGTGTTAGAGGCAAGGTACAAGCATGGATAGAAGACTGGCTGTCTGGCAGGAGGCAGAGAGTGGGGATAAGGGGGTCCTTCTCAGGATGGCGGCCGGTGACTAGTGGAGTTCCGCAGGGGTCAGTGTTGGGACCACAACTTTTCACTTTATACATTAATGATCTAGATGAAGGAACTGAGGGCATCCTGGCTAAGTTTGCAGGTGATACAAAGATAGGTGGAGGGACAGGTAGTATTGAGGAGGTGGGGAGGCTGCAGAAGCATTTGGGCAGGTTAGGAGAATGGGCAAAGAAGTGGCAGATGGAATATAACGTGGGGAAGTGTGAGGTCATGCACTTTGGTAGGAAGAATAGAGGCATAGACTATTTTCTAAATGGGGAGAGAATTCAGAAATCTGGAGTGCAAAAGGATTTGGGAATCCTAGTCCAGGATTCTCTTCAGGTTAATTTGCAGGTTGAGTCGGTAGTTAGGAAGGCAGATACAATGTTGGCATTTATTTCGAGAGGGCTAGAATATAAAAGCAGGGATGTGCTGCTGAGGCTTTATAAGGCTCTGGTCAGACCACATTTAGAATATGTGAGCAATTTTGGGCCCCGCATCACAGGAAGGATGTGCTGGCCCTGGAGAGGGTCCAGAGGAGGTTCACGAGAATGATCCCAGGAATGAAAGGCTTAACATATGAGGAATGTTTGAGGACTCTGGGTCTATACTCAATGGAGTTTAGAAGGATGAGGGGGGATCTGATTGAAACTTACAGAATACTGAAAGGCCTGGATAGAGTAGACGTGGGGAAGATGTTTCCATTAGTAGGAGAGACTAGGACCCGAGGGTACAGCCTCAGAGTAAAGGAAAGACCTTTTAGAACAGAGATGAGGAGAAACTTCTTTAGCCAGAGAGTGTGAATCTATGGAATTCATTGCAACAGAAGGCTGTGGAGGACAGGTCATTGAATGTATTTAAGACCGAGATAGATAGGTTCTTGATTGGTAAGGGGATCAAAGGTTACGGGGAGAAGGCGGGAGATGGGTTTGAGAAACTTATCAGCCATGATTGAATGGCGGAGCAGACTCAATGGGCTAAATGGTCTAATTTCTGCTCCTATGTCTTATGGTCTTATGGCATAGAGCATGAGAGCAAGGATATTATGCTATACTTGTATAAAACACTGGCTCAGTCTCAACTGGAGGTTTGTGTCCAGTTCTGAGGACCACACTTTAGGAAATATGCGAGGGCTTTAGACAGGGTGCAGAAAAGATTCACCGGGTCCCAGGGATGCAGGGCTTCGGTTATGTAGAAGATGAGAGAAGCTGGGGCTCTTCTCCTTCGAGGAGGTTGAGAGGAGATTTGTTGGATGTGTTCAAAATCATGAGGGATCTGGACAAAGTAGATCAGGAGAAACTGTTCCCATAGGTGGAAGGATTGAGGACCAGTGGGCACAAATATATTTTTATTATTCATTCATGGGATGTGGGCATCGCTGGCTAGGCCAGCATATATTGTCCAACCCTAACTGCACTTGTTCAGAGGGCATTTTTAAGAGTCAACCACATTGCTGTGGGTCTGGAGTCACCTGTAGTCAGACCAGATAATGACAGCAGATTTCCTTCCCTAAAGGACATTAGTGAACAAGATGGGTTTTTACAACAATCAGCAATGGTTCTGTGGTCACCCACAAAAAATTCCAGATGTTTATTGAATTCAATTTCCACCATCTGCTGTGATGGGATTTGAACCCAGGTCCCCAGAGCATTACCCTGGGTCTCTGGGTTACTAAGGTGAGGCAAACAAACAAAAGAGACAACAGCAGCAGGAGGAAAACCTTTCTCACGCTGTGAATGTTTAGGATCTGGAATGCACTGCGATGGAATCCATTTCACTCCTGGCTTTCATAGAGAATGAACATTATCTGAAGAGGAAACATTTGCAGGACTATGTAGGAAAGTGGAAGGGTGGGACTGGCTAATTGTTCTTGCAGTGAGCCAGCACAAGCACAATGGGCCGAATGATCTCCTCCTGTGTTGTAAACATTCGGTGGTTCTCTGATTCACAGAAAGAGGCCATTTCAGACCAGCGTGTGAGTGCCGGTTGATAAAGAGCCATCTAGCCTAATGCTGCTTTCCACTTCCTTGTCTGTAACCCTGTCGGCTATGGCACTGTCAGTGCATACCTGATTATTTTGTGAATAGTATGAGGGTTTCTGCAACAAGCATCCTTTCAGGCTGTGAGTTCCAGAAACAGAGCACACTCTGGGTGAAAATAATCCCCTTTAACCCTCCCATCTCTTACCCTATATCTATTCCCCCTGATTATAGACCCCTCAGACAATGGGAATAGGGGTTTCCAACCACTCTATCTAGACCCCTCATAATTTTACACACTTTAATTCGGTCTCCCCTCAGCCTCCTCTGATCCAAGAAAACAACCCCTGTCTATCCAATCTTTCCTCATAACTCAAGTTCTCTAATCCACCCATCACCCTTGTTAATCTCTTCAATAACCTCTCCATTGCATTGACCAGAACTATACAAAGTACTCTAGCTGTGGACTAACTAGTGTTTAATACAGTTCCTGCATTACCTTCCAGCTGTGATTTTCTATCCCTTAGTCAATACAGGAAAGAATCCAGTATGTTGTCTTAACCACCTTATCTACCTGTCCTGCTACCATCAGGACATAAACTCCAAGGCTCTCTGTTCCTCTTCACCCCTCAGTATATAAGCATTCATTGTATCTTCCCTTGCCATGTCTGCCCTTTACAAATACATTAACCTCACATTTCTTTGAGAATTACAAAATCTTTACAATGCAGAAGGAGGCCATTCAGCCCATCGAGTCTGCACTGGCTCACTGAAAGAGCATTCTACCCAGTCCCACTCGTGCCATATCCCCCTAACCTTACGCATTTTTTCCTTTCTGGTATCAATCCAATTCGCATTTGAATACCTCGATCGAACCTGCTTCCACCACCCTCTCAGGAAGTTCGTTCCAGACTCCAACCACCCTTTGGGTGAAAAAATTTTCCTACCATCACTTCTCCTCCCTTTGCCAATTATTTTGAATCTAGTCCCTCTAGTTCTTGATGTAGTCTTGAGCGGGAACTGTTCCTCACTATTTACCCTGTCCATACCCCTCAGCATCTTGAATACCTCCATCAAGTCTCCTCTCAACCTTCTTTTCTCAAAGGAAAACAGTTCCACACTCTCCAATCTATCCTCATAGCTACAGTTGTTTATTCATGGAATCATTCTTGTGAATATCCTCTGTACTCACTCCAATCGCTTCACTTCCTTCCTCAAGTATGGTGCCCAGAACTAGACGCAGTACTCCAGATGAGGTCTAACTAGTGTCGTATATGAATTCTTACACTCCCCTATTAATGTCCCTATTAATAAAGCTGAATATACTGTATGCTTTATTAACTGATCTCTATATAGGCCCTGCCATCTTCAATGACCTTTGTACATATATATCAAGGTCCCTCTGTTCCTGCACCTCCTTTAGAGTTTCTCCATTTATTTTTTACTCTCCCTCCACAGTCTTCCTGAGAAAATGCACCACCTCACACTTCTCTGCATTAAACTTCATCTGCCACTTGTCTGCCCAATCCACCACAATGTTTTCAACTTTCGTACCATCTGCAAATTTTGAAATCATGCCCTGAATACCACAGTCTAGGTCATTACCCCTGGGGAAATCCACTGCAGACCCTCCTCCAATTTGAAAAACAAACATTTATCACTTCTATTTGTTTTCTGTCACTCAACCAATTCCTTATCCAAATGCCTAGGCTGAACTGAATTCCATTTACTACAAGACAAAGTCCTGAGGAAGAGATAAAAGGTGAAGTCTAACAAAGTTGGGAGTTCCTGTCCTTGGTCACAGGAGGGGTCTGGCACACAGAGTGAGGGGAAATGTATCGGCCTTGACAATGGGACACGTGGGGCCCCAATCGGTGGGTCTGTGCTGATATCTGGTGATCTCACTTTGAAATGACTGAAGATCATTAAATACCTGTCTTTTCTTAACCTGGTGGCATGAAAATACCCAACAATATACCAACAACAACACCTGGGGTCATCCAGTGTGGTAGAAAAGCAGGGGGCCAAAGGGAGGGAGGAACTTAAACAACCATGATCACCAGAGAACAACTATCAGGAAAACTGATGAGACTAAGGGCTGACAAGTTCCCTGGAACCAATGGCCTGCATCCGAGGGTCTTAAAGGAAGTGGCTGCAGGGATAGATGATGCATTGGTTGTAATCTTCCGAAATTCCCTAGTTTCTGGGAAGGATCCAGAAAATTGGAAAACTGCAAATGTAGCACCATTGATCAAAAAAGGCGCCAGACAGAAAGCAGGAAAACAGGAATATATAGGCCAGTTAGTCGAACATATGTCACTCGCAAAATGCTAAAATCCATTACAAAGGAGGTAGTAGCAAGACATTTAGAAAATCATGATACAATCAGCAGAGTCAATCTAGGTTTCTGGAAGGAAAATTGTGTTTGACAAATTTATTAGACTTTTTGAAGGATGTGGATAAATGGATAAAAGGGATGTGGATGATGGATAAAAGGGAACCAGTAGTTGTTGTGTAACAAATTTGATGAATTTTTTGAGGAGGTGACCAGGTGCGTAGATGAGGGTAGTGCAGTTGTTGTAGTTTACATGGATTTCAGCAAAGCCTTTGACAAGGTCCCACATGGGAGATTTATAAAGAAGGCAAATGCACATGGGATACAGGGTAATTTAATAAGGTGGATTCAAAATTGGCTTAGTTGTAGGAGACAGAGGGTGATGAAAGAAGGATGCTTTAGTGCCTGGAAGCCAGTGTCCAGTGGCGTACCACAGGGATCTGTGCTGGGTCCCCTCTTATTTCGTCATTTATATAAATGACATAGATGACTATGTGGTGGGAGGATTAGTAAGTTTGGGGATGAGACAAAGATTGGCCGGGTGGTTAACAGTGAGGTTGAGCGTCTTGGGCTACAGGAAGATATAGATGGACTGGTCAAATGGGCAGATAAGTGGCAGACGGAATTTAACTCTGAAAAGTGTGAGGTGGTACATTTTGGAAATGAGTAATTTGACAAGGAAGTATTCAATGAATAGCAAGACACAAGGAAGTTCTGAGGAACAAAGGGACCTTGGCGTGTGTGTCCATAGATCTCTGAAGGCGGAGGGGCATGTTAGTGGGGTGGTGAAAAAGGCATATGGGACACTTGCCTTTATCAATCGAGGGATAGATTACTAAAGTATGGAGGTCATGCTGGAGTTGTATAGAACCTTGGTGAGGCCACAGCTGGACACTGAGTGCAGTTCTGGTCGCCACATTATAGGAAGGATGTGATTGCACTGGAGGGTGTGCAGAGGAGATTCACCAGGATGTTGTCTGGGATGAAACATTTAGGTTATGAAGAGAGGTTGAATCGACTTGGGTTGTTTTCATTGGAGCAGAGAAGACAGAGGGGCGACCTGATCAAGGTGTGCAAGATTATGAAATGTTGTCCAATCACGGAATCACACCTAATGTTGGACGCTGTGTTTTGAGTTTTACAAGCACGGGCTGGTTGTGTACGGTAATCTAGACTGGGCACATTTCAGGGCCGAAAGTGACCACTTTGGGCCCGTTCATGAGTTTGTGAGGTGTACAGCACAAAATGATCCTATCAGGGTGGCCATTATCCCACAGGATGCGTTTGATTAGCCCGATTTCAGCATCAAGCTCACATGGTGAGCAAATGGCTCAGGCCCTATTTACAAGGTTACCGATAAGACTAATGTTATAGCGAGAGGAAGTGTAACAATCCCAACCTGTATATTGACCAGTGAAGGTTGGTTTGCTGTAGACTGTGGTAGAGAATCCCCTGGCAGCTTCCTCAACTACTACGTTATGAAAGGGGAGTTCATTTGACTGCTTTATTTCAAAGGTGAATTTGAGTGCAGGATGGAGACATTAAGACATGTGAGGAAATTATTACTTGCAGCTGCGGATTTAAATACGGCGAAGATATCATCCACATATGTGCGAAGCATTAAGCTGATACCCAATTTAAGATTGTCAGTCGGGCTTGCAGCATGTACTGGAAGCTATATATATTAATACACAGGGCCCTGTTCTTTGCAGACAGAAAGGACATGGACACACAATACGCCTGTTTCAGATAAACAAAATAAGTCACTGGTTCGTCCCTCAGGGCAATGCTTTGACCAATCAGAGTCAAGCTACCTGGTTTAAATTTCAAACAATGCTTTGCAGTTAAATGTCATTCACCATCAACTGGTACAATCTCCATGGCAATGACTCTACCAATCAGATTCCACTTGCCAACCAAACAGTACCCTCCTCTTCTACAGTATAAATTTGTTGTTTTCCCTTAAACTGTTTTATTTTGAGAATTGTCCTGATGAGTGCAAGATGAAAAGCTTTGACAAATATCACTTTTTTCAGCTATACTCAAGTTCTGTACTACCATACAAACATTATTTAAACAGAGAGAGACTGCAGAATGCTGCAATACAGGGCATCTGGGTGTCCTTGTACATGAATCACAAAAGGCTAACATGCAGGTACGGCAAGTAATTAGTCAGGCAAATGAAATGTTGGACTTCATTGCAAGAGGGATGGAGGATAAAAGGAGGGGAGTCTTGCTCCATTTATACAGGGCATTGGTGAGACCACATCTGGAACACTGTGAACAGTACTGATCTCCTTACTTAGGAAGGATATAGTTGCTTTGGAAGCAGGTCAGAGATGGTTCACTCGGCTGATTCCCGGGATGAAGAGGATGTCTTATGAGCGATAGTTTAGCAGGTTGGGCAGATTGGAGTTCAGAAGAATGAGAGGTGATCTTATTGAAGCATATAAGATTTTGTGGAGGTTTGGCTGGGAGGATGTTTCTTGCATTGGGGGAATCTAAAGATAGGGGACATAGGTTTATAATAAGGGGTTTGGCATTTAAGATGGAGTTGAAGAGAAATTTCTTCTCTCAGAGGGTCATTAGTATTTGGAATTCTCTTCCACAGAGAGCAGTGGAGGCTGGGTCATTGAATATATTTAAGGCTGAGTTAGACAGATTTTTTTGATTGACAAGGGAGTTAAGGGATATGAGGGGGACAGGCAGGAAAGGGGAGTTTAGCCCACAATCAGATCAGCCATGATCTTATCGGATGGTGGAGTAGGCTCAAAGGGCCGAATGGCCTACTCCTGCTCTTATGTCTTATCATCCTATGGTCAGTGTATCAAACCTCATTAGTCATGTGGATCACAGTAGGGAGAAGGTGATATACAGAGAATGTTACCTGGGGAAATCACTGCTCTCATTTCCCTCCACACATTGATGTATTTGAATGGTTCATCAATTATAGTCACAGGTAACTGAGTGGAGGCAGCTCCAGGATTGTGAAACTCCATCTGACTCCTATAAAAACAGGCCTGGAAATCAGTCCATGTTAGAGAGACAACGGTGAACAAATCACAACAGTTTCTTTAAATCTGCTTACCTCTTCAAAAGAACTTGAATGTCCTGAGGGGAAAGAAACAGGATAGATATTACTGAGTCAGATTAAAGAGCTGTTGATGTAAATCTCTTGGGAAAGTTAAGAAGAGGGACAGAATCGAGAATTTTACTTTTTCACTTCATTCCCATTTGACCTCATCTTGTCCATGAGACCCACCTCCTGTTCCCTCCATCCTATTCCCACCAAATAACTGATCACCCAACTTCCGCTCCTGATCCCCATGTTAGCCCATATTGTAAACCGTTCTCACTCATGGAGTGTTGTGTGTCTCTCCTTTAAATTTGTGTCAGCACTCCCTCCCCAAAAACAACTCTTGACCCCACCATCCTTGCAATCATCCATCCCATCACCATTGTCGCTTTCCTCTCCAAAGTCCTTGATCTCCTCCCAAATCCATGCCCATCTTTTCCAAAGTCCATGTTTGAATTCTGTTTGAATCCCTCCAATCGGGTTTTAACTCTGCCACAATACTGAAACAGCTCTTATGAAAATCGGAAATGAATGTGTTTGAATAGCTGTCTGTGACGTAGGTAAACTTTCCCTCCTCATCTTTCTCCACCTGTCTGCAGTCTTTCATACGGTTGACCACAATATCCTACTCCAACTCCTCCCCACTGTCGTCCAGCTGGATGGAACTTCTCTCATCTGGATCCATCCTTATCTATTTAACTGTAGCCACAGAATCACCTGGATTCACTTTCCTTCTCGCTCCAGCACCCTTACCTCTGATGTCCCCCAATGATCTTTCCTTGGCCCCCTCCTATATCTCATTTACATGCTGCCCCTTGGCACCATCTTCTGAAGGCACAGTGTTAGTTTTCACATGTATGCTGATGACACCCAGTTCTACCTCTCCACCACCTCTCCTAACTCTCCCACTGTTGCTAACTTCTCAAACTGCTTATCCGATATCCAGTTCTGGATGAACAGAAATTTCCTTCAGTTAAATACTGGGAAGAGTGAAATCATTGGTTTTGCTCCTCGCTCAAAACTCCATTCCCTAGTCACTGATTCCATGCTTCTGACTGGCAATAGTCTGAGATTAAGTCAGTCTGTTCACAATCTTGGAGTCACATTCGAACGTGCGATGAGCTTCCAACCTCAAATTCCTGAAATATCACTAACATCACCAGTTTATCTCTGTAATAATACCTAACTTTGCCCCTGTCTCTGCTCATTAAACCCTCATCTACACCTCTAGACTGGACTATTCCAATGCACGCTTGCCTTGTCTTTCACATTCTAACCAACTTAAATTCTACCGACTCTGCTTCACCAGTGCACCCTAACCCCATCTTCAGAAGAGCCCCATCTGCACCAGTGTAAACTTCTCCAGTTCCCAGCCCTTCCCTCTCTGAGTCCAATCATCAATCAGTACCGGGGTTACACGAATTGCACTGAGGTTGCCTCACCTCATTTCCGTTGGACCCTGACTGTTAGCAGAAAGAGAAAAGCATCCTAGCAATCAGATTGGGGCCTATCCCATGCCCCAGAGGTTGAAAGTCAGTGTGTCAGCCCTCAGTCCCCTTGAATGTTTCAGGTTCCTACTTTCCTGGTCTCAGGGAGGGAGCTGTTATTTTCATTCAGTCGTCAGGTTTGGGCATCACTGGCTTGGCCAGCATTTATTGCCCAAGTTCAGAGAGCATTTAAGAGTCAACCACATTGCTGTGATCCTGGAGTAACATGTAAGGTAGATTAGGTAAGGACAGCAGATTTCCTTCCCCTAAAGTGCATTACTGAACCAGATGGGTTTTCACAACAATCAGTAATGGTTTCTTGATAATCATCAGACTTTTAATTCCACATGTTTATGGAATCAAATTTCACCATCTGCCTGTGGTGGGATTTAAACCCAGGTCACCAGAACATTACCCTGGGAACACTAGTCTAGTGACAATACCATTACTCCATTTACCTTCCTGCACTCCCACTGACAGATATTTAATTGTTGGTTCAGATTCCCTGTACAAGGGGAGAGACACTTTGTACCTTCAGGAGCTCTGGGGCCTCTTGTATCTCCAGCCTCGAATTAAGATCTGTTATTGTTCCTTCAAGAGCAGACATTTGTTCCAAGGTTCTCTTTAAATTGTTCTCCATTTCCTCTAATATTTTATTGCTTTTTCGCTCCAACTCTGCTTTCATCAACTCTTCCTTCTCAAACAGGAACTTGTGCATCTTTTCAAATTCATTGTTGATTTCATTTCTCAGACTATCAGCTTGAGCCTGGAACACATTGAATACAGGATGGAATAAACACCGTCTATAATCCTAGTGTCTCTGGACTCTGTGCGCCCTCTACAGGATAACATCTTGTATCCAAAATGGATTTGTCATCGGTTTAAATTGAGAGTCACATTGTGTATGATAATGTATGTTACACCGGATTTGTCACTGACTGACACACAAACTGGGCTGGACAAAGAGGTTCATAAAAAAGATGACAAACAATAATCACACTGCGGGCTGACCGACGTGATGGAATATCAGCGACGTGGGAGTGAGTTACAACCAAACATAATGAAATCATTCAAATGGTTTATTATGAAATAATAGATTATAAGGAGTGAGTTGAAGACAGGAATTTGATCGAAGTATTCAGGTGGTTTATGTTCAGAATATTGGATACCAGTGAATGAGTTATAGACTGGAATTTAATCGAAGGCTTCAGGTTGTTTACAAAAAGATTAATGGATGTCTGGGAGAGAATTAAAGACTGGAATGTAATGGAGGGATTCAGATGGTTTATATATAGAATAATGGATGCCTGGGAGTGAGTTAGAGACTGGAATCTAATTGGCGGGGACTCCGATTGTTTAGATATAGGATAATGGATATCTGTGAGTTGTGTGATCTGTAAGGGAAACCTGGCAGGAGAGAGGGGATCAGTGATACACGGACACTCTGCAATGTAGAAAAAGATATCTTCAAATCATTGATTGTAATCAAACTTCCAGTTTAGATGAAGAAAGGAAATTTGTCCTTTATTCGTTACTATAATGATTATCAATTTGTGGACAGTCCCTAATATTGGAGTTCAGGGAGCAGCCTGCAGTGTGCTTTCGACAAACTGCATTTCATTCAGTAAAACTCTCTCACCCTGTGAGAAGCTCATTCACTCTCAATCACAAACGCAGGGAACTTTACACAAAGCCTAAAGGAACAATCCTACCTTCATCTGTAAAATCCCATCCTCTCCTTCTCTTTTACTTTGAAGACTGAGGTCCATTTGCTTCTGCAGAAACTCCAGTGATTTTTCTAACTTGTTCTGAAAGACAGAAAGGACACAAAGGGGTTTGTGAAGGGGAACACTCAGTGTGACTTTCTGGAGGTGTTTGCTGTTTTTAAATACACCGGCACTTGTGAAGTAGGGAAGGAGAAATTCTCAGGACTGATTACAGTCAACGTCTGGGATAAATTGATAAATAGAAACTGTCTTTTAATTTTAACTGTTGCAATTATCCTCCTCCACCTCCTTCTCCATCAGCCCTCTCCTCCCCCAAACCCTCCCCACCTCCCTCTCCTCACCCCTACCCACTCTCTCCCGCCCTCTCCTCCCCGCATTCCCTCATTCTAAACTCCACATTTCCCCACCCCCTCTCCCTTTATACTCCCCCTCCCCCATTCCCTATCTACCTGTGCCAGCAGCAGTAGTACAATACCTTGAATATCTGGGCTGCCTCCTTTATTGGGATCACACTGTGCGACTTATGAGCCCGAGACATTCCACACACCACACAGATCGCTTTCCGCTCCTCTTCACAGAACAGTTTCAGCTTCTCCTCGTGTTCCTGACAGTAAAACTCCTCCTCTGGCTGTGTCACCTTCACCTTGAGCAGCCTGAGTTTCTCGATGACGTTGCCCAGGGTCCGAGCGGTCCTGATGTTCCTCTGGGTGAAGACCTGCCGACACTGGGGGCAGGAAACATCTCCCGGGACCTTGTCCCAACTCTGAGAGATGCAGGACCTGCAGAAGTGATGCTCACATTCTAGAAACACCGGGTCGGTGAACGTCTCCAGGCAGATGGGGCAGGTCAACTCATGGGTGAGATCTGCAGACGCCATCTCAGTGCTCAGAGTCTCTCTCCTTCCCTGTTCCAGCACTTTCACTTGCAATTCTCGTTCAGGGCTGCACTTCCTGGATTTGACTTCACGTGATCAGAGACCAACCCAGTGTCAGGCATTTTGTCCCTGAATCAAACTGACCCCCTTTATTGTGTCTGGAGTCTTTTCACTGTTATGAAGCCAGGTTGATAACAGTCTTTCCTTTTCTCTCTCTGCCAACCCACTCCTCCCCCTCCCCGCTCCCCACCCACCCCCCTTAACCTGAACAAGTGTGAGGAGCTCACAAATTTATTTTTCAGTAATATTGAGACCATCCTCTCAGCTGCCTCAGCCCCTAACCTCCTGCCCTCTCGCCCAACGATCAACCATCACCCCCTCGCCCCCCACATCCGTCTCTAGTTTCTCTCTGTCTCTCCCCTCATGTCCTTATCGAATTCCTCTCACCCCCCGAGACCCACCTTATCCTCCCTCGACCCTCCCGCCATCTGCGCCCCTTTCTGGAGAAGTCAACATTTCACCCCCTCTGCCCTCGCCAACTGCCCCCCACCCCCTCCCCCCATCTCCAGCCTCCCCAGGTTGTGTGAAGTCCGGGAAAGTGTCGCTGCCTCCCAATTCCGTGCACATCTTTCCCGCAATCGGATTTGACGCTCTCCAATCAGCTTCTCGGTGGGAAGATGAACAGCTCCTGCTGGCCTCTCCTGCAACGCTCAGGGAAACACTTGCTCAGTCTGAGGAATGGAGCTGCGGAGACAGTACATGAGTCAGGCAGCATCGCAGCTGTGGTGAGGCCATGTCAACAGTCAGCTCCGTCTGAGAGGATTGTGGGGCACAAGTTGCGGAGGAAGGGGTGACAGAGGCTTTGAGCCATCAGTCTGAAGATGTTTCAATCAGAAAAGCAGAGCTGGAAGATTGAGTGTTGCCTGGAGAAGGAAGACAAACCCGGGATCCGGGATCCTGAATCAGGGACGTCAGTGAAGACCAGTGAAGAAAGTTTCTCCTCCCACTATGAGGACTGATCTCCCTCCACAATCGAGGCACAAAGCCCGGTTAAAGGTTGTATTTGTTTATGTAGTAATTATGGTTTTGTTAAATGTTGCACTGTGCCTTTAAGAATAGACCGGCGATGTAAGATCAAATAATCTGTGTAAACCAGTGTGTTAGCAGCGTGGGGAACCCCCACAGTCAGTGTAGAGATAGAGATGGAGCTGAAAGCACACGTGTAGTAGCTGCTGGCTGCTTTGTAAATAAACATCATGTTTCCACTCAGAAAGTTGTCTGTACATCACATCTATTACAAATAGGCGACTTGGCGACGCTGCAACAGTTTATATCTGGGTCTAGCTTATAATCGACTTGAGTGAAAAGGAACAATCCTGCATTAGAGATTCTTGCTTCTGTACAGGTGAATACCAATGCTGCCATCGAGTCCAACTTTAAAACACTTTCACCTGAAACAAGGGCCTCGTACCCATCCCCAAACCAGGTCAGAGTGAGTCCGGCGCTGAACTGGTGGCAAAGACCCTCTGCCCACTCTCTGTTTTAACCCCTTCCCTCTTCCTGTTCTCATTGAATAGTAGTGAGTTCCTCATTCTAACCACTCTCGGGGTAAAGATGTTTCTCCTGAATTCCCTGTTGGATTTGTCCGTGACTCGCTAAATCAGTTCCTGCAGTTTAAAGGCAGCTGATGGGTCATTCATAGCAGTCCAGCAGATGGCGGTGCTGCTCCATTGTAAACTCCCTTCCCACCAACATGGGGAAACTGCCCATCAGGATGAGACAGTTCAAGGGGGATTTCAGGAAGTATTTCTTCACACAAAGGGTTAAACGTTATTAACCCAAAGTGAGTAAATGTGGTTAAGATACAGATCAGCTATGATCTAACTGAATGCTGGAACAGGTTGGAGGGGCTCAATGCTCTCCACCTTTTGTAAAATTGTCCAGTTTGGATTGAGGATCGCAGGATATTTTTTAAAAGACGAGAGATTTGCAAATGTTGGGAAACAGAGGGATTTGGGTGTCCATGAAGCACAGAAAGTTAACATGCAGATAGAGTGAACAATTGGGAAGGGAAATGGTACGTTAGACTTTATTACAATGGGGTTGAAATATAAGATTATAAGTCTTTTTGCAATTATACAGGGATTTGATGAGGCCACAGCTGGAGGACTGTGTACAGTTAGGAACATACGAAATAGGAACAGGAGTAGGGCATTTGGCCCCTCGAGCTTGCTCTGCCATTTGATAAGATCATGGCTGATCTGTTGGTATTTCTGATTCCACATTCCCATCTACCCCGATAACCTTTGACCCCTTTGCCTAACAAGAATCTATCTACCTCTGCCTTAAAAATATTCAATGACCCCACCTCCACCACCTTCTGAGACAGAGAGTTCCAAGTCACACAAGCTTCAGAGAAGAACTTTCTCCTCATCTCTGTCCTAAAAGGGTGACCCCTAATTTTAAAACAATGCCCCCTAGTTCTGGACTCACCCACAAGTGGAAACATCCTTTCCACATCCACCTTGTCAAGATCATTCAGGGTCTCGTATACTTCAATCAAATCACCCCTCACTCTTCTAAACTCCAGTGGAAACAAGCCCAGTCTGTCCAGCCTTTCCTCATAAAACAACCCACTCATTCCGGGTATCAATCTAGTAAACCACCTCTGAATCTGCCTCCAACACATTGACATCCTTCCTTAAATAAGGAGACCAGAACTGTTCACAGTATTTGAGACGTGGTCTCACCAATGTCCGATATAACTGAAGCATAACATCCTTACTTTTATGTTTAATTCCTCTCACAATATAGGAAAGCATTCCATTCGCCTTCTTAATTACTTGATGTACCTGCATACCAACTTTTTGTGACTCATTAACTAGAACAACTAGATCCCTCTGAACCTCGGAATTCTGCAGTCATTCTCTTTAAGTAATGCTCTGCTTTTTTTATTCTTCCGGCCAAAGTGAACAACTTCACATCTTCACACGTTATGCTCCATCTGCCAGATTTTTACCCCCTTACTCAAGCTATCCATATCCGTCTGCAACCTCCTCATGTCCTATTAAGCTCCTTAGCTTAGACGTGTGCAATGAAGCTTCATTGAATTGAATTTTAGGATAAAGGGTTGTCCTATGAGGAGAGGTTGAGTACAATGGATCTACATTCTCTGATGTTTAGAAGAGTGAGAGCTGATCTCATTGAAACAGAGACAATTCTTAGAGGTCCTGACTGGGCAGCTGCTGAGACGGGTCTGGAACTAGGGGTTCACAGAGTCTGGATAAGGTGATAAACATTTAAGATTGAGATGAGGAGAAACTTCGTCGGGACCTGGAAAAATTTATTAATTTTGCTTCCAATCTCCACCCCTCCATCATTTTCACATGGTCCATCTGTGACACTTCCCTTCCCTTCCTTGACCTCTCTGTCTCAATTTCTGATGATAGACTGTCCACCAATATCTACTTCAAGCCTACCGACTCCCACAGCTGCCTCGACTACAACTCCTCACACCCCGCTTCCTGTAAGGACTCCATCCCATTCTCTCAGTTCCTTCGCCTCCGTCGCATCTGTTCTGATGACGCTACCTTCAAAAACAGTTCCTCTGACATGTCCTCCTTCTTCCTTAACCGAGGTTTTCCACCCACGGTGGTAGACAGGGCCCTCAACCGTGTCCGGCCCATCTCCAGCGCATCCACCCTCACGCCTTCTCCTCCACTCCCAGAAACATGATAGGGTCTCCCTTGTCCTCACTTATCACCCCACCAGCCTCCGCATTCAAAGGATCATCCTCCGCCATTTCCGCCAACTCCAGCATGATGCCACTACCAAACACATCTTCCCTTCACCCACCCTGGCGGCATTCCGTAGGGATCGTTCCCTCCGGGACACCCTGATCCACTCCTCCATCACCCCCTACTCCTCAACCCCCACCTATGGCACCTCCCCATGCCCACGCAGAAGATGCAACACCTGCCCCTTCACTTCCTCTCTCCTCACCGTCCAAGGGCCCAAACACTCCTTTCAAGTGAAGCAACATTTCACTTGCATTTCCCCTAACTTAGTCTACTGCATTCATTGCTCCCAATGCGGTCTCCTCTACATTGGAGAGACCAAACGCAAACTGGGCGACCGTTTTGCAGAACACCTGCGGTCTGTCCGCAAGAAAGACTATAACCTCCCGGTCGCTTGCCATTTTAACACGCCACCCTGTTCTCTTACCCACATGTCTGTACTTGGCTTGCTGCATTGTTCCAGTGAAGCCCAACGCAAACTGCAGGAACAGCACCTGATCTTCCAACTAGGCACTTTAAAGCTTTCCAGGCTGAATATTGAATTCAACAACTTTAGATCTTAAACTCCGTCCCCCATCCCCACCCCCTTCCAGTTTCTTCCCCCTCCCTTTTGTCTTTTCCAATAATTTATATAGATTTTTCTTTTCCCACCTATTTCCCTTATTTTTAAATCTATAACTGTAATACCCTGATGTCAGTCTTTCCACCCCACCCCCACCAGAGCTGTACCTTGAGTGTCCTGCCATCCATTCTTAATTAGCACAAATTCTTAGATAATATTACCACCTTTAACCCCCGCTTGTTCCTTTTGTCAGTGACATCTTTTGATTATCTGCTCCTATCATGCCTGCTTGTCCCTCCAACCACACCCACCCAATTTCTCTCCCCCAACCCCACCACCAACTCCCCCCACCCCTCCCCCCCCCCCCCCCCCCCCCCGCCAACCTTAAACCAGTTTATATTTCACCCCTCCCCTAACTTTACTCAGTTCTGCCGAAGGGTCATGAGGCCTCAAAATGTCAACTCTTTTCTTCTCCGCCGATGGTGCCAGACCTGCTGAGTTTTTGCAGGTAATTCTGTTTTTGTTTTGGATTTCCAGAATCCGCAGTAGTTTTTTGTTTTTATTTATATGAGGGGAAACTTCTTCACTCAGAGAGTTGTGAATCTTTGGAATTCTCTGTCCCAGTGAGCTGTCAATGAGTAAATTCAACACCGAGATCGATATATTCTTGGTTACAAAGAGAATGAAGCGACAGGGGGATAGGGTGAGAAAGTGGATTTGATGTTGATGTTCAGCCAGGCTCTTACTGAATGGCCATGTGTCCTACTCCTGTATCTATTTCTTATATTCTCCTTCCTCATTCTTTCTACTCATTCTCTCAATCAACAATCAGCACACCCGGTGTCAGTCCAGTCTACAAATAAAACATTTATTAACTGGAGAAAATGAATTCAGATTCACAATAAGATTGATTTTATTCATTCATGGGATGTGAGGGTGACTGGTTAGGCCAGCATTTATTGCCCATCTCTAATTGCCCTTGTTTAGAGGGCACTTAAAATTCAACCACATTGCTGTTGGTCTGGAGTCACACACAGGCCAGAGCAGGTAAGGACAGCAGAATTTCCTTCACTAAAGGACATTAGTGAACTAGATGGGCTTTTTTGACAATCAGCAATGGATTTATAGACATCATCAGACTTTTAATTCCAGATTTTTATTGAATTCAAATTTCACCCTCTGCTGTAGGGGAATTTAATCCCCAGGTTCCCAGATCATTCCCCTTTGTCACTGGAATACTAGCCCAGTGGCAATACCACTAAACCACCACCTCCCCACAGCTTGGGAGTGGGACACAGTTAGCACAATCAGGGGGTTATTTCATTTCATTTTATTTCAGTCCAATGTGTCTGGGTCCCAGTCGGTTCAGAGAGGGTCAGATAGGGACGGGTAGAGAATGTGAATTAATTGTACAGAGTAAACAACCACAACAAACACATTCAGTCCCCCACAGCACAGGGCGGAGAATCGGGGAACCGTGATCTCCTCGGGCAGTGGGGCAGGCGGCTCACCACAGCTCCGACTTCAGAAACCATGCCCACTGTGTTAACCCCACTGTGTTAACCCCACTGTGTTAACCCCCACTGTGTGAACCCCGCTGTGTTAACCCCACTGTGTTACCCCCCACTGTGTTAACCCCACTGTGTTAACCCCCACTGTGTTAACCCCGCTGTGTTAACCTCACTGTGATAACCCCACTGTGTTAACCCCACTGTGTTAACTCCGCTGTGTTAACCCCACTGTTAAGCCCCACTGTGTTAACCCCACTGTGTTAATCCCGCTGTGTTAACCCCGCTGTGTTAACATCGGTGTGTTAACCCCGCTGTGTTACCCCCGCTGTGTTAACCCCACTGTGTTACCCTCGCTGTGTTAACATCACTGTGTTAACCCCATTGTGTAAACCCCACTGTGTTAACCTCACTGTGTTAACCCCACTGTGTTAAACCCACTGTGTTAACCCCACTGTGTTAACCTCACTGTGTTAACCCCACTGTGTTAACCCCACTGGGTTAACCCCCACTGTGTTAACCCCGCTGTGTTTACCCCTCTGTGTTAACCCCCACTGTGTTAACCCCACTGTGTTAACCCCACTGTGTTAACCTCACGGTGTTAACCCCGCTGTGTTAACCTCGCTGTATTAACCCTGCTGTGTTAACCCCACTGTGTTAACCTCACTGTGTTAACCTCACTGTGATAACCCCACTGTGTTAACTCCACTGTGTTAACTCCGCTGTGTTAACCTCACTGTTAAGCCCCACTGTGTTAACCCCACTGTGTTAACCCCACTGTGTTAACCTCATTGTGTTAACCCCGCTGTGTTAACCCCACTGTGTTAACTCCACTGTGTTAACCTCGCTGTGTTAACCTCGCTGTGTTAACCTCACTGTGTTAACCCCACTGTGTTAACCTCACTGTGTTAACCTCACTGTGTTAACCCCACTGTGTTAACCCCACTGTGTTAACCCCACTGTGTTAACCCCACTGGGTTAACCCCCACTGTGTTAACCCCGCTGTGTTTACCCCTCTGTGTTAATCCCCACTGTGTTAACCCCACTGTGTTAACCCCACTGTGTTAACCTCACGGTGTTAACCCCGCTGTGTTAACCTCGCTGTATTAACCCTGCTGTGTTAACCCCGCTGTGTTAACTCCACTGTGTTAACCTCACTGTGTTAACCTCACTGTGTTAACCTCACTGTGATAACCCCACTGTGTTAACTCCGCTGTGTTAACCTCACTGTTAAGCCCCACTGTGTTAACCCCACTGTGTTAACCCCCACTGTGTTAACCCCACTGTGTTAACCCCACTGTGTTAACCCCACTGTGTTAACCCCACTGTGTTAACCCCGCTGTGTTAACCCCACTGTGTTAACTCCACTGTGTTAACCTCGCTGTGTTAACCTCACTGTGTTATCCCCACTGTGTTAACCTCACTGTGTTAACCTCACTGTGTTAACCCCACTGTGTTAACCCCACTGTGTTAACCCCACTGTGTTAACCTCACTGTGTTAACTCCACTGTGTTAACCTCGCTGTGTTAACCTCACTGTGTTAACCCCACTGTGTTAACCTCGCTGTGTTAACCCCACTGTGTTAACCCCACTGTGTTAACCTCGCTGTGTTAACCCCACTGTGTTAACCTCACTGTGTTAACCCCACTGTGTTAACCCCACTGCGTTAACCTGGCTGTGTTAACCAAACTGTGTTAACCCCGCTGTGTTAACCCCGCTGTGTTAACCTCACGGTGTTAACCCTGCTTTGTTAACCCCCACTGCGTTAACCCCACTGTGTTAACCTCACTGTGTTAACCCCACTGTGTTAACCTCACTGTGTTAACCCCACTGTGTTAACCTGGCTGTGTTAACCAAACTGTGTTAACCCCGCTGTATTAACCTCACGGTGTTAACCCCACTGTGTTAACCTCACTGTTTTAACCTCACTGTGTTAACCCCGCTGTGTTAACCTCACTGTGTTAGCCCCACCGTGTTAACCCCACCGTGTTAACCCCACAGTGTTAACCTCACTGTGTTAACCCCACCGTGTTAACCTCGCTGTGTTAACCTCACTGTGTTAACCACACTGTGTTAACCTCACTGTGTTAACCTCACTGTGTTAACCCCACTGTGTTAACCTCACTGTGTTAACCTCACTGTGTTAACCTCACCGTGTTAACCCCACCGTGTTAACCTCACCGTGTTAACCTCAATGTGTTATCCCCACTATGTTAACCCCACTGTGTTAACCTCACTATGTTTATCTCACTGTGTTAACCCCAGTGTGTTAACCCCACTGTGTTTATCTCAGTGTTAACCCCATGGTGTTTATCTCACTGTTTTAACCCTGCTGTGTTATCCTCACTGTGTTAACCCCACTGTGTTAACCTCATTGTGTTAACCTCACCGTATAAATCCCACTGTGTTAACCTCACTGTGTTAACCACACTGTGTTAACCTCACTGTGTTAACCTCACCGTGTTAACCCCACTGTGTTAACCTCACTGTGTTAACCCCACTGTGTTAACCTCACTGCGTTAACCTCACCGTGTTAACCCCACCGTGTTAACCTCACCGTGTTAACCTCACTGTGTTAACCTCACTGTGTTAACTCCACTGTGTTAACCCTACTGTGTTAACCTCACCGTGTTAACCTCACCGTGTTAACCCCACCGTGTTAACCTCACTGTGTTAACCACACTGTGTTAACCTCACTGTGTTAACCTCACTGTGTTAACCCCACTGTGTTAACCCCACTGTGTTAACCTCCCTGTGTTAACCCCACTGTGTTAACCTCACTGTGTTAACATCACCGTGTTAATCCCACTGTGTTAACCTCACCGTGTTAACCTCACTGTGTTAACCCCATTGTTAACCCCACTGTGTTAACCCCGCTGTGTTCACCTGTGTTAACCTCACTGTGTTACCCTCACTGTGTTAACCTCACTGTGTTAACCCCAGATTGTTAACCCCACTGTGTTTATCTCACTGTGTTAACCCCACAGTGTTTATCTCACTGTGTTAACCCCACTGTGTTAACCTCATTGTGTTAACCCCACTGTGTTAACCTCACTGTGGTAACCTCACTGTGGTAAACTCACTGTGTCAACCCCAATGTGTTAGCCTCACTCTGTTAACCCCACTGCCTTAACTGCGGAGCAGTCTGAGTGGGTCAGTGTTATCACTAGTTTTACTCTTACAAGGATTAAAAATGGGATAGAGTTTCTCAGTGAATGTGTTAGTGAATGTGTGCAGGTGAGACATGTCTTCAGCATCGTAAAATGACACTCGTCCTCCCTCATAGTCCAGGTAAACTCCCAACTTCCGGGGTTTCACTTTCAGCTGGGAGATGACATCTGGGATTTTCAATGATTTGCATTCAGGAAGTCGGGCGATGACCCAGAATCCATTATCAGGTGAAGGAATGATTCTTCCTTTCCTCTTGATAGACTCTCTGCAAACACCAACAATCCACTTAGACTTCTTTCCAAGACCCACCTCCCAGTAATGTCTCCCTGATGTGAAACTCTGTGAGCTCAAAACATAAAAATAGCAATCAAATCTCTGTGGCTGATCAGGAAGATTTTGCTTCTCGTTTATGCGGCTCACACTGGTCAGATCCTGGGAAATGCTGAGTAGATTGTTTGCTGTCTCTGGGTCCAGGGTGAGAGATGCTGGAACTGGAAGGGAACACGAATGGGAAGCTGTTACTATAAGAAAAACAGGAGTGAATCATGAGACGTGTACAGACGGTGATGGGACATCAGCACTTCCCTCAGCCCCAGAACTGTGGAAGATCAGAGACAGAGAGCCTGAAGAAATGTCTCCCCATTCCCTCAGCCCTATTTACTCAGCACCGATCTGCATCAATTTATATAAAATAAAGAGCTCGCTCCAGTACAACTCAGCTGTGACAAGTTGTAGGAACTCGGTCCCCGTCCCTGAGCCCAGCCTGCTGGATTCTGACACTTTCTGGCCAATGTTGATAACTTCAAAACTCTGCTGCCCACACCCTAACTCCCACTGAGACCCATTCACCCACCACCCGCGTGCTCACTGACCCATATCGCCTTCTGGACCAGCAACGTCTCAAACTTCAAATTCCCCCTCCCGTGTCTACATTGGCTCCACCCTCTTTACTCTGTGACCTCCTCCAGCTCTACAACCCCCTCTGCGATCTCAGTCAGGACAAGGGGGAGGGCTCTGCTGCTCTTCCTCAAACTCCTGCCACGGTCCCACGGATCTCCAGCTAAGAAGGTGCAAAGCCTCAGCTCAGAGACGGGGCTGCAGCACTTCCTCAGTCCTGCACCGGAGTGTGAGTCTGGATTTTCTGCTCAAGGTTCTGGGATGGAGCTTAAATTTGCTCCTTCTGACTCTGACTCAGTCCTTGACCCAGCGATGAGGTAACATGGCCGTCAGCCAAATTCCCACCAGGACTTCCACTCCATGGGAGGAGAGAGACCAGTGGAAAACGCAGATCCAAATTGCCGAGAATGGCTCGAGTTATCTCAATAAAATGGCTGCTCTGAAACTTCCTTGGAGATTCCCTGGTCTCCGTGGCAACAGGTGAACAGTGGAATTCACTCGGAACCAGTTTGTGAAGAATATTGAGGGCTGGAACTTTGAGCCGGGCCTAACAGACCGATAGACAGAAAGATATAGAATAAAAGGGACAGGAGAGTACATAAGAACAGACGAATTAGGAACAGGAGTAGGCCACTCGGCCCTTTCAGCCTGCTCCCCCATTCAATGAGATCATGGCTGATCTGATGAACAACAAGTGTATGAAACTGGCTGAGTGACAGGAGACAGGGAAGTGGTGAACGGCTGTTTTTCAGGCTGGGGGAAGATTTAGGCCGGAATTTCCCGACCCCTCCCGTCAGCCGGATCTTCCGGACCCACCGGAGCCAATGGCTGTTTGAAATGGCTCGGCACATCCGCTGCCGGGGCAACGCGCCACCGGGAGGCTGGAAAATCCCGACTGTACAGCGGGATTCCACAGGGGGCAGCGTTAGGACCCCAGCTCTTCCTGATGTACATTAATGGCCGAACCCTTGATGTCCGGGGCACAGTTTCAAAATGACACGGAACTTGGAAATATTGTGAACTGTGAGGAGGAGAGTGTAGAAGTTCAAAAGGACATGGACAGGCTGTTAGGATGGGTGGACAAGGGGAAGATGAAGTTGAATGCTGAGGAATGTGAAGTGATTCATTTTGGTAGGGAAAACATGGAGAGATGAAAAACATAAAGGGAACAATTATAAAGGGGGTGCAGGAGCAGAGAGGCCTGGGAGTATAGGTGCATAAATCATTGAAGGTGGCAGGGCAGGTTGAGAGAGCGGTTAATAGAGCACGCAGCGTCCCCGGCTTTAGTAATAGGGGCAAAAAACCATAATGGGAGTTATGTACAGGCCTCCGAACAGGAGTCAGGATGTGGGGCACAAGATACACCAGGAGATAGAAAAGGTGTGTAAGAAAGGCAAGGTTACAGTGATCATGGGGGATTTCAATATGCAGGTAGACTGGGAAAATCAGGTTGGTAGTGGATCCCAAGAAAAAGAATTTGTGGAATGTTTACGAGATGGCTTTTTGGAGCAGCTTGTGGTGGAGCCCACTGGGGAACAGGCAATTCTAGATTTAGTGACGTGTAATGAGGCAGATTTGATAAGGGAGCTTAAGGTGAAGGAACCCTTAGGAGGAAGTGACCATAATATGATAGAATTTACCCTGTAATTTGAGAGAAAAAAGCTGCAATCAGATGTAACGGTATTACAGTTGAATAAAGGCAACTACAGAGGCATGAGGGAGGAGCTGGCCAGAATTGACTGGGAGATGAGCCTAGCAGGAAAGGCAGTGGAACAGTAATGGCAGGAGTTTCTGGGAGTAATCTGGGAGACACAGCAAAAATTCATCCCTAGGAAGAAGAAGCATACTAAAGGGAGGATGAGGCAACCATGGCTGACAAAGGAAGTCAGGGACAGCATAAAAGCTAAAGAGAAAGCATACAATACAGCAAAGGGCAGTGGGAAACCAGGGGATTGGGAAGCCTACAAAGACCAACAGAGGACAACTAAAAAAGAAATAAGGAGGGAGAAGATTAAATATGAGGGTAAACTAGCCAGTAATATAAAAGAAGATTGCAAGAGTTTTTTTAGATATATAAAGGGTAAGAGAGAGGCAAAAGTGGACTTGGGGCCGCTGGAAAATGACTCTGGAGAAGTACTAGTGGGGAACAAAGAAATGCTGGAGGAACTGAATAGGTACTTTGCGTCAGTCTTCACAGTGACATCCCCAAAGTTCAAAAGAGTCGGGGGGCAGAGGTGAGTATGGTGGCCATTACCAAGGAGAAGGTGCTAGGAAAACTGAAAGGTCTGAAGGTGGATAAATCACCTGGACCAGATGGATTACACCCCAGAGTTCTGAATGAGATAGCTGGAGAGATAGTGGAGGCGTTAGTGATGATCTTTCAGGAATCACTGGAGTCAGGGAGGGTCCCAGAGGACTGGAAAATCGCTAATGTAACCCCCCCTGTTTAAAAAGGGAATGAGGCAAAAGACGGGAAATTACAGGCCGATTAGCCTGACCTCGGTCGTTGGTAAGATTTTAGAGTCCATTATTAAGGATGAGATTTCAGAATACTTGGAAGTGCATGGTAAAATAGGGCAAAGTCAGCATGGTTTCATCAAGGGGAGGTCATGCCTGACAAATCTGTTGGAATTCTTTGAGGATGTAACGAGTAGGTTAGACAAAGGAGAACCAATGGATATTATCTACTTGGACTTCCAAAAGGCCTTTGACAAGATGCCGCACAGGAGGCTGCTCAGTAAGTTAAGGGCCCATGGTGTTAGAGGCAAGGTACAAGCATGGATAGAAGACTGGCTGTCTGGCAGGAGGCAGAGAGTGGGGATAAGGGGGTCCTTCTCAGGATGGCGGCCGGTGACTAGTGGAGTTCCGCAGGGGTCAGTGTTGGGACCACAACTTTTCACTTTATACATTAATGATCTAGATGAAGGAACTGAGGGCATCCTGGCTAAGTTTGCAGGTGATACAAAGATAGGTGGAGGGACAGGTAGTATTGAGGAGGTGGGGAGGCTGCAGAAGCATTTGGGCAGGTTAGGAGAATGGGCAAAGAAGTGGCAGATGGAATATAACGTGGGGAAGTGTGAGGTCATGCACTTTGGTAGGAAGAATAGAGGCATAGACTATTTTCTAAATGGGGAGAGAATTCAGAAATCTGGAGTGCAAATGGATTTGGGAATCCTAGTCCAGGATTCTCTTCAGGTTAATTTGCAGGTTGAGTCGGTAGTTAGGAAGGCAGATACAATGTTGGCATTTATTTCGAGAGGGCTAGAATATAAAAGCAGGGATGTGCTGCTGAGGCTTTATAAGGCTCTGGTCAGACCACATTTAGAATATTGTGAGCAATTTTGGGCCCCGCACCTCAGGAAGGATGTGCTGGCCCTGGAGAGGGTCCAGAGGAGGTTCACGAGAATGATCCCAGGAATGAAAGGCTTAACATATGAGGAATTTTTGAGGACTCTGGGTCTATACTCAATGGAGTTTAGAAGGATGAGGGGGGATCTGATTGAAACTTACAGAATACTGAAAGGCCTGGATAGAGTAGACGTGGGGAAGATGTTTCCATTAGTAGGAGAGACTAGGACCCGAGGGTACAGCCTCAGAGTAAAGGAAAGACCTTTTAGAACAGAGATGAGGAGAAACTTCTTTAGCCAGAGAGTGTGAATCTATGGAATTCATTGCAACAGAAGGCTGTGGAGGACAGGTCATTGAATGTATTTAAGACCGAGATAGATAGGTTCTTGATTGGTAAGGGGATCAAAGGTTACGGGGAGAAGGCGGGAGATGGGTTTGAGAAACTTATCAGCCATGATTGAATGGCGGAGCAGACTCAATGGGCTAAATGGTCTAATTTCTGCTCCTATGTCTTATGGTCTTATGGCATAGAGCATGAGAGCAAGGATATTATGCTATACTTGTATAAAACACTGGCTCAGTCTCAACTGGAGGTTTGTGTCCAGTTCTGAGGACCACACTTTAGGAAATATGCGAGGGCTTTAGACAGGGTGCAGAAAAGATTCACCGGGTCCCAGGGATGCAGGGCTTCGGTTATGTAGAAGATGAGAGAAGCTGGGGCTCTTCTCCTTCGAGGAGGTTGAGAGGAGATTTGTTGGATGTGTTCAAAATCATGAGGGATCTGGACAAAGTAGATCAGGAGAAACTGTTCCCATAGGTGGAAGGATTGAGGACCAGTGGGCACAAATATATTTTTATTATTCATTCATGGGATGTGGGCATCGCTGGCTAGGCCAGCATATATTGTCCAACCCTAACTGCACTTGTTCAGAGGGCATTTTTAAGAGTCAACCACATTGCTGTGGGTCTGGAGTCACCTGTAGTCAGACCAGATAATGACAGCAGATTTCCTTCCCTAAAGGACATTAGTGAACAAGATGGGTTTTTACAACAATCAGCAATGGTTCTGTGGTCACCCACAAAAAATTCCAGATGTTTATTGAATTCAATTTCCACCATCTGCTGTGATGGGATTTGAACCCAGGTCCCCAGAGCATTACCCTGGGTCTCTGGGTTACTAAGGTGAGGCAAACAAACAAAAGAGACAACAGCAGCAGGAATAAAACCTTTCTCACGCTGTGAATGTTTAGGATCTGGAATGCACTGCGATGGAATCCATTTCACTCCTGGCTTTCATAGAGAATGAACATTATCTGAAGAGGAAACATTTGCAGGACTATGTAGGAAAGTGGAAGGGTGGGACTGGCTAATTGTTCTTGCAGTGAGCCAGCACAAGCACAATGGGCCGAATGATCTCCTCCTGTGTTGTAAACATTCGGTGGTTCTCTGATTCACAGAAAGAGGCCATTTCAGACCAGCGTGTGAGTGCCGGTTGATAAAGAGCCATCTAGCCTAATGCTGCTTTCCACTTCCTTGTCTGTAACCCTGTCGGCTATGGCACTGTCAGTGCATACCTGATTATTTTGTGAATAGTATGAGGGTTTCTGCAACAAGCATCCTTTCAGGCTGTGAGTTCCAGAAACAGAGCACACTCTGGGTGAAAATAATCCCCTTTAACCCTCCCATCTCTTACCCTATATCTATTCCCCCTGATTATAGACTCCTCAGACAATGGGAATAGGGGTTTCCAACCACTCTATCTAGACCCCTCATAATTTTACACACTTTAATTCGGTCTCCCCTCAGCCTCCTCTGATCCAAGAAAACAACCCCTGTCTATCCAATCTTTCCTCATAACTCAAGTTCTCTAATCCACCCATCACCCTTGTTAATCTCTTCAATAACCTCTCCATTGCATTGACCAGAACTATACAAAGTACTCTAGCTGTGGACTAACTAGTGTTTAATACAGTTCCTGCATTACCTTCCAGCTGTGATTTTCTATCCCTTAGTCAATACAGGAAAGAATCCAGTATGTTGTCTTAACCACCTTATCTACCTGTCCTGCTACCATCAGGACATAAACTCCAAGGCTCTCTGTTCCTCTTCACCCCTCAGTATATAAGCATTCATTGTATCTTCCCTTGCCATGTCTGCCCTTTACAAATACATTAACCTCACATTTCTTTGAGAATTACAAAATCTTTACAATGCAGAAGGAGGCCATTCAGCCCATCGAGTCTGCACTGGCTCACTGAAAGAGCATTCTACCCAGTCCCACTCGTGCCATATCCCCCTAACCTTACGCATTTTTTCCTTTCTGGTATCAATCCAATTCGCATTTGAATACCTCGATCGAACCTGCTTCCACCACCCTCTCAGGAAGTTCGTTCCAGACTCCAACCACCCTTTGGGTGAAAAAATTTTCCTACCATCACTTCTCCTCCCTTTGCCAATTATTTTGAATCTAGTCCCTCTAGTTCTTGATGTAGTCTTGAGCGGGAACTGTTCCTCACTATTTACCCTGTCCATACCCCTCAGCATCTTGAATACCTCCATCAAGTCTCCTCTCAACCTTCTTTTCTCAAAGGAAAACAGTTCCACACTCTCCAATCTATCCTCATAGCTACAGTTGTTTATTCATGGAATCATTCTTGTGAATACCCTCTGTACTCACTCCAATCGCTTCACTTCCTTCCTCAAGTATGGTGCCCAGAACTAGACGCAGTACTCCAGATGAGGTCTAACTAGTGTCGTATATGAATTCTTACACTCCCCTATTAATGTCCCTATTAATAAAGCTGAATATACTGTATGCTTTATTAACTGATCTCTATATAGGCCCTGCCATCTTCAATGACCTTTGTACATATATATCAAGGTCCCTCTGTTCCTGCACCTCCTTTAGAGTTTCTCCATTTATTTTTTACTCTCCCTCCACAGTCTTCCTGAGAAAATGCACCACCTCATACTTCTCTGCATTAAACTTCATCTGCCACTTGTCTGCCCAATCCACCACAATGTTTTCAACTTTCGTACCATCTGCAAATTTTGAAATCATGCCCTGAATACCACAGTCTAGGTCATTACCCCTGGGGAAATCCACTGCAGACCCTCCTCCAATTTGAAAAACAAACATTTATCACTTCTATTTGTTTTCTGTCACTCAACCAATTCCTTATCCAAATGCCTAGGCTGAACTGAATTCCATTTACTACAAGACAAAGTCCTGAGGAAGAGATAAAAGGTGAAGTCTAACAAAGTTGGGAGTTCCTGTCCTTGGTCACAGGAGGGGTCTGGCACACAGAGTGAGGGGAAATGTATCGGCCTTGACAATGGGACACGTGGGGCCCCAATCGGTGGGTCTGTGCTGATATCTGGTGATCTCACTTTGAAATGACTGAAGATCATTAAATACCTGTCTTTTCTTAACCTGGTGGCATGAAAATACCCAACAATATACCAACAACAACACCTGGGGTCATCCAGTGTGGTAGAAAAGCAGGGGGCCAAAGGGAGGGAGGAACTTAAACAACCATGATCACCAGAGAACAACTATCAGGAAAACTGATGAGACTAAGGGCTGACAAGTTCCCTGGAACCAATGGCCTGCATCCGAGGGTCTTAAAGGAAGTGGCTGCAGGGATAGATGATGCATTGGTTGTAATCTTCCGAAATTCCCTAGTTTCTGGGAAGGATCCAGAAAATTGGAAAACTGCAAATGTAGCACCATTGATCAAAAAAGGCGCCAGACAGAAAGCAGGAAAACAGGAATATATAGGCCAGTTAGTCGAACATATGTCACTCGCAAAATGCTAAAATCCATTACAAAGGAGGTAGTAGCAAGACATTTAGAAAATCATGATACAATCAGCAGAGTCAATCTAGGTTTCTGGAAGGAAAATTGTGTTTGACAAATTTATTAGACTTTTTGAAGGATGTGGATAAATGGATAAAAGGGATGTGGATGATGGATAAAAGGGAACCAGTAGTTGTTGTGTAACAAATTTGATGAATTTTTTGAGGAGGTGACCAGGTGCGTAGATGAGGGTAGTGCAGTTGTTGTAGTTTACATGGATTTCAGCAAAGCCTTTGACAAGGTCCCACATGGGAGATTTATAAAGAAGGCAAATGCACATGGGATACAGGGTAATTTAATAAGGTGGATTCAAAATTGGCTTAGTTGTAGGAGACAGAGGGTGATGAAAGAAGGATGCTTTAGTGCCTGGAAGCCAGTGTCCAGTGGCGTACCACAGGGATCTGTGCTGGGTCCCCTCTTATTTCGTCATTTATATAAATGACATAGATGACTATGTGGTGGGAGGATTAGTAAGTTTGGGGATGAGACAAAGATTGGCCGGGTGGTTAACAGTGAGGTTGAGCGTCTTGGGCTACAGGAAGATATAGATGGACTGGTCAAATGGGCAGATAAGTGGCAGACGGAATTTAACTCTGAAAAGTGTGAGGTGGTACATTTTGGAAATGAGTAATTTGACAAGGAAGTATTCAATGAATAGCAAGACACAAGGAAGTTCTGAGGAACAAAGGGACCTTGGCGTGTGTGTCCATAGATCTCTGAAGGCGGAGGGGCATGTTAGTGGGGTGGTGAAAAAGGCATATGGGACACTTGCCTTTATCAATCGAGGGATAGATTACTAAAGTATGGAGGTCATGCTGGAGTTGTATAGAACCTTGGTGAGGCCACAGCTGGACACTGAGTGCAGTTCTGGTCGCCACATTATAGGAAGGATGTGATTGCACTGGAGGGTGTGCAGAGGAGATTCACCAGGATGTTGTCTGGGATGAAACATTTAGGTTATGAAGAGAGGTTGAATCGACTTGGGTTGTTTTCATTGGAGCAGAGAAGACAGAGGGGCGACCTGATCAAGGTGTGCAAGATTATGAAATGTTGTCCAATCATGGAATCACACCTAATGTTGGACGCTGTGTTTTGAGTTTTACAAGCACGGGCTGGTTGTGTACGGTAATCTAGACTGGGCACATTTCAGGGCCGAAAGTGACCACTTTGGGCCCGTTCATGAGTTTGTGAGGTGTACAGCACAAAATGATCCTATCAGGGTGGCCATTATCCCACAGGATGCGTTTGATTAGCCCGATTTCAGCATCAAGCTCACATGGTGAGCAAATGGCTCAGGCCCTATTTACAAGGTTACCGATAAGACTAATGTTATAGTGAGAGGAAGTGTAACAATCCCAACCTGTATATTGACCAGTGAAGGTTGGTTTGCTGTAGACTGTGGTAGAGAATCCCCTGGCAGCTTCCTCAACTACTACGTTATGAAAGGGGAGTTCATTTGACTGCTTTATTTCAAAGGTGAATTTGAGTGCAGGATGGAGACATTAAGACATGTGAGGAAATTATTACTTGCAGCTGCGGATTTAAATACGGCGAAGATATCATCCACATATGTGCGAAGCATTAAGCTGATACCCAATTTAAGATTGTCAGTCGGGCTTGCAGCATGTACTGGAAGCTATATATATTAATACACAGGGCCCTGTTCTTTGCAGACAGAAAGGACATGGACACACAATACGCCTGTTTCAGATAAACAAAATAAGTCACTGGTTCGTCCCTCAGGGCAATGCTTTGACCAATCAGAGTCAAGCTACCTGGTTTAAATTTCAAACAATGCTTTGCAGTTAAATGTCATTCACCATCAACTGGTACAATCTCCATGGCAATGACTCTACCAATCAGATTCCACTTGCCAACCAAACAGTACCCTCCTCTTCTACAGTATAAATTTGTTGTTTTCCCTTAAACTGTTTTATTTTGAGAATTGTCCTGATGAGTGCAAGATGAAAAGCTTTGACAAATATCACTTTTTTCAGCTATACTCAAGTTCTGTACTACCATACAAACATTATTTAAACAGAGAGAGACTGCAGAATGCTGCAATACAGGGCATCTGGGTGTCCTTGTACATGAATCACAAAAGGCTAACATGCAGGTACGGCAAGTAATTAGTCAGGCAAATGAAATGTTGGACTTCATTGCAAGAGGGATGGAGGATAAAAGGAGGGGAGTCTTGCTCCATTTATACAGGGCATTGGTGAGACCACATCTGGAACACTGTGAACAGTACTGATCTCCTTACTTAGGAAGGATATAGTTGCTTTGGAAGCAGGTCAGAGATGGTTCACTCGGCTGATTCCCGGGATGAAGAGGATGTCTTATGAGCGATAGTTTAGCAGGTTGGGCAGATTGGAGTTCAGAAGAATGAGAGGTGATCTTATTGAAGCATATAAGATTTTGTGGAGGTTTGGCTGGGAGGATGTTTCTTGCATTGGGGGAATCTAAAGATAGGGGACATAGGTTTATAATAAGGGGTTTGGCATTTAAGATGGAGTTGAAGAGAAATTTCTTCTCTCAGAGGGTCATTAGTATTTGGAATTCTCTTCCACAGAGAGCAGTGGAGGCTGGGTCATTGAATATATTTAAGGCTGAGTTAGACAGATTTTTTTGATTGACAAGGGAGTTAAGGGATATGAGGGGGACAGGCAGGAAAGGGGAGTTTAGCCCACAATCAGATCAGCCATGATCTTATCGGATGGTGGAGTAGGCTCAAAGGGCCGAATGGCCTACTCCTGCTCTTATGTCTTATCATCCTATGGTCAGTGTATCAAACCTCATTAGTCATGTGGATCACAGTAGGGAGAAGGTGATATACAGAGAATGTTACCTGGGGAAATCACTGCTCTCATTTCCCTCCACACATTGATGTATTTGAATGGTTCATCAATTATAGTCACAGGTAACTGAGTGGAGGCAGCTCCAGGATTGTGAAACTCCATCTGACTCCTGTAAAAACAGGCCTGGAAATCAGTCCATGTTAGAGAGACAACGGTGAACAAATCACAACAGTTTCTTTAAATCTGCTTACCTCTTCAAAAGAACTTGAATGTCCTGAGGGGAAAGAAACAGGATAGATATTACTGAGTCAGATTAAAGAGCTGTTGATGTAAATCTCTTGGGAAAGTTAAGAAGAGGGACAGAATCGAGAATTTTACTTTTTCACTTCATTCCCATTTGACCTCATCTTGTCCATGAGACCCACCTCCTGTTCCCTCCATCCTATTCCCACCAAATAACTGATCACCCAACTTCCGCTCCTGATCCCCATGTTAGCCCATATTGTAAACCGTTCTCACTCATGGAGTGTTGTGTGTCTCTCCTTTAAATTTGTGTCAGCACTCCCTCCCCAAAAACAACTCTTGACCCCACCATCCTTGCAATCATCCATCCCATCACCATTGTCGCTTTCCTCTCCAAAGTCCTTGATCTCCTCCCAAATCCATGCCCATCTTTTCCAAAGTCCATGTTTGAATTCTGTTTGAATCCCTCCAATCGGGTTTTAACTCTGCCACAATACTGAAACAGCTCTTATGAAAATCGGAAATGAATGTGTTTGAATAGCTGTCTGTGACGTAGGTAAACTTTCCCTCCTCATCTTTCTCCACCTGTCTGCAGTCTTTCATACGGTTGACCACAATATCCTACTCCAACTCCTCCCCACTGTCGTCCAGCTGGATGGAACTTCTCTCATCTGGATCCATCCTTATCTATTTAACTGTAGCCACAGAATCACCTGGATTCACTTTCCTTCTCGCTCCAGCACCCTTACCTCTGATGTCCCCCAATGATCTTTCCTTGACCCCTTCCTATATCTCATTTACATGCTGCCCCTTGGCACCATCTTCTGAAGGCACAGTGTTAGTTTTCACATGTATGCTGATGACACCCAGTTCTACCTCTCCACCACCTCTCCTAACTCTCCCACTGTTGCTAACTTGTCAAACTGCTTATCCGATATCCAGTTCTGGATGAACAGAAATTTCCTTCAGTTAAATACTGGGAAGAGTGAAATCATTGGTTTTGCTCCTCGCTCAAAACTCCATTCCCTAGTCACTGATTCCATGCTTCTGACTGGCAATAGTCTGAGATTAAGTCAGTCTGTTCACAATCTTGGAGTCACATTCGAACGTGCGATGAGCTTCCAACCTCAAATTCCTGAAATATCACTAACATCACCAGTTTATCTCTGTAATAATACCTAACGTTGCCCCTGTCTCTGCTCATTAAACCCTCATCTACACCTCTAGACTGGACTATTCCAATGCACGCTTGCCTTGTCTTTCACATTCTAACCAACTTAAATTCTACCGACTCTGCTTCACCAGTGCACCCTAACCCCATCTTCAGAAGAGCCCCATCTGCACCAGTGTAAACTTCTCCAGTTCCCAGCCCTTCCCTCTCTGAGTCCAATCATCAATCAGTACCGTGGTTACACGAATTGCACTGAGGTTGCCTCACCTCATTTCCGTTGGACCCTGACTGTTAGCAGAAAGAGAAAAGCATCCTAGCAATCAGATTGGGGCCTATCCCATGCCCCAGAGGTTGAAAGTCAGTGTGTCAGCCCTCAGTCCCCTTGAATGTTTCAGGTTCCTACTTTCCTGGTCTCAGGGAGGGAGCTGTTATTTTCATTCAGTCGTCAGGTTTGGGCATCACTGGCTTGGCCAGCATTTATTGCCCAAGTTCAGAGAGCATTTAAGAGTCAACCACATTGCTGTGATCCTGGAGTAACCTGTAAGGTAGATTAGGTAAGGACAGCAGATTTCCTTCCCCTAAAGTGCATTACTGAACCAGATGGGTTTTCACAACAATCAGTAATGGTTTCTTGATAATCATCAGACTTTTAATTCCACATGTTTATGGAATCAAATTTCACCATCTGCCTGTGGTGGGATTTAAACCCAGGTCACCAGAACATTACCCTGGGAACACTAGTCTAGTGACAATACCACTACTCCATTTACCTTCCTGCACTCCCACTGACAGATATTTAATTGTTGGTTCAGATTCCCTGTACAAGGGGAGAGACACTTTGTACCTTCAGGAGCTCTGGGGCCTCTTGTATCTCCAGCCTCGAATTAAGATCTGTTATTGTTCCTTCAAGAGCAGACATTTGTTCCAAGGTTCTCTTTAAATTGTTCTCCATTTCCTCCAATATTTTATTGCTTTTTCGCTCCAACTCTGCTTTCATCAACTCTTCCTTCTCAAACAGGAACTTGTGCATCTTTTCAAATTCATTGTTGATTTCATTTCTCAGACTATCAGTTTGAGCCTGGAACACATTGAATACAGGATGGAATAAACACCGTCTATAATCCCAGTGTCTCTGGACTCTGTGCGCCCTCTACAGGATAACATCTTGTATCCAAAATGGATTTGTCATCGGTTTAAATTGAGAGTCACATTGTGTATGATAATGTATGTTACACCGGATTTGTCACTGACTGACACACAAACTGGGCTGGACAAAGAGGTTCATAAAAAAGATGACAAACAATAATAACACTGCGGGCTGACCGACGTGATGGAATATCAGCGACGTGGGAGTGAGTTACAACCAAACATAATGAAATCATTCAAATGGTTTATTATGAAATAATAGATTATAAGGAGTGAGTTGAAGACAGGAATTTGATCGAAGTATTCAGGTGGTTTATGTTCAGAATATTGGATACCAGTGAATGAGTTATAGACTGGAATTTAATCGAAGGCTTCAGGTTGTTTACAAAAAGATTAATGGATGTCTGGGAGAGAATTAAAGACTGGAATGTAATGGAGGGATTCAGATGGTTTATATATAGAATAATGGATGCCTGGGAGCGAGTTAGAGACTGGAATCTAATTGGCGGGGACACCGATTGTTTATGTATAGGATAATGGATATCTGTGAGTTGTGTGATCTGTAAGGGAAACCTGGCAGGAGAGAGGGGATCAGTGATACACGGACACTCTGCAATGTGGAAAAGGATATCTTCAAATCATTGATTGTAGTCAAACTTCCAGTTTAGATGAAGAAAGGAAATTTGTCCTTTATTCGTTACTATAATGATTATCAATTTGTGGACAGTCCCTAATATTGCAGTTCAGGGAGCAGCCTGCAGTGTGCTTTCGACAAACTGCATTTCATTCAGTAAAACTCTCTCACCCTGTGAGAAGCTCATTCACTCTCAATCACAAACGCAGGGAACTTTACACAAAGCCTAAAGGAACAATCCTACCTTCATCTGTAAAATCCCATCCTCTCCTTCTCTTTTACTTTGAAGACTGAGGTCCATTTGCTTCTGCAGAAACTCCAGTGATTTTTCTAACTTGTTCTGAAAGACAGAAAGGACACAAAGGGGTTTGTGAAGGGGAACACTCAGTGTGACTTTCTGGAGGTGTTTGCTGTTTTTAAATACACCGGCACTTGTGAAGTAGGGAAGGAGAAATTCTCAGGACTGATTACAGTCAACGTCTGGGATAAATTGATAAATAGAAACTGTCTTTTAATTTTAACTGTTGCAATTATCCTCCTCCACCTCCTTCTCCATCAGCCCTCTCCTCCCCCAAACCCTCCCCACCTCCCTCTCCTCACCCCTACCCACTCTCTCCCGCCCTCTCCTCCCCGCATTCCCTCATTCTAAACTCCACATTTCCCCACCCCCTCTCCCTTTATACTCCCCCTCCCCCATTCCCTATCTACCTGTGCCAGCAGCAGTGATACAGTACCTTGAATATCTGGGCTGCCTCCTTTATTGGGATCAAACTGTGCGACTTATGAGCCCGAGACATTCCACACACCACACAGATCGCTTCCTGCTCCTCTTCACAGAACAGTTTCAGCTTCTCCTCGTGTTCCTGACAGTAAAACTCCTCCTCTGGCTGTGTCCCCTTCACCTTGAGCAGCCTGAGTTTCTCGATGACGTTGCCCAGGGTCCGAGCGGTCCTGATGTTCTTCTGGGTGAAGACCTGCCGACACTGGGGGCAGGAAACATCTCCCGGGACCTTGTCCCAACTCTGAGAGATGCAGGACCTGCAGAAGTGATGCTCACATTCTAGAAACACCGGGTCGGTGAATGTCTCCAGGCAGATGGGGCAGGTCAACTCATGGGTGAGATCTGCAGACGCCATCTCAGTGCTCAGAGTCTCTCTCCTTCCCTGTTCCAGCACTTTCACTTTCAATTCTCGTTCAGGGCTGCACTTCCTGGATTTGACTTCACGTGATCAGAGACCAACCCAGTGTCAGGCATTTTGTCCCTGAATCAAACTGACTCCCTTTATTGTGTCCGGAGTATTTTCACTGTTATGAAGCCAGGTTGATAACAGTCTTTCCTTTTCTCTCTCTGCCAACCCACTCCTCCCCCTCCCCCGCTCCCCACCCACCCCCCTTAACCTGAACAAGTGTGAGGAGCTCACAAATTTATTTTTCAGTAATATTGAGACCATCCTCTCAGCTGCCTCAGCCCCTAACCTCCTGCCCCCTCGCCCAACGATCAACCATCACCCCCTCGCCCCCCACATCCGTCTCTAGTTTCTCTCTGTCGCTCCCCTCATGTCCTTTCCAAATTCCTCTCACCCTCCGAGACCCACCTTTTCCTCCTTCGACCCTCCCGCCAACTGCGCCCCTTTCTGGAGAAGCCAACCTTTCACCCCCTCTGCCCTCGCCAACTGCCCCCCACCCCCTCCCCCCATCTCCAGCCTCCCCAGGTTGTGTGAAGTCCGGGAAAGTGTCGCTGCCTCCCAATTCCGTGCACATCTTTCCCGCAATCGGATTTGACGCTCTCCAATCAGCTTCTCGGTGGGAAGATGAACAGCTCCTGCTGGCCTCTCCTGCAACGCTCAGGGAAACACTTGCTCAGTCTGAGGAATGGAGCTGCGGAGACAGTACATGAGTCAGGCAGCATCGCAGCTGTGGTGAGGCCATGTCAACAGTCAGCTCCGTCTGAGAGGATTGTGGGGCACAAGTTGCGGAGGAAGGGGTGACAGAGGCTTTGAGCCATCAGTCTGAAGATGTTTCAATCAGAAGAGCAGAGCTGGAAGATTGAGTGTTGCCTGGAGAAGGAAGACAAACCCGGGATCCTGAATCAGGGACGTCAGTGAAGACCAGTGAAGAAAGTTTCTCCTCCCACTATGAGGACTGATCTCCCTCCACAATCGAGGCACAAAGCCCGGTTAAAGGTTGTATTTGTTTATGTAGTAATTATGGTTTTGTTAAATGTTGCACTGTGCCTTTAAGAATAGACCGGCGATGTAAGATCAAATAATCTGTGTAAACCAGTGTGTTAGCAGCGTGGGGAACCCCCACAGTCAGTGTAGAGATAGAGATGGAGCTGAAAGCACACGTGTAGTAGCTGCTGGCTGCTTTGTAAATAAACATCATGTTTCCACTCAGAAAGTTGTCTGTACATCACATCTATTACAAATAGGCGACTTGGCGACGCTACAACAGTTTATATCTGGGTCTAGCTTATAATCGACTTGAGTGAAAAGGAACAATCCTGCATTAGAGATTCTTGCTTCTGTACAGGTGAATACCAATGCTGCCATCGAGTCCAACTTTAAAACAGTTTCACCTGAAACAAGGGCCTCGTACCCATCCCCAAACCAGGTCAGAGTGAGTCCGGCGCTGAACTGGTGGCAAAGACCCTCTGCCCACTCTCTGTTTTAACCCCTTCCCTCTTACTGTTCTCATTGAATAGTAGTGAGTTCCTCATTCTAACCACTCTCGGGGTAAAGATGTTTCTCCTGAATTCCCTGTTGGATTTGTCCGTGACTCGCTAAATCAGTTCCTGCAGTTTAAAGGCAGCTGATGGGTCATTCATAGCAGTGCCAGCAGATGGCGGTACTGCTCCATTGTAAACTCCCTTCCCACCAACATGGGGAAACTGCCCATCAGGATGAGACAGTTCAAGGGGGATTTCAGGAAGTATTTCTTCACACAAAGGGTTAAACGTTATTAACCCAAAGTGAGTAAATGTGGTTAAGATACAGATCAGCTATGATCTAACTGAATGCTGGAACAGGTTGGAGGGGCTCAATGCTCTCCACCTTTTGTAAAATTGTCCAGTTTGGATTGAGGATCGCAGGATATTTTTTAAAAGACGAGAGATTTGCAAATGTTGGGAAACAGAGGGATTTGGGTGTCCATGAAGCACAGAAAGTTAACATGCAGATAGAGTGAACAATTGGGAAGGGAAATGGTACGTTAGACTTTATTACAATGGGGTTGAAATATAAGATTATAAGTCTTTTTGCAATTATACAGGGATTTGATGAGGCCACAGCTGGAGGACTGTGTACAGTTAGGAACATACGAAATAGGAACAGGAGTAGGGCATTTGGCCCCTCGAGCTTGCTCTGCCATTTGATAAGATCATGGCTGATCTGTTGGTATTTCTGATTCCACATTCCCATCTACCCCGATAACCTTTGACCCCTTTGCCTAACAAGAATCTATCTACCTCTGCCTTAAAAATATTCAATGACCCCACCTCCACCACCTTCTGAGACAGAGAGTTCCAAGTCACACAAGCTTCAGAGAAGAACTTTCTCCTCATCTCTGTCCTAAAAGGGTGACCCCTAATTTTAAAACAATGCCCCCTAGTTCTGGACTCACCCACAAGTGGAAACATCCTTTCCACATCCACCTTGTCAAGATCATTCAGGGTCTCGTATACTTCAATCAAATCACCCCTCACTCTTCTAAACTCCAGTGGAAACAAGCCCAGTCTGTCCAGCCTTTCCTCATAAAACAACCCACTCATTCCGGGTATCAATCTAGTAAACCACCTCTGAATCTGCCTCCAACACATTGACATCCTTCCTTAAATAAGGAGACCAGAACTGTTCACAGTATTTGAGACGTGGTCTCACCAATGTCCGATATAACTGAAGCATAACATCCTTACTTTTATGTTTAATTCCTCTCACAATATAGGAAAGCATTCCATTCGCCTTCTTAATTACTTGATGTACCTGCATACCAACTTTTTGTGACTCATTAACTAGAACAACTAGATCCCTCTGAACCTCGGAATTCTGCAGTCATTCTCTTTAAGTAATGCTCTGCTTTTTTTATTCTTCCGGCCAAAGTGAACAACTTCACATCTTCACACGTTATGCTCCATCTGCCAGATTTTTACCCCCTTACTCAACCTATCCATATCCGTCTGCAACCTCCTCATGTCCTATTAAGCTCCTTAGCTTAGACGTGTGCAATGAAGCTTCATTGAATTGAATTTTGGGATAAAGGGTTGTCCTATGAGGAGAGGTTGAGTATAATGGATCTACATTCTCTGATGTTTAGAAGAGTGAGAGCTGATCTCATTGAAACAGAGACAATTCTTAGAGGTCCTGACCGGGCAGCTGCTGAGACGGGTCTGGAACTAGGGGTTCACAGAGTCTGGATAAGGTGATAAACATTTAAGATTGAGATGAGGAGAAACTTCGTCGGGACCTGGAAAAATTTATTAATTTTGCTTCCAATCTCCACCCCTCCATCATTTTCACATGGTCCATCTGTGACACTTCCCTTCCCTTCCTTGACCTCTCTGTCTCAATTTCTGATGATAGACTGTCCACCAATATCTACTTCAAGCCTACCGACTCCCACAGCTGCCTCGACTACAACTCCTCACACCCCGCTTCCTGTAAGGACTCCATCCCATTCTCTCAGTTCCTTCGCCTCCGTCGCATCTGTTCTGATGACGCTACCTTCAAAAACAGTTCCTCTGACATGTCCTCCTTCTTCCTTAACCGAGGTTTTCCACCCACGGTGGTAGACAGGGCCCTCAACCGTGTCCGGCCCATCTCCAGCGCATCCACCCTCACGCCTTCTCCTCCACTCCCAGAAACATGATAGGGTCTCCCTTGTCCTCACTTATCACCCCACCAGCCTCCGCATTCAAAGGATCATCCTCCGCCATTTCCGCCAACTCCAGCATGATGCCACTACCAAACACATCTTCCCTTCACCCACCCTGGCGGCATTCCGTAGGGATCGTTCCCTCCGGGACACCCTGGTCCACTCCTCCATCACCCCCTACTCCTCAACCCCCACCTATGGCACCTCCCCATGCCCACGCAGAAGATGCAACACCTGCCCCTTCACTTCCTCTCTCCTCACCGTCCAAGGGCCCAAACACTCCTTTCAAGTGAAGCAACATTTCACTTGCATTTCCCCTAACTTAGTCTACTGCATTCGTTGCTCCCAATGCGGTCTCCTCTACATTGGAGAGACCAAACGCAAACTGGGCGACCGTTTTGCAGAACACCTGCGGTCTGTCCGCAAGAAAGACTATAACCTCCCGATCGCTTGCCATTTTAACACGCCACCCTGCTCTCTTACCCACATGTCTTTACTTGGCTTGCTGCATTGTTCCAGTGAAGCCCAACGCAAACTGCAGGAACAGCACCTGATCTTCCAACTAGGCACTTTAAAGCTTTCCAGGCTGAATATTGAATTCAACAACTTTAGATCTTAAACTCCGTCCCCCATCCCCACCCCCTTCCAGTTTCTTCCCCCTCCCTTTTGTCTTTTCCAATAATTTATATAGATTTTTCTTTTCCCACCTATTTCCATTATTTTTAAATCTATAACTGTAATACCCTGATGTCAGTCTTTCCACCCCACCCCCACTAGAGCTGTACCTTGAGTGTCCTGCCATCCATTCTTAATTAGCACAAATTCTTAGATAATATCACCACCTTTAACCCCCGCTTGTTCCTTTTGTCAGTGACATCTTTTGATTATCTGCTCCTATCATGCCTGCTTGTCCCTACAACCACACCCACCCAATTTCTCTCCACCAACCCCACCACCAACCCCCCCCACCCCTCCCCCTCCCCCCCCCCCCCCCCCCCCGCCCCCCCCACCAACCTTAAACCAGTTTATATTTCACCCCTCCCCTAACTTTACTCAGTTCTGCCGAAGGGTCATGAGGCCTCAAAATGTCAACTCTTTTCTTCTCCGCCGATGGTGCCAGACCTGCTGAGTTTTTGCAGGTAATTCTGTTTTTGTTTTGGATTTCCAGAATCCGCAGTAGTTTTTTGTTTTTATTTATATGAGGGGAAACTTCTTCACTCAGAGAGTTGTGAATCTTTGGAATTCTCTGTCCCAGTGAGCTGTCAATGAGTAAATTCAACACCGAGATCGATATATTCTTGGTTACAAAGAGAATGAAGCGACAGGGGGATAGGGTGAGAAAGTGGATTTGATGTTGATGTTCAGCCAGGCTCTTACTGAATGGCCATGTGTCCTACTCCTGTATCTATTTCTTATATTCTCCTTCCTCATTCTTTCTACTCATTCTCTCAATCAACAATCAGCACACCCGGTGTCAGTCCAGTCTACAAATAAAACATTTATTAACTGGAGAAAATGAATTCAGATTCACAATAAGATTGATTTTATTCATTCATGGGATGTGAGGGTGACTGGTTAGGCCAGCATTTATTGCCCATCTCTAATTGCCCTTTGTTTAGAGGGCACTTAAAATTCAACCACATTGCTGTTGGTCTGGAGTCACACACAGGCCAGAGCAGGTAAGGACAGCAGAATTTCCTTCACTAAAGGACATTAGTGAACTAGATGGGCTTTTTTGACAATCAGCAATGGATTTATAGACATCATCAGACTTTTAATTCCAGATTTTTATTGAATTCAAATTTCACCCTCTGCTGTAGGGGAATTTAATCCCCAGGTTCCCAGATCATTCCCCTTTGTCACTGGAATACTAGCCCAGTGGCAATACCACTAAACCACCACCTCCCCACAGCTTGGGAGTGGGACACAGTTAGCACAATCAGGGGGTTATTTCATTTCATTTTATTTCAGTCCAATGTGTCTGGGTCCCAGTCGGTTCAGAGAGGGTCAGATAGGGACGGGTAGAGAATGTGAATTAATTGTACAGAGTAAACAACCACAACAAACACATTCAGTCCCCCACAGCACAGGGCGGAGAATCGGGGAACCGTGATCTTCTCGGGCAGTGGGGCAGGCGGCTCACCACAGCTCCGACTTCAGAAACCATGCCCACTGTGTTAACCCCACTGGGTTAACCCCACTGTGTTAACCCCCACTGTGTGAACCCCGCTGTGTTAACCCCACTGTGTTACCCCCCACTGTGTTAACCCCACTGTGTTAACCCCACTGTGTTAACCCCCACTGTGTTAACCCCACTGTGTTAACCCCCACTGTGTGAACCCCGCTGTGTTAACCCCACTGTGTTACCCCCCACTGTGTTAACCCCACTGTGTTAACCCCACTGTGTTAACCCCCACTGTGTTAACCCCGCTGTGTTAACCTCACTGTGATAACCCCACTGTGTTAACCCCACTGTGTTAACTCCGCTGTGTTAACCCCACTGTTAAGCCCCACTGTGTTAACCCCACTGTGTTAATCCCGCTGTGTTAACCCCGCTGTGTTAACATCGGTGTGTTAACCCCGCTGTGTTACCCCCGCTGTGTTAACCCCACTGTGTTAACCTCACTGTGTTAACCCCACTGGGTTAACCCCCACTGTGTTAACCCCGCTGTGTTTACCCCTCTGTGTTAACCCCCACTGTGTTAACCCCACTGTGTTAACCCCACTGTGTTAACCTCACGGTGTTAACCCCGCTGTGTTAACCTTGCTGTATTAACCCTGCTGTGTTAACCCCACTGTGTTAACTCCACTGTGTTAACCTCACTGTGTTAACCTCACTGTGTTAACCTCACTGTGATAACCCCACTGTGTTAACCCCACTGTGTTAACTCCGCTGTGTTAACCTCACTGTTAAGCCCCACTGTGTTAACCCCACTGTGTTAACCCCCACTGTGTTAACCCCACTGTGTTAACCCCACTGTGTTAACCCCACTGTGTTAACCCCACTGTGTTAACCTCATTGTGTTAACCCCGCTGTGTTAACCCCACTGTGTTAACTCCACTGTGTTAACCTCGCTGTGTTAACCTCGCTGTGTTAACCTCACTGTGTTAACCCCACTGTGTTAACCTCACTGTGTTAACCTCACTGTGTTAACCCCACTGTGTTAACCCCACTGTGTTAACCCCACTGGGTTAACCCCCACTGTGTTAACCCCGCTGTGTTTACCCCTCTGTGTTAACCCCCACTGTGTTAACCCCACTGTGTTAACCCCACTGTGTTAACCTCACGGTGTTAACCCCGCTGTGTTAACCTCGCTGTATTAACCCTGCTGTGTTAACCCCACTGTGTTAACTCCACTGTGTTAACCTCACTGTGTTAACCTCACTGTGTTAACCTCACTGTAATAACCCCAGTGTGTTAACCCCACTGTGTTAACTCCGCTGTGTTAACCTCACTGTTAAGCCCCACTGTGTTAACCCCCACTGTGTTAACCCCACTGTGTTAACCCCACTGTGTTAACCCCACTGTGTTAACCCCACTGTGTTAACCCCGCTGTGTTAACCCCACTGTGTTAACTCCACTGTGTTAACCTCGCTGTGTTAACCTCGCTGTGTTAACCTCACTGTGTTAACCCCACTGTGTTAACCTCACTGTGTTAACCTCACTGTGTTAACCCCACTGTGTTAACCCCACTGTGTTAACCTCACTGTGTTAACTCCACTGTGTTAACCTCGCTGTGTTAACCTCACTGTGTTAACCCCACTGTGTTAACCTCGCTGTGTTAACCCCACTGTGTTAACCCCACTGTGTTAACCTCGCTGTGTTAACCCCACTGTGTTAACCTCACTGTGTTAACCCCACTGTGTTAACCCCACTGCGTTAACCTCACTGTGTTAATCCCACTGTGTTAACCCCACTGTGTTAACCCCGCTGTGTTAACCCCGCTGTGTTAACCTCACGGTGTTAACCCTGCTTTGTTAACCTCACTGTGTTAACCCCACTGTGTTAACCTCACTGTGTTAACCCCACTGTGTTAACCTGGCTGTGTTAACCAAACTGTGTTAACCCCGCTGTATTAACCTCACGGTGTTAACCCCACTGTGTTAACCTCACTGTTTTAACCTCACTGTGTTAACCCCGCTGTGTTAACCTCACTGTGTTAGCCCCGCCGTGTTAACCCCACCGTGTTAACCTCGCTGTGTTAACCTCACTGTGTTAACCACACTGTGTTAACCTCACTGTGTTAACCTCACTGTGTTAACCTCACTGTGTTAACCCCACTGTGTTAACCTCACTGTGTTAACCTCACCGTGTTAACCTCACCGTGTTAACCCCACCGTGTTAACCTCACCGTGTTAACCTCACTGTGTTATCCCCACTATGTTAACCCCACTGTGTTAACCTCACTATGTTTATCTCACTGTGTTAACCCCAGTGTGTTAACCCCACTGTGTTTATCTCAGTGTTAACCCCATGGTGTTTATCTCACTGTTTTAACCCTGCTGTGTTATCCTCACTGTGTTAACCCCACTGTGTTAACCTCATTGTGTTAACCTCACCGTGTAAATCCCACTGTGTTAACCTCACTGTGTTAACCACACTGTGTTAACCTCACTGTGTTAACCTCACCGTGTTAACCCCACTGTGTTAACCTCACTGTGTTAACCCCACTGTGTTAACCTCACTGCGTTAACCTCACCGTGTTAACCCCACCGTGTTAACCTCACCGTGTTAACCTCACTGTGTTAACCTCACTGTGTTAACTCCACTGTGTTAACCCCACTGTGTTAACCTCACCGTGTTAACCTCACCGTGTTAACCCCACCGTGTTAACCTCACTGTGTTAACCACACTGTGTTAACCTCACTGTGTTAACCCCACTGTGTTAACCCCACTGTGTTAACCTCCCTGTGTTAACCCCACTGTGTTAACCTCACTGTGTTAACATCACCGTGTTAATCCCACTGTGTTAACCTCACCGTGTTAACCTCACTGTGTTAACCCCATTGTTAACCCCACTGTGTTAACCCCGCTGTGTTCACCTGTGTTAACCTCACTGTGTTACCCTCACTGTGTTAACCTCACTGTGTTAACCCCAGATTGTTAACCCCACTGTGTTTATCTCACTGTGTTAACCCCACAGTGTTTATCTCACTGTGTTAACCCCACTGTGTTAACCTCATTGTGTTAACCCCACTGTGTTAACCTCACTGTGGTAACCTCACTGTGCTAAACTCACTGTTTCAACCCCAATGTGTTAGCCTCACTCTGTTAACCCCACTGCCTTAACTGCGGAGCAGTCTGAGTGGGTCAGTGTTATCACTAGTTTTACTCTTACAAGGATTAAAAATGGGATAGAGTTTCTCAGTGAATGTGTTAGTGAATGTGTGCAGGTGAGACATGTCTTCAGCATCGTAAAATGACACTCGTCCTCCCTCATAGTCCAGGTAAACTCCCAACTTCCGGGGTTTCACTTTCAGCTGGGAGATGACATCTGGGATTTTCAATGATTTGCATTCAGGAAGTCGGGCGATGACCCAGAATCCATTATCAGGTGAAGGAATGATTCTTCCTTTCCTCTTGATAGACTCTCTGCAAACACCAACAATCCACTTAGACTTCTTTCCAAGACCCACCTCCCAGTAATGTCTCCCTGATGTGAAACTCTGTGAGCTCAAAACATAAAAATAGCAATCAAATCTCTGTGGCTGATCAGGAAGATTTTGCTTCTCGTTTATGCGGCTCACACTGGTCAGATCCTGGGAAATGCTGAGTAGATTGTTTGCTGTCTCTGGGTCCAGGGTGAGAGATGCTGGAACTGGAAGGGAACACGAATGGGAAGCTGTTACTATAAGAAAAACAGGAGTGAATCAGGAGACGTGTACAGACGGTGATGGGACATCAGCACTTCCCTCAGCCCCAGAACTGTGGAAGATCAGAGACAGAGAGCCTGAAGAAATGTCTCCCCATTCCCTCAGCCCTATTTACTCAGCACCGATCTGCATCAATTTATATAAAATAAAGAGCTCGCTCCAGTACAACTCAGCTGTGACAAGTTGTAGGAACTCGGTCCCCGTCCCTGAGCCCAGCCTGCTGGATTCTGACACTTTCTGGCCAATGTTGATAACTTCAAAACTCTGCTGCCCACACCCTAACTCCCACTGAGACCCATTCACCCACCACCCGCGTGCTCACTGACCCATATCGCCTTCTGGACCAGCAACGTCTCAAACTTCAAATTCCCCCTCCCGTGTCTACATTGGCTCCACCCTCTTTATCTCTGTGACCTCCTCCAGCTCTACAACCCCCTCTGCGATCTCAGTCAGGACAAGGGGGAGGGCTCTGCTGCTCTTCCTCAAACTCCTGCCACGGTCCCACGGATCTCCAGCTAAGAAGGTGCAAAGCCTCAGCTCAGAGACGGGGCTGCAGCACTTCCTCAGTCCTGCACCGGAGTGTGAGTCTGGATTTTCTGCACAAGGTTCTGGGATGGAGCTTAAATTTGCTCCTTCTGACTCTGACTCAGTCCTTGACCCAGCGATGAGGTAACATGGCCGTCAGCCAAATTCCCACCAGGACTTCCACTCCATGGGAGGAGAGAGACCAGTGGAAAACGCAGATCCAAATTGCCGAGAATGGCTCGAGTTATCTCAATAAAATGGCTGCTCTGAAACTTCCTTGGAGATTCCCTGGTCTCCGTGGCAACAGGTGAACAGTGGAATTCACTCGGAACCAGTTTGTGAAGAATATTGAGGGCTGGAACTTTGAGCCGGGCCTAACAGACCGATAGACAGAAAGATATAGAATAAAAGGGACAGGAGAGTACATAAGAACAGACGAATTAGGAACAGGAGTAGGCCACTCGGCCCTTTCAGCCTGCTCCCCCATTCAATGCGATCATGGCTGATCTGATGAACAACAAGTGTATGAAACTGGCTGAGTGACAGGAGACAGGGAAGTGGTGAACGGCTGTTTTTCAGGCTGGGGGAAGATTTAGGCCGGAATTTCCCGACCCCTCCCGTCAGCCGGATCTTCCGGACCCACCGGAGCCAATGGCTGTTTGAAATGGCTCGGCACATCCGCTGCCGGGGCAACGCGCCACCGGGAGGCTGGAAAATCCCGACTGTACAGCGGGATTCCACAGGGGGCAGCGTTAGGACCCCAGCTCTTCCTGATGTACATTAATGGCCGAACCCTTGATGTCCGGGGCACAGTTTCAAAATGACACGGAACTTGGAAATATTGTGAACTGTGAGGAGGAGAGTGTAGAAGCTCAAAAGGACATGGACAGGCTGTTAGGATGGGCGGACAAGGGGAAGATGAAGTTGAATGCTGAGGAATGTGAAGTGATTCATTTTGGTAGGGAAAACATGGAGAGATGAAAAACATAAAGGGAACAATTGTAAAGGGGGTGCAGGAGCAGAGAGGCCTGGGAGTATAGGTGCATAAATCATTGAAGGTGGCAGGGCAGGTTGAGAGAGCGGTTAGGAGAGCACGCAGCGTCCCAGGCTTCAGCAATAGGGGCATAGAGTACGAGAGGAAGGATATTATGCTAGACTTGTATAAAACACTGGCTCAGTCTCAACTGGAGATTTGTGTCCAGTTCTGAGGACCACACTTTAGGACTATGCAAGGGCATTAGAGAGGGTGCAGAAAAGATTCACCGGGTCCCAGGGATGCAGTGCTTCAGTTATGTAGAAGATGAGAGAAGTTGGGGCTGTTCTCCTTCGAGGAGGTTGAGAGGAGATTTGTTGGATGTGCTCAAAATCATGAGGGATCTGGACAAAGTAGATCGGGAGAAACTGTTCCCATTGGTGGAAGAATTGAGGACCAGTGGGCACAAATATATTTTTATTATTCATTCATGGGATGTGGGCGTCGCTGGCTAGGCTAGCATTTATTGTCCATCCTTAACTGCACTTGTTCAGGGGGCATTTTTAAGAGTCAACCACATTGCTGTGGGGCTGGAGTCACATGTAGGCCAGACCAGATAATGGCAGCAGATTTGCTTCCCTAAAGGACATTAGTGAACAAGATGGGTTTTTAAAACAATCGCCAATGGTTCCGTGGTAACCCACATAAAATTCCAGATTTGTATTGAATTCAATTTGCACCATCTGCTGTGATGGGATTTGAACCCAGGTCCCCAGAGCATTACCCTGGGTCTCTGGGTTACTAAGGTGAGGCAAACACACAAAACAAACAACAGCAGCAGGAATAAAACCTTTCTCACGCAGTGAGTGTTTAGGATCTGGAATGCACTGCGATGGAATCCATTTCACTCCTGGCTTTCATAGAGAATGAACATTATCTGAAGAGGAAACATTTACAGGACTATGTAGGAAAGTGGAAGGGTGGGACTGGCTAATTGTTCTTGCAGTGAGCCAGCACAAGCACAATGGGCCGAATGATCTCCTCCTGTGTTGTAAACATTTGGTGGTTCTCTGATTCACAGAAAGAGGCCATTTCAGACCAGCGTGTGAGTGCCGGTTGATAAAGAGCCATCTAGCCTAATCCTGCTTTCCAGTTCCTTGTCTGTAACCCTGCCGGCTATGGCACTGTCAGTGCATACCTGATTATTTTGTGAATAGTATGAGGGTTTTTGCAACAAGCATCCTTTCAGGCTGTGAGTTCCAGAAACAGAGCACACTCTGGGTGAAAATAATCCCCTTTAACCCTCCCATCTCTTACCCTATATCTATTCCCCCTGATTATAGACCCCTCAGACAATGGGAATAGGGTCTTCCAACCACTCTATCTAGACCCCTCATAATTTTACACACTTTAATTCGGTCTCCCCTCAGCCTCCTCTGATCCAAGAAAACAACCCCAGTCTATCCAATCTTTCCTCATAACTCAAGTTCTCTAATCCACCCATCACCCTTGTTAATCTCCTCAATAACCTCTCCATTGCATTGACCAGAACTATACAAAGTACTCTGGCTGTGGACTAACTAGTGTTTAACACAGTTTTTGCATTACCTTCCAGCTGTGATTTTCTATCCCTTAGTCAATACAGGAGAGAATCTAGTATGTTGTCTTAACCACCTTATCTACCTGTCCTGCTACCATCAGGGATCTCTGGACATAAATTCCAAGGCACTCTGTTCCTCTTCACCCCTCAGTATGTTAGCATTTATTGTATATCCCCTTGCCATGTCTGCCCTTTACAAATACATTAACCTCACATTTCCTTGAGAATTCCAAAATCTTTACAGTGCAGAAGGAGGCCATTCAGCCCATCGAGTCTGCACTGGCTCACTGAAAGACCATTCTACCCATTCCCACTCCTGCCTTATCCCCCTAACCTTACGCATTCTTTCCTTTCTGGTATAAATCCAATTCGCATTTGAATACCTCGATCGAACCTGCTTCCACCACCCTCTCAGGCAGTTTGTTCCAGACTCCAACCACCCTTTGGGTGAAAAAAATTTTCCTACCATCACTTCTCCTCCCTTTGCCAATTATTTTGAATCTGTTCCCTCTAGTTCTTGATGTATTCTTGAGCGGGAACTGTTCCTCACTATTTACCCTGTCCATACCCCTCAGCATCTTGAATACCTCCATCAAGTATCCTCTCAACCTTCTTTTCGCAAAGGAAAACAATTCCAACCTCTCCAATCTATCCTCATAGCAACAGTTGTTTATTCCTTGAATCATTCTTGAGAATACCCTCTGTACTCACTCCAATACCTTCACTTCCTTCCTCAAGTATGGTGCCCAGAACTGGACGCAGTACTCCAGATGAGGTCTAACTAGTGTCTTATACAAATTCTTACACTCCCCTATTAATGTCCCTATTAATGAAGCTGAATATACTGTATGCTTTATTAACTGATCTCTCTATAGGCCCTGCCATCTTCAATGAGCTTTGTACATATATATCAAGGTCCCTCTGTTCCTGCACCTCCTTTAGAGCCTCTTCCTTTATTTTTTACTCTCCCTCCACAGTCTTCCTGAGAAAATGGACCACCTCACACTTCTCTGCATTAAACTTCATTTGCCACTTGTCTGCCCAATCCACCACAATGTTTTCAACTTTCGTATCATCTGCAAATTTTGAAATCATGCCCTGAATACCACAGTCTAGACAATTAATATATATCAGGAGGAGAAAGGGTCCCAACACTGACCCCTGGGGAAATCCACTGCAGACCATACTCCAATCTGAAAAACAAACATTTATTACTTCTATTTGTTTTCTGTCATTCAGCCAATTCCTTATCCAAGTGCCTAGCCTGAACTGAATTCCATTTACTACAAGACAAAGTCCTGAGGAAGAGACAAAAGGTGAAGTCTAACAAAATTGGCAGTTCCTGTCCTTGGTCACAGGAGGGGTCTGGCACACAGAGTGAGGGGAAATGTATCAGCCTTGACAATGGGACACGTGGGGCCCCAATCGGTGGGTCTGTGCTGATATCTGGTGATCTCGCTTTGAAATGACTGAAGATCATTAAATTCAGATCTTTTTCTTAACCTGGTGGCATGAAAATAGCCAACAATATACCAACAACAACACCTGGGGTCATCCAGTGTGGTAGAAAAGCAGGGGGCCAAAGGGAGGGAGGAACTTAAACAACCATGATCACCAGAGAACAACTATCAGGAAAACTGATGGGACTAAGGGCTGACAAGTTCCCTGGAACCAAAGGTCTGCATCCTAGGGTCTTAAAGGAAGTGGCTGCAGGGATAGCTGATGCATTGGTTGTAATCTTCCGAAATTCCCTAGTTTCTGGGAAGGATCCAGAAAATTGGAAAACTGCAAATTTAGCACAATTGATCAAAAAAGGTGCCAGACAGAAAGCAGGAAAACAGGAATATATAGGCCAGTTAGTCGAACATATGTCACTCGCAAAATGCTAAAATCTATTACAAAGGAGGTAGTAGCAAGACATTTAGAAAATCATAATACAATCAGCAGAGTCAATCTAGGTTTCTGGAAGGAAAATTGTGTTTGACAAATTTATTAGACTTTTTGAAGGATGTGGATAAATGGATAAAAGGGATATGGATGATGGATAAAAGGGAACCAGTAGTTGTTGGGTAACACATTTGATGAATTTTTTGAGGAGGTGACCAGGTGTGTAGATGAGGGTAGTGCAGTTGTTGTAGTTTACATGGATTTCAGCAAAGCCTTTGACAAGGTCCCACATGGGAGATTTATAAAGAAGGCAAATGCACATGGGATACAGGGTAATTTAATAAGGTGGATTCAAAATTGGCTTAGTTGTAGGAGACAGAGGGTGATGAAAGAAGGATGCTATAGTGCCTGGAAGCCAGTGTCCAGTGGCGTACCACAGGGATCTGTGCTGGGTCCCCTCTTATTTCGTCATTTATATAAATGACATAGATGACTATGTGGTGGGAGGATTAATAAATTTGCGAATGAGACAAAGATTGGTCGGGTGGTTAACAGTGAGGTTGAGTGTCTTGGGCTACAGGAAGATATAGATGGACTGGTCAAATTGGCAGATAAGTGGCAGTCGGAATTTAACCCTGAAAAGTGTGAGGTGGTACATTTTGGAAATGAGTAATTTGACAAGGAAGTATTCAATGAATAGCAAGACACAAGGAAGTTCTGAGGAACAAAGGGACCTTGGCATGTGTGTCCATAGATCTCTGAAGGCGGAGGGGCATGTTAGTGGGGTGGTGAAAAAGGCATATGGGACACTTTCCTTTATCAATCGAGGGATAGATTACTAAAGTATGGAGGTCATGCTGGAGTTGTATAGAACCTTGGTGAGGCCACAGCTGGATACTGTGTGCAGTTCTGGTCGCCACATTATAGGAAGGATGTGATTGCACTGGAGGGTGTGCACAGGAGGTTCACCAGGATGTTGTCTGGGATGAAACATTTAGGTTATGAAGAGAGGTTGAATCGACTTGGGTTGTTTTCTTTGGAGCAGAGAAGACAGAGCGGCGACCTGATCAAGGTGTGCAAGATTATGAAATGTTGTCCAATCATGGAATCACACCTAATGTTGGAAGCTGTGTTTTGAGTTTTACAAGCTCGGGCTGGTTGTGTACGGTAATCTAGACTGGGCACATTTCAGGGCCGAAAGTGACCACTTTGGGCCCGTTCATGAGTTTGTGCGGTGTACAGCACAAAATGATCCTAACAGGGTGGCCATTATCCCACAGGATGCGTTTGATTTTCCCGATTTCAGCATCAAGCTCGCATGGTGAGCAAATGGCTCAGGCCCCATTTACAAGGTTACCGATAAGACCAATGTTATAGCGAGAGGAAGTGTAACAATCCCAACCTGTATATTGACCAGTGAAGGTAAGTTTGCTGTAGACTGTGGTAGAGAATCCCCTGGCAGCTTCCTCAACTACTACGTTATGAAAGGGGATTTCATTTGACTGTTTTATTTCAAAGGTGAATTTGAGTGCAGGATGGAGACATTAAGACATGTGAGGAAATTATTACTTGCAGCTGCGGATTTAAATACGGCGAAGATATCATCCACATATGTGCGAAGCATTAAGCTGATACCCAATTTAAGATTGTCAGTCGGGCTTGCAGCATGTACTGGAAGCGACATATATTAATACACAGGGCCCTTTTCTTTGCAGACAGAAAGGACATGGACACACAATACGCCTGTTTCAGATCAACAAAATAAGTCACTGGTTCGTCCCTCAGGGCAATGCTTTGACCAATCAGAGTCAAGCTACCTGGTTTAAATTTCAAACAATGCTTGGCAGTTAAATGTCATTCACCATCAACTGGTACAATCTCCATGGCAATGCCTCTACCAATCAGATTCCACTTGCCAACCAAACAGTACCCTCCTCTTCTACAGTATAAATTCGTTGTTTTCCCTTAAACTGTTTATTTTGAGAATTGTCCTGATGAGTGCAAGATGAAAAGCTTTGACAAATATCACTTTTGTCAGCTATACTCAAGTTCTGTACTACCATACAAACATTATTTAAACGGAGAGAGACTGCAGAATGCTGCAGTACAGGGCATCTGGGTGTCCTTGTACATGAATCACAAAAGGCTAACATGCAGGTACGGCAATTAATTAGTCAGGCAAATGGAATTTTGGCCTTCATTGCAAGAGGGATGGAGGATAAAAGGAATGGAGTCTTGCTCCATTTATACAGGGCATTGGTGAGACCCCATCTGGAACACTGTGAACAGTACTGATCTCCTTACTTAGGAAGGATATAGTTGCTTTGGAAGCAGTTCAGAGATGGTTCACTCGGCTGATTCCCGGGATGAAGAGGATGTCTTATGAGCAATAGTTTAGCAGGTTGGGCCTATACTCATTGGAGTTCAGAAGAATGAGAGGTGATCTTATTGAAGCATATAAGATTTTGTGGAGGTTTGGCAGGGTAGCTGCTGGGAGGATATTTCTTCCATTGGGGGAATCTAAAGATAGGCAACATAGGTTTATAATAAGGGGTTTGGCATTTAAGATGGAGTTGAAGAGAAATTTCTTCTCTCAGAGGGTCATTAGTATTTGGAATTCTCTTCCACAGAGAGCAGTGGAGGCTGGGTAATTGAATATATTTAAGGCTGAGTTAGACAGATTTTTTTGATTGACAAGGGAGTTAAGGGATATGAGGGGGACAGGCAGGAAAGGGGAGTTTAGGCCACAATCAGATCAGCCATGATCTTATCGGATGGTGGAGTAGGCTCAATGGGCCGAATGGCCTACTCCTGCTCTTATGCCTTACCATCCTATGGTCAGTGTATCAAACCTCATTAGTCACATGGATAACAGTAGGGAGAAGGTGATATACAGAGAATGATACCTGGGGAAATCACTGCTCTCATTTCCCTCCACACATTGATGTATTTGAATGGTTCATCAACTATATCCACAGGTAACTGCGTGGAGGCAGATCCAGGATTGTGAAACTCCATCTGACTCCTGTAAAATCAGCCCTGGAAATCAGTCCATGTTAGAGAGACAACAGTGAACAAATCACAACAGTTTCTGTAAATCTGCTTACCTCTTCAAAAGAACTTGAATGTCCTGAGGGGAAAGAAACAGGATAGATATTACCGAGGCAGATTAAAGTGATGTTGATGTAAATCTCTTAGAAAAGTTATGAAGAGGGACAGAATCAAGAATTTTACTTTTTCACTTCATTCCCATTTGACCTCATCTTGTCCATGAGACCCACCTCCTGTTCCCTCCATCCTATTCCCACTAAATTACTGATCCCCCAACTTCCGCTCCTCATCCCCAAATTAGCCGATGTTGTAAACCGTTCACACTCATGGAGTGTTGTGTGTCTCTCCTTTAAATTTGTGTCAGCACCCCCTCCCCAAAAACAGCTCTTGACCCCACCATCCTTACAATCATCCATCCCATCGCCAATGTCGCTTTCCTCTCCAAAGTCCTTGATATCCTCCCAAATCCATGCCCATCTTTTCCAAAGTCCATGTTTGAATTCTGTTTGAATCCCTCCAATCGGGTTTTAACTCTGCCACAATACTGAAACAGCTCTTATGAAAATCAGAAATGAATGTGACTGAATAGCTGTCTGTGACGTAGGTAAACTTTCCCTCCTCATCTTTCTCCACCTGTCTGCAGTCTTTCATACGGTTGACCACAATATCCTCCTCCAACTCCTCTCCACTGTCGTCCAGCTGGATGGAAATTCTCTCATCTGGATCCATCCTTATCTATTTAATCTTAGCCAGAAAATCACCTGGATTCACTTCCCTTCTCACTCTAGCACCCTTACTTCTGATGTCCCCCAATGATCTTTCCTTGACCACCTCTTATATCTCATTTACATGCTGCCCCTTGGCACCATCTTCTGAAGGCACAGTGTTAGTTTTCACATGTATGCTGATGACACCCAGTTCTACCTCTCCACCACCTCTCCTAACTTTCCCACTGTTGCTAACTTGTCAAACTGCTTATCCGATATCCAGTTCTGGATGAACAGACATTTCCTTCAGTTAAATACTGGGAAGAGTGAAGTCATTGGTTTTGGTCCTCGCTCAAAACTCCATTCCCTAGTCTCTGATTCCATCCTTCTGACTGGCAATGGTCTGAGATTAAGTCAGTCTGTTCACAATCTTGGTGTCACATTCAAACGTGCGATGAGCTTCCAAACTCAAATTCCTGAAATATCACTAACATCACCTGTTTATCTCTGTAATAATACCTAACTTTGCCCCTGTCTCTGCTCATTAAACCCTCATCTACACCTCTAGACTGGACTATTCCAATGTACGCTTGGCTTGTCTCTCACATTCTAACCAACTTAAACTCTACCTACTCTGCTTCACCAGTGCACCCTAACCCCATCTTCAGAAGAGGCCTATCTGCACCAGTGTAAACTTCTCCAGTTCCCAGCCCTGCCCTCTCTGAGTCCAATCATCAATCAGTACCGTGGTTACACCATGTATAGGACTTGCACTGAGGTTGCCTCACCTCATTTCCATTGGACCCTGAAAGTTTGCCGAAAGAGAAAAGCATCCTAGCCATCAGATTGGGGCCTATCCCATGGCCCAGAGATTGAAAGTCAGTGTGTCAGCCCTCAGTCCCCCTGAATGTTTCAGGTTCCTACTTTCCTGGTCTCAGGGAGGGAGCTTGTTATTTTCATTCATTCGTCAGGCTTGGGCATCACTGGCTTGGCCAGCATTTATTGCCCAAGTTCAGAGAGCATTTAAGAGTCAACCACATTGCTGTGATCCTGGAGTAACATGTAGGGTAGATTAGGTAAGGACAGCAGATTTCCTTCCCCTAAAGTGCATTACTGAACCAGATGGGTTTTCACAACAATCAGTAATGGTTTCTTGATAATCATCAGACTTTTAATTCCACATGTTTATGGAATCAAATTTCACCATCTGCCTGTGGTGGAATTTAAACCCAGGTCACCACACCATTACCCTGGGAACACTAGTCTAGTGACAATGCCACTACTCTATTTACCTTCCTGCACTCCCACTGACAGATATTTAATTGTCCGGTCAGATTCCCTGTACAAGGGGAGAGACACTTTGTACCTTCAGGAGCTCTGGGGCCTCTTGTGTCTCCAGCCTCGATTTAAGATCTGTTATTGTTCCTTCAAGAGCAGACATTTGTTCCAAGGTTCTCTTTAAATTGTTCTCCATTTCCTCCAATATTTTATTGCTTTTTCGCTCCAACTCTGCTTTCACCAGTTCTTCCTTCTCAAACAGCCTTCTTAATTACTTGCTGTACCTGCACACCAACTTTTTGTGACTCATGAACTAGAACACCTAGATCCCTCTGAACCTCGGAATTCTGCAGTCGTTCTTTTTAAGTGATGCTCTGCTTTTTTTATTCTTCCGGCCAAAGTGAACAACTTCACATCTTCACACGTTATGCTCCATCTGCCAGATTTTTCCCCCCTTACTCAACCTCCTCATGTCCTATTAAGCTCCTTACCTTAGAGGTGTACAATGAAGCTTTATTGAATTGAATTTTGGGATGAAAGGGTTGTCCTGTGAGGAAAGGTTGAGCACAATGGATCTACATTCCCTGACGTTTAGAAGTGTGAGAGCTGATCTCATTGAAACAGAGACAATTCTTAGAGGTCCTGACAGGGCAGCTGCTGAGACGGGTCTGGAACTAGGGGTGACAGAGTCTGGATAAGCTGATGAACATTTACGGTTGAGATGAGGAGAAACTTCGTCGGGACCTGGAAAAATTTATTAATTTTGCTTCCAATCTCCACCCCTCCATCATTTTCACATGGTCCATCTCTGACACTTCCCTTCCCTTCCTTGACCTCTCTGTCTCAATTTCTGATGATAGACTGTCCACCAATATCCATTACAAGCCTACCGACTCCCACAGCTACGTCGACTACAGCTCCTCACACCCCGCTTCCTGTAAGGACTCCATCCCATTCTCTCAGTTCCTTCGCCTATGTCGCATCTGTTCTGATGACGCTACCTTCAAAAGTATATCCTCTGACATGTCCTCCTTCCTTAACCGAGGTTTTCCACCCACGGTGGTTGACAGGGCCCTCAACCCTGTCCGGCCCATCTCCCGCGCATTCGCGCTCACACCTTCGCCTCCCTTCCAGAAACATGATAGGGTCCCCCTTGTCCTCACTTATCACCCCACCAGCCTCCGCATTCAAAGGATCATCCTCCGCCATTTCCGCCAACTCCAGCATGATGCCACCGCCAAACACATCTTCCCTTCACCCCTCCGGCGGCATTCCGTAGGGACCGTTCCCTCCGGGACACCCTGGTCCACTCCTCCATCACCACCTACTCCTCAACCCCCACCTATGGCACCTCCCCATGCCCATGCAGAAGATGCAACACCTGCCCCTTCACTTCCTCTCTCCTCACCGTCCAAGGGCCCAAACACTCCTTTCAAGTGAAGCAGCATTTCACTTGCATTTCCCCTAACTTAGTCTACTGCATTTGTTGCTCCCAATGCGGTCTCCTCTACATTGGAGAGACCAAACGCAAACTAGGCGACCGCTTTGCAGAACACCTGCGGTCTGTCCGCAAGAAAGACCCAAACCTCCCTGTCGCTTGCCATTTTAACACGCCACCCTGCTCTCTTGCCCACATGTCTGTCCTTGGCTTGCTGCATTGTTTCAGTGACGCCCAACGCAAACTGGAGGAACAGCACCTCATCTTCCGACTAGGCACTTTACAGCCTTCTGGGCTGAATATTGAATTCAACAACTTTAGATCTTAAACTCCCTCCCCCATCCCCACCCCCTTCCCGTTTCTTCCCCCTCCCTTTTGTTTTTTCCAATAATTTATATAAATTTTTGTTTTCCCATCTATTTCCATTATTTTTAAATCTATAACTGTAATACCCTGTCGTCAGTCTTTCCACCCCACCCCCACTAGAGCTGTACCTTGAGTGTCCTGCCATCCATTCTTAATTAGCACATTTTCTTAGATAATATCACCACCTTTAACACCTCTTTGTTCCTTTTGTCTGTGACATCTTTTGATTATCTGCTCCTATCACTGCTTGCTTGTCCCTACAACCACCACCCCCCCCGCAACTTCTCTCCCCTCCCCCAACCTTAAACCAGCTTATATTTCACCCCTCTCCTAACTTTACTCAGTTCTGCCGAAGGGTCACGAGGACTCGAAACGTCAACTCTTTTCTTCTCCGCCGATGGTGCCAGACCTGCTGAGTTTTTCCAGGTAATTCTGTTTTTATTTTGGATTTCCAGCATCCGCAGTAGTTTTTTGTTTTTATTTATATGAGGAGAAACTTCTTCACTAAGAGAGTTGTGAATCTTTGGAGTTCTCTGTCCCAGTGAGCTGTCAATGAGTAGATTCAACACCGAGATCGATATATTCTTGGTTACAAAGAGAATGAAGTGACAGGGGGATAGGGTGAGAAAGTGGATTTGATGTTGATGTTCAGCCAGGCTCTTACTGAATGGCCATGTGTCCTACTCCTGTATCTATTTCTTATATTCTCCTTCCTCATTCTTTCTACTCATTCTCTCAATCAACAATCAGCACACCCGGTGTCAGTCCAGTCTACAAATAAAACATTTATTAACTGGAGAAAATGAATTCAGATTCACAATAAGATTGATTTTATTCATTCATGGGATGTGAGGGTGACTGGTTAGGCCAGCATTTATTGCCCATCTATAATTGCCCTTGTTTAGAGGGCATTTAAAATTCAACCACATTGCTGGTGGTCTGGAGTCACACATAGGCCAGAGCAGGTAAGGACAGCAGAATTTCCTTCATTAAAGGACATTATTAAACCAGATGGGCTTTTTTGACAATCAGCAATGGATTTAGAGACATCATCAGACTTTTAATTCCAGATTTTTATTGAGTTCAAATTTCACCCTCTGCTGTAGGGGAATTTAATCCCCAGGTTCCCAGATCATTCCCCTTTGTCTCTGGAATACTAGCCCAGTGGCAATACCACTAAACCTCCACCTCCCCACAGCTTGGGAGCGGGACACATTTAGCACAATCAGGGGGTTATTTCATTTCATTTTATTTCAGTCCAATGTGTCTGGGTCCCAGTCGGTTCAGACAGGGTCAGACAGGGACGAGTAGAGAATGTGAATTAAATTTACAGAGTAAACAACTACAACAAACACACTCAGTCCCCCACAGCACATGGCGGAGAATTGGGGAACCGTGAGTTCCTCGGGCACTGGGGCAGGCTGCTCGCCACAGCTCCGACTTCAGAAACCGTGCCCACTGGGTTAACCCCACTGTGTTAACCCCGCTGTGTTAACCTCACTGTGTTAACCCCGCTGTGTTAACCTCACTGTGTTAACCCCACTGTGTTAACACCGCTGTGTAAACCTCGCTGTGTTAACCTCACTGTGTTAACCCCACTGTGTTAACCCCACTGTCTTAACCTCACTGTGTTAACCCTACTGTGTTAATCCCACTGTGTTAATCCCACTGTGTTAACCTCACTGTGTTAACTTCACTGTGTTAACCACCCTGTGTTAACCCCACTGTGTTAACCCCACTGTGTTAACACCGCTGTGTTAGCCCCACTGTATTAACCCCACTGTATTAACCCTACTGTGTTATACATATACCCCCACTCCCTTAACCTCACTGTGTTAACCCCACTGTGTTAACCCCACTGTGTTAATCCCACTGTGTAATCTCACTGTGTTAACTTCACTGTGTTAACCCCACTGTGTTAACCCCACTGTGTTAACCTCACTGTGTTAACCTCACTGTGCTAACGCCACAGTGTTAACCCCACCGTGTTAACCTCACCGTGTTAACCCCACTGTGTTAACCCCACTGTGTTATCCCCACTGTGTTAATCCCACTGTGTTTATCCCACTGTGTTAACCTCACTGTGTTAACCCCACTGTGTTAACACCGCTGTGTTAACCTCACTGTGTTAACCCCGCTGTGTTAACCCCACTGTGTTAACCCCGCTGTGTTAACCCCACTGTGTTAACCCCACTGTGTTAACCCCACTGCGTTAACCTCACTGTGTTAACCCCACTGTGTTTACCCCGCTGTGTTAACCTCACTGTGTTAACCCCTGTGTTAACACCGCTGTGTTAGCCCCAGTGTATTAACCCCACTGTATTAACCCTACTGTGTTAACCCCACTGTGTTAGCCCCACTGTGTTAGCCTCACTGTATTAACCCCACTGTATTAACCCCATTGTTAGCCCCACTGTATTAACCCCGGTATTAGCCCCACTGTGTTAACCCTACTGTGTTAGCCTCACTGTTTTAGCCTCACTGTGTTAGCCCCACTGGGTTAGCCTCACTGTATTAACCCCACTGTATTAACCCTACTGTATTAATTCCACTGTGTTAGCCCTACTGTATTAACCCCATTGTGTTATCCTCACTGCATTAACTCCACTGGGTTATCCAGTGAGCAATCTGAGTGGATCAGTGTCATCAGCAGTGTTAGTCTTACAAGGATTAAAGATGGGATAGAGTTTCTCAGTGAATGTGTCAGTGAACGTGTGCAGGTGAGACATGTCCTCAGCATCGTAAAATGACACTCGTCCTCCCTCATAGTCCAGGTAAACTCCCACCTTCCGGGGTTTCACTTTCAGCTGGGAGATGACATCTGGGATTTTCAATGATTTGCAATCAGGAAATCGGGCGATGACCCAGAATCCATTATCAGGTGAACGTGTGATATTTGTTTTCCTGTTGATAGACTCTCTGCAAACACCCACAACCCACTGAGACTTCATTCCAAGACCCACCTCCCAGTAATGTCTCCCTGATGTGAAACTCTGTGAGCTCAAAACATAATAATAGCAATCAAATCTCTGTGGCTGATCAGGAAGATTTTGCTTCTTATTTCTGAGGCTCACACTAGTCAGATCCTGGGAAATGTTGAGTAGATTGTGTGCTGTCTCTGGGTCCAGGGTGAGAGATGCTGGAACTGGAAGGGAACACGAATGGGAAGCTGTTATTATAAGAAAAACAGGAGTGAATCACGAGACGTGTACAGACGGTGATGGGTCATCAGCACTTCCCTCAGCCCCAGAACTGTGGAAGCTCAGACACAGAGAACCTGAAGAAACGTCTCCCCATTCCCTCAGCCCTATTTACTCAGCACCGATCTGCATCAATTTATTTAAAATAAAGAGCTCACTCCAGTACAACTCAGTTATGACAAGTTGTAGGAACTCGGTCCCCGTTCCTGAGCCCAGCCTGCTGGATTCTGACACTTCCTGGCCAATGTTGATAACTTCAAAACTCTGCTGCCCACACCCTAACTCCCACTGAGACCCATTCACCCACCCCCCGCGTGCTCACTGACGCACATCGCCTTCTGGACCAGCAACGTCTCAATCTTCAAATTCCCCCTCCCATGTCTACATGGCCTCCCCCCTCTTTATCTCTGTGACCTCCTCCAGCTCTACAACCCCCTCTGCGATCTCAGTCAGGACAAGGGGGAGAGCTCTGCTGCTCTTCCTCAAACTCCTGCCACGGACCTACGGATCTCCAGCTAAGAAGGTGCAAAGCCTCAGCTAAGAGACGGCGCTGCAGCACTTCCTCAGTCCTGCACCGGAGTGTGAGTCTGGATTTTCTGCTCAAGGTTCTGGAATGGAGCTTAAATTTGCTCCTTCTGACTCTGAATCAGTCCTTGATCCAGCGATGAGGTAACATGGCCGACAGCCAAATTCCCACCAGGACTTCCACTCCATGAGAGGAGAGAGACCAGTGAAAACGCAGATCCAAATTGCCGAGAATGGCTCGAGTTATCTCAATAAAATGGCTGCTCTGAAACTTCCTTGGAGATTCCCACCGGGAGGCTGGAAAATCCCGATTGTACAGCGGGATTCCACAGGGGGCAGCGTTAGGACCCCAGCTCTTCCTGATGTACATTCATGGCCGAACCCTTGATGTCCGGGGCACAGTTTCAAAATGACACGGAACTTGGAAATATTGTGAACTGTGAGGAGGAGAGTGTAGAAGCTCAAATGGACATGGACAGGCTGTTAGGATGGGTGGACAAGGGGAAGATGAAGTTGAACGCTGAGGAATGTGAAGTGATTCATTTTAGGAAGAACATGGGATGTGGCTGTCACTGGCTAGGCCAGCATTTATTGCCAATCCCTGGCTTGTTCAGGGGGCATTTTTAAGAATCAATCACATTGGTGTGGTTCTGGAGTCACATGTAGGCCAGACCAGATAATGACAGCAGATTTCCTTCCCTAAAGGACATTAGTGAACAAGATGGGTTTTTACAACAATCGCCAATGGTTCCGTGGTAACGCACAAAAAATTCCAGATTTGTATTCAGTTCAATTTCCACCATCTGCTGTGATGGGATTCGAACCCAGGTCCCCAGAGCATTACCCTGGGTCTCTGGGTTACTAAGGTGAGGCAAACAGACAAAACAAACAACAGCAGCTGGAATAAAACCTTTCTCACGCAGTGAGTGTTTAGGATCTGGAATGCACTGTGATGGATTCCATTTCACTCCTGGCTTTCATAGAGAATGAACATTATCTGAAGAGGAAACATTTGCAGGACTATGTAGGAAAGTGGAAGGGTGGGACTGGCTAATTGTTCTTGCAGTGACCCAGCACAAGCACAATGGGCCGAATGATCTCCTCCTATGTTGTAAAGATTTGGTGGTTCTCTGATTCACAGAAAGAGGCCGTTTCAGACCAGCGTGTGAGTGCCGGCTGAATTTAACCCTGCAAAGTGCGAGGTGATACACATTGGGAGGAGTAATTTGACAAGGAAGTATTCAATGAACGGCATGACACTAGGAAGTTCTGAGGAACAAAGGGACATTGGCGTGTGTGTCCATACATCTCTGAAGGTGGAGGGGCATGTTAGTGGGGTGGTGAAAAAGGCGTATGGGACACTTGCCTTTATCAGTCGAGGCATAGATTACAAAAGTAGGGAGGTCATGTTGGAGTTGTATAGAACCTTGGTGAGGCCACAGCTGGAGTACTGTGTGCAGTTCTGATCACCACATTATATGAAGGATGTGATTGCACTGGAGGGGGTGCAGAGGAGATTCACCAGGATGTTGCCTGGGATGAAACATTTAAGTTATGAAGAGAGGTTGGATCGACTTGGGTTGTTTTCATTGGAGCAGAGAAGACTGAGGGGCGACCTGATCGAGGTGTACAAGATTATCAGGGGCATGGACAGGTTGGATAGGGAGCAGCTGTTCCCCTTAGATGAAGGGTCAGTCACAAGGGGACATAAGTTTAAGGTGAGGGGCAGGAGGTTTAGGGGGGATGTGTGGAAAAACTTTTTTACCCAGAGGGTGGTGACGGTCTGGAATGCACTGCCTGGGAGGGTGGTGGAGGCGGGTTGCCTCATATCCTTTAAAAAGTACCTGAATGAGCGCTTGGCACGTCATAACATTCCAGGCTATGGGTCAAGTGCTGGTAAATGGGATTAGGTAGGTAGGGCAGGTGTTTCTCATGTGTCGGTGCAGACTCGATGGGCCGAAGGGCCTCTTCTGCACTGCGTGAATCTTTGATTCTGTGTATTTGGATTTCCAAAACGCATTTGATAAGTTGCCGGGGAACAAGTTCCTTGCATAAGATAAGAGCTCATGGTGTTGGGAGTGATATATCAGCATGGACAGAGGATTGGCTAACTAACCGGAAACAGAGTTGAGATAGATGGGTCATTTTCAGGTTGGCAATTTGTAGCCAGTGGATTGCCACAAGATTCGGTGCTGGGGCCTCATCTATATACGACTTATGTTCTTGTCGTGTATGAAGGGACTGAGTGTATGGTGGCTAAATTTGCTGATGACACAAAGATAAGTAGAAAAGCAAGTCGTAAGCAGGACACAAAGGCTCAAAATTTTGCTTCCGAGTCAGGTGGGAGGAGCTGGGAAATCTCACATCTCCGACTTGGGAGAAACTGCCCTGAACTGCTGCATTTTCACTGCAGGAGGCCTGGTGCATGCTCGTGTTGGGCCGACTGACCCTGGAGACAGTGTGGAGGCAGCCACAGGGGCAGTCAGGTGCCAGGCGGGCTGTTTAAAAGGCCCACCTCGGTGCTCTGGGGCTTTGTCCCAGTTATAATAAGCACAAAAATCCCCCTCTAGCCCTTGCTTCAGACCCTCTCACCTCGACACACTCCCCATGTCCCATCCATGTCACCTCTTCCCAATCTTCACTCCTCTACCCAACCCAATGGTACCTCAGACCCACCATGCCAACCTAGGGCCCTCTACTAACCCTCCATGCTAACTCACCCTTGGGAGGACCTCAGGAGCTATGCTGAGATGGAAAAAATTAAAATTCTAAGTATCAATTGCAGACTTCACGCTAGACAAAAAAACATTCTCATTGTTAAAATCCTATTTAATACACTTAAAAACCTTCAAATACTTAATTCGTTATGAAAATAAACATTTGTGATCATAGCCTCACATCAAAGACAACCAATGGTTTATAACCTCTTGAGGCATGCCAACCAAATTATGAACTTACAGGCCCTCGACTATGATAATGATACTTCAGCAAGCAGTCAAACAGCAAGGATAACATAATGATAGCCTTCAGGCTTCTGTCAGCAAACAGCTTTTGAAATTACGAACAGCATTTTTATTTCAACTGAGGGACACAGCAGGCTGGTTTTTTTCAAAAGTTAAAGAGCAGAGGAATTAAATAACTTGACAGCTTGAGAGTTCCGCAAACCTTATCCACCTCTTACGCACATTCATGTCTATTCTTCAAGAGCCCAAAACTGTACCTGACCTCTCCAAAAGGGTACCTGACCTCTGCAAAGTCCTCCAGCAGCTTTAGAAATTTTCCTCAAATGTGAAAATCCCACAGGTTGTTTCAGAAATCTTTGGTGACAAAAATTGCTACTGAGTGAAGGCATCGGCACTTTTAAAGGGGCCACTGCCTCCATGAATCGCACATGTGCAAAATATTTCCCACCACGCTCCAGAAAAAATGGTGTGTGCCGGATACGGGGTCGGGATTTCTAGATTCAAGGCTCCGGCAACATTTTGGAAAAGACACATGGCCCTTCATTCTCCACGGAAATTAGAGCTAAAGAGTCCACAAACCAATATAGGTAGGTGATGTGAGTGGGTGAAAATTTGACAGATGGAGAATAATATGGGGAAATTTGCAGTTGTCCATGTTGGCAGGAAGAATAGAAACTCGAAATATTCTTTAAGTATTGCTGAAAGAAGAGACATTGTGGAAGCTTTTTGACTTGCACTCCTCAGGATAATTCGCAAGAATACCTCATTGGTTGGCAAGTTGACTTTGATTGGCAGAGGCATTGCCATGGAGAATGCACCAGTCAAGGATGACTGACAGTTAACTGACAAGCATTGTTTGAAATTTAAACAAGGCAACTTGACTCTGATTGGTCAAGACATTGCCCTGAAGAATGAACCAGCGAATGGCTGTCACTTTTTTTGTTTAGCTGAAACAGGCACAATATGTGTACAAGTTCATTCTGTCTGGAAAGAACAGGGCCCTGTGTATTAATATATGTAGCTTCCAGGACACGCAAATGTGCCAGACTGCGAACCTGACTGACAATCTTAAATTGTTTGTCAGCGTAATTCTTAGCACAATGAGGATTATTCAACAAATGTTGTCCAATCACGGAATCACACCTAATGTTGGACGCTGTGTTTTGAGTTTTACAAGCACGGGCTGGTTGTGTACGGTAATCTAGACTGGGCACATTTCAGGGACGTAAGTGACCACCTTGGGCCCGTTTGTGAGTTTGTGCAGTGTACAGTGCAAAACGATCCTATCAGGGTGGCTATTATCCCACAGGATGCGTTTGATTCGCCCGAGTTCAGCATCAAGCTCGCATGGTGAGCAAATGGCTCAGGCCCCATTTACAAGGTTACCGATAAGACCAATGTTATAGCGAGAGGAAGTGTAACAATCCCAACCCGTATATTGACCAGTGAAGGCAGGTTTGTTGTAGACCGTGGTAGAGAATCCCCAGGCAAATTCCTAATCAACTACGTTAAGAAAGGGAAATTCATTTGACTGCTTTATTTCAAAGGTGAATTTGAGTGCAGGATGGAGACATTAAGACATGTGAGGAAATTATTACTTGCAGCTGCGGATTTAAATACGGCGAAGATATCATCCACATATGTGCGAAGCATTAAGCTGACACCCAATTTAAGATTGTCAGTCGGGCTTGCAGCATGTACTGGAAGCGACATATATTAATACACAGGGCCCTGTTCTTTGCAGGCAGAAAGGACACAGACACACAATGCTCCTGTTTGAGATAAACAAAATAAGTCACTGGTTCATTGCTCAGGGCAATGCTTTGACCAATCAGAGTCAAGCTACCTGGTTTAAATTTCAAACAATGCTTGGCAGTTAACTGTCAGTCACCATCAACTTGTTTATTCTCTATGGAAATGCCTCTGCCAATCAGAGCCTGCTTGCCAACCAAACAGCACCCTCCTCTTCTACAGTATAAATTCGTTGTTTTCCCTTAAATTGTTTTATTTTGAGAATTGTCCTGATGAATGCAAGATGAAAAGCTTTGACAAATATCACTTTTTTCAGCTATACTCAAGTTCTGTACTACCATACAAACATTATTTAAACGGAGAGAGACTGCAGAATGCTGAAGTACAGGGGATCTGGGTGTCCTTGTACATGAATCACAAAAGGCTAACATGCAGGTACGGCAAGTAATTAGTCAGGCAAATGAAATGTTGGACTTCATTGCAAGAGGGATGGAGGTTAAAAGGAGGGGTGTCTTGCTCCAATTGTACAGGGCATTGGTGAGACCACATCTGGAACACTGTGAACAGTTTTGATCTCCTTACTTCGGAGGGATATAGTTGCTTTGGAAGCAGTTCAGAGATGGTTCACTCGGCTGTTTCCTGAGATGAAGAGGTTGCCTTATGAGCAATGGTTTAGCAGGTTGCGCCTGTACCCATTGGAGTTTAGAAGAATGAGAGGTGATCTTATTGAAACATATAAGATTTTGAGGAGGTTTGGCAGGGTAGATGCTGGGAGGGTGTTTCATCCCTTGTGGGAATCTAAAAATATGGGACATAGGTTAAAAATAAGGGATTTAGAGTTTAAGACAGAGAAGAAGAGAAATTTCTTCTCTCAGAGGGTCATTAGTATTTGGAATTCTCTTCCACAGAGAGCAGTGGAGGCTGGGTCTTGGAATATATTTAAGGCTGAGTTAGACAGATTTTTTTGATTGACAAGGGAGTTAAGGGATATGAGGGGGACAGGCAGGAAAGGGGAGTTTAGCCCACAATCAGATCAGCCATGATCTTATCGGATGGTGGAGTAGGCTCAATGGGCCGAATGGCCTACTCCTGCTCTTATGTCTTATCATCCTACGGTCAGTGTATCAAACCTCATTAGTCACCTGGATAACAGTAAGGAGAAGGTGATATACAGAGAATGATACCTGGGGAAATCACTGTTCTCATTTCCCTCCACACATTGATGTATTTGAATGGTTCATCAATTATATCCACAGGTAACTGAGTGGAGGCAGCTCCAGGATTGTGAAACTCCATCTGACTCCTGTAAAAACAGGCCTGGAAATCAGTCCATGTTAGAGAGACAACAGTGAACAAATCACAACAGTTTCTTTAAATCTGCTTACCTCTTCAAAAGAACTTGAATGTCCTGAGGGGAAAGAAACATGATAGATATTACTGAGTCAGATTAAAGAGCTGTTGATGTAAATCTCTTGGAAAAATTAAGAAGAGAGACAGAATCGAGACAAGGAGTCAGCCAGAAAAGGAATTTTACTTTTCACTTCAATCCCTCTCTGAGCTCATCTTGTCCATGAGACTCACCTCCTGTGCCCTCCATCCTATTCCCACTAAATTACTGATCCCCCAACTTCCTCTCCTGATCCCCATGTTAGCCGATATTGTAAACCATTCTCACTCTTAGGGTGTTGTGTGTTTCTCTTTTAAATTTGTGTCAGCACCCACCTCTCCATAAACAACTCTTGACCCCACCATCCTTGCAATCGTCCATCCCATCGCCAATGTCGCTTTCCTCTCCAAAGTCCTTGATCTCCTCCCAAATCCATGCCCATCTTTTCCAAAGTCCATGTTTGAATTCTGTTTGAATCCCTCCAATCAGGTTTTAACTCTGCCTCAATGCTGAAACAGCTCTTATGAAAATCAGAAATGAATGTGATTGAATAGCTGTCTGTGACGTAGGTAAACTTTCCCTCCTCATCTTTCTCCACCTGTCTGCAGTCTTTCATACGGTTGACCATAATATTCTCCTCCAACTCCTCTCCACTGTGGTCCAGCTGGATGGAACTTCTCTCATCGGGATCCATCCTTATCTATTTAATTGTAGCCACAGAATAACCTGGATTCACCTCCCTTCTCACTCCAGCACCCTTACCTCTGATGTCCCCCAATGATCTTTCCTTGACCCCCACCTATATCTCATTTACATGCTGCCCCTTGGCACCATCTTCTGAAGGCACAGTGTTAGTTTTCACATGTATGCTGATGACACCCAGTTCTACCTCTCCACCACCTCTCCTAACTCTCCCACTGTTGCTAACTTGTCAAACTGCTTATCCGATATCCAGTTCTGGATGAACAGAAATTTCCTTCAGTTAAATACTGGGAAGAGTGAAGTCATTGGTTTTGGTCCTCGCTCAAAACTCCATTCCCTAGTCACTGATTCCATCCTTCTGACTGGCAATAGTCTGAGATTAAGTCAGTCTGTTCACAATCTTGGAGTCACATTCGAACGTGCGATGAGCTTCCAACCTCAAATTCCTGAAATATCACTAACATCACCTGTTTATCTCTGTAATAATACCTAACTTTGCCCCTGTCTCTGCTCATTAAACCCTCATCTACACCTCTAGACTGGATTATTCCAATGCACGCTTGGCTTGTCTCTCACATTCTAACCAACTTAAACTCTACCTACTCTGCTTCACCAGTGCACCCTAACCCCATCTTCAGAAGAGCCCCATCTGCACCAGTGTAAACTTCTCCAGTTCCCAGCCCAGCCCTCTCTAAGTCCAATCATCAATCAGTACCGTGGTTACACCGTGTATAGGAATTGCACTGAGGTTGCCTCACCTCATTTCCGTTGGACCCTGACTGTTTGCAGAAAGAGAAAAGCATCCTAGCAATCAGATTGGGGCCTATCCCATGCCCCAGAGGTTGAAAGTCAGTGTTTCAGCCCTCAGTCCCCCTGAATGTTTCAGGTTCCTACTTTCCTGGTCTCAGGGAGGGAGCTTGTTATTTTCATTCATTCGTCAGGCTTGGGCATCACTGGCTTGGCCAGCATTTATTGCCCAAGTTCAGAGAGCATTTAAGAGTCAACCACATTGCTGTGATCCTGGAGTAAAATGTAGGGTAGATTAGTTCAGGACAGCAGATTTCCTTCCCCTAAAGTGCATTACTGAACCAGATGGGTTTTCACAACAATCAGTAATGGTTTCTTGATAATCATCAGACTTTTAATTCCACATGTTTATGGAATCAAATTTCACCATCTGCCTGTGGTGGGATTTAAACCCAGGTCACCAGAACATTACCCTGGGAACGGTACTCTAGTGACAATACCACTACTCCATTTACCTTCCTGCACTCCCACTGACAGATATTTAATTGTCCGGTCAGATTCCCTGTACAAGGGGAGAGACACTTTGTACCTTCAGGAGCTCTGGGGCCTCTTGTATCTCCAGCCTCGATTTAAGATCTATTATTGTTACTTCAAGAGCAGACGTTTGTTCCAAGGTTCTCTTTAAATTGTTCTCCATTTCCTCCAATATTTTATTGCTTTTTCGCTCCAACTCTGCTTTCATCAGCTCTTCCTTCTCAAACAGGAACTTGTGCATCTTTTCAAGTTCACTGTTGATTTCATTTCTCAGACTATCAGTTTGAGCCTGGAACACATTGAATACAGGATGGAATAAACACCGTCTATAATCCCAGTGTCTCTGGACTCTGTGCGCCCTCTACAGGATAAAACCTTGTATCCAAAATGGATTTGTCATCGGTTTAAATTGAGAGTTACATTGTGAATGATAATGTATTTTACACTGGATTTGTCACTGACTGACACACAAACTGGGCTGGACAAAGAGGTTCATAAAAAAGATGACAAACAATAATCACACTGCGGGCTGACCGACGTGATGGAATATCAGCGACGTGGGAGTGAGTTACAACCAAACATAATGAAATGATTCAAATGGTTTATTATGAAATAATAGATTATATGGAGTGAGTTGAAGACTGAAATTTGATCGAAGGATTCAGGTGGTTTATGTTCAGAATATTGGATACCAGTGAATGAGTTATAGACTGGAATTTAATCGAAGGCTTCAGGTTGTTTACAAAAAGATTAATGGATGTCTGGGAGAGAATTACAGACTGGAATGTAATGGAGGGATTCAGATGGTTTATATATAGAATAATGGATGCCTGGGAGCGAGTTAGAGACTGGAATCTAATTGGCGGGGACTCCGATTGTTTAGATATAGGATAATGGATATCTGTGAGTTGTGTGATCTGTAAGGGAAACCTGGCAGGAGAGAGGGGATCAGTGATACATGGACACTTTGCAATGTAGAAAAGTATGTCTTCAAATCATTGATTGTAGTCAAACTTCCAGATTAGATGAAGAAAGAAAATTTGTCGTTTATTCGTTGTTATAATGATTATCAATTTGTGGACGGTCCCTAACATTGCAGTTCAGAGAGCAGCCTGCAGTGTGCTTTCGACAAACTGCATTTCATTCAGTAAAACTCTCTCACCCTGTGAGAAGCTCATTCACTCTCAATCACAAACACAGGGAACCTTACACAAAGCCTAAAGGAACAATCCTACCTTCATCTGTAAAATCCCATCCTCTCCTTCTCTTTTACTTTGAAGACTGAGGTCCATTTGCTTCTGCAGAAACTCCAGTGATTTTTCTAACTTGTTCTGAAAGACAGAAAGGACGCAAAGGGGTTTGTGAAGGGGAACACTCAGTGTGACTTTCTGGAGGTGTTTGCTGTTTTTCAGTACACCGGCATTTGTGAAGTAGGGAAGGAGAAATTCTCAGGACTGATTACAGTCAACGTCTGGGATAAATTGATAAATAGAAACTGTCTTTTAATTTTAACTGTTGCAATTATCCTCCTCAACCTCCCTCTCCATCAACCCTCTCCTCCCCCAAACCCTCCCCACCTCCCTCTCCTCCCCCCTCTCTCTACCCTCTCTCCCTTAATAGTCCTCCCCCTTGCCCCTTCCATGTCTACTTGTGCCAGCAGCAGTGATCTGGTACCTTGTATTTCTGAACAGCCTCTTTGATATGTAGATCTTTGTGAGTTTGATGTTCTGAACTCCAGCAGTCCACACAGATCGCTTTCTGCTCCTCTTCACAGAACAGTTTCAGCTTCTCCCCGTGTTCCTGACAGTAAAACTCCTCCTCTGGCTGTGTTACCTTCACCTTGAACATCCTGAACTTCTCCACGATGTTGCCCAGGGTCCGAGCGGTCCTGATGTTCCTCTGGGTGAAAACCCGCCGACACTGGGGGCAGGAAACATCTCCCGGGACCTTGTCCCAACTCTGAGAGATGCAGGACCTGCAGAAGTGATGCTCACATTCTAGAGACACCGGGTCGGTGAACGTCTCCAGGCAGATGGGGCAGGTCAGCTCATGGGTGAGATCTGCAGACGCCATCTCAGTGCTCAGAGTCTCTCTCCTTCCCTGTTCCAGCACTTTCACTTTCAATTCTCGTTCAGGGCTGCACTTCCTGGATTTGACTTCACGTGATCAGAGACCAACCCAGTGTCAGGCATTTTGTCCCTGAATCAAACTGACTCCCTTTATTGTGTCTGGAGTATTTTCACTGTTATGAAGCCAGGTTGATAACAGTCTTTCCTTTTCTCTCTCTGCCAACCCACTCCTCCCCCTCCCCGCTCCCCACCCAGCCCCCTTAACCTGAACAAGTGTGAGGAGCTCACAAATTTATTTTTCAGTAATATTGAGACCATCCTCTCAGCTGCCTCAGCCCCTAACCTCCTGCCCCCTCGCCCAACGATCAACCATCACCCCCTCGCCCCCCACATCCGTCTCTAGTTTCTCTCTGTCTCTCCCCTCATGTCCTTTCCAAATTCCTCTCACCCCCCGAGACCCACATTATCCTCCCTCAACACTCCCGCCATCTGTGCCCCTTTCTGGAGAAGCCAACTTTTCACCCCCTCTGCCCTCACCAACTGCCCCCCACCCCCTCCCCCCATCTCCAGCCTCCCCAGGTTGTGTGAAGTCCGGGAAAGTGTCGCTGCCTCCCAATTCCGTGCACATCTTTCCCGCAATCGGATTTGACGCTCTCCAATCAGCTTCTCGGTGGGAAGATGAACAGCTCCTGCTGGCCTCTCCTGCAACGCTCAGGGAAACACTTGCTCAGTCTGAGGAATGGAGCTGCGGAGACAGTACATGAGTCAGGCAGCCTCGAAGCTGTGGTGAGGCCATGTCAACAGTCAGCTCCGTCTGAGAGGATTGTGGGGCACAATTTGCGGAGGAAGGGGTGACAGAGGCTCTGAGCCATCAGTCTGAAGATGTTTCAATCAGAAGAGCAGAGCTGGAAGATTGAGTGTTGCCTGGAGAAGGAAGACAACCCGGGATCCGGTATCCTGAATCAGGGACGTCAGTGAAGATCGGTGAAGAAAGTTTCTCCTCCCACTATGAGGACTGATCTCCCTCTACAATCGAGGCACAAAGCCTGGTTAGAGGTTGTATTTGTTTATGTAGTAATTATGGTTTTGTTAAATGTTGTACTGTGCCTTTAAGAATAGACCGGCGATGTAAGATCACATGATCTGTGTAAACCAGTGTGTTAGCAGCGTGGGGAACCCCCACAGAAAGTTGTCTGTACATCACATCTATTACAAATAGGCGACTTGGCGACCCTACAACAGTTTATATCTGGGTCTGGCTTATAATCGACTTGAGTGAAAAGGAACAATCCTGCATTAGAGATTCTTGCTTCTGTACAGGTGAATACCAATGCTGCCATCGAGTCCAACTTTAAAACAGTTTCACCTGAAACAAGGGCCTCGTACCCATCCCCAAACCAGGTCAGAGTGAGTCCGGCGCTGAACTGGTGGCAAAGACCCTCTGCCCACTCTCTGTTTTAACCCCTTCCCTCTTCCTGTTCTCATTGAATAGTAGTGAGTTCCTCATTCTAACCGCTCTCGGGGTAAAGATGTTTCTCCTGAATTCCCTGCTGGATTTGTACGTGACTCACTAAATCAGGCCCTGCAGTTTAAAGGCATCTGACGGTGCAAGTGGTCATTCATAGCAGTGCCAGCAGATGGCGGTGCTGCTCCATGTTAAACCGCCTTCCCACCAACATGGGGAAACTGCCCATCAGGATGAGACGGTTCAAGGGGGATTTCAGGAAGCATTTCTTCACACAAAGGGTTAAACGTTATAAAAACAAAGTGAGTAAATGTGGTTAAGATACAGATCAGCTATGATCTAACTGAATGCTGGAACAGGTTGGAGGGGCTCAATGCTCTCCACCTTTTGTAAAATTGCCAGTTTGGAATGAGGATCGCAGGATATTTCTTAAAAGACGAGAGATTTGTAAATGTTGGGAATGAGAGGGATTTGGGTGTCCATGAAGCACAGAAAGTTAACACGCAGATAGAGTGAACAATTAGGAAGGGAAATGGTACGTTAGCCTTCATTACCATGGGGTTGAAATATAAGATTATAAGTCTTGTTGCAATTATACAGGGATTTGATGAGGCCACAGCTGGAGGACTGTGTACAGTTAGGAACATACGAAATAGGAACAGGAGTAGGGCATTTGGCCCCTCGAACTTGCTCTGCCATTTGATAAGATCACGGCTGATCTGTTGGTATTTCTGATTCCACATTCCCATCTACCCCGATAACCTTTGACCCCTTTGCCTAACAAGAATTTATCTACCTCTGCCTTAAAAATATTCAATGACCCCAACACAACCACCTTCTGAGACAGAGAGTTCCAAAGTCGCACAAGCTTCAGAGAAGAACTTTCTCCTCATCTCTGTCCTAAAAAGGGTGACCCCTAATTTTAAAACAGTGCCTCCTAGTTCTGGACTCACCCACAAGTGGAAACATCCTTTCAACGTCGACCTTGTCAAGATCATTCAGGGTCTCGTGAACTTCAATCAAATCACCCCTCACTCTTCTAAACCCCAGAGGAAACAAGCCCAGTATGTCCAACCTTTCCACATAACACAGCCCACTCTTTCCAGGTATCAATCTAGTAAACCTGCTCTGAATCCTTCTCCAACGCATTTAAATCCTTCCTTAAATAAGGAGGCCCGAACTGCTCACAGTATTTGAGATGTGGTCTCACCAATGCCCTGTTTAACTGAAGCATAACATCCTTACTTTTAAGTTTAATTCCTCTCACAATAAAGGAAAGCATTCCATTAGCCTTCTTAATTACTTGATGTACCTGCATACCAACTTTCTCTGACTCATGAACTAGAACAACTAGATCCCTCTGAACCTCGGAATTCTGCAGTCATTCTCTTTAAGTGAAGCTCTGCTTTTTTTATTCTTCCGGCCAAAGTGAACCACTTCACATTTTCCCACATTATGCTCCATCTGCCAGATTTTTACCCCCTTACTCAACCTATCCATATCCGTCTGCAACCTCCTCATGTCCTTATAAGCTCCTTACCTTAGAAATGTGCAATGATGCCTCATTGAATTGAATTTTGGGATGAAAGGGTTGTCCTATGAGGAGAGGTTGAGCACAATGGATCTACATTCTCTGATGTTTAGAAGAGTGAGAGCTGATCTCATTGAAACAGAGACAATTCTTAGAGGTCCTGACAGGGCAGCTGCTGAGACGGGTCTGGAACTAGGGGACACAGAGTCTGGATAAGGTGATGAACATTTAAGATTGAGATGAGGAGAAATTTCTTCGCTCAGAGAGTTGTGAATCTTTGGAATTCTCTATCTCAGTGTTCTGTCAATGAGTAGATTCAACACCGAGATCGATATATTCTTGGTTACAAAGAGAATGAAGTGACAGGGGGATAGGGTGAGAAAGTGGATTTGATGTTGATGTTCAGCCAGACTCTTACTGAATGGCCATGTGTCCTACTCCTGTATCTATTTCTTATATTCTCCTTCCACATTCTTTCTACTCATTCTCTCAATCAACAATCATCACACCCGGTGTCAGTCCAGTCTACAAATAAAACATTTATTAACTGGAGCAAATGATTTCAGATTCACAATAAGATTGATTTTATTCATTCATGGGATGTGAGGGTGACTGGTTAGGCCAGCATTTATTGCCCATCTATAATTGCCCTTGTTTAGAGGGCATTTAAAATTCAACCACATTGCTGTTGGTCTGGAGTCACACACAGGCCAGAGCAGGTAAGGACAGCAGAATTTCCTTCACTAAAGGACATTAGTGAACTAGATGGGCTTTTTATGACAATCAACAATGGATTTATAGACATCATCAGACTTTTAATTCCAGATTTTTATTGAATTCAAATTTCACCCTCTGCTGTAGGGGAATTTAATCCCCAGGTTCCCAGATCATTCCCCTTTATCTCTGGAATACTAGCCCAGTGGCAATACCACTAAACCACCACCTCCCCACAGCTTGGGAGTGGGACACAGTTAGCACAATCAGGGGGTTATTTCATTTCATTTTATTTCAGTCCAATGTGTCTGGGTCCCAGTCGGTTCAAAGAGGGTCAGACAGGGACGGGTAGAGAATTTGAATTAAATTTACAGAGTAAACAACTACAACAAACACGCTTAGTCCCCCACAGCTCAGGGCGGTGAATCGGGGAACCGTGAGTTACTCGGAAACGGGGGCAGGCTGCTCACCACAGCTCCGACTTCAGAAACCGTGGCACTGTGTGAACCCACTGTGTTAACCTCACTGTGTTATCCCCATTGTGTGAACCCCCACTGTGTTAACCTCACTGTGTTAACCCCATTGTGTTAACCCCCACTGTGTTAACCTCGCTGTGTTAACCTCACTGTGTTAACCTCACTGTGTTAACCCCACTGTGTTAACCCCGCAGTGTTAACCCCGCAGCGTGAACCCCGCTGTGTTAACCCCACTGTGTTAACCCCCACTGTGTTAACCTTGCTGTGTTAACCCCACTGTGGTAACCCCGCTGTGTTAACCCCGCTGTGTAAACCCCACTGTGTTAACCCCACAGTGTTAACCTCACGTTGTTAACACCACTGTGTTAACCCCACTGTGTTAACCCCCACTGTGTTAACCCCACTGTGTTAACCCCCACTGTGTTAACCTCACTGTGTTAACCCCGCTGTGTTAAGCCCACTGTGTTAACCCCACTGTGTTAACCTCAATGTGTTAACCCCATTGTGTTAATCTCACTGTGTTAACATCACTGTGTTAACCCCACTGTGTTAACCCCACTGTGTTAACCCCGCTGTGTTAACCCCGCTGTGTTAACCCCGCTGTGTTAACCTCGCTGTGTTAACCCCAGTGTTAACGCCACTGAGTTAACCCCGCTGTGTTAACCCCACAGTGTTAACCCAGCTGTGTTAACCCCACTGTGTTCACCCCACTGTGTTCACCCCACTGTGTTAACCCCACTGTGTTAATCTCACTGTGTTAACCTCACTGTGTTAACCTCACTGTGTTAAACGCACTGTGTTAACCTCACTGTGTTAACCCCACTGCGTTAACCTCTCTGTGTTAACCTCACTGTGTTAACCCCACTGTGTTAATCTCACTGTGTTAACCTCACTGTGTTAACCCCACTGTGTTAACCCCACTGTGTTAACCCCACTGCGTTAACCTCTCTGTGTTAACCTCACTGTGTTAAACCCACTGTGTTAACCTCACTGTGTTAACCCCACTGCGTTAACCTCTCTGTGTTAACCTCACTGTGTTAACCCCGCTGTGTTAACCCCACTGTGTTAACCCCACTGTGTTCACCCCACTGTGTTAACCTCACTGTGTTAACCCCACGGTGTTAACTGCACTCTTTTAACCGCACTGTGTTAACCCCATTCTTGACCCCGCTGTGTTAACCCCACTTTGTTAACCTCACTGTGTTCTCCTCAGCGTTAACCCCATTGTCTTAACCCCACTGTGTTAACCTCACTGTGTTAACCCCACTGTGTTAACCCCACTGCGTTCACCCCATTGTGTTAACCCCACTGTGTTATCCCCACTGTGTTAACCGCACTCTTTTGACTGCACTGTGTTAACCTCATTCTTGACCCCGCTGTGTTTACCCCACTGTGTGAACCTCACTGTGCTATCCCCACTATATTAACCCCACTGTGTTAGCCCCACTATGTTAGCCCCACTGTATTAACCCCAATGTGTTAGCTCCACTGTATTAACCCCACTGTATTAACCCTACTGTGTTAACTCCACTGTGTTAGACCCACTGTGTTAGCCTCACTGCATTAACCCCACTGTATTAACCCCACTGTGTTAGCCCTACTGTATTAACCCCACTGTATTAACCCCACTGTATTAACACCACTGTGTTAACCCCACTGTGTTAACCCCACTGTGTTAGCCTCACTGTTTTAGCCTCACTGTATTAACCCTACTGTATTAACCCCACTGTGTTAGCCCCACTGTAGTAACCCCACTGTATAAACCCTACTGTATTAACCTCACTGTGTTAACCCCACTGTTAGCCCCACTGTGTTAACCCCACTGTATTAACCCCACTGTGTTATCCCCACTGCATTAACTCCACTGGGTTATCTAGTGAGCAATCTGAGTGGATCAGTGTTATCAGCAGTGTTAGTCATACAAGGATTAAAGATGGGATAGAGTTTCTCAGTGAATGTGTCAGTGAACGTGTGCAGGTGAGACATGTCCTCAGCATCGTAAAATGACACTTGTCCTCCCTCATAGTCCAGGTAAACTCCCAACTTCCGGGGTTTCACTTTCAGCTGGGAGATGACATCTGGGATTTTCAATGATTTGCATTCAGGAAGTCGGGCGATGACCCAGAATCCATTATCAGGTGAACGTGTGATATTTCTTTTCCTGTTGATAGACTCTCTGCAAACACCCACAAGCCACTCAGACTTCATTCCAAGACCCACCTCCCAGTAATGTCTCCCTGATGTAAAACTCTGTGAGCTCAAAACGCACAAGACGCGTTCAAATCTCTGTGGCTGATCAGGAAGATTTTGCTTCTCATTTCTGAGGCTCACACTAGTCAGATCCTGGGAAATGTTGAGTAGATTGTTTGCTGTCTCTGGGTCCAGGGTGAGAGATTCTGGAACTGGAAGGGAACACGAATGGGAAGCTGTTACTATAAGAAAAACAGGAGTGAATCACGAGACGTGTACAGACGGTGATGAGACATCAGCACTTCCCTCAGCCCCAGAACTGTGGAAGCTCAGAGACAGAGAGCCTGAAGAAATGTCTCCCCATTCCCTCAGCCCTATTTACTCAGCACCGATCTGCATCAATTTATATAAAATAAAGAGCTCACTCCAGTACAACTCAGTTATGAGAAGTTATGACTGCGATCTCAGTCAGGACTTGGAAATATTGTGAACTGTGAGGAGGAGAGTGTAGAAGCTCAAAAGGACATGGACAGGCTGTTAGAATGGGTGGACAAGCGGAAGATGAAGGTGAATGCTGTGGAATGTGAAGTGATTCATTTTAGGAAGAATACGGAGAGATGAAAAACATAAAGGGAACAATTGTAAAGGGGGTCCAGGAGCAGCGAGGCCTGGGGGTATATGTGCATAAATCTTTGATGGTGGAAGGGCAGGTTGAGAGAGCGGTTAATAGAGCAAGCAGTGTCCCAGACTTTAGTAATAGAGGCATAGAGTACGAGAACAAGGACATTATGCTGTATTTGTATAAAACACTGGCTCAGTCTCAGCTGGTGGCTTGTGTCCAGTTCTGAGGACCACACTTTAGGAATATGCAAGGGCTTTAGACAGGGTGCAGATAAGATTCACCGGGTCCCAGGGATGCAGGGCTTCAGTTATGTAGAAGATGAGAGAAGCTGGGGCTCTTCTCCTTCGAGGAGGTTGAGAGGAGTTTTGTTGGATGTGCTCAAAATCATGAGGGATCTGGACAAAGTAGATAGGGAGAAACTGTTCCCATCGGTGGAAGGATTGAGGACCAGTGGGCACAAATTTATTTTTATTATTCATTCATGGGATGTGGGCGTCGCTGGCTAGGCCAGCATTTATTGTCCATCCCTAACTGCACTTGTTCAGGGGGCATTTTTAAGAGTCAACCACATTGCTTGGGTCTGGTCACATGTAGGCCAGACCAGATAAGGACAGCAGATTTCCTTCCCTAAAGGACATTAGTGAACAAGATGGGTTTTTACAATAATCAGCAATGGTTCTGTGGTCACCCACAAAAAATTCCAGATGTTTATTGAATTCAATTTGCACCATCTGCTGTGATGGGATTTGAACCCAGGTCCCCAGAGCATTACCCTGGGTCTCTGGGTTACTAAGGTGAGGCAAACAGACAAAACAAACAACAGCAGCAGGAATAAATCCTTTCTCACGCAGTGAGTGTTTAGGATCTGGAATGCACTGCGATGGAATCCATTTCACTCCTGGCTTTCATAGAGAATGAACATTATCTGAAGAGGAAACATTTGCAGGTCTATGTAGGAAAGTGGAAGGGTGGGACTGGCTAATTGTTCTTGCAGTGAGCCAGCACAAGCACAATGGGCCGAATGATCTCCTCCTATGTTGTAAACATTTGGTGGTTCTCTGATTCACAGAAAGAGGCCATTTCAGACCAGCGTGTGAGTGCCGGCTGAATTTAACCCTGCAAAGTGCGAGGTGATACACATTGGGAGGAGTAATTTGACAAGGAAGTATTCAATGAACGGCATGACACTAGGAAGTTCTGAGGAACAAAGGGACATTGGCATGTGTGTCCATACATCTCTGAAGGTGGAGGGGCATGTTAGTGGGGTGGTGAAAAAGGCATATGGGACACTTGCCTTTATCAGTCGAGGCATAGATTACAAAAGTAGGGAGGACATGTTGGAGTTGTATAGAACCTTGGTGAGGCCACAGCTGGAGTACTGTGTGCAGTTCTGGTCGCCACATTATATGAAGGATGTGATTGCACTGGAGGGGGTGCAGAGGAGATTCACCAGGATGTTGCCTGGAATGAAACATTTAAGTTATGAAGAGAGGTTGGATCGACTTGGGTTGTTTTCATTGGAGCAGAGAAGACTGAGGGGCGACCTGATCGAGGTGTACAAGATTATCAGGGGCATGGACAGGTTGGATAGGGAGCAGCTGTTCTCCTTAGATGAAGGGTCAGTCACAAGGGGACATAAGTTTAAGGTGAGGGGCAGGAGGTTTAGGGGGGATATGAGGAAAAACTTTTTTACCCAGAGGGTGGTGACGGTCTGGAATGCGCTGCCTGGGAGGGTGGTGGAGGCAGGTTGCCTCACATCCTTTAAAAAGTACCTGAATGAGCACTTGGCACGTCATAACATTCCAGGCTATGGGCCAAGTGCTGGTAAATGGGATTAGGTAGATAGGGCAGGTGTTTCTCACGTGTCGGTGCAGACTCGATGGGCCGAAGGGCCTCTTCTGCACTGTGTGAATCTGTGATTCTGTGTATTTGGATTTCCAAAACGCATTTGATAAGTTGCTGGGGAACAAATTCCTTGCATAAGATAAGAGCTCATGGTGTAGGGAGTGATATATCAGCATGGACAGAGGATTGGCTCACTAACCGGAAACAGAGTTGAGATAGATGGGTCATTTTAAAGTTGGCAATTTGTAACCAGTGGATTGCCACAAGATTCGGTGCTGGGGCCTCATCTATATACGACTTATGTTCTTGTCGTGTATGAAGGGACTGAGTGTATGGTGGCTAAATTTGCTGATGACACAAAGATAAGTAGAAAAGCAAGTCGTAAGGAGGACACAAAGGCTCAAAATTTTGCTTCTGAGTCAGGTGGGCGGAGCTGGGAAATCTCACATCTCCGACTTGGGAGAAACTGCCCTGAACTGCTGCATTTTCACTGCAGGAGGCCTGGTGCATGCTCGTGTTGGGCCGACTGACCCTGGAGACAGTGTGGAGGCAGCCACAGGGGCAGTCAGGTGCCAGGCGGGCTGTTTAAAAGGCCCACCTCGGTGCTCTGGGGCTTTGTCCCAGTTATAATAAGCACAAAAAACCCCCTCTAGCCCTTTCTTCAGACCCTCTCACCTCGACACACTCCCCATGTCCCATCCATGTCACCTCTTCCCAATCTTCACTCCTCTACCCAACCCAATGGTACCTCAGACCCACCATGCCAACCTAGGGCCCTCTACTAACCCTCCATGCTAACTCACCCTTGGGAGGACCTCAGGAGCTATACTGAGATGGAAAAATTTAAAGTTCTAAGTATCAATTGCAGACTTCACACTAGACAAAAAAAACATTCTCATTGTTAAAATCCTATTTAATACACTTAAAAACCTTCAAATACTTAATTCGTTATAAAAATAAACATTTGTGATCATAGCCTCACATCAAAGACAACCAATGGTTTATAACCTCTTGAGGCATGCCAACCAAATTATGAACTTACAGGACCTCGACTATGATAATGATACTTGTGCAAGCAGTCAAACAGCAAGGATAACATAATGATAGCCTTCAGGCTTCTGTCAGCAAACAGCTTTTGAAATTACGAACAGCATTTTTATTTCAATTGAGAGACACAGCAGGCTGGTTTTTTTCAAAAGTTAAAGAGCAGAGGAATTAAATAACTTGACAGCTTGAGAGTTCCACAAACCTTATCCACCTCTTACGCACATTCATGTCTATTCTTCAAGAGCCCAAAACTGTACCTGACCTCTCCAAAAGGGTACCTGACCTCTGCAAAGTCCTCCAGCAGCTTTAGAAATTTTCCTCAAATGTGAAAATCCCACAGGTTGTTTCAGAAATCTTTGGTGACAAAAATTGCTACTGAGTGAAGGCATCGGCACTTTTAAAGGGGCCACTGCCTCCATGAATCGCACATGTGCAAAATATTTCCCACCACGCTCCAGAAAAAATGGTGTGTGCCGGATACGGGGTCGGGATTTCTAGATTCAAGGCTCCGGCAACATTTTGGAAAAGACACATGGCCCTTCATTCTCCACGGAAATTAGAGCTAAAGAGTCCACAAACCAATATAGGTAGGTGATGTGAGTGGGTGAAAATTTGACAGATGGAGAATAATATGGGGAAATTTGCAGTTGTCCATGTTGGCAGGAAGAATAGAAACTCGAAATATTCTTTAAGTATTGCTGAAAGAAGAGACATTGTGGAAGCTTTTTGACTTGCACTCCTCAGGATAATTCGCAAGAATACCTCATTGGTTGGCAAGTTGACTTTGATTGGCAGAGGCATTGCCATGGAGAATGCACCAGTCAAGGAAGACTGACAGTTAACTGACAAGCATTGTTTGAAATTTAAACAAGGCAACTTGACTCTGATTGGTCAAGACATTGCCCTGAAGAATGAACCAGCGAATGGCTGTCACTTTTTTTGTTTAGCTGAAACAGGCACAATATGTGTACAAGTTCATTCTGTCTGTAAAGAACAGGGCCCTGTGTATTAATATATGTAGCTTCCAGGACACGCAAATGTGCCAGACTGCGAACCTGACCGACAATCTTAAATTGTTTGTCAGCGTAATTCTTAGCACAATGAGGATTATTCAACAAATGTTGTCCAATCACGGAATCACACCTAATGTTGGACGCTGTGTTTTGAGTTTTACAAGCACGGGCTGGTTGTGTACGGTAATCTAGACTGGGCACATTTCAGGGACGTAAGTGACCACCTTGGGCCCGTTCGTGAGTTTGTGCAGTGTACAGCGCAAAACGATCCTATCAGGGTGGCTATTATCCCACAGGATGCGTTTGATTCGCCCGAGTTCAGCATCAAGCTCGCATGGTGAGCAAATGGCTCAGGCCCCATTTACAAGGTTACCGATAAGACCAATGTTATAGCGAGAGGAAGTGTAACAATCCCAACCCGTATATTGACCAGTGAAGGCAGGTTTGCTGTAGACCGTGGTAGAGAATCCCCAGGCAAATTCCTAATCAACTACGTTAAGAAAGGGAAATTCATTTGACTGCTTTATTTCAAAGGTGAATTTGAGTGCAGGTTGGAGACATTAAGACATGTGAGGAAATTATTACTTGCAGCTGCGGATTTAAATACGGCGAAGATATCATCCACATATGTGCGAAGCATTAAGCTGACACCCAATTTAAGATTGTCAGTCGGGCTTGCAGCATGTACTGGAAGCGACATATATTAATACACAGGGCCCTGTTCTTTGCAGGCAGAAAGGACACAGACACACAATGCTCCTGTTTGAGATAAACAAAATAAGTCACTGGTTCATTGCTCAGGGCAATGCTTTGACCAATCAGAGTCAAGCTACCTGGTTTAAATTTCAAACAATGCTTGGCAGTTAACTGTCAGTCACCATCAACTTGTTTATTCTCTATGGAAATGCCTCTGCCAATCAGAGCCTGCTTGCCAACCAAACAGCACCCTCCTCTTCTACAGTATAAATTCGTTGTTTTCCCTTAAACTGTTTTATTTTGAGAATTGTCCTGATGAATGCAAGATGAAAAGCTTTGACAAATATCACTTTTTTCAGCTATACTCAAGTTCTGTACTACCATACAAACATTATTTAAACGGAGAGAGACTGCAGAATGCTGAAGTACAGGGGATCTGGGTGTCCTTGTACATGAATCACAAAAGGCTAACATGCAGGTACGGCAAGTAATTAGTCAGGCAAATGAAATGTTGGACTTCATTGCAAGAGGGATGGAGGTTAAAAGGAGGGGTGTCTTGCTCCAATTGTACAGGGCATTGGTGAGACCACATCTGGAACACTGTGAACAGTTTTGATCTCCTTACTTCGGAGGGATATAGTTGCTTTGGAAGCAGTTCAGAGATGGTTCACTCGGCTGTTTCCTGAGATGAAGAGGTTGCCTTATGAGCAATGGTTTAGCAGGTTGCGCCTGTACCCATTGGAGTTTAGAAGAATGAAAGGTGATCTTATTGAAACATATAAGATTTTGAGGAGGTTTGGCAGGGTAGATGCTGGGAGGATGTTTCATCCCTTGCGGGAATCTAAAAATAGGGGACATAGGTTTAAAATAAGGGATTTAGCGTTTAAGACAGAGAAGAAGAGAAATTTCTTCTCTCAGAGGGTCATTAGTATTTGGAATTCTCTTCCACAGAGAGCAGTGGAGGCTGGGTCATTGAATATATTTAAGGCTGAGCTAGACAGATTTTTTTGATTGACAACAGAGTTAAGGGATATGAAGGGGACAGGCAGGAAAGGGGAGTTTAGGCCACAATCAGATCAGCCATGATCTTATCGGATGGCGGAGTAGGCTCAATGGGCCGAATGGCCTACTCCTGCTCTTATGTCTTATCATCCTATGGTCAGTGTATCAAACCTCATTAGTCACGTGGATAACAGTAGGGAGAAGGTGATATACAGAGAATGATACCTGGGGTAATCACTGCTCTCATTTCCCTCCACACATTGATGTATTTGAATGGTTCATCAATTATATCATGGGTAACTGAGTGGAGACAGCTCCAGGATTGTGAAACTCCATCTGACTCCTGTAAAAACAGGCCTGGAAATCAGTCCGTGTTAGAGAGACAACAGTGAACAAATCACAACAGTTTCTTTAAATCTACTTACCTCTTCAAAAGAACTTGAATGTCCTGAGGGGAAAGAAACAGGATAGATATTACTGAGTCAGATTAAAGAGCTGTTGATGTAAATCTCTTGGAAAAATTATGAAGAGGGACAGAATCGAGACAAGGAGTCAGCCAGAAAAGGAATTTTACTTTTCACTTCATTCCCTCTCTGAGCTCATCTTGTCCATGAGAACCACCTCCTGTTCCCTCCATCCTGTTCCCACTAAATTACTGATCCCCCAACTTCCTCTCCTGATCCCCATGTTAGCCGATACTGTAAACCGTTCTCACTCTTAGGGTGTTGTGTGTCTCTCCTTTAAATTTGTGTCAGCACCCACCTCCCCTAAAACAACTCTTGACCCCACCATCCTTGCAATCGTCCATCCCATCGCCAATGTCGCTTTCCTCTCCAAAGTCCTTGATCTCCTCCCAAATCCATGCCCATATTTTCCAAGGCCCATGTTTGAATTCTGTTTGAATCCCTCCAATCTGGTTTTAACTCTGCCACAATACTGAAACAGCTCTTATTAAAATCAGAAATGAATGTGACTGAATAGCTGTCTGTGACGTAGGTAAACTTTCCCTCCTCATCTTTCTCCACCTGTCTGCAGTCTTTCACACAGTTGACCACAATATCCTCCTCCAACTCTTCTCCACTGTCGTCCAGCTGGATGGAACTTCTCTCATCTGGATCCATCCTTATCTATTTAACTGTAGCCACAGAATCACCTGGATTCACTTCCCTTCTCGCTCCAGCACCCTTACCTCTGATGTCCCCCAATGATCTTTCCTTGACCCCCTCCTATATCGCATTTACATGCTGCCCCTTGGAACCATCTTCTGAAGGCACAGTGTTAGTTTTCACATGTATGCTGATGACACCCAGTTCTACCTCTCCACCACCTCTCCTAACTCTCCCACTGTTGCTAACTTCTCAGACTGCTTATCCGATATCCAGTTCTGGATGAACAGAAATTTCCTTCAGTTAAATACTGGGAAGAGTGAAGTCATTGGTTTTGGTCCTCGCTCAAAACTCCATTCCCTAGTCTCTGATTCCATGCTTCTGACTGGCAATAGTCTGAGATTAAGTCAGTCTGTTCACAATCTTGGAGTCACATTCAAACGTGCGATGAGCTTCCAACCTGAAATTCCTGAAATATCATTAAGATCAGCTATTTCTATCTCTGTAATAATGCCTAACTTTGCCCCTGTCTCTACTCATTAAAACCTCATCTACCCCTCTAGACTGGACTATTCCAATGCACGCTTGGCATGTCTCCCACATTCTAACCAATGTAAATTCTACCTACTCTGCTTCACCAGTGCACCCTAACACCATCTTCAGAAAAGCCCCATCTGCACCAGTGTAAACTTCTCCAGTTCCCAGCCCAGCCCTCCCTGAGTCCAATCATCAATCAGTACCGTGGTTAGACTGTGGAAAGGAACTGCGCTGAGGTTGCTTCACCTCATTTCCATTGGACACTTACTGTTAGCACAAAGAGATACGCATTCAACCATTCAGATTGGGGCCAAACCCATCCCCAAAGGTTAAAGGTCAGTGTGTCAGCCCTCATTCCTCCTGAATATTTCAGGTTCCTGCTTACCTGGTCTCAGGGAGGAAGCTTGACTTTTTCATTCATTTGTCAGGTTTGGGCATCCCTGGCTTGGCCAGCATTTAATACCCATTCCGAATTGCCCAAGTTCAGAGGGTATTTAAGAGTCAACCACATTGCAGTGTGTAGGGTAGATCAGGTAAGGACAGCTGATTTCCTTCCCTTAAAGTGCATTACTGAACCAGGTGGGTTTTCACAACAATCAGTAATGGTTTCATGATCATCATCAGACTTTTAATTCCACATGTTTATGGAATCAAATTTCACCATCTGCCCGTGGTGGGATTTAAACCCAGGTCACCAGAACTTTACCCTGGGAACACTAGTCTAGTGACAATACCACTACTCCATTTACCTTCCTGCACTCCCACTGACAGATATTTAATTGTCCGGTCAGATTCCCTGTACAAGGGGAGAGTCACTTTGTACCTTCAGGAGCTCTGGGGCCTCTTGTATCTCCAGTCTCGATTTAAGATCTGTTATTGTTCCTTCAAGAGCAGACATTTGTTCCAAGGTTCTCTTTAAATTGTTCTCCATTTCCTCCAATATTTTATTGCTTTTTCGCTCCAACTCTGCTTTCATCAGCTCTTCCTTCTCAGACAGGAACTTGTGCATCTTTTCAAATTCACTGTTGATTTCCTTTCTCAGACTATCAGCTTGAGCCTGGAACACATTGAATAAGGATGGAATAAACAACGTCTATAATCCCAGTGTCTCTGGACTCTCTGCGCCCTCTACAGGATAAAACCTTGTATCCAAAATGGATTTGTCATCGGTTTAAATTGAGAGTCACATTGTGTATGATAATGTATGTTACACCGGATTTGTCACTGACTGACACACAAACTGGGCTGGACAAAGAGGTTCATAAAAAAGATGACAAGCAATAATCACACTGCGGGCTGACCAACGTGATGGAATATCAGCGACGTGGGAGTGAGTTACAACCAAACATAATGAAATGATTCAAATGGCTTATTTTGAAATAATAGAATTTAAGGAGTGAGTTGAATACTGGAATCTAATCGACGGGTTCAGATGGTTTATGTATAGAATAATGGATTCCTGACAGTGAGTTACAGACTGGAATCTAATTGAGGGGTCCAGATGGATTATATATAGAATAATGGAGACCTGGGAGGGAGTCACAGACTCGAATCTAATTGGCGGTGGCTCCGTTGATTCATGTATAGGATAATGGATATCTGTGAGTTGGCTGCACAGTATGGGAAACCTGAGAGGAGAGAGGGGATCAGAGATATATAGACCATAAGACATAGGAGCAGAAATTAGGCCATTCAGCCCATCAAGTCTGATCCGCCATTCAATCATAGCTGATAAGTTTCTCAACCCCATTCTCTCGCCTTCTCCCCGTAACCTTTGATCCCCTTACCAATCAAGAACCTATCTATCTCGGCCTTAAATACACTCAATGACCTGGCCTCCACAGCCTTCTGTGGCAATGAATTCCATAGATTCACCACACTCTGGCTAAAGAAGTTTCTCCTCATCTCTGTTCTAAATGGACTTCCCTTTACTCTGAGGCTGTGCCCTCGGGTCCTAGCCTCTCCTACTAATGGAAACATCTTCCCCACGTCCACTCTATCCAGGCCTTTCAGTATCCTGTAAGTTTCAATCAGATCCCCCCTCATCCTTCTAAACTCCATCGAGTATAGACCCAGAGTCCTCAAACGTTCCTCATATGTTAAGCCTTTCATTCCTGGGATCGTTCTCATGAACCTCCTCTGGACCCTCTCCAGGGCCAGCACATCCTTCCTGAGATACGGGGCCCAAAATTGCTCACAATATTCTAAATGTGGTCTGACCAGAGCCTTATAAAGCCTCAGCAGCACCTCCCTGCTTTTATATTCTAGTCCTCTCGAAATAAATGCCAACATTGCATTTGCCTTCCTAACTACCAACTCAACATGCAAGTTAACCTTAAGAGAATCCTGGACTAGGACTCCCAAGTCCCTTTGCACTCCAGATTTCTGAATTCTCTCCCCATTTAGAAAATAGTCTATGCCTCTATCCTTCCTACAAAAGTGCATGACCTCACACTTCCCCTCGTTGTATTCCATCTGCCACTTCTTTGCCCATTCTACTAACCTGTCCAAATCCTTCTGCAGCCTCCCCGCCTCCTCAATACTACCTGTCCCTCCACCTATCTTTGTATCATCTGCAAACTTAGCCAGAATTCCCTCAGTTCCTTCATCTAGATCATTAATGTATAAAGTGAAAAGTTGTGGTCCCAACACTGACCCCTGTGGAACTCCACTAGTCACCAGTCGCCATCCTGAGAAGGACCCCCTTATCCCCACTCCTGCCAGACAGCCAATCTTCTATCCATGCTAGTACCTTGCCTTTAACACCATGGGCTCTTATCTTACTGAGCAGCCTCCTGTGCGGCACCTTGTCAAAGGCCTTCTGAAAGTCCAAGTAGATAATCTCCATTGGCTCTCCTTTGTCTAACCTACTCATTACCTCCTCAAAGAATTCTAACAGATTTGTCAGGCATGACCTCCCCTTGATGAAACCATACTGACTTTGCCCGATTTTACCATGCACTTCCAAGTATTCTGAAATCTCATCCTTAATAATGGACTCTAAAATCTTACCAACGACCGAGGTCAGGCTAATCGGCCTGTAATTTCCCGTCTTTTGCCTCACTCCCTTCTTAAACAGGGGGGGTTACATTAGCGATTTTCCAGTCCTCTGGGACCCTCCCTGACTCCAGTGATTCCTGAAAGATCACCACTAACGCCTCCACTATCTCTTCAGCTATCTCCTTCAGAACTCTCGGGGTGTAATCCATCTGGTCCAGGTGATTTATCCACCTTCAGACCTTTCAGTTTTCCTAGCACCTTCTCCTTGGTAATGGCCACCATACTCACCTTTGCCCCCCAACTCTCTTGAACTTTGGGGATGTCACTCGTGCCTTCCACTGTGAAGACTGAAGCAAAGTACCTATTCAGTTCCTCCGCTATTTCTTTGTTCCCCACTACTACTTCTCCAGCGTCATTTTCCAGCAGCCCAATATCCACTTTTGCCTCTCTCTTACCCTTTATATATCTAAAAAAAACTCTTGCAATCTTCTTTTATATTACTGGCTAGTTTACCCTCATGTTTAATCTTCTCCCTCCTTATTTCTTTTTTAGTTGTCCTCTGTTGGTCTTTGTAGGCTTCCCAATCCCTTGGCTTCCCACTGCTATTCGCCGCATTGTATGCTTTCTCTTTAGCTTTTATGCTGTCCCTGACTTCCCTTGTCAGACATGGTTGCCTCGTCCTCCCTTTCGTATGCTGCTTCTTCCTATGGATGAATTTTTGCTGTATCTCCCAAATTACTCCTAGAAACTCCTGCCATTGCTGTTCCACTGTCTTTCCTGCTAGGCTCATCTCCCAGTCAATTCTGGCCAGCTCCTCCCTCATGCCTCTGTAGTTGCCTTTATTCAACTATAATACCGTTACTTCTGATTCCAGATTTTTCCTCTCAAATTTCAGGGTAAATTCTATCATATTATGGTCACTTCCTCCTAAGGGTTCCTTCACCTTAAGCTCCCTTATCAAATCTGCCTCATTAGACATCACTAAATCTAGAATTGCCTGTTCCCTAGTGGGCTCCACCACAAGCTGCTCCAAAAAGCCATCTTGTAGACATTCCACAAAGTACTTTTCTTGGGATCCACTAACAACCTGATTTTCCCAGTCGAGCTGCATATTGAAATCCCCCATGATTACTGTAACCTTGCCTTTCTTACACACCTTTTCTATCTCCTGGTGTATCTTGTGCCCCACATCCTGACTACCCCCCTTTCCCTACCCCCTCTCCCTTTATAATCCTGCCCCCCCATCCCCCCTTCCCTATCTACCTGTGCTAGCAGTATTGATGCAGTACCTTGTATATCTGGGCTGCCTCCTTTATTGGGATCACACTGTGCGTCTTATGAGCCCGAGACATTCCACACACCACACAGATCGCTTCCTGCTCCTCTTCACAGAACAGTTTCAGCTTCTCCTCGTGTTCCTGACAGTAAAACTCCTCCTCTGGCTGTGTCACCTTCACCTTGAACATCCTGAACTTCTCCACGATGTTGCCCAGGGTCCGAGCGGTCCTGATGTTCCTCTGGGTGAAGACCTGCCGACACTGGGGGCAGGAAACATCTCCCGGGACCTTGTCCCAACTCTGAGAGATGCAGGACCTGCAGAAGTGATGCTCACATTCTAGAAAGACCGGGTGGGTGAACGTCTCCAGGCAGATGGGGCAGGTCAGCTCATGGGTGAAATCTGCAGACGCCATCTCAGTGCTCAGAGTCTCTCTCCTTCCCTGTTCCAGCACTTTCACTTGCAATTCTCGTTCAGGGCTGCACTTCCTGGATTTGACTTCACGTGATCAGAGACCAACCCAGTGTTAGGCATTTTGTCCCTGAATCAAACTGACCCCCTTTATTGTGTCTGGAGTCTTTTCACTGTTATAAAGCCAGGTTGATAACAGTATTTCATTTTGTCTCTCCACCAACAAACCCACTCCTTAACCCCCAACCTCTCGGCCCTGCGCCCCACCACCTGAAGTCAAAAACGTGAGGAGCTCATGAGCTTTTTTGTCACTAAGATTGGGTCCATCCTTCCAAGTGCCTGCTGGGTGTTTTACTGCATCAAGTGTGCTATATAAATGTAAGTTATTGTTGTTGCTGGCTGTGACAGAATCAAGTGCTCTTGATCCCCACTGTCCTAATCAGAGTCTTCAGCCCCAGTCAGAGAGCCACGACCCTGACACATACAGAGCCAGACCCCCTACCTGGGCTGAGCTTATATTTACTGGAGAGTGTATAAGGGACAGGCTGTCAGCCCACTAGATCCCATTTACACAGAAGGAGCTGGGACATTGACTCTAAATTACTGTACGCCTTCAGCTTCTTCAATTTGTTAATGTTGTGTTGGTTTGAACGAATGGTTTGGCTATTGGCTCCCCCGCAGTGTGTAATAATCTGGCATGACATGTTTGAGTTAGTACTGCACATTAAAGGGAGCAGAACAGAGGGGTGAAATCTCACTGGGCGGTGGCGCTAAACAGGTGGTGGTGAATCGGAATGGTGTAAATTCCCTTTCCATTTTATTTATTTCCGTACTATTCACACAAGGATACAAATGATCATCATGGCGCCTGTGACAACTGCAAGGTTCATATGCATCAGCGCTCATGGATTGTTGTTACGCCCTTGTATCAGAGGGGTAGGTCACAAGCATTAGCTTGAAGGATGATTCACCTCGAGGGAAAGAAAGGGGGAGATTGTGAGTCATGGTGCATCAGTGGGAAAGAAAGCATAGAAGTTCCATGAGGTTGACTCCTGGGGGCACAGTTTCAAAATAAGGAGTCGAGGTCAGGAGGAATTTCTTCTCTCAGAGGGCCGTTAGTCTTTGAAATTCCCTTCCCCAGTGGGCAGTGGAGGCTGGGTCATTGAATATCTTCAAGGCTGTGTCAAGCAGATTTTTCATCGGCGAGAGGGTCAAGGGTTATGGGGAACAGACAGGGAAGTGGAGTTAAGACCACAATCAGACCACCCATGATTTTGCTGAGTGTGGGGGCAGGCTCCAGGGGCTGAATGGCTGACTCCTGCTCCGATTTCTGACTTCATTTTCACGTTATACACTGAAACAATTAGTGATACTTACCATACACGTGATTACTCATTTACAATGGGACACTGCTGAAAAACAGAACAAGAAGGACAAGTATTGAGAGCAGTACCTGAGATTACCTTAGAGCAGAGAAAATGAAAAAGAGACCAGCGGTTAGATATTTGCAACTACATTATCACTAAGAATCTATCACAGAGAATTTTTTTTCATTTACACTTGATCAGAAGTTTTGTTGAGCAGGTTTATTTGTCCAAGGGATTGAATTCCACACATCTGGCCCAGTGCGTCCTATTGATTTCTGTGCTAAAGCAGTTTTTGGATTAACCAGATACTCGCCCCTCCGACATGTGCTGACCCTCCGACAGTGCAGCACTCCCTCAGTACTGACCCTCTGACAGTGCAGCACTCCTTCAGTGCTGCACTAGGAGTGTCAACCTGAATTTTCAGGCTCTCTCTTGAGGGGCTCGAACCCCGATAGTTGTGAATGGCAAAATTCAATCAAAACATTTTGTCAAAAGAAGCTGGCAATTTATTGAAATGAAATCACAAGAACACAAGAGATAGGAGCAGGAGTAGACCAAATGGCACATCGTGTCTGCTCCACCATTCAATAACATCATGGCTGATCTTGAGCTTGAACTCCACTTTCCTGCCCATTCCCCATATTCGTTGATCCCCTGAGACACCAAAAACCTGTCAAATTCAGCCCCTTACATATATTTAATGATGAAGCATCCACAACTGTTGCCTTTAAACAGTGGATGGACCCGAGTTAGTGAGGCTGTAATTATAAGATAGTCACCAACAAATCCAATCGAGAATTCAGGAGAAACGTTTTTAACCCAGAGAGTAGTTAGACCATGGAACTCATTGCTATGTGGAGTGGCTGAGCTGAATGGTATGGATGTATTTAAGCGGAAGCCAGATAAGCACATTAGAGAAAGGAGCAGAAGATTTAATGCTGAAAGTTGGCACCCCAGGTCTATCAGCAGTTATGAGGGTCAATCTTAAGCCCCTCTCCTTCTCCCTGCCTTGCAATGAAAAGGGAAGGGTGAAGGAGTTAAAATACCGGGAGGGAATTTCCTTACTCTACAGTTCAGCTCCATACTCATGTTTACCTAGATCAAGGCAAAATACTGTGGACGCTGGAAATCTGAAACAAAAACAAAAACAAAAAATTCTGTAAAAACTCAGCAGGTCTGACAGCATTTGTGGAGAGAAACATTTCAAGTCCTTACCCACTTCTAACTCCTTACGGACTGAAACGTTAACTGTGTCTTTCTCTCCACAGATGCTGTCAGACCTGCTGAGTTTTTACAGCGTTTTTTGTTTTTCTTTCACGTTTACCTAAGATTGGGAAGGAGTACAAGGCCTTTGCTTCGAGTGAAGCAGTACTTTAAAACTGGGTTAAAAGCAAAAAAACTGCGGATGCTGGAAATCCAAAACAAAAACAAAAATACCTGGAAAAACTCAGCAGGTCTGGCAGCATCTGCGGATAGGAGCATAGTTAATGTTTTTCTATTTTTCCTATTTTTACTTAGTTCTGTTAAAGGGTCGTTCGGACTCAAAATGTTAACTGTGCTCCTATCCGCAGATGCTGCCAGACCTGCTGAGTTTTTCCAGGTATTTTTGTTTTTAATTTAAAATTGGAGCATTTGAACTCACAGTCATGCCTGAGAGGAGTCAATGGAAATTGAAGATATATATTTCTCACAAAATGGCTTTGAAGATGCAGAAAATTTGGATTTATTTTAAAGTGGCAGCTAGGGCCAGCAGCTAGGGTGCCAAAGCATACACAGACAATCACAGCCTTACATGAAAGCTAAAAACTTGTACAAAGGGCTCAGCTGTAAATTTTCAGTTAGGAAATGGGAGACAGACACGGGCGGGGACACGGGATAACTCAATCAAGAAATGGGGAAGGCCATTTCGCACCGTCTGATAACCATCTTCAAAAAAGACAATGCCCAGTCTCTGCACTGCAATTACTGTACAGAAATACAATGATCAGCGCACCGGGGGGGGGTCATTGTGCTGTGGCCTTTGTCTAACTAGCACCATTAAGTTGTAACTGGTAGTAAAAAATATATAAACTGTGCTCATTTGAACTTCGGTGGAGAAGCGCCTGGATTGCCCAGTGTTTGCTGCCCACATGCGTAATAAAGGAACCACTTGAATATTGCATCTGGACTCTGAGTGTTGAAATTTTGTACCAGAGTATTCCTCGGACCTTTCAGCTTCCTTGCATTTAGATGGATACATTGCATTGGAGGCGAGGGTTCACCAAATCGGTCCCTGGGACGAGGGGTTCTGTCCGATGATGAATGGCTGAGTAAACCGGGCTTATATTCTTTGGGGTTTAGAAGAATGAGGGGCGATCTCATTGCAAGCTACAAAATTCTGAAGGGGCTTGATAGGGTGAATGCTGAGAGATTGTTTCCGCTGGTCGGGGAATCTAAAACTACGGGGCGGGTGGGCGAGGGCACAGTCTCAGGGTAAGAAGGGGCAGGCAGCTTCCAGTGACCATACTCAGTACAGCCAGCAGATGGTTGTGCTGCTCCATGTGAATCCCATCCTGCCAACACTGGGAAACTAGCAAAAGCAAAATACTGGGCGTGGGCTGGAACGTTTAACAGAAAGTGGAGAGAAGTGCAGAGATGCCCCAGGCTGAATTTTACAGCCATCCTCTCCGGGCGCCGGTTGGTGTAAAATTGGACGAAATGCCAGCTATTCAGCTGCCCTGCTCTCCTTCCTGTGGCAAGGAGGCCGCCTCTCCCCAACCCCTCCCCCCTCCCCCCCATCTCCCCCTCGCCCCTCCTCTCCCCCCTCCCCCCTTGCCCCCCCATCTCTTCCCCTGCCCCCCCCCTCCCCTCCCCCCCTCCCCCCCCCCCCCCCCTTCCTCCCCTTCAGCTCACACCATGATGGGTGGAGTTTTTTTGTGAGGCGTGGAGGTTTCCAATCAGACCTTCTGATATAAATCTATAAAGAGCTACAGCTAGATGGATAGGGAGAGATGGTGTTTCTGTCAACACTCCCAGGACAGATACAACATGGGTTGGATACAGAGTAAAGCTCCCTCTACCCTGTCCCATCAAACACTCACAGGGCAGGCACAGCACAGCTTCATACAGAGAGTAGAGCGTCAATGGTTGGCCGTGTGTTGGCCCTGGGAAATGGGTTGTACATGAGCCAGTGTCCACTAAGGCGGCATTTCAGTTTGCCTCAGTATACCTCTATAGGGTAGAGACAGTAAAGGTTGACCATTCCTGAGCCCTGTCCACTAACCCCAGGAGAGGAAGGATTACGTGTCGACATCATTCCCAAGCACAGCTGCAATAATCTCCCTACTTATGGTTGAACATCTTGACAAGACTTGGCAAGGACTCACACGTGCAGACTGAACCCTTGGGTGAAGCCTCCTGCATAACTGTACAGCAGTGAGAGTCAGTGCCTTTAGGAGGGAGAATGAGAAGTAAGCACTTACAGTTAAGGAATCACATGTTTTGGAATTGGTTTTACCATCTCTGACTGCCATGGACAGGTGGTAACCCTTTGTTTGTTCCTTTCCCACGGTCTGACAAAGGGCGTCAACAAACGTCACAGGGACTGAACAGGCATCATTGGAGAAACTTCTGGAAGGAAGAAGCAATACGTGTCTGTAGAATCTCTGGCTACCAAAGTCGTTTTTCTGGTTTGGCGGAATTCCCCAGCCCAATGGTGTGAAACGTTAACTATGATTTTGCAATGTGACGCAGTCAGCAGGTGCAAATGCATTTGAGCTGCTCATCACTGCTCTGTGCTCACTATTTTATCCGTTCCCCACCAGACCCCAGCCCATAGAGGCCTCCCTCCACCCCTTACTCCCCCAGCAGTAGGACCCTCCTTCACAGACAGACCGAACGAGTGATGGTTCTGAGGCCATTCAGTCACCCTGAACAGCAACGATAAACCTTATATTTATACAGCACATTTAACATGATAAAACATCCCAAGGCTTTTCACAGGAGGGTTATAAAACAAATTTGACACCAAGCCGCATGTTCGTGCCAAAAGCTGGGTTAGAGTTAGTTTTTAAGTAGAGGTTTAAAGGAGGAAAGAGAGGTGGAGAGGTGTAGGGAGGGGATTCCTGAGCTTGGGGCCCAGGGATCTGAGGGCTTGGCCAACAATGGTGTAGCGATTAAAATTAGGGATGGTCACGGTGCCAGATGAGAGGAGTGCAGATATCTCGGAAAGTTGCGGGGCTGGAGGAGATTAAAGAGATCGGGAGAGATTTGAAAACAAGGGTGAGAATTTTAAGATCAAGACGTGGCTTAATCTGCTTCCAGTGTATGTCCGCGAGCACAGGGGTGACAGGGGAATGGGACTTGCTGTAAGTTAAGGGATGGGAAGCAGAGTTTTCAGCTGACCTCAAGTTTACAGGGTGTGGAATGTGGGAGACCAGCCAGAAATAGTGGATTCTAGCGATAACAAAGGAATAGATGAGGGTCTCAGCAACTGATGGATTGTAATGGGATGAAGTCGGTGATGTTACGGGGGTGGTAATAGGTGGTCTTAGAGGTGGCCTGAATATGTGATCGGAAACACATCCCATGTCAGATATGGCATCAAGGTTGCAAGTGGCTTACTTTAGCCTTAGGCTTTTGCCAGGGAGGAATGCAGTCAATGGCCAAGGAACAGAGTTTGTCTCAGGATCTGAGGACAAAGGTTCCAGTCTTCTCCATATTTAATTTGAGGAAATTTCTCCTCATCCAGCACTCGACGTTGGACAAGCAGTCTGATAATTTAGCTACAGTGGAGGAGTTGAGAGATGCAGTGGTGAGTTAGAGATGTGAAAATTAATGCTGTGTTTCCAGATGAACCCATCAAAGGGCAGCATGTAAATGAGATACAGGAGGGGACGAAGGATTGATCCTTCGAGGTCACCAGAGGTAGCAGTGCGGGAGCATGAAGAGAAGCCATTGCAAGTGATTGTCTGGCTACGATTAGGTCAATAAGAATGGGACCAGGTGAGGCAGTCCCACCCAGCTGGATGACAGTGGAGAGGAGTTGGAGGAGGATGTGTGGTCAACCACATCAAAGGCTGCAGATGGGTTGAGTAGGATGAGCAGGGAAAGTTTCCCTTTGTCACAGTCACATAGGATGCCATTTGTGATTTTGGTAAAGGCCGCTTCGGTGGTGTGGTGGGGCAGAAACATAATCACAGGCAATCAGAGCTGGTGATTAACGGAGAAAAGGACCCACAGTAATGCTCCCAATGATGAGGATCTGATTGATTCCTACACACTCGAAGCTCAATTAGAGTGGCGCCCATCAACAGGATGATAGCACGGGTAGGGGGACAGGTTTGTCAGCACTGAGGTGCTGCAGGAGTAGATTCAACAGCAAGTATTGTTTGCAAGCAGCCGGAAAGCCAGTCTACGGTTTACAAAAAAATATTTGTTCAAGGCATCATGAGAAAGGAAGTGTAAACAATGGGGAAAGGCGACAGGAAGCGAAATAACAACATGATACAAGGCAGGCAACTCAAAAACTCAGGACTCAGAAGTTAGATAGAACAACAGGGAAAGGCATCGTAGCGAGGTACAACACAGGATAACACAACACACAAAGATAGTGAGTACAGAGACTGGGATCAGTTATACCACACACCCAGAGTGACAGAGAAACTGGGATTAGTTATATCACAGAACCCAGAGTGAGAGAGAGACTGGGATCTTTTACATCACACACCCAGAGTGAGAGAGAGACTGGGATCAGTTATATTACACACCCAGAGAGAGAGAGAGAGAGAGTGAGATCACTTATATAACACACCCAGAGTGACAAAGAAACTTGGATCAGTTATATCACACACCCAGAGTTAGAGAGAAATTGGGATCAGATAAAACACGGACCCAGATCAAGAGAGAGACTGCGATCAGTTATATCACACACCCAGAGTGATAGACTGGGATCTGTTATACCTAGATTGCTAAAGAGACTGCAGTCAGTTATATCACACTCCTAGAGTGATAAAGATACCAGGATCTATTATATCAGAGTGATAGAGGGACTGGGGTCAGTTATATCACACACCCAGAGCGATAGGAGACTTGGATCAGTTATATCACACACTCAGAGTGATAGACAGACTGGCATCAGTTATATCACACACCCAGAGAGAGAGAGTGAGATCACTTATATAACACACCCAGAGTGACAGAGAAACTTGGATCAGTTATATCACACACCCAGAGTTAGAGGGAAATTGGGATCAGATACAACATGGACCCAGAGCGAGAGAGAGACTGCGATCAGTTATCTCACACACCCAGAGTGATAGACTGGGATCTGTTATACCTAGAGTGCTAGAAAGACTGCAGTCAGTTATATCACACTCCTAGAGTGATAAAGATACCGGGATCTGTTATATCAGAGAGATAGAGGGACTGGGGTCAGTTATATCACAGGCCCAGAGTGATAGGAAACTTGGATCAGTTATATCACACACCCAGAGTGATAGACAGACTGGCATCAGTTATATCACACACCCAGAGAGAGAGAGAGTGAGATCACTTATATAACACACCCAGAGTGATAGACAGACTGGCATCAGTTATATCACACACCCAGAGTTAGAGAGAAATTGGGATCAGATTACAACACGGACCCAGAGCAAGAGAGAGACTGCGATCAGTTATATCACACACCCAGAGTGATAGACTGGGATCTGTTATACCTAGAGTGCTAGAGAGACTGCAGTCAGTTATATCACACTCCTAGAGTGATAAAGATACCAGGATCTATTATATCAGAGTGATAGAGGGACTGGGGTCAGTTATATCACACACCCAGAGCGATAGGAGACTTGGATCAGTTATATCACACACCCAAAGTGATAGAGAGACTGGGGCCCATTATATCACACACCCAGAGTGATAGGAGACTTGGATCAGTTATATCATGCACCCAGAATGATAGCGAGACTAGCATGAGTTATATCACATGCCCAGAGTGACATAGAGACTAGGATCAGTTATATCCCACACCCAGTGATAGAGATGCTGGGAACAGTTATATCACACAATGACAGTGATAGACTGGGATCAGTTATATCACACACCCAGAGTGAGAGAAAGATTGGGATCAGTTGTATTACAACCTAGAGTGACAGAGAAACTTGGGTCAGTTATATCATGCTCCTAGAGTGATAGACAGACTGGGATCTGTTATATCAGAGTGATTGAGGTTGGGATCTGTCATATCACACACACAGAGTGATAGAGAGACTATGATCAATTTTATCACACACCCAGAGTGAGAGAGAGAATGGGAGCTGCTATACCACACACCAAGAGTGAAAGAGAGACTGGGATCAGTTGTATCAAACACCCAGAGTGATAGCGAGAGATTGGGATAAGTTATATCACAGAGTGATAGAGAGACTGTGATCAGTTATAACACACACCCAGAGTGATGGAGAGACTGGGATTACTTATATCTCACACCTAGAGTGATAGGGAGAGAATAGGATCAATTATATCACATACCCAGAGTGATCAAGAACTGGGATCACTTATGTCCCACACCCAGAGTGCAGATAGACTGGTATCATCTATATCACACACCCAGAGTGATGGGCAGAGTGGGATCAGTTATTCCCAGAGTGATGGAGAGACTGGGATCATTTATATCACACACCCAGAGTGATGGGTAGAGTGGGATCAGTTATAATACACACCTAGAGTGATAGGGAGAGAATGAGATCAATTATATCACACACCCAGAGTGATAGAGAGGCTGGGACCAGTTATATCACACGCCAAGAGTGATGGAGACACTGGGATCAGTTATAATACACACCTAGAGTGATAGGGAGAGAATGAGATCACATATATCACACACCCAGAGTGATAGAGAGACTGGTATCAGTTATATCACAATCCTAGAGTGATACAAGAACTGGGATTAGTTACATCACACACCAAGAGTGATAGAGACACTGAGATCAGTTATATCACACCCCCATAGTGATAGTGAGACTGGGATCAGATATATCACACCCCAGAGTGATAGAGAGACTTGGATCAGTAATATCACACACACTAAGAGTGATAGAGACACTAGGATCAGTTATATCGCACACCCAGAGTGTTGGAGAGACTTGTTTCAGATTAATCGCACTCCCAGAGTGATAGAGAGACTGGGATCAGTTACATCACACGCCAAGAGTGATAGAAACACTGGGATCAGTTATATCACACACCCAGAGTAATAGTGAGACTGGGATCAGATATATCACACCCCCAGTGTGATAAAAAGACTGGGATCAGTTATATCACACCCCTAGAGTGATAGAGAGACTGGGCTCAGTTATATCACAAACCCAGAGTAGATGTGCTGGAAACAGTTATATCACACAATGAGAGTGATAGATTGGGATCAGTTATATCACAAACCCAGAGTGAAGGACAGATGGTCATCTGTTACACCCAAAGTGACATAGAGACTGCGGTCAGTTATACGACACTCCCAGAGTGATCGAGACTGGGATCACTAATTCCACACACCCATAGAGATAGGGAGACTGGGATCAGTCATATCACACACACAGAGCGATAGAGAGACTATAATCAGTTTTATTACACACCCAGAGTGATAGGGAGACTGGGACCAGTTATATCACACACCCAGAGTGGTGGAGAAACTTGGATCACTTACGTCACGCGCTCAGAGTGATAGAGAGATTGGGATCTGTTATAGCCAGAATGATATGGAGATATGGCGGCATTCCGCAGGGATTGTTCCCTCCGGGACACCCTGGTCCACTCCTCCATCACCTCCTACACCTCAACCCCCTCCCACGGCACCTTCCCATGCAACCGCAGAAGGTGCAACACCTGCCCCTTTACTTCCCCTCTCCTCACCGTCCAAGGGCCCAAACACTCCTTTCAAGTGAAGCAGCATTTCACTTGCACTTCCCTCAATTTAGTCTACTGCATTTGTTGCTCCCAATGAGGTTTCCTCTACATTGGAGAGACCAAACGCAGACTGGGTGACTGCTTTGCAGAACACCTTCGGTCTGTTCGCAAGCATTACCCAGACCTTGCTGTCGCTTGCTATTTCAACACTCCACCCTGCTCTCATGCCCACATGTCCGTCCTTGGCCTGCTGCATTGTTCCAGTGAAGCTCAACGCAAACTGGAGGAACAGCACCTCATCTTCCGACTAGGTACTTTACAGCCTTCCAGACTGAATATTGAGTTCAACAATTTTAGATCATGAACTCTCTCCTCCATCCCCACCCCCTTTCTGACCCCCCCCTTTTTATCCAATAATTTATATAGATTTTTCTTTACCCACCTATTTCCATTATTTTTAAATGTATTTCCATCCATTGTTTTATCTCTACCTTTTAGCCTTTTTTGATTCCTTCACCCCACCCACCCCCACTAGGGCTATCTGTACCTTGCCTGTCCTGCTTTCTACCCTTAATTAGCACATTCCTTAGATAATATCACCACCTTCAACACCTCTTTGTCTGTGACATCTTTTGGTTATCTCCACCTATCACTGGCTCTACTTATCCCACCCCCCCTTAAACCAGCTTATATTTCACCTCTCTTCTATTTTTACTTAGTTCTGTTGAAGGGTCATTCGGACTCGAAACGTTAACTGTGTTCCTCTCCGCAGATGCTGCCAGACTTGCTGAGTTTTTCCAGGTATTTTTGTTTTTGTTTTTGATATGGAGACTGTGGTCAATTATATCACACTCCCGGAGTGATAAAGAGACTGGGATCTGTTATATCAGAGTGAGAGAGATTGGGATCAGTAATATTACAGACCAAAAATGATAGAGAGACAGGGGAAAGTTAAATCACTCACTCAGAATAATGGAGAGACTGGGACCAGATATATCACACACCCAGAGTAATAGAGAGATTGGGATCAGTTATATCACACTCCCAGAGTGATGGGGAGATCCGGACCTGTTATAGCCAGAGTGATATGGAGACTGTGGTCAATTATATCACATTCCCAGTGTGATAAAGTGACTGGGATCAGTTATATCAGAGTAAGAGAGGGACTGGGAACAGTTATATAACAAACCCAGTGTGCTAGAGAGATGGAGGTCATTATATGACCCACGCAGGGAGATAGAGAGACTGGGGTCATTTATATCAGACACCCAGAGTGATAGAGAGACTGCGATCTGTTATACCCAGAGTGATAGAGAGAGCGGGATCAGTTCAATCGCTCACCCAGAATATTAAAGATGCTGGGATCAGCTATATCACACATCCAGAGTTATAGAGAGACTGCGATCAGTTATATAACAAACCTAGTGTGATAGAGAGACAGGGGGGTCATTGTATGACCCACACAATGGGATAGGGAGACTGGGGTCATTTATATCACACACCCAGAAAGACAGTGAGACTGGGATCTGTTATATCACACACCCAGAGCGATAGATAGGCTGCGATCTGTTATACCCAGAGTGAGAGAGAGTTTGGGATCTGTTATATCACACCCAGAGTGATAGAGAGATTGAGATCAGTTATACCACACACCCAGTGTGATGGAAGTACAAGAATCAGTTACATCACATATCCAGAGTGATGGAGAGACTGGGATCAGTTATATCGCACACCCTGTGTGTTAGAGAAACTGGGATCAGGTATGTCACACACTCAGTATGATAGTGGGAATAGCATCATTTTATCACACTCCCAGAGTGATAGAGAGTCTAAAATCAGTTATATCCCACACACAGTGTGATAGAGAGACTGGGGTCAGTTGTATCACACACACACACAGCGAGAGGGAGACTGGGATCAGTTATATCACACCCGCAGAGTGGTAGAAAAACAGTGATCAGTTGAATCACACGCATAGAGTGATAGAGAGACTGTGATCAGTTATATCACACATGCCTAGTGACCAAGAGACTGTGATAAGTTCTATCACACAAACAGAGTGATAGAGAGTCTAGGACCAGTTATACCCTACACGCAGAGTAAAAGAGAGACTCCGATCAGTTATATCATACACCCAGTGTGATAGCAGGACTGGAATCACTTATATCACACACTCAGTGTGATAGCAGGACTGGGATCAGTTATATCACACACCCAGAGTGATAGAGAGACTGGGATCAGTTGTATCACACACCCAGAGTTATAGAGAGACTGAGATATGTTATACCCAGGGTAAGAGAGAGATTTGGATCAGTTATATCACACTATCAGAGTGTGGAGAGACAGGGAACTTTTATACCCTGTGAGATCACCAGACTGGGATCTGTTATACCAGAGTGAGAGAGAGACTGGGAGCTGTTATATCACACACCCAGAGTGATAGATAGACTGGGATCTGTTATACCCAGAGTGAGAGTGAGATTGGGATCAGTTATATCACACACCAGAGTGATAGTGGGACTGAATCAGTTATATCACACATCCAGGGTGATAGAGGGACTGGATCAGTTATATTACACACCCAGAGTGATAGAGAGAGTGGGATCAGTTATATCACACACTCAGATTGAAAGTGAGACTGGGATCAGTTATATCACACATCCCGAGTTAAAGCGAGACCAGGATAGTTATATCACACCCTCAGAATGATAGAGAGACTGGGACCAGGTGTACCACACACCCTGAGTGATGGAGGCACTGAGATCAGTTATATCTCACACCCAGAGTGATAGCGAGACTGGGATCTGTTATACCTAGAGAGTTGGAGAGACTGAGATCAGTTATACCACACTCCCAGAGTGATGGAGCAAATGAGATCAGTTATATCACACTCCCAGAGTGATTTAGAGACTTGGATCTGTTATACCCAGCGTGATAGAGAGCCTGGGGTCAGTTATATCACACACAGAGTGATAGAGTGGCTGGGATCAGTTATATAACAAACGCAGAGTGATAGAGAGACTGGGATCAGTTAAATCACGCACCCAGAGTGATAATGAGACTGGGATCAGTTATATCACACACCCAGATCGATAGAGATTTTGGGATATCACACACCCAGAAGAAGAGAGCATGTGAGAGAGTCTTGGATCAGTTATATCACACACCCAGGGTGATACAGAGACTGGGATCAGTTATAGCATGCTATATCGTCAATTATATTATTAAATGAATTAACGGCAAAAATGGAGGTTAATGGGTATGGCCTTATAGCAATAACGGAGATGTGGTTACAAGGAGATCAAAGCTGAGAACTAAATATTCAGGGGTATGTGACTTTTTAAAAGGACAAGCAGAAAGGAAATGGTGGTGGGGTCACTTTTTTAGTACGAGATGGAATAAGAACGATAGCAAGAAAGGATCTTGGTTCAGAAGACGTAGAAAACATATGGGTGGAGATAAGAGATAACAAGGGGAAGAAGGCACTGGTGGGAGTAGTCTATAGGCCCCCTGACAGTAGCTATACTGTAGGACAGAGAATAAATCAGGAGATCATGAGGGCATGTAAAGAAGGTAGTACATTAATCGTGGGTTACTTTAATCTTCATGTAGATTAGGAAAATCAAATTGGCAGAGGCAGACATGAGCAAGAATTCATAGAGTGTATTCGGGACAGTCTCTTAGAACAATATGCTGTGAATCCAACCATGGAGGCAACTGTTTTGGATCTGGTAATGTATAATGAGGCAGGTTTAATAAATGATCTCAGAGTAAAGGATCCCCTAGGAAACAGTGACCATAATATGGTAGTATTTAGCATTCAGTTTGAGAGTGAGAAACTTGGGTCGGAAACAACAGTGCTAAACTTAAATAATCTTACTAAGCTTAATTAAACTTACAATGAAATGAGGGCAGAGTTGGCTGGAGTGGACTGGGAAAGCAGTTTAACAGAAAAGACGGTCGATGAACGATAGCAGACATTTAAGAAAATAGTCCATGACTTTCAACAAAGATATATCCCAGTGAGGAAGAAGGATTCAAGGAAGGGAACAAACCTACAATACTTAACCAAGGAAGTTAAGGACAGTGTCAAATTGAAAGAAAAAAAAACATACAATGTGGCAAAGATTAGTGGTAAGCCAGAGGATTGGGAAAGTTTTAAAAACCAACAAAAGATAACCAAAAAATAATAAAGGGGGAGAAAATAAACTTTGAGAGTAAACTAGCAAGTAATATAAAAACGGACAGTAAGAGCTTCTTTAAATATATAAAAAGGAAGAAAGAGGCCAAAGTGAACATAGGCCCCTTAGAGAATGAGGCTGGGGAAATAATAATGGGGAACTAGGAATTGACAGAGGAGCTGAATAAATATTTTGCTTCAGTCTTCACGGTAGAAAATACTAATAGCATTCCAAAAATACTAAACAATCAAGGGGCAAAAGCGGGGGAGGAAATAAATACAATAACTGTCACTGGAGAAAAAGTACTAGGGAAACTAATCGGGCTAAAGGCAGATAAGTCCCCTGGATCTGATGGGTTGCATCCTAGGATATTAAAGGAAGTAGCTACAGAGATAATGGATGCACTGGTAGTAATCTTCCAAGAATCCTTAGAGCCTGGGAAAGTCCCAGAGGATTGGGGAATGGCCAATGTAACACCCTTATTCAAAAAAAGAGGGAGACAAAAAACAGGTAACCATAGACCAGTTACCTTAACATTTGTCATTGGGAAAATTTGGACTCTCTTATAAAGGACGTAATAGCAGAGCATTTAGAAATACATAATTTAATCAAGCAGAGTCAGCATGGCTTCATGAAGGGGAAATCATGCCTAACAAACTTATTAGAATTCTTTGAGGGGGTAACAAGCAGAATAGATAAAGGGGAACCAGTAGATGTAATACATTTGGATTTCCAAAAGGCATTCGTTAAGGTATCACACATAAGGCTATTTAATAAGATAAGAGCCCATGGTGTTGGGGGTAGTACATTGGCATGGATACAGGATTGGCTAACTCATAGAAGACAGAGAGTTGGGATAAGGAAGGCATTTTAGGGATGACAACCTGTAACTAGCGGAGTGCCACAAGGGTCAGTGTTGGGGCCTCAATTATTTACAATATATATTAATGACTTAGATGAGGGAAGTGAATGTACTATCACCAAGTTTGAGGATGACATAAAAATAGGTGGGAAGGCAAGTGGTGAGGATGGCACAAGGAGTCTACAGAGGGATATAGACAGGTTAAGTAATTGGGCAAAAAACTTGACAGATGGAATATAATGTGGGAAAATGTGAGGTTATGCACTTAGGCAGGAAGAACAGAAGAGCTGAATATTATTCAAATAGAGAAAGACTACAGAAGGCTGCAGCACAGAGGGATTTGGGAGTCCTTGTGCATGAATCTCAAAAAGCTAACATACAAGTTCAACAGGTATTAGGGAGGGCAAATGGAATGTTGGCCTTTATTTCAAAGGGAGTGGAGTATAAAAATAGGGAAGTCTTGCTAAAATTATACAAGGCACTAGCTAGACCACACCTAGAATATTGTGAACAATTTTGGTCCCCTTATCTAAGGAACAACGTCTGGCATTGGAGGCAGTCCAGAGAAGGTTCAACAGGTTGATCCCGGGTATGGAGGATTTTCTTATGAGGAACGATTGAGTAGGTTGGGCCTGTTCTCATTGGGGTTTAGAAGAATGAGAGGTGACCTTATTGAAACATATAAGATTCTTAGGGGGCTTGACAAGGTAGATACTGAGAGGTTGTTTCCCCTTGTGGGAGAGTCTAGGACCAGAGGGCATAATCTCAGACTAAGGGGATGCCCATTTAAAACAGAGATGAGGAGTAATTTCTTCTCTCAGAGAGGAGTCAACCTGTGGAATTCCTTACCGCAAAGGCCTGTAGAGGCTGGGTTGTTAAGTATACTCAAGACTGAGATAGACAGAGTTTTAATCAGTAAGGGATCAATGGTTATGGGAAAAAGGCAGGAAAGTGGAGTTGAGGATTATCAGATCAGCCACGATCTCACTGAATGGTGGGCCTTGTATAGTTTAAGCAAGACTTCCCTATTTTTATACTTCATTCCCTTTGAAATAAAGGCCAACTCCACTTGCCTTCCATATTACCTGTTGAACTTGTATGCTAGTTGTTTTTGATTCATGCACGAGGGCCCCCAAATCCCTCTGTGCTGCAGCCTTCTGCAGTCTTTTTCCATTTAAATAATATTCAGCTCCTCTATTCTTCCTGCTAAAGTGCATAACCTCACATTTTCCCACGTTTTCTTCCAACTGCCAAGTTTTTGCCCATTCTCTTAATCTGTCTCTAGCGCTCTGTAGTCTCCCTGTGTCATCCTCACCACTTGCCCTCCCACCAATTTTTGTGTCATCTGCACACTTGATAGGACATTCACTTCCCTCACCTAAGTCACTAACATAGATCGTAAATAATTGTGGCCCCAGCGCTGAACCCTGCGGCACTCCGCTAGTTGCCGCTACACTCAATGATCATAAAACCCTGGACCTCAGCTGGAGCATCATGCCCAGTTAGGGAACTAAACAATGAAGTCAAATCCTTTGAGTGGGTGCGGAAGATATTTACTAGAATGGAATCAGGGATGAGCGACTTCAGTTCAAGGAGAGGCTGGAGAAGATGAGATAGTTCACCCCTAAAAGAGAGCAAGTTAGGAGGAGATTTGGTGAAGTTGCTCCTGATCCGGAAGAGTTTAGACGCAGCCAATGAGGAGAAATTGTTTCCACTGGCAGAATGTTCAGGAACCAGGAGAGTCAGGCTTAAGGTGACAAAACAACCTCAGGTGGCATGAGGAAAAAACAATTGTGAAACAAGTTGCTGTGATGTGGAATGCACAACCTGAAAGAGCAGCAGGAGCAGTTTCAAAGGTAACTTTCAAAATGGAATTGGGCAAATATTTGAAGGTGAGAAAGCGGCAGGGCAATGGGGAAAGAGTTGGGAGGAGCGAGACTAATTTGGAAACATCTTTCAAGGATCCCCGGCAGGATGGGCCGATTGGCCTCTTTCTGTGCTGTACGGTGCCGCTGCAGCTGAATAGCCTGACAGCGCTTACTATGTAGGTCACTGGGTGAGATAAAGAAGGGCGATCGAAAACCAGTTGGCTTGTATCCCTGTGGTAAATCAATTAATGCTTCAGGAACAGGGGAGGAGAAGGAAGGTTGGGTGAAATGCTGAGAAATGGGATAATTTGCACCAAGTGGCACTGACTGTGTGAGAATTGAGACAGGCATCACCCTCCCCTTCCTAAGAACAAAACCCACCCCTCCCTGTTCCCCTCCCCTCCTCTCCTCTCTCTGTGACTGTATCACTTACCAAAGCAATTAGCTTCTTGGCATTCATGAGCAAGACGGCTGAATTAACTTCAATTTGTGGTAAACAAAAACCATTTTATAACAGGGACCTGTGTCCACTGGGACTCAAGCTGAACCCAGCCAAATCCATGTTACTCTCTGACAAATGGCCATCTGAAAGCAGCCTTCCATTCCGTGGCTTGGTTTGAAGCTGCAATCCAAATTATCTTCACAGACTGAAAAGGAGAACAACAAACCCCCTCTATACCAGCATAGGTGCTTTCCTTATCCACCATGATTCTTAGATCACTTCCTGTGCATGTGCTACCCAAAAAGAGCACTTTTTAAAAATATTTGTTCATGGGGTGTGGGCACCAATTGCTAGGCCAGCATTTATTGCCCATCTCCAATTGTCCTTGAGAAGGCAGTGGTGAGCTGCCTTCTTGAACCGCTGCAGTCCATGTGGTTTAGGTACACCCACAGTGCTGCTAGGAAGGGAGGTCCAGGATTTTGACCCAGCAACAGTAAGGTGACGGCGAGATATTTCCAAGTCAGGGTGTGGAGTGGCTTGGAGGGGAACTTGAAGGTGGTGGTGTTCCCGTGTATCTGCTGCCTTTGTCTTTCTAGATGGGAGTGGTTGTGGGTTTGGAATGCACTGTCTGAGGAGTCAGCATATTGCCGGATTGCATCCCTGGCATTCTCCCGATGCCAAAACCTCCCGAAATTTGTACAGTATCTTTACAGCCACAGGATGTCCCAAAATTCTTTGCAGCCAATGAAGTACTCTTCGAAATGTAACCACTTTTGTAGTGTAGGAAACGCGGCAGCCAATTTGCACACAGCAAATTCCCACAAACATCAGTGTGGTAATGACTTGATAATTTGGTTTTAGTGATACTGATTCAGGGGTAAATACTGATCAGGGCACCGGGGATAACTCCCATGCTCTTCTTCTGGAATAGTGTCATGAGTTTATGTGCATCTACCTGGTAGGGCAGATGGAGCCTCAGTTTAACATCCCAGCTGCTAGATGGTGCCTCCACTGCAGGTGAAATAGCTGGGTTGAAGGGGGAGAGGGAAGGCATTGAGGGGTAGGGTGAGAAGGTTGAGTGGGCGAGGTTCTTAGGGATATAGGAGCTGGATTCAGATCTTTAAGTTTGTTCTGTCATTCAGTTGGGTGATGGCTGATCTGTACACTAACTCACTTTACTCACCTTGGCTTTGGGACCCTTAATACCCTAAACAATAAAATTCTACCAACCTCAGATTTGAAATTGTCCAGTTTCAACAGCTTTTTGTTGGGATGGGAGAGAATTCCAAATTTCCAGTACCCTTTGCGTGAAGAACCACATCCTAATATCACCCCTGAACAGCCTAGCTCGAATTTTAAGGTGCTCTGATCCCCTCACCAGAGAAAACAGTTTATCTTGATCTACCTATCCCTGCGGTGGGGAAAAAACTGTTGTCCATCTCCTTGTGGAATGTGCCTTTGCAAAGAAGGTCTGGAGCGAGATGCAATGGTTTTTGTCAAGGTTCATCCCGAGCAGGTCTGTGATGCAGGACTCTGTGCTCTACGGCCTGTTCCCAGGGGCGCACAATGAGGCAAACATCAACTGCAGCTAAAAGATCATGAACTCGGTGAAAGACGCTCTTTGGTTTGCCCGAAACCTGCTGGTCTTCCAGTGTAAAGAGCTGTCAACGACTGAGTCTTGCAGACTGGCACATTCCAAGGTCCAGGAATACGTGCTGAGGGATGCACTAAAGCTTGGGGAGGCCGCAGCTGAGGCCCAATGGGGAAAGGTCGCTGCCTAAGACCTTTCTGCCATAGTGCACCGAGGAGCTGGGAATTGTATAGACTCCTCGGGCTGTATGACTCACATTGAATGTACTTTGTGAATATCAAGAGTATTGCAATTGTATTGAAGAATCTCAGAGTAGAACTTGCTGTATGGAGAAAAGTTGGATTTTATTGCACTTCCTGTAACACTCAATTTGAAATGTTTTGCCTTCAGTCTGTATGTTTACATGGAATGTATATTATAAATATCAAGAGTATTGCAATTGCATTGAGGCCCCTCAGAGTGGAATATGCTGTATGGAGAAAATTGAATTTTATTGCACTTTCTGTAACATTCAATTTCAAATATTTTGTGAAGTGCTTTTATAAATTTTATGAATAAAGTGTATTTTTGAAAAATAAATTCCCTATCTACCCTATCGAAATTTTGAACCATCTTAAACACTTGAGGGAAAAATAAACTTGCAGGTCTTCGGGGATAGAGCAGGGGACTGATTGGATTGCCCCACAATGAACCAGCAGGGACTTGATGGGCCAAATAGCCTCCGTCTGCATGCAATAAGCTATGACTCTATGACCTTAATTAGGTCACTCTTTAACCTTCTGCATTTGTCCAATCTATCAAAAAAGAACTGGATTGGTGGGATAAATAGCCTTTCCTTTTGTTGAAACCCCCAGTGCGGTGAGGGTTAACCTGACTGAGTAATCCAAGGAATACGGGTATTAAATAAAGAAAACTGGGAATGCTATCAGGACGCTCAGGATCTGGGAGGGTTGCAAGTATTTCCCTGTAAACAAATGTCAGGATGCCAAGTTGGCAGGCCGGGTGCAGCAATGATGTCAAACATTTCAGCTGGCAGTTCTCATGACCTGTCCTCCTCGAGGACGGGTTCATCGTCAGGCTGCTGAATCCTTCACTGGATGTGGGAGTTGGAAGTCAGTTTCAGATGAGTGCAGGACCAGAATTGAAGTGACCCATTCCTGGGAGTATCCTCGTCACCTGTACGCCATGACTTTGGTGATAAATATCGGGGAAAAAGAGCATGCCTCTGCAACCCCAATTTTAACCTAGCACAAGCAGGGTTGTTGGGGAGGTGGTCATGGTTTCCAGTCGGTTGTAATTCGTGGAGGGCAAATGCAAGAACATGAGAAGTAGGGGCAGGAGTAGACCAGATGGCCTGTCAAGCCTGCTCTGCCATTCAATACGAATATGGGTGACCTTGACCTTCCACTCCATTTTCCCACCCATTCCCTGTGTCCCTTAATTCCCTGAGAGAACAAAAATCCGCCTATCCTAGCCTTAAATGTATTCAACAACAGAGCATCTACAGCCCTCTGGGGTAAAGAATTCCAAAGATTCATGACCCTTTGAGTGGAGTACTCTCTCCTCATCTGAGCTCTAAATGCTCGGCCCCTTATCCTGAGACTGTGCCCCCACCCTCCATGTTTTAGACTCCCCAACCAGCGGGAACAATCTCTCAGTGTCCACCTTATCAAAGTCCGTCGGAATTTTGTGGGTTTCAATGAGATCGCCTCCCATTCTTCCAAACTCCAGGGAGCATAAGCCCAATTTACTCAGCCTCTCATCATTGATTGTTTGATTTCTAACCATTTTGTGGAGAGGTTGCTCCGCTAGTTATTTGCTGGCTCGCACTTCACCAATGTTCCCATTCTGCCGAGATTTTCAATTATGTTTTCATGCTCCTGAGTGGAAGGTACTCAGATGCTGGTTCACTTTGGGGGATTTATGCTCCTGATGATTTTCACTGGGTGCCATTCTGCGTTCATTGTGATTCACTTGAGCAAGCAGCATATCGGAGCTAGATATACAGTTAGTAGAAGAGTGGCAAAGGTTCAGCCCTGTTACTTAAGTTGGGATGGGGGGAAAGAGTAGGCATGCTTTTCTCAGTAAGGTGGGGTAGGTGAGGGTTTCTGCTGTAAGGCAGCACAGGTTGTCTGGCTGCCCTGCATGTTTCAATTTGAGCGTTCCTGGGAGGCCAAGCTCACTACATTTGAGTTGAGAAAAATGCCTACAGGCGGCTCAGAGTCCTGCTCAGGGCTGTCACGTAATGTTAGGTTCCTCTTCATTATTCCGCATGGTATTGAGAGAGTGCTGTCTTCCAGATAAGGCATTAAACCAAAGCCTGCCCCTGAGGTGGACGTTAAAGAACCCACGGCACTCTTCAGAGGAGAATGCGGGGGAGTTCTCCCCCAGTGCCCTGGCTAATATTTATCTCCCAAGCAACGGCCGGGATTTTCCGGTCCCGCCCATGGCGGGAATGGTCACGGGTGGCACAGGGAAATTTGACGGGTCAGGCAAAGGTGCTTCGGGTGGGAATTTCCGGTCCTGTGGCTGGCCAACATTTCTGAAAGAGATTACCTGGTCCTCATTGCACTGCTGCATGGGGGAGCTTGCTGTGTGCAAATTGGCTGCCACATTCCCTACACTACGGCAGCAATGACACTCCAGATATGATTAATTGGCTGTGCACTGCCTTGCTATTCCCTGAGGGCATGAAAATCATGATATAAATTCAAGTCTTTCTTTGTATTTCTGTTATCAATTTGTAGGCTTGTTTCATTGCACTGTGTGCTTGAGTTGACAGCATCTGGAAAAACAACTTGATCATTGGTTTTTTGAACAATAACACCTAAAGGAGGTGCGAGGGCTACTCTGGGGCCATCACACAATGTCCGATGCCTTATTGATTGTTCTTAGTCAGGTGATTTTATGCTTGTAACACCACTTTCAAGATCAATACTGTCAGAGTTGCGAGATAGTTTAACAGCAATCGTGATTTCATTAAGGGAAAGCTCGTCCAGTTGTGGCTCCGGGTGCAAGGAATCGTAAAGCCAGGTTTTTGGCAATGCATTCCTCTACCTGAGGTACACTCCTGCCCCCTGAGGTTCTGCACCTGGGCTGGAGCCTCCTTGAAATCAACCCGCAATTCAATCCCTAAAGGCTCATTGAACAATAATCAATACTCGCTGAATGGCAAACAACACAGTCAATTCCATACACGCAGACTGGGGCTTCAATTAAAAAACATGTGAAAAAATATACCTTGCATTCACATCACTCCCTTCACAACCCCAGGACATCTCAAAGCACTTTACAGCAATGAAGTACTTTGCGAAGTGTAGTCACCGTTGCAATGCAAAGAAATGCAGAAGCCAATTTGCACATGTCATAAGCTCTCACAAACAGCAATGTGATTAACAGCCAGATAATCCGCTTTACTTATGTTGGTTAAGGAATGAATATTGATCAGGATACCAGGGAGAACTCCCCTGCCCTTCTTCGAAACAATGACCAGGAGGTATTTTACATCAACGTTAACTCTTTCTTTGTCCACAGATGCTGCCAGACTTGTTGAGGAGTCCCAACATTTCCTGCCTTTATTTCTGATTTCCAGCGTCCACAGAATTTTGCTTTTGGACCTTTTAAGTCTACCTGAGAAGTACCTTAATTTAAAGTCAAATGCAACAATTCTGTCAGTGCAGTCCTCCCTCAGCGTCAGCCTATATTTTTGTTCTCAAGCCTTTGGACTGGGGTTTGAATCCACAACTTTTGCCCTCAAAGGCATGAGTGCAATCTGCTGAGCCATGGCTGACACCTACTTGCAGCTAGTTCTGTACAGAGGGTTAGGAATTTTAATGGGAAATCATGCAGCCAGTCCTATGGATAGGGATTGGAGTTTTGATAGGAAATTAAATAACTGTAATTTCAGACATAGGGATAAAAATTTTATTGGGGAATCATTGTTCCAAGACATCGCTGCAGGAGTTCCTCAGGGCAGGGTCCTTTTTCAGCTGCTTTGTCAGTGACCTTCTTTCCATCATAAGGTCAGAAGTGGGGATGTTCGCTGATGATTGCATAATGTTCGGCACCATTGGCAACTCCTCAGATACTGAAGTGGTCTGTGTCCAAATGCAGCAAGACTGGACAATATTCAGACTTGGGCTGACAAGTGGCAAGTAACATTCTCACCATACAAGTTTTTTTCATTCATTCACATGTTGTGGGCTTCGCTGGCTGGGCCAGCATTTATTATTCATAACAAAAACAGAATTACCTGGAAAAACTCAGCAGGTCTGGCAGCATCGGCGGAGAAGAAAAGAGTTGACGTTTCGAGTCCTAAAAACAAAAAACTGCGGATGCTGGAAATCCAAAACAAAAACAGAATTACCTTTACTCATCCCTAGTTGCCCTTGAGAAGGTGGTGGTGAGCTGCCTTCTTGAACCACTGCAGTCCATGTGGTGTAGTTACACCCACAGTGCTGTTAGGGAGGGATTTCCAGGATTTTGACCCAGCGACAGTGGAGGAACGACGATATATTTCCATGTCAGGATGTTGAGTGACTTGGAGGGGATCTCCTAGGTGGTGGCATTCCCATCTACGTGCTGCCTTTGTCCTTCTAGCTGGTAGTGATCGTGTATTTGGAAGATGCTGTCTAAGAAGTCAGGCAATGACCATCTCCAACAAGAAAGAATCTAAGCATCGCTCCTTGATGTTCAGTGGCATTACCATCACTGAATCCCCACTATAAACATTCTGGGGGTTACCATTGACCAGAAACTGAACTGGACTAGCCACATAAATACTGTGGCTACAAGAGCAGGTCAGAGGCTAGGAATCCTATGATGAGTAACTCACCTCCTGACTCCCCAAAGCCTGTCCACCATCTGCAAGGAACAAGTCAGGATTGCGATGGAATACTCTCAATTGCCTGGATGAGTGCAGCTCCAACAACACTCATGAAGCTTGACACCATCCAGGAAAAAGCAGCCCGCTTGATTTGCACCACATCACAAACATTCACTCCCTCCACCACCAACACACAGTAGCAGCAGTGTGTACTATATACAAGATGCACTGCAGAAACTCGCCAAGGCTCCTCAGACAGCACCTTCCAAACCCATGACCACTACCATCTAGAAGAACAAGGGCAGCAGGTAGGTGGGAACACCACCACCTGGAAGTTCCTCTCCAAGCCACTCACCATCCTGACATGGAAATATATCGCCGTTCCTTCATTGTCGCTGGGTCAAAATCCTGGAACTCCCTCCCTAACAGCACTGCGGGTGTACCTACACTGCAGCGGTTCAAGAAGGTAGCTCACCACCACCTTCTCATGGGCAACTAGGGATGGGTAACAAAAATGCTGGCCCAGCCAACGAAGCCCACATCCTGTAAAAATGAATTTTAAAAACTGGTTTTGTATACCTTAAATCGGAACTCCTATATGACTGGTTTTTACTGGGATTTGACAATTTTTGAACTTATTTTTTCCTCCAGGGAAGGATTTGTAGGTCAATAATCAACATGTTTCGTCACATTAAAAACACACTTGGCCATCGAGGCCTGGGGTGCAAACCCAGAGCTTCTGGCTCAGAGACAGGGAGACTATCCACTGCACCACAAGACCTCCTCAGCGGGCACTTCCCTGATTCTAATGATCTACCCACTGCTGTCAGGCGGGCATACATTGCCAGTCTGACCCTGCCTCCGACAAGATGAGGTAGACAACCTGGTGCGCAACTTCCAGAAATTCCCCACCCTCTCCCTGTCAAAGCCGCCTCTGCGTAGCTGTAAGATTCCGTTCTTTGTTTCAATGGTTGGAGGATCAGTTCCCGACGGAGCAGCATTTCCCTGCTCTGTGCCCTCAAGAGCGTTGAAGCGGAAAAATATGGCCTTAAGTTGTAGAAGTTCAGAATTAAGTGCCCAGGCATTGAACCTCTGTGCAGGCAGCAGCAGCCAGCAGCAGCAGCAGCAGCAGCAGCAGCATAGCCTGGCCTATTTATACAGGCTGTTCCCTGGGCGGGTGGGGGGGAAGTTGGTAGAAATGTATTTTTTAATCCATGGGAACCCAGCATGAAAGGTTTTCAGCAGCACCCCCATCCTCACAGCAACATGTGTATCCGGGAACTGTGACAAGAAAGAATAGAGAGAGAAAGTACCGCAGAGATGCTTTGTGTTTACTTGGTCCTTGCTCGGTGTCGGCCCAGAGAAAAGTGACTTGTTACAAGGATCCTCCTCTGCTCCATTCACCTTCAGTACTTTCCTTCAGACAATGGGACTGGTCCCATCAGGAAGGAGGAATTAAACCCGGGACACTGGAAATCCCACCACAGAGAATTAACCCTTTCATTTTCCTTATAATTGGACAACAAGCAGAGGAAATTAACCCTTTCATTTTCCTTATAATTGGATAGCACACAGAGGAAATTAACCCTTTCATTTTCCTTACAATTGGACAACAAGGAGAGGAAATTAACCCTTTCATTCAAGCTTCTAGGGGAGTGTGAGACCTAGGCTCGGTCCTGTGTGGCTGGGAGGAGTGGAGAAACTTGACACTGGTGCCATCACACATGACACCTGTTCTGAGCCCTGCCCTTGATGTTGTCTTCGATGAGCTGAATACAGGGCATAACTGATAGCTGATGCGATGTTGCTCAAACTGCGTCACCATCCCAGTTGAATTTCACCACCTACCTCCGACTGCCTCTGCCTCTTTTACAGCTGCTGTAACATTGGCATCAATGTGGCGCTGGTGTTGCTGCTTCACGAAGCCTGGCACAGCACACTATGGCAAATCTCATTATGGACTTGCCAGATCACCAAATGTTTAACACCTGAGGTGACCCTTTGTTTTAAAAGGATGAAACCATGTCTTCCTTGAACATCGGCCTCAGTGAATTACACAGATTCTTTCAGGTGAGGCATTAAACCGGGCACCAACTTCACTCTTGGGTGGGCAAGAAAGATCCCAGGTTTTGAAGAAGAGCAGGGGAATTTGCCCCTCCCACCCCACCCCCCGCATAACCCCCTTCTCAGCCCGGTACCCTGCCCGATATTTATCCTTCAATCAACATCATTAAAACAGGTTATCTGACCATTATCTCATTGCTGTTTGTGGGATCTTGCTGTACACAAATTGCCTGTCCTGTTCCCTACATTACAACAGTGACTGCACTTTAAAAAAAATGTTATGCATCGGCTGCATAGTCCTTTGGAAGGATTTCAGAGAAATACATGTTGCTCCTTTTCATTCTTTACCCTGGGGTTTTGTCATTGGATGGATGATTTTCATGTTTCTGAGATCAGTCACTACAATCCTGCTGATGCCAATGGAAAGCAGTATGCAGGAAGGAACCTCGATGACACCCCCCCTCAAAACCCTCTTTAAAAGGGGGCCTCTGCTGGTGAGATGCAGCCCCTGATATCCCATCGTTCATTGGGAGGGAGACCGGCAGAGACCCCGGAACAAAAGGCTTCATTAGGAAATATGACTTGAGTTGGTGCTGTGCTTTTTACAACCACCAGACATGCCAACTTTCTCTGAATCTTCAAAATCCGTGCTATACAAGCACTGAAGTACTTTTTGAAGTGTAGTCACTGTTATAATGTAGGAAATGTGGCAGCTGATTTGCACTCAGCAAACCTCCACAGTGTTAGCCAGCTCAGCTGGGCCACAATGACCAGATCATCTGTTTTGTTGTGCCGTTGGCTGGGGGATAAATATTTGCCAGGACATCAGAGATAGCTCCCCTCTTCTTCTTCAAAATAGCACCATGGGATCTTTTACATCCACCCATGAAAGCAGGCAGACTTAACATCGCACCTGAAAGACTGTGCAATGCTCCCTCAAGGTACTGCACTGGATCGTCAACCTTGAATTTTGTACTTAAGCCCTGAAATGGAACATGAATTTGGAACCGTGTAATGTATAGATAAATGTGCTACCGACCGAGTCACAGCTGACACATGATGGGTGGGTGGGGTGGGTGGGGTGGGGTGCACAATTGCCATTTCTAATGTTTCTCTGGAGTTTCCTATGTAATCAACCCTTCTATGACCTCCCTCTGCACGGTAGATTCAGGTTTTTCTTTATTCTTTCCTGGAAGGTGGATGTCGCTGGCTAGGCCAGCATTTATTGCCCATCCCTAATTGCCCTTGAGAAGGTGGTGGTGAGCTGCTTTCTTGAACCCGCTGTAGTCCATGTGGTGTGGGTACACCCACAGTGCAGTTAGGGAGGGAGTTCCAGGATTTTGACCCAGCGACAGTGAAGCAACGGCAATATATTTCCAAGTCAGGATGGTGTGTGACTTCGTGGGGAACTTGCGGGTGACAGTTTTCCCATGCATCCGCTGCCCTTGTCCTTCTAGGTGGTAGTGGTCACGAGCTTCGAAAGTGCTGTTGAAGGAGCCTTTGTGAGTTGCTGCAGTGTATTCGCTGATGGTATGCACTGCTGCCACTGTGCATCAATGGTGGAGGGTTTGAATGTTTAAGTTAGTGGGTGGGGTGTCAACAAGGGAGCTGCTTTGTCCTGGATGATGTTGAGCTTCTCGAGCATTGTTGGAGCTACGTTCATCCTGGCAGGGGGACAGTATTCCATCACACTCCTGACTTGTGCCTTGTAGATAGTGGACAGGGAGTTAGGAGGTGAGTTACTCATCGCAGAATCCCCAGCCTCTGGCCTGCTCTTGTGGCCACAATATTTATGTGGTTGTCCAGTTCAGTTCCTGGTCAATGGTAATCCCCAGGATGTTGATAGTTGTGGATTCAACGATGGTAATGTCATTGTATATCAAAGGGAGATGGTTAGATTCTCTCTTGTTGGACATAGTCATTGTCTGGCACTTAGTATGGTGCAAACTTTACTTGCCGCTTATTAGCATAGCCCTACCACTTGATCTTTAAGTATAGACTGAGCAGAAAGGACATATAAAGAAGGAGATTTACATGCCAGCAATGGGAATTAATGGGAAGAACATCCTGTTATTTCTGTAAGAGACAAGCTGTACCCCCTCAGCAGGTTTTCCTTGCTGCACTCTCCCTAACTGAAGCTTCATGTCCAGCTGGACCAGATTAAAATCCACAACTTTGCCTTTAAAAGGGCCTGTTATATTGGTGAGGGCTTTCTTCTAAAATAGTTTTCACTCCTGACTGAAGCAAAGCAACTGATCTGTGGAACATTGCAAGGTTGACATGAATTCTTGAGCTGAGAATGTCCATCGGTTTTACACTTTAAGCCGTGCAGTACCTGCCCTGGGAGTGTTTGACGGGACAGTGTAGAGGGAGCTTTACTCTGTATCTAACCCGTGCTGTACCTGCCCTGCGAGTGTTTGATGGGGACAGTGTAGAGGGAGCTTTACTCTGTATCTAACCTGTGCTGTACCTGCCCTGGGAGTGTTTGATGGAGACAGTGTAGAGGACGCTTTACTCTGTATCTAAGCCATGCAGTACCTGCCCTGGGAGTGTTTGATGGGATTGATACAAACCCTTGCTTCGCATCCTGGAAGATTCTAGGGAGACATGCCAAGTTGCAAATGCACGAGATTCACACATAAACTGGCGCATTAAAATTGTCTTATTGACTTTGGAGTCACAGTGACTGCAGGACTCTCTCCCTTCCACTGTTAACTGTTCTTTCCAAATTCATGCCAGTGCAAAACAGCGTTGAATTAGCAGCACACACATTGGTTTCCATAGATGTTTCTCCTCAGACTGTAACAGGATTTATTTATTTGTTTCTCCAGATAACTTGAAGAAAATTTGGTAGATGAAATGCAGGATCTCTCTTTCCACATAAACTTTCACTAAACTAAGATAAATAACTAAGGTACAAATACTTACCTCCTTTATCCTGCCACAGGTTACATAGTAACATATCGTAAGTAGTGTTTGGGCAGGAACAGTCTGTATGCACATCCAGCCTCCTAATTAAACCTCCCTTTGGATTCCTTACCTCAGCTTTCCAACATGACAAAAATATTTTTTAAAAATCTCCTAGAAATATGGTTAAACATACCTATAAAGCTATCTTTTGTGTCTTGGTTTAACTTGCATTGACGTTGTACCTTTCACAACCTCAGGACATCCCAGAGCACTCTGCTTTTGATGTGCGCTCACTGTTGTGATGTCAGAACAGTTGCAACCAACATGCGCACAGCAAGCTCCCACATACACTAATGAAATAAATGACAAGATCACCTATTTCAGTGATGTTGGCTGAGGGATAAATATTAGCCAGAACAGAGGACAGAACTCCCTGCTCTTTTTCGAACAGTGCTATGGGATCTTTTGTGCCCACCTGAGAGAGCAGATGGGGCCTCAGTTAAACATCTCACGCACCTCCCTCCGCACGGCACTGGGCTAGATCAAATCTCGAGAGAGGGATTTGAACTCACGACCACTGAGCACAGCTGATTCAAGTTTTACCTGGAGGTATCAGTCTCTCTTAAAAGCCTAGCTAGGACACGATATTTTTCTTCAGAGTCACCACACTGTCAAGTAGAGAGACCAGCCATTTAAGTACTATGGTTACAAGAGCAGGCCAGAGGCTAGGAATCCTGCAGCGAGTAACGCACCTCCTCACTCCCCAAATCCTGTCCACCATCTACAAGGCACAAGTCAGGAGTGTGATGGAATACTCTCCACTGGCCTGGATGAATGCAGCTCCCACAGCACTCAAGAAGCTTGATGCCATCCAGAAAAAAGCAGCCTGCTCGATTGGCACCTCATCCACCACCTATACACATTCACTCCCTCCACCACCGACGCACAGTGGTAGCAGCATGTACCATCTACAAGGTGCAACTGCAGGAACTCACCAAGTCTCCTTAGACAGCACCTTCTGAACCTATGACCTCTACCACCTCAAAGGACAAGGGCAGCAGGTGAATGGGAACCACGTGCAAGTTCTCCTCAAAGTCGCATGCCATCCTGATTTGGAAAGATATCGCCATTCCTTCACTGTCACTGGATAAAAATCCACCCTAACAGCACTGTGGGTGCACCTACAGCACACGGAGTACAAGAAGGCAGCTCACCACCAGCTTCTCAAGGGCAATTAATGATGAGCAATAAATGTTGGCTTTACCAGAGATGCTCACATCCCAAGAACACCAACTCCATCTGTGCTCACAGTTCTGAGGATGATACAGCCTGAACACATGCAGAATTATCCTGATGTATCATTAAAAAGGGACAAATATTTATTCTCAGGTTGCATAAATACACATCTCTTTATCTCTGTTTCCAAATAATTGTAAAGAAAGGAAGGACAATGAATTTCAAAATCCTTTTCCAAGTAAAACTTAAAAATATATATTTAGTTTTGCCTTGGAGACAGAGAAACATTTACTGGACATAAAAGTTTGTGAGATTACTTATTTTGCCAAAGCATTACGAAGTGACTACACTGTGCCGTGTGTTTAACTGCCCCACCTTTAACTTTGTTCCAGATGGGAATCACGTGGCTTCCTTCTGCAGATAACACACCCAGTCACGCATATTAAATAAAAACACAGGATATTAATTACTACCCAACGCACCCGTTCTTAAAGGCATATCAGATGTAACCATTTTAAGGACAGAGTCCTTTTGCTCCAGCTACTTCACCAGTTATAGCTTAGGAAACCTCCTGCTGATTACCATCTACCGCCCTCTCTCAGCTGTTGAACACCACTTCAGAGAAGCACTGAGGATAGAAAGGGTGCAGAACGTACTCTGGGTGGGAAATTTCAATGCTGCGGGGGTGGGGGGGTGGGGGAGACTTCGGAGAGATGGTGGGTGCAGTAGTAATGTCACTGGACTGGTAATCCTCAGGCCCAGGTTAATGCTCTGGGAACATGGGTTCAAATCCCACCGTGGCTGCTGGTGGAATTTAAATTCAATTAATGCACCAGGAATTGAAAGCTAGTTATCAATAATGGTGACCATGACACTATCATTGACTGTCATAAAAAGCCATTTGGTTCACTGATGCCTTTTAGGGGAGGAAATCTGCTGTCCTCATGTGACTGCAGACCCACAACAATGTGGTTGACTCTTAGCTGTCCTCTGAAGGGGCTGAGCAAGCCACTCGGTTCATAAGAAATAGAAAGAGGAGTAGACCATTGGGCCCCTCGAGCCTGCTCCGCCATTTAATAAGATCGTGGCTGATCTTTTTGTGTTTCGATTTAGGCATTGACATCTATCCCGATAACCTTTGATTCCCTTGCCTAGCAAAAGTCTATCTACCTCTGCCTTAAAAATATTCAATGACCCCGCCCCCAATGCTTTCTGAGACAGAGAGTTCCAGTGTCGCACAACCCTCTGAGAGAAAAAAATTCTCCTCATCTCTGTCCTAAAAGGGTGACCCCGAATTTTAAAACAATGCCCCCTAGTTCTGGACTCACCCACAAGAGGAAACATCCTTTCAACGTCCACCTTGTCAAGACCATTCAGGATCTTGTACACTTCAAGCAAATCACCCCTCACTCTTCTAAACTCCAGTGGAAACAAGCAAAGTTTGTCCAACCTTTCCTCATAAGACAACCCACTCATTCCAGGTATTAATCTAGTAAACCTCCTTTGAACCATCTCCAACACATTTACATCCTTCCTTAAATAAGGAGACCAAAACTGTACATAGTATTTGAGATGCAGTCTCACCAATGTCCTGTATAATTGAGGCATAACATCCTGACTTTTATGTTCAGTCCCTCTCGTAATAAAGGATAACATTCTGTTAGCCTTCTTAATTACTTGCTGTACCTGCACACTAACTTTTTGTGACTCATGTGCTACAACACCTCGATCCCTCTGCACCTCAGAATTATTCAGCTGTTCTCTATTTAAGTAATACTCTGCTTTGTTGTTCTTCCTGCCAAAGTGAACAACTTCACATTTTCCCACATTAAACTCCATTTGCCAGATCTTTGCCCACTCACTCAACCTATCTATATCCATCTGCAACCTCTTCATGTCCTCTTCACAACATGCCTTCCTACCTATCTTTATGTCATCTGCAAATTTAGCTACCATGGCTTCACTCCACTCATCTAAGTCATTGATGTAAATGGTAAAAAGATGAGGCCCCAGCACAGACCCCCATGGGACTCCACTCGTCGAATCCAGCCAAACCAAAAAAGATCCATTTATGCATTCTCTCAAGGGCAATTGAGGATGGGTAACAAATGCTGGCCTTGCCAGCAATGCCCACATCCCATGAAAGAGTGAAAAAAACATCAGTAGCACCACTACTGACTGAGCTGGCTGAGTCCTGAAGGACATATCTTTCAGATTGGGCAACTGACAGGTGGTGAGTGAACCAAGGAAAGTGAAATATGCCTGACTTCATCCTCACCATGGCAGTATTGGTAGGAGTGACCAATGCACAGTCCTTGTGGGCAAAGTCCTGAATTGATACTGAGGATATTGCCCATTGTGTTGTGTGGCACTATCACTGTGCTAAATAAGATAGATTCCAAACAGATCCAGCAGACCAAAACTGGGCATTCATGAGGTATTGTGGGCCACCAGTAGCAGCAGAAATGTACTCAACCACAATCTGTAACCTCATTGCTCAGCAAATCTCTCATGTTACCATGACCACTGAACCAGGTGATCGGCCCTGGTTTAATGAAGAGTACAGGCGGGCATGCCAGAAGTAATACCAGGCATACCTAAAAATGAGATGCCAACCTGGTGGAGCTACATCACATGCTAAAAAGTGGAAGCAGCATGTGATAGACAAAGCCAAGCAATCCCTTAACCAATGGATCAGATAAAAGCTTTGCAGTTCTGCCATGTCCAGTTGTGAATGATGGTGGACAATTAAATAACTAACAGGAGGACTTGGCTCCACAAATATCCCCGTCCTGAATAATGGGGGACCCCAATGCTTCATTGAGGCAAGTCAAAAGCATTTGCAACCACCTTCCTTAAAATATGTTTTATTCTTTCTTGGGATGTGACTGTCACTGGCTCAGCCAGCATTTATTACCCATCCCTAATTCCCATAGGAAAGGTGGAGATAAGCTGCCTTCTTGAACCGCTGCAGTCCATCTGCTGCAGGCACACCCACTGTGCTATTTGGATGGGAGTTCCACGATTTTGACCCAGCGACAGTGGTGATATATTTCCACGTCAGGATGGTGAGTGACTTGGTGAGGAACTTGCAGGTGGTGGTGCTCTCATGCCTCTGCTGCCCTTGTCTCTCTTGGTGGTAGAGGTCATGGGTTTGGAAGTTGCGGTTGACGAACCTTAGTGAGTTGCTGCAGTGCATCTTGTAGATGGTACTTCAGCCAGAAGTGCCGAGTGGATGATCCATCTCAGCCTCACAAATGCCAGATTACAGCCAATCCAACTCACTGCATGTGAAGTGAAGAAACAGATGAAAGATCCAAGTCACGTACCATCCTGACCTGGAAATACAGTGTCGTCCCTCCACTGTTGCTGGGTCAAAATCCCGGAACTCCCTCCCTAACAGTGCTGTGGATGTATCTCCACCACAGGGACTGCAGCGGTTCAAGAAGGCAGCTCACCACCACCTTCTTGAGGGTAATTAGGGATGGGCAATAAATGCTGGCCTAGCCAGCGACACCCACATTCTATGAACGAATAAATAAAGAAATAACCCTATCTACAAATCTTAGCCCACAGCCGATTTACAGTGCTTAGAACATTGCTTAAATACAGTTCGGAGACAAAGCCCAAAATCTTTGGAAATAGTATGGAGTTTGTCTCAGAGCAAAGATCAAAGTCTGCCAGGCAGTGGTTCTTACATCACTCCTACATGGGTGGGTGACTTAGACAATCTACCGACATCACATGAAATAATGAGAAGCATTCCACCTTTTGTTGTCTGAAATATATTTGCAGCACCACTGGGTAGGGTACAAACCCCAACACTAAGGTTCTTGCAAAGCGTTGCATGCCTGGCATGGAGAGCATGCTCATCAGAGCTCAACTTCACCGGGTCAGTCATGCGTTTCGCATGGAGGATTCCCGCACACCAAACAGCACCACAGGACATCCCAACGTTCGACAGAGAGACGATCGGAGAGCCAACCTCTGAGCTTGCAAGCTGGATCCCAACACATGGGGGGGGAAGGAAAAAAACAACCGTGGACTGACCCAAATGGAGAAACCTCTGTCTTCAGGCTGTCATTTTGACATTTGAGGAGAACAGAGTCGAGTGCCTTCAGGACAAGCGAGCATTGGCACAAAGCCAATGACCCCATCCAACCCTCCAAAACTGACTTCATATGCAGTATTTGCAAACGGTTATGCAAATCAGACTTGGCCTAACCTCACACATGGGAGGACGTCAAACTAGACTGTAAACCGGTTTTGTTTTTTTTTCATTTGGTCCATCCTATTCTGTGATTCTGTGATTCTATACTATATCCACACATACTTAGCCCAGACTTCATATAATACTTGGGCTTTGCACTTTACATCACCAAAGAACGAACTTGCATTTATATAGAGATTTTGCAGGACACGACAAAGTACAGATTGCGTTTGAAGAGCAGTCATTGTTATTCAGGGCAAACAAACGCTGGCCAAATAGCATGCCATCAGGTGGCACAAATAGAACTCATGGCCGGGTTAATTGTTTATTTTCTTTTTAGCCGTGCTGTTTGACTTTGGAATATTGGCCAAGGCACCAGGAGGATACCTGGGGATGACTGCAGCGCTGTCTCAGCACCGCACCTGGAGGATGAGGTCAGGGAGTGCCGGCCCCTCACACGAGTTCAGGTATCCACTGCCTCTCACATTCTGCCCTGGCTTCGGTAGCTGCAAGTGTGTATCTGATATGGAGGCACACAGAAGTCGGCCGAGTTTCCTTCTCTCTAATCTAGCCTGCTCACAAATACTCACTCCAGCGTTCGGCTGTGTTTGGCAGATTCCCAATAACAGTCCTGGGATCGCTTCCTTTAAACTGCTGGCTTCAGCCTGTGGCTCACATTCGCTCTCAGACGCACGGTGCCCAGGGCGAGCCTGGGGCGATACAAGAGAACCCTCTAATCCTCGCGCTCTGTAGCCCGGGACATCAATCCTGGAAATTCTTGGAGTTCCGTTCGGATTTCTTTGCTGGGATTTTGTTTATTTCATTTGTTTTGCTTCGCTGCATGAGTCTTTCCGAGCTGCTGGAAGTTTTTGACGCGAGGGATGGTGCACCTGCTGGGAATTCTCCTGCTGTTTCTGCCAAGTTCTCAAGGTGGGAAGGACAGACAAATACACACACACAGACACACAGATAGACAGAGATAGACAGACACACACACAGGCATACAAATAGACAGAGACGGACAAATACACACAGGCACACAGATAGACAGAGGCAGACAAATATGCACACAGGCACACTGATAGACAGAGACAGACAAATACACACACACAGACACAGATAGACAGAGAGACCAATACACACACACAGATATACAGAGGTATAGACAAATACACAGACAGACACACAGATAGATAGACAGACAAATACACACACAGACACAGGCAAATGCACACAAGCAAACACACATAGGCCAGCACACACACACACATAGACAAATACACACACAGACAAATGCGCACACACAAACACATAGGCAGCACACCACAGGCAAATACATACACACAGATAGATGTAGACATATAGGCAAACACATGCACACACATAGACAAATATTCACACACAAACACAGGCAAATACATACACACAGACATAAACTTTCAGATAGTCACAAAAACACGCAGAAAGCACGCACACACACACACACAGCTGCAGACAAACACAGGTAGACACGCACACACAGAAACATACACCCACGGACAGACACAGAGACAGATACTGACACACACGTACACACAAAGAGACGTGCCTAGATAGAGACATACACACAGAGGCACACAGTTACACACAGAGAGATACACGCCACGCACAGACACGCATTTATAGACACAGACACAAATACGGGGGACACTCAGTTGCACACAAAGACACACGCACAGACACACACTACTACTACTACACACACACGCGGATATACAAACACTGAGCCACAACAGCTACAAACAGACAGATACACACACATATACAAAGAAACAGAAGCGCATTAACACACACGCGGACATACATATAGAGAAACAAGCACACAGGCACAGAAAGGTTAGAAAGTTCGGTAACTTGGTGAAGTAGTCAAATTCACAAAGTGACATGTCAGTTTCATAAATTGAACAGTTTTCAAGTGCGTTAGTTTCGTATTGCGAATAACATGTCAATTTCAAAAGTTGAGCAGTGGTCAGTTTCAGCTAATGGAAACATCGGGTCCGCGTGTAAACCGTATCCGTGTTAACGCTTACTTTACCTCCCATCTGAATAGTTAACCGGGCAAGGGGGAACATTGTAAAGTTAGAACAGATATCACAAGCGAGCTCCGGCCTCTCGAAGCTAGCCCGGATCAATGTCAGCGGTCTGCCTGTTGTGGGCCTACCGACATATCCACATCAGTGTGGGTAAAAGCGCTGGCAAGAGCAAAGTTGACTAGGGGCCCCATTCCTAACAATTACACGGTAACCTCAGCCAGAAAGTGCGTGAGCGGGTAGCTGGGGAAGGCCCCTTCAAGCAGGGGCGATGGGAATTGCATGTTTTAATGGGCGTCCAGTAAACAGAGTGTGTGTCAGGTCACATTCTGAAAAGAGAAACAGTTTTATTCCAGTCGGTTTGTCCATTCACATCCCGTGTGGTATCCGTCAGGGAGGGCTTTATTCAAGATGTGGTTCGGATCTCAGGGACTGGTGAGATGCCGTGGCATTCGGAGTACCTTCAGTGCTTTGTGTCGATTTGAACAGTAGCTTTCGTTGCCGGGCGGAGGTCTCGTTGTGTGTGTGTGTGTGTGTACAGTGAATGAGAGCAAATGACCAGTCTTTCTCACCAGGATTCAACCGCAAACCAACCTTCAGGCTACGGTCAACCGTGTGCCCATGAAAAGCTGGGCAAAAGGACTATCTGGATCCAGCAAAGCATTGGGCTTTATTTCCAGGGGAGTAGAACTGAGGGTGCAGGGAAGTTCTGCTGAGCCTGTGTGGGAACCTTGCTCAGATCACACAGGGTGCTGACATGTACTGCTCACAGTTCTGGTCGCCATATAATGTAGAGACAGATAAGGGGACGGAGGGGGGATGCGAAGAAGGATTTACAATTGTGATGCCAGAAATGCAGGGGGCGGTTGGGTGGGGTGGGTGCTGGTGGTGGATATACCAGTCAGAAGAAAACAGACTGGGCTTCTTTTCTCTTGGGTTTTGGGGAGGGGGTGTCGACCTAACAGAGGTATTCTAAATTGCGACAGGTTTTGATAGAGTGGATACTGAGAGGATGCTTCCCCCTGTGGGGAAGAGCGAAACTAGAGGCTGTCAACATAAGATAGTCACAAAGAAATCTAAGAGACAATTCAGGGGGGAAAAAAAAAACCCTCTTTACCCAGAGAGTGGTGGGAATGTGGAACACACTGCCGCAGGGAGCAGTGGTTATTCTTTTCCCTATTCTTTCATGGGATGTGAGTGTTGCTGGCAAAATCAGCATTTGTTGCCCATCCCTAATTGCCCCTTGAACTGAGAGGCTTTGCTAGGCCATTTCAGAGGGCATTTAAGAGTCAACCACATTGCTGCGGGTCTGGAATGTAAGAATGAAGGATTTTCTCCCCTAAAGGGCATGAATGAACCAGATGGGTTCTTGGAACAATCAATGATGGTCGCCATGGCTACCGCTATTGAGACTAGCTTTCGATTCCAGATTTATTAATCGAATTTAAATTCCACCAGCTGCCATGGTGGGATTTGAACCCATGTCCCCAGAGCACTAGCCTGAGTATTACTGGTCCAGTGCTAGCAGTTGAGGTGAATAGTTGAAGTGAATAGTATGGGTGCAGTTAAGGGGAAGCTAAGCCAACCATATCTAGGAGAAGGGAATAGGGGGATTACGATGATAGATTTAATTGAGGAAAGGTGGGAGGAGGCTTGAGTGGAGCAAAATGCCAGAAAGGCATTTGACCTGTTCTGTACTGTACAGCTTATGTGATCCTGTGTAAAGTTTTCCTCTGGGTGCAGTTCGAAGACCAGGGAGTGCCATTTAAAGTCAAGATGTGTGAAGATGAGATACTTGGGGAAACATTAACTTTAGGCAGATGGACGTGGCTTCTCCCTCCTTGAGTGTATAAGATTGAGGGGTGACCTAATCGAGCTGTTTAAAGGATTCGATAAGGCAGTGAGGTCGTGAGATAGGACTATCAGGAGGAAGTGGACATTAAGGCTAAGCTATTCAGGTGGGGAACCAGGGTGCGTTTTGTCACACAAACGGTGGTGGAAATCTAGAGCTCACTCCCCCAAAAGATTGTGGTCTTGTGGACAATTGGAGCTTCCTGTACTGCACTTGATAGATTTTTTTGTTGGGTCGGGGAATCAAGGTTAATGGAACAAAGGTGGGTAAATGGAATTGTGGTGCAGATAAACCAATATCCAGTTGAATGGTGGAAGTAGCTAAAGGTGCTGAGTGGACTTCACTTGTTCCCTACAATAGTGGAACATTTTCCCAGAGGACGATGCTGGGGTGAAGAACATTGGAAGATTTGAAATAAGTTTAAGGGGGAATTCCTATTAGGAGAGGGGTCACAGGGGGAATTGTTCACATTAGGGACCTGGTGGTGGGGGGGGGGGGGGCAGTGGAGGTGGTGGCTATGTACTTAGCTGGGGTTTTAACAGTGTGTGGTGAAGTTAGTGGGTAGGTTTGTGTACATGTGCAGACATTAGATAAGGGTAGATTGGACTGGGCTGCCACACCCTCCTTTTTCTTACTGTTCATTCTTGGCATGTAGGCATCACTGCCAAGGCTGGTATTGATTGCCCACGCCTAGTTGCCTTTGAAAAGGCCTGCCTCTGGAGCTGCTGCGGTCCACGTACTGAAGGTACTACCACAGTGACATCAGCTCGGCAGTTCCAGAATCTTGACCCTGAGACGAGGAAGGGACCACGATTACCTGACCAAGTTCGAGCTTTGTTTGGCTTGGAGGGTAAGCTGGAGGTGGTGGCATTTCCATACACAAACTGCCCCTGTCCTTCTAGGAAGAGGAGGCTGCTAGTTCGAGAGGTGCTGTCACAGGAGCCTTAGTGAGTTGGTGCAACGTCTTTTCTGGATGGTGTATTCTGCTGCAATGCTGTGTCAATGATGGAAGGAGTGGATGTTTAAAGTGGTGGATGGGGTGCTGATCAAATGGGTTGCTTTGCCCTGGATGATATTTTGCCTCTTGACAGTTATTGGAACTCGACACCTGCTATGGTTGAATAGCTGGAATGGTCTCACGCGGTAAGAATGGGTTCTTGGGCGGAGTGCCCAGTGACTATTAATAAATAGCGGTACAGTTTCTCTAAGTGTGCTGAGGATAGAAAGGGGGAGAGCACTTGAGGAAGAACACTTGCATTCTAAGTGAGTTGAAGCCCTTAGGTTTACTGGTTGTTAATAGCATTGAAGGTTGAAGTCACATCAGCTGCCACAGTATAATGGACCATTCTTTAGCAATCTGTGAATGTTTGTTTGGGATAAGGCATGCAGGATGAGGAGTGTTTTTACTCACTTCCTCCCCTTGTTCTTATTTTGCTCAGTAAATTAAGTCACATATCCTCTACCTAACCTAAAAAAAAAACAGTGACCAGGATAGTTTTTGTTCTGGAAATCTAATCAGGAAGATTTCGATGAATAACACACTTTTTGTTTGACTTCCCCACAAGAGCAAAGAGTCTTTTCAATGCCACATTGAAAGTTTTTTTAAAAATTAATTTACGGGATGTGGGTGTCGCTGGCTGGGCCAGCATTTATTGCCCATCCCTAGTTGCCCTTGAGAAGGTGGTGGTGAGCTGCTTCCTTGAACCGCTGTAGTCCCTGTGGTGTAGGTACACCCACAGTGCTGTTGGGAAGGGAGTTCCAGGATTTTGATCCATTGACAGTGAAGGAACGGCGATATATTTTCAAGTCAGGATGCTGAGTGACTTGGAGGGGAACTTCCAGGTGGTGGCGTTCCCATCTATCTGCTGCCCTTGTCCTTCCAGATGGTAGTGGTCATGGGTTTGGAAGGTGCTGTCTAAGGAGCCTTGGTGAGTTCCTGCAGTGCATCTTGTAGATGGTACACACTGCTGCTACTGTGCGTCGGTGGTGGAGGGAGTGAATGTTTGTGGATGGAGTGCCAATCAAGTGGGTTGCTTTGTCCTGGATGGTGTCAAGCTTCTTGAGTATTGTGGGAGCTGCATTCAACTAGGCAAGTGGGGAGTATTCCATCACACACCTGACTTGTGCCTTACAGATGGTGGATGGGCTTTGGGGAGTCAAGAGGTGAGTTACTCATCATAGGATTCCTAGCTCTTGAGGTTCATGCAAGATATCTACCCTGCTGAACGCTACTTACATTTCCTGATTTACAGTGAATGCATAAAACCTGTGTCTCCAGTATTGGAGACCTCCTATTAGCCCTCCTAAATAACCAGTCTCCATGTGTGAACACAGACATGGAGGGTCAGCAGGATGTTTGATGATGGAGGATTCCTCTGACCTGCTCTTGTAGCAACAGTATTTATATGGCTATTCCAGTTCAGTTTCTGATCAATGGTAACCCCTAGGATGTTGACAGTGTAGGATTCAGTGATGGTAATGCCATTGAACATCAAAGATGCTCTCTTGTTGGAGATGGTCATTGCCTGGCACTTGTGTGGCGTGAATGTTACTTGCTACTTGTCAGCCCAAACCCGGATATTGTCCAGGTCTTGCTGCATTTGGACATGGACTGCTTCAGTATCTGAGGAGTCGCGAACATTCCGAACATTCTGCAATCATCAGCGAACATCCCCAATTCTGACCTTATGATGGAAGGAAGGTCAGCTGAAGATGGTTGGGCCAAGGACACTACCCTGAGGTACTCCTGCAGTGATGTCCTGGAGCTGAGATGACTGACCTCCAACAACCACAACCATCTTCCTTTGTGCTAGGAATGACCCCAACCAGTGGAGAGTTTTCCCCCTGACTCCCATTGACTCCAGTTTTGCTTGGGTTCCTTGCCGCCACACTCAGTCAAATGCTGCCTTGACATCAAGGGCAGTCACTCTCACCTCACTTCAGGAGATCAGTTCTTTTGTCCATGTTTGAGCCAAGGCTGTAATGAGATCAGGAGCTGAGTGGCCCTGGCGGAACCCAAACTGGGCATCAGTGAGCAGGTTATTGCTAAGCAAGTCCCGCTTGATAGCACTGTTGATGACCCCTTCCATTACTTTACTGATGATGGAGAGTAGACTGATGGGGTGGTAATTGGCCTGGTTGGATTTGTTATGCTTTTTGTGTACAGGACATACCTGTTCAATTTTCCATATAGCTGGGTAGATGCCAGTGTTGTAGCTGTACTAGAACAGCTTGGCTTGGGGTATGGCAAGTTCTGGAGCACAAGCCTTCAGTGCTATTGCCGGAATATTATCAGTGTGATGCTGGGGACCTCCGGAGGAGGCCGAGATGAATCACTTGGCACTCCTGGCTGGAGAACATAGCAAATGCTTTGGCATTATCGTTTGCACTGATGTGCTGGGCAACCCCATCATTGAGGATGGGGATATTTGTGAAGCCTCCTCCTCCAGTGAGTTGTTTAATTGCCTACCACCATTCACGACTGGATATGGCAGGACTGCAGAGCTTAGGCCTGATTCATTGGTTGTGGGATCATTTAGCTCTGCCTATCACTAATTGCTTATGCTGTTTGGCACGCAAGTAGTCCTGTGTTATAACTTCACCAGGTTGACATCTCATTTTTAGGTATGCCTGGTGCAGCTCCTGTAATGCACTTCTGCACTCTTCATTGAACCAGGGTTGATTCTCTGGCTTGATGGTAATGGTAGAGTGGGGGATATGCCGGGCCATGAGGTTACAGATTGTGTTTGAGTACAATTCTGCAGTGCTGATGGCCCACAGCACCTCATGGATGCCCAGCCTTGAGTTGATAGATCTGTTCAAAATCTATCCCATTTAGCACGGTGGTAGTGCCACACAACACGATGGAGGGTATCTTCAATGTGAAGTCGGGACTTCGTCTCCACAAGGACTGTGCGGTGGTCACTCCTACTGATACTGTTGTGGACAGCTGCATCTGCACAGGCAGGTTGCTGAGGATGAGGTCAAGTATGCTTTGCCCTCACCACCTGCCACAGACCTAGTCTAGCAGCTATGTCTTTTAGGGCTCGGCCAACCAGGCCAGTAGTGGTGATTACGAGTCACCCCTGGTGATGGACATTGAAGTCTCCCACCCAGAGTACATTCTATGCCCTTGCCACCCTCAGTGCTTCCTCCAAGTGGTGTTCAACAGCAAAGAGTACTGATTCATCAGCTGAGGGAGGGTGGTACGTGATAATCAGCAGGCGGTTTCTTTGCCCATGTTTGACCTGATGCCATGAGACTTCATGGGGTCCAGAGCTGATGTTGAGGACTCCCAGGGCAACTCCCTTCTAATTGTGTGCCACTGTGCCACCACCTCTTCGGGACCTGCCCTGCTGATAGACCAGGCCATAGCCAGGGATGGTGATAGTGGTGTCTGCGTCATTAAGTTATGATTTTGTGAGGATGACTATGTCAGGCTGTTGCTTGACTAGCCTGTGAGACAGCTCTCCCAATTTTGGCACTAGTCCCCAGATGTTAGTAATGAGGACTTTGCAGGGTCGACAGGGCTGAGTTTGCCGTTGTCGTTTCCAGTGCTTAGGTTGATGCCCAGTGATCCATTCGGTTTCATTCCTTTTTTGTGACTTTGTAGCAGTTTGATACAACTGAGAGGCCTGCTAGGCCATTTCAGGGGGCATTCAGAGTCAACCACTTTGCTGCGGGTCTGGAGTCACATGTAGGCCAGACCAGGTAAGGGCGACAGATTTCCTTCCCTAAAGGACATTAGTTAACCAGGTGGGTTTTTACAACAATCAACAATGGTTCCATGGTCATCATTAGGCTTTTAATTCCAGATTTTTATTGGATTCAAATTCCACCATCTGCCATAGTGGGATTCGAACCCACGTCCCCAGAGCATTTCCCTGGGTCTCTGGAGCACTAGTCCAGCAACAATAGCACTATGCCTTTGCCTCAGGACTTTGAACATGAGCTAAAGAAAGTATTGACTGAGAGGATTGCGGGGAACATGGTGTGTGCGGAGGGCGTTCAGCACTTACTGGAAGGGGCAGAAACCAAAAAAGATGTCCACCTCCCACTCTATTTTCACTACCATCGGTGTCCGGACTGTCCACCATCCCATCCCACTCTCTCGAATTGCCGCCCTGAACCCTTTAGCCTCTCCTTCTCCTTTACTTCTTTAAACACCTCCTTGAAGCCCACTCTTTAACCAAGGTCCCGGTCTCCCCTCCTGAAATTAGTTACTTCTGGCACCCTGACCTTTTATTAACATCTCTTTGGAATCCCTTCTTGTGTTAAAGACCCAAATAAATGGACGTTGTTGTCATTACAGTAGAAGAAGCAAGTACAAAGTGGCGAGGAGGACAGGAATAATGGGCTAAGGCGGGGCAGGGCTGGGGGTGCAGTTGGATGGTGAATATAATAGCTTTCAAAGAGAGAGAGGAACAGACTGGAAATAAGATAGATGAGAGAGGGAAAAAAAGAGGTAATGAATGAGGAGCAAAAGAAAGCTCGAGTAGGGAAGAAAGATTTGAGTGAAAGATAAAATGCTGATAGATAAAGAACAGAGAGCAGATAAGGTGACATCTTTATATGCGACATAGTGGTAATGTCACTGGACTAGTAATCCAGAGGCCCAGGCCTATGCTTTGGGGGGTCTGGGTTCAAATCCCACCACAGCAGCTAATGGAATTTAAATTCAGTTAATCAATCTGCAATATGAAGCTTGGGGCTAGTCTCAGTAATGGTGACCATGATAACCATCATTGATGACTGTAAGATGCCCCTTTCAGGGGGGGAAATCTGCTGCCCTCATCCTGGCCTGGCCTACTTGTGGCTCCAGATCCATAGCAACGTGACTGACTCTTAACTGGCCTAGCAAGCCGCTCAGCTCAAGGGCAATTAGGGATGGGCAACAAATGCTGGCCTTGCCAGTGATGCCCACATCCCGTGAAAGAATATTTAAAAAAAAACACTGGTCCATGCTGCTGTTTATGCTCCAAAAAAACCTCCTCGCACCCCCTTGTCATCCAGCTCCATGAATGCATTCACACTATTCAACTCAACCACTCCCTGTGGTAGTGAGCTCCACATTCTCACCGCTCTCTGGATGAAATGATTTCTCATGAATTCCCTGTTGAATTGAAAGTTCTGTGCTCTGAATCATGCTGTACAGCCCTGGTGCTACCGGCTCTTAGTGCTGGATATTTGCCAGCCCTGAGTCTGTCCCAAGCCTGAGGCCTGACTCTTTACTCCTCGTCTTAAGTCTGGCCTCTTGCCTCTTTCCCACGCTCAGAGCAAGCACTGGTATTTCCCAGTTAACTAACCTATCACAGAAAGAATGGGAGATCTCACCGTTTTACCCACAGTAAAATGGAAATGGAATACTTAGAGGAAAAGTCGGTTTGTCTCTGACTGGAGCCCGCAGTCACACTACACCCTCATGCACAGATCTACCCTGAACACAGACTTCCCAAAAGGTAGCATGTACTGTCATGAGGATGGGAAAGCCAAACTGTGCTGAGAATTAAAGTCAAATATTAAATTGAATTAGTCCTGCATATTCTGTGAGTACAGCGATAATGAACAAACTGACTTTTCATCTAAATATTCCATTTCCGTTTTATGCCTTGTGGCTGCAGGCAGACAGTGACAGAATTGAGACTCCACAGCAGCATAGAGAGTTAGAGAATACTGATACTGGAACTGGCAGAGTCTGCACTTATACACTGAGCCCTGCATTGTATGGGGAACACAGAGAGAGTATTACAGTCCTATTGAAATCCTGTACTGAGCCCTGTACAATGCAAGGGCAAGAGAGAGCATTTATTGGTCTCTGTTACAGATCTCCTTATATTCCAGGCTGAACTAGGCACTGTACAAGGGATGGTAGAGAGTATTTGAGTCCTGTACCATTCAGAGGGTGAGAAGGTTTTGCAGCTCTCTTGGTCAGCCATGGTTCAGCTGGTAGCACACTCACCTCCCCATTGCAAGGTTCTGGGTTCAAATCCCCTTCCAGGGCCTGAGCACAAAAATCAAGGCTGACACTCCAGTGCAGCACTGAGGAATCATTGCACTATTGGAGATGCCATCTTTTGGATGAGGTGTTAAACCAAGACCCCATCTGCCTGCTTGGATGGTTGCAAACAGTCCCATGGCGCGATTTAGAAGAAAAGCAGTGAAGTTATCCCTGGTGTCCTGGCCATTATTTAATCCTGCAATAAACATCGCAAATAACAGATGCAAAAGCAGAAAATGCTGGAAAAACTCAGCAGGTCTAACAGCATCTGTGGCGAGAAAAAAAACAACAGTTAACATTTCCAGTCCGTATAACTCTTCAGAGCTGATAACAGATGACCTGGTCATGGTCACATCGCTGTTAATGGGAGTTTGCTGAGCATATATTAGCTGTCACATTTTCTATATTACAAGAGTGACTACACTTCAACACGTGCTTCACTGGCTGTAAAATGATTGAAGATGTGTGGTGGCTGTGAACAGCGCAATAGGAATGCAACTCTCCCTTTCATTTATATGAAAATATGAAACTGAGCCCCATAATATACAGGGGGTGAGAGAATATTAAAGGTTTATATATATCTATCATGAATGCTATTATGTATAAGGGTGAGAGATAGCAGTAAAGCTCCATTTATGTTCCAAACTGAGTCCTGTAATATACAGATGGAGTATTACAGTTCTATTTTGTCTTCTTTCTGAAGTATAGTCACTGTTGTGATGTAGGAAATGCAGCAGCTAATTTGGACATAGCAAGGCCCCACAAACAGCAAAGTTAAAAATGAATATATGATATTTATTTCATGGTACTTGTTGAGGGATAAATGTTAATGTGGACACAAGGGAGAACTTCTGGCTCTTCTTGAAAATAGAGGGCAGGTGAGCCCTTGATTTAACAGTTTGTCTGGAAGACAGAACCTCCAGCTGTGCAGCTCTCCCTCAGCGTTGTCTTCTGCTCAAGTTGCTGAAGTGGGGCTAGACCTTCAGATTAAGAGAGAGGAAAGCAACTAGAGTGAGTCACAGCTGACTGTGGGGAAGGGATTAGAAACATAGAAACACACAACAGACTTGTGAGCAAAATTCTAGGTCATAGAATAAGAGAGAAAGTAGGCACTTGGATATGAAATCGTCTGAGTGACAAGAAACAGAGAGCAGTGATAAATGGTTGTTTTTTAGATTGGAGGAATGTCTGTAGTGGAGTTCCCCAGGAGTCACTGTTGCTCTTCCTGATATATATTAATGACCTAGACTGTGGTCTGCAGGGCATGATTTCAAAATTTTCAGATGATACAAAGATTGGAAATGTTGTCAGCTGTGATGGGGATAGTCTTGAACTTCAAAAGGACATAGGTTGGTGGATTGGGCAGACAAGTGGCAGATGAAGTTTAATGCAGAGAAGTGTGAGGTGATTCATTTTGGCAGGAAAAATATGGTAAGACTGTACAAAATAAAGGGAGAGTCTTTAAAGGAGGTGCAGGAACAGATAGTATTCAGTGTATATGAACATAGGTCATTGAAGATGGCAGGGCATGTTGAGAGAGCAGTTCATAAAGCATATAGTAGCTTAGGCTTTATCAATAGCAGCATTGTGTACAAGTGTAAGAAGGTCATGTTAAACTTGTATAAGACACTAGTTAGGCCTCATGTGGAGTACTGCATCCAGTTCTGGTGCCATACTTGAGAAAGGATGTGAATACATTGGAAAGAGTACAGAGGAGATTCATAAGAATGATTCCAGGAATAAACAACTGTAGCTATGAGGATAGATTGGAGAGGTTGGGACTCTTTTCCTTGGAGAAAAGAAGGCTGAGAGGAGACTTGACAGAGGTATTCAAGATCCTAAGGGGTATGGGCAGGGTAAATAGTGAGAAACTGTTCCAACTCAAGAGAACATCAAGAACCAGAGGACACAGATTCAAAATAATTGGCAAAAGGAGTAAATGTGATGTGGGGAAAAACATTTTCACGCAGAGGGTTGCTGGAGTCTAGAACAAACTTTTTGAAAGGGTGGTGGAGGCAGGTTTGACCAAGGTATCCAAAAGGGAATTGGATAGATATCTGAAAAGAAGGAATGCACAAGGTTACAGGGGTGAGCCAGGGGAGTGGGACTCGGTGAAATGTTCTTTCAGATAACCAGTGTGGACTCAGTGAGTCGAATGGCCTTCTTCTGCACTGTAAAGGCACTGTGACTCTGTGATACATAGAAAATAGAAACAGGAGTAGGCCATTTGGCCCTTCGAGCCTGCTCCGCCATTCAATATGATCATGGCTGATCCTCTATCTCAATACAATACTCCCGCTCTCTCCCCGTATCCCTTGACACCTTTAGAGTCTAGAAATTTATCTATTTCCTTCTTAAGTATATTCAGTGACTTGGCTTCCACAGCCTTCTTTGCTAGAGAATTCCACAGGTTCATCACCTTCTGAGTGAAGAGGTTTCCTCTCATTTCAGTCCTAAATGTCTACCCCATACCCTGAGACTGTGACCCCTTGTTCTAGACCCTCCCCCAGCCAGAGGAAACATCATCTCTGTGTCCAGTCTGTCCAGCCCTGTCAGAATTTTCAATGAGGTCCTCTCTTGTTCTTCTAAACTCCAATGAATACAGCCTAGTCGACCCAATGTCTCCTTATATGCCAATCCTACCATCCCAGGAACCAGTCTGGTGAACCTTCACTGCACTTCCTCTATGGTAAGCATATCCTTTCTTAGGTAAGGAGACCAAAATTGATCACAATATGCCAGGTGTGATCTCACCAAGGCCCTGTACAGTTGCAGTAAGACATCCCTGCTCCTGTACTCAGGCCCTCGCACAATGAAGGCCAACATACCATTTGCCTCCTTAACTGCCTGCTGCACCTGCATGCTTGCTTTCAGTGACTGGTACAAGGACACCCAGGTTCCTTTGTACATCAACATTTGCCAATCTATCACCATTTAAATAATACTCTGCCATTCTGTTTTTCCTACCGAAGTGGATAACTTCACACTTATACATGTTATACTGCATCTACCATGTATTCGTCCACTCTCTCAACTTGTCTAAATCGTCTTGAAGCCTCTTCACATCCTCCTTGCCGTGCATTCCCACCTAGCTTTGTGTCGTCGGCAAACTTAGAAATATTACATTTGGTTCCCTCATCCAAATCATTGATATATATTGTGAATAGCTGGGGTCCAAACACTGATCCCTGTGGTACCCCACTAATCACCGCCTGCCACACTGACAGAACCCACATATTTCCACTCTCTGTTTCCTGTCTGCTAATTAATTCTTAATCCATGCCAATATATTACCCCAATCCCACATGCTTTAATTTTGTGCCCTAACCTCTGATGTGGGACTTTATTAAAAGCTTTCTGAAAATCCAAATACTGGTTCTCCCTTATCTATTCTGCTAGTTTCGCCCTCAAAAAATTCCAGTAGGTTTGTCAAACATGATTTTCCTTTCATAAATCCATGTCGACTTTGTCTGACCCCGTTGATATTTTCCAAGTGTTCTGTTATCACATCCTTTATAATAGACTCTAGAATTTTCCCTGCTACTGAGGATAGGCTAACCGGTCTGCAATTCCCTGTTTTCTCCCTCCCTCATTTTTAAATAGTGGGGTTACATTTGCCACCCTCCAATATGCTGGGACTCTTTTAGAAACTATAGAATTTGGAAGATGACAACCAACGCATCCAATATTTCCATGACCACATCCTTTAGTTTTTTTATTCATTTATGGAACGTGGGTATCCCTGGCTGGGCCAGCATTTATTGCCTATCTGGGATGTATCCTGGGATGTCAATTATCAGGCCCTGGGGATCTATCCCATTAATTTCTCCAGCACTATTTTTTTTTGTAAACTAATTTGCTTCAATTCCTCTTTCTCACTAGACCCTTGGCCCCCTAGCATTTCTGGGAAGTTACTTGTGTCATGCTCTGTGAAGACAGAACTAAACTAGTTGTTTAATTTCTCCGCCATTTCCTTGTTCTCTATTATAAATTCTCCTGTTTCAGACTGTAAGAAACCTACATTTGTCTTCACTAATCTTTGTCTTTTACCATACTTATAAAAGCTTTTACAGTCTGCTTTTATGTTCTCTGAAGTTTACTCTCATCAACTGGTTTAATTTGCCCGTACCTTCACAAAAAGGAAAATTTTTCCTTCGTTCTGTTGAAGAGTCACACGGACTCGAAACGTTAACTGTTTTCCTCTCCGCAGATGCTGTCAGACCTGCTGAGCTTTTCCAGGTATTTTTACTTTTATTTTTGTTTTGGATTTCCAGCATCTGCAGTGTTTTGCTTTTATCTTCACAAAAAGGACTTCAGTTCAGATACTGTGGCTATGAAGCATCTTTAAGGAGGATCTTCAGTTTCCCAGCCTGTTGTGTGGTAGCTGAGAGGGGCCCTATCCACCCAGCATGTTGTACCAATTGAAATATTTATCCAGCACAGCACAGGCTCCAGATAAGAGCTCCTTTGAAGTCACCCGTACATTGATTAGCCTGCAATATTGAGCTCATTAGCCCATTTGGGAAGGAATAATGAGGTTGATTATATATGCGTGCACATAATGATCACAGGGATCGGAGGATACCAGCTGGGAGGTCAATGGGTGAACTGATAATGATGCGATTGTAGCTTTGCCAGTTTACCATTCCCAGCTAAGGCAACAGGAGGGAAAAAAAGGTAAACAACCGACGCACTTATATGTAACTTTTCATGACCTCAGGGTGTCCCAAAGTGCTTCACAAACAATGAAGCATTTTTTGAAGTGCAGTCACTGATGTAATGTAGGAAATTTAAACAAAGCCAATTAAATAGGTATGAAGAGAGAGCTGGCTAAATTTGATTGGGTAAATAAACAAAAAGTTAAAAGGGTAAATAAACAGTGGGAAACATTTAAAGAAACAATGCAAAATGTTCAATTCAAAGCCATTTCATTAAATAGCAAAAACTCAGCAAGTTTCATCCATGGCTTACTAGAAAAATTAAGTATAATATTTGATGAAAAGAAAAGATTTATAATGTTGCAGGAGTAAGCCTAGGGATTGGGAATATTTTAGAAACCAGCATAAGACCGCCAAAAAATTGATATAAAGTGGAAAAATAGAATATGAGAGAGTAAACTAGCGGCCTTTGCACTTTTTTGGAAACCTCACCCACGGGCGGGTTGAGGTTTCCAAAAGGAAATAAAAGTACGATAAAAATTTTAAAATTTAATTAATGGAGCCACATGAGGGGACATGCTTTATAACATTTTTCAATTCTTTATTTTTTTTTGGAAAACTCTTCATCTCCCTGAGGCAGCTCCGTGCTCTTTAGTGCACATGCTCGAATTGCGCTCACCCCGCTCGCCCTCCTCCTCCCTAGCCCGCACAGGCAGCGCTGAGCGCTGCTGTTCGCGTGTCACGCTGGGCGGGCCTTAATTGGCCCGTCAGCATGAACCCCCCACCTTCCGGCCTCAATCGCGGGTTGGCGATTGGCTTCCCGACCGCCCTCGTCTGCCCCTGCCGAGCCCACCCGACAAGGGCTAAATTCTGCCCACAGTTTACATACCAAAAATAGAGGATAACCAGGAAGCTAATAAGAGTGAGGAACTTAAGGTAACTCTATCAGCGGAGAAAAAGCATTGGAGAAATTTAAGGGATTAAAATCTGGCAAATCTCCAGAACTCGATGGACTAATCCTAGCATTCTAAAAGAGGCAGCTACAGTGACAGCGGATATGCTGTTATGATTTTCCAAAATTCACTATATCCTAGAACAATCCTACTAGATTGGAAGTTAGCAAATGTAACACCACTATTCAAGAAAGGACGGATAAAGAAAACAGGAAGTACAGGCTAGTTAGCCTGACATCAGTTATTGGTAAAATGCTATTATTATTACTTATCTGTTATTAAGGAAGCCTTAACAATGTGCCTAGCAGCTTTAGAACTGCACCGCTGCTTCTTCACTGCCACTGGACCAAAAATCTAGATCCCCCTCACTAACGACACGGTGGGTGCATCTATACCAGATACATGGATTACAGCAGTTTAAGAAGGCAGCTCACCAACACATTCTCAAGAGCAATTAGGGAATGGATGATAAATACCGGCCTTGTTGGCGACACCTACATCCCATGAATGAACAAAATAAAAAGGTAAACAACTCCTATGTCAAACCGCACACTGCGCCAAGTATATTCTGTATCCTTCAACACACTGTACTCGCTGCCTGAACCTAGGTATGTCCTGAGAAAATTGCCACCACAGTAGTTTCCAAATTGAGTATAGCCACCCAAGGTTTAGAGGGGCCTGCCTGTAATCCAGTGGCCAATGAGGTTGGCAGAAGAGGAGATCGCAGCAGCCGGTGGTGGAATGGAAACAGATGTCTCGAGGGGCAAGGCCATAACCAGCACCAGTTAGACCGCAGCCACAGTTAAACTCAGCAGCTATCAGTCTGCATCAAGCTGGAAACTAGAAATTAACTCAGACACCAAAGACCAGGGAGCCAAGAAAAAGAAGCTGGTCAGTTGCCATGCCCCCAGGTAGGCCGCAGTTAAACCACCATTGGAAGTAGAGTTAGCTTTGCCTCCAGGATAGTCCCGATGCCTCCTGGACACAAACTGCAAGCAAACTCTGAGGAGAACTATCAGAGAGGTGTTGAAATATGCGCCATATTTTCGTTTTCTTTGAACAGATTTTTTTTATTCGCTATTGGCAAATTACTGAAGACGGGAGAAAAAGCTTGTTTGAGCGGGATGAACATTTGCTGGCAGGAGTTCATGTAGTGAAGCCTCTATAAATCATCCAACCAGCTGGCAACCCTAACTGGAAGCCAGTGTGACTGAGGCCTGATGGACCCAGCAGCCCAGGAGGAGGGGTAGCACCATTGATTCACATAGCTGCTCTGTTAATCCTGGAGTCTCATAGTGCAGGAGCTTCCACATTAACAAAGAAACAGAGTGAATCAGAGAAGTTACCTCTCCTGCTCTGGTTCTGATACAGGTACAAACTTTAGGGGTCCTGAATCCTCCCTCTTTAAATAGGATAAAAACAAAAATAAAAACAAAAAACTGCGGATGCTGGAAATCCAAAACAGAAACAGAAATACCTGGAAAAACTCAGCAGGTCTGGCAGCATCGGCGGAGAAGAGCAAAGTTGATGTTTCGAGTCCTCATGACCCTTCAACAGAACTAAATAAAAATAGGAAAGGGGTAAAATATAAGCTGGTTTAAGGGGAGCGGGTGGGGGGAGGGATAGATCCTCTTTAAATAGGATCCTGATGGTGATACTCCTTTATTAAAATATGTCCTTTTGGTGAGACTCCCTCTTTAGAGGGGTTCTTGATGGTGAGACATCCTTTTCAAGGGGATCTGGATGGTCCGACCACCCTCTTTGAAGGGGATCCTGATAGTGAGACTCCCTCTTTTAAAGGGATCCTGATAGTGATACTCACTCTTTTAAAGGGATCCTGATGGTGAGACTCCTTTTAAAGGGATCCTGATGGTGAGACTCCTTTTAAAGGAATCCTGATACTAAGACTCCCTCTTTTAAAGGGATCCTGATGGTCTGACTCCCTCTTTAAAGGGGATATTGATAGTGAGACTCCCTCTTTAAAGGGGATCCCAATAATGAGACTCCCTCTTTAAAGGGGATCCCGATAGTGAGACTCCCCCTTTAAAGGGGATCCCGATAGTGAGACTCCCCCTTTAAAGGGGATCCCGATAGTGAGACTCCCCCTTTAAAGGGGATCCCGATAGTGAGACTCCCCCTTTAAAGGGGATCCCGATAGTGAGACTACCTCTTTAAAGGAGAACCTGATGGTCTGACTCCGTCTTTAAAAGGGATCCCGATAGTGAGACTCCCTCTTTAAAGGGGATCCCAATAATGAGACTCCCTCTTTAAAGGGGATCCCGATAGTGAGACTCCTCCTTTAAAAGGGATCCCGATAGTGAGACTCCCTCTTTAAAGGGGATCCTGATAGTGAGACTCTGGGGATTCTGATGGTGGAACTCACTCTTTATAAGTTATCTCCATCATACAAATCCGTTTTTAATGGGGTCCTGATTAGCGTCTCTTTTAGAGGGGGCTGCAGCACAACAATCTGATTGGGATCTCCACCTTGAATACAACTACCAGATGGTGTAAACATTAAAAATCCTAATTATACTGGGCGGTGGGTTGTGGGGCTTTGATATTTCAGTTGTTTTGAGACCGTTTGATCTCAGACGTTCAGTGAATTGCGATTGCTCATAGTGATAAAATGGGGTCAATTTCGTATCATAGTGTGCTGTGGACCCTGGCCAGCTTGGAGTGAAACATGAGATACCCGACAGAGAGAGCAGGCTGCTGCATATTCTGCCCTAGCCGCTCAGCCTCCTTCCTTGTCTCCTGAATCTTCAATGCCCTACCTCTTACCTCCAGTTCATTCTATAGTGGGAAATCTGAGCCGCGGATCGCCTTGTGTTCCTCAAACGACCCTTAGCTCCTGCACGCTGCCGGGTTTTGTAACCCAAGGCTGGTGTCAACTCACTGAGCATCTCAATTTATTTCATTCCCTCTACTAAGTGTCACCTCATTGATAACCTCCTGTCTCTAAGTCAGAAAGTTGGGAGTTGAAGCCCCAATACCTACATGAGCACATTGACCACTACATCCTGTAAGTGGGTAACTGGTGCCTGCTGATGCTCACCTTTGCTGGAGATTTCGGTGAGGGGGGTGGGGGGAGGTGGGGGGGTGCCACCACAGTGATTGACATTGAGCATTGGCATGACATTGCATCAGTGAATATTTTATTCAGCATTGAATTCAATGGATGGGTGTTTAATTCAGTAGAGGGGGTGTATAATTCAGTGGCGGGGGGTGTTTAATACAGTGAGGAGGTGTTTCAGTGGGTGTTGAGTTCAGTGGGTGTTGAGTTCAGGAAGGGTTTTGAATTCAGATCGGGGAGGGGTGTTTAATGCAATGGAGTGTGTTGTTCAACTCTTCGGGGTGGCGGGGGGGGTTGGAGGTTCAGTTGATGTTACTGCTCTGTCAGTTAATACCATTCCCTGACATGCTTCCATTTTCTCCATCTCTAGGTTTTAAATGCTTAAATACTGTGGATCCTTGTGTTAACGGTGGGAGCTGCCTGTCACTCAGTAACGGAACCGCAACTTGCCTGTAAGTAAGAAAGTATCACAGTCATGGGGAAAGTGATTGAAGTGAGAGGGTATCACAGGCAAAAGGGCTAATGAGCAGAGGACACTGGTGTAGAGTGAGCACAATCAACCAGAGTGTGCCTGTGTCAGTGTGCACCTGTGCAGGTGTGCATGGCTGTGTGGGTGTGCACGCCTACATGTGCCTGTGTTCCTGTTTGTGCCTTATGTGCATCTGTGCCCATGTGTCTGTGCCTGTGTATCTGTGCCTGTGTGTGTGTGCATCTGTGTCTGTGTGTCTATGCCTGTGCATCTGTGCGTATGAGCCTGTGTATCTATGCCTGTGTGTCTGTGCCTGTATGTCTGTGCCTGTGTGCCTGTGCTGTGTGCCTTGCCTGTGTGTCTGTGCCTGTGAATCTGTGCCTGTACATCTGTGCCTGTATGTGTGACTCTGTATACACAAGGTGGGCCGCAATGGTACTGTTACCCTCCAAGTATATCTCGTGCTACAAATGTATTATTCATAATCAGCTTTGATCGAAAACTGAGGTAAAATCACAAACACAATAGCATTTCAGTGGATATATAGTTGGATATATGGCACAGAAACAGGCCATTCAGCCCAACTAACCCATGCTGGTGTTTATGCTCCACTCAACCCATTGTAACTATCTATTCCCTTCTCCCTCATGTGCTTGCCTAGTTTCCCTTTAACTGTATCTATACTATTCCCTTCAACCACTCCCTGTGGTAGTGAGTTCCATATTTTCACCATTCTTTGGGTGAAGAAGTTTCTTTTGAATTCCCTATTGGATTTCTTGGTGACTATTTATATTGATGGCCTCTAGTTTTGCTCTTAACCAAGAGAAGAATCATTCTCTCTGAATCCACTCTATCAAACTTTTTATAATTTTAAAGGTCTCTGCTAGGTCGCCTCTCAGCCTACTTTTTGGAGAGGGTCAGCCTCTCAATCTCTTCCTGACAAGTACACCCCCAAATTTCCAGCACCATCTTTGTAAATCTTCTCTGCGCCCTCTCTATATCCTTTTTGGTATGACCCTTGGCCAGACCCCCTGTTTGTGAGATCTGGTTAGGGACAATTAATGTTTTGTTTAAAGTAGACAAAGTTTGAGATTCAAGACACGTGCTAATAGAAAAATACCACAAGATTCTAAGGGTCTTGAACAAACAAAAATAAACTTTACCATACAAGGTCAGAAAGACAAAACAATTTACAATATTGATCTTATACTCTAATACTCAGGGTAAGTATGAGGTACATGTGAATTAACAGGCGAACTGTGATTAAACATACCACACTACACAATAAATGACAGATGCAACCAAGAAAGATTCCATGGATTTCTCAACACCGCATCCAAACATTAGTCGCATTCTGAGTCAACCAATCTCACTCAAACTCCATCTCTCTCACGAGGGTTTCCAATCTTCACCTCTGAAGATCTCGCCTTGGAATTCTCTCCAAAAGTCACCCCAACTCAGACGGCTTCAGCGATGGCCCACTTGTAGGGTTTCAATCTCGCTTGCCAAAACTCCATTCCCCTGGATTCCTGAGTACACTCAAGCATCAACATACAAGCACAATTTCAGTTCTTCACTCATGCCAAGCAGAATACTGCTGCTCCAAAGGAGTCCTTTTACCCCAACGGCCCACAGCGCTGGGTCATCAGGACTTTTTCTGAGCCCCCTTCGTTTACCAGGGGTTTTCCAGAGCCCACTTCATGTAAAGTCTGCTCCCCACAGCCTTTTTTTCTAATTGGAGCCTGTTTCTCTGTTCTACTCTTTCTTAACTGGGACCTGTTTCTGTCCCCTGTCTTTGTCCCTTAGCTGGGACTTCCTTTTGGGACCTCTCCCTGTCCCCCTCCCTTGCCCTTCTCTCTGGGACACTTCTTTTCTGATTAAAACTGACTGACTCAAATTGACTCTTGAACTGATCTGGTGACCTATCAAAACACTCCAAGAGGGTTCTGCCCTTGTTACTAGGCGGGAACAAATGTAACAACATTGGAACATCCTGTACTTTAAATGTTACAGTGTCCACAGACTGGTAGCTCACAAATTCACAGAAAGAATGAATTTCATAACGTAACCAGGACTCCACACAGTATTTTAAGGCCTGAATTTCTGCTACTGAAGCGGGTAGCTCGAGTTGGAAAGCAGGCTTTAAGTGGCCATGGGGCTGGCCAAGTGCCCAGGTGGGCTGGTTAGAAGGCCCACTTTAGTTCTCTGGGGCTTCGTCCCAGTTGTGTTATGAGATTTTAAGCCCTCTAGCCCTCAATCCTCACAGACCCTCAATCCCCACAAAGCCCCATGGCCCTTTATACCCCTATGCCAACTTATACCAACTCTCCCAGTACCCACCTTTCATATCTCAGGAGCCATGTAGAGATGGAATAAAATAAAGTTCTAAAAATCTAATACAAATTTCACTAGACAGATTTGATAGTTAAAAGAACCTCCCATTCATGAAAACCCATTCAAAGCTTTTCTTAAATCTCAAGTGCTTACTCTCTTATAAAAACAAACTTCTATTCATACCCCACATCAAAGACAGCTGATAGCCGCTTTGAGCCATTGATCAAACTGTGAACTTAGAACCCCACTGCTGAGATAATTTCAGCTTTTGTAAATCATCCAAACATTCACAATGACCTAGGGAAATGTCAACAAACAGATATTGAAACTGCCAGAACAGTTTTTTTAGAACAATCACTGAAGCCCTTTTTATTATTTTTAAAGGGCTGGGAGTTTAAATAACTTCATACCCTGACAGCTATACAGACCTTATCTTCAAGAGCCGTTATGTCTACTCCATAAATTCATGACTCCCATGCTGTGGTCTAAGTCCCTTGCAAGAGCAAAAAGGGGTCTTTTTGAACTCAGCAATGGAATCAAGTGGAGCAACTGAGTTTTGGTTTCCCTCAAGTGTGAATCATGCCCCGACTTCTTTCCCCTAATGACAAAAGTTTGATCTGTTGGAAATGGGAGCAAAACTTCCACAACTGGGTCATGCCAATCATTTTGGAAGCTCTGTGGAGTCCCCATGATTCCATAAAATCCCGGGTCCTAGTGTGGTCTAACCAAGGTTCAATACGGGTTTAGCATAATTTCCCTACCTTTCAATTATATCTCACTAGAAATAAAGCAAAGTGCTTGAATTGTTTTATTTAATGGCCTTGCTAACGTGTGGTGATTGGTATATTTATTGTCCAAGATCCCCTTTTTCCTCTACCCCACCTAGACTTGCACCTCCTAAGTAGTCAGTGACCTCTCTGATCTTGCTATCATTATCCTACCTTACATTTATCTGTGTTAAACTTCATTTGCCAATTATTTGCCCATTCTGCAAGTGCATTAATGTCCTCCTGTAATTTGTTGCAATCCTCAGTGTTGACTACCACCCCCAAATTTTGTGTCATCCGCAAATTTAGAAATTGTGTTTTTGATTCCAAAGTTCAAAAGGTTAATGTAAATTGTGAACAGCTGTGGTCCCAGCACTGATCCTTTTGGAACACCACCTCCCACCTTCTGCCACTCTGAAAAACTACCCTGTACTCCCGCTCTCTGCTTTCTGTCTTGAAGCTAGCTAGCAATTCATTGTCGATTAGGATAACCCTTTAGTTAGCAAGTTAGGCTCACCTTTAACTTCAACCACCCAAAAAGACCCTCACCGTCCTCCCACTTCAAGGTTTCAAGTGCACAGAGTAACTGTGTTGTGAAGAAGAGCCTTAAGTAAATGATGAGTTACTTTCCAAATACACCCCACCACCCTCTATCCACCCTCATCACCCACCAACAACCCCCCATCACCCTTGACCCACCAAATACAACTGTTCCTCTCCCCTCTGTCACCTTGAATCTCCCCCTTTACCCTTGAGCCTGTAACCATCACACCCCACTTGTCTTCTCTCACCTCTGAGGCTACACCCGCTACCGCTCTCATGCCAAACATATCCCATTATCCATGATCTCCCACATGAGACCATCTACTACCCGACCATGACCTTGAACTCGCCACGCTAATGCAGCCCGCTCTTCCCTCTCACTGTGGCTGTGCCCCCCACTGCCAAGTGCCCTCAGTTCAACGCCAGGACCCCACCATTGATAGCACCGACCCCGCCTTTTAGGACCATCCCTCTCCTGCCACCCCCCGTCCAGAAACATGCCCCACTTCCCCCACCCATTCACAGGACCCCCACACCCAACATGCAAGGCCCTTCCCTCTGTCCCAAGTCGCTGCATCCTCAGGCTCCCTTCCCTGGCTCTATCCCTGCCTCAGACTCCCTCCCTCCCTCCCTCCCTCAGCTAGTCTCCTTGCCCCATTGCCCCTGAGGCTGCCACCACCCAATCATCTCCTCCTTGAACAATGCTCACCAAAGAGGAAAAAAAAGCAGCGGCTACTCACGTCAACTCCGGCAAGTTGACAGCCTCGCCTGCTGCACTCCACCTACAGGCAGCCCTAAAATCTGAAGGCCCGTGTTGCCCGCTCGCTGGTAACTTGATTGGGAAGGGAACTGAATTCCAGCGAGCTGACCCTTTAATGAACGTGCCTGACATCCGGACGCCCCTTTCAAAGACGCACCTTCAAAATTCCCCGAACCTAATTGCAAGAGTTCACCCCGCCATCGGTCTCCCGCTCAATCAGGTACCCCCACCGCCCCCCAACTCGCTCCCCTCCCGCCTTGCTTCCCGCTCCTGGGGGCAGCACACGATTCCGTCCATTGGAACCTGACCTCAGATGCTGGAGGCAGTGAGGGATCACTGAGAACAGCCTTGCCTGGTGGAGTTATCTCCCCATCATTTATTCCTCCTCTCCTGCCCCACTGGTGCAGTGGGCAGCCTGGCGCTACCCCAGCCAAGAGACCGCTCTTCGCTAATCTTCTTGAACAGTCGGGGTCCGCGGGGAGCTAAGCAGTTCAGGAGCCCGGCACCTGAGCCCCAAACCCAGGAGAAATATAAGGAACATGAAGGCAAATCTTGGTTTCAGCTGTGGCTCCGTGGATTTGGAAGGTCATTGCTTCAAGTCGCACCCCAGACACTTGAGCACATAATCCAGGCTTTCACTTCCATTGCAGTACCGAAGTATTGGAATCAATGGGAATCAGGGGGAAAAACTCTCTGGTGCTTGGAGTCATGCCTAGTACAAAGGAAGACGGTTGTGGTTGTTGGAGGTCAGTCACCTCAGCTCAAGGACATCACTGCAGGAGTTCCTCAGGGTAGTGTCCTCAGCCAAACCATCTTCAGCTGCTTTGTCAATGACCTTCCTTCCATCATAAGGTCAGAAGTGGGGATGTTCGCTGATGATTGCACAATGTTCAGCACCATTCGTGACTCCTCAGATACTGAAACAGTCCATGTCCAAATGCAGCAAGACCTGGACAATATCCAAGCTTGGGCTGACAAGTGGCAACTAACAAGTGTCAGGCAATGACCATCTCCAACAAGACAGAATCTAACCATCGCCCCTTGATGTTCAATGGCATTACCATCACTGAATACCCCATTATCAACATCCTGGGGGTTACCATTGACCATAAACTGAAATGGACTAGCTATATAAAGACTGTGGCTACAAGAGCAAGTCAGAGGCTAGAAATCCTGCGATGAGTAACTCACCTCCTGACTCCCCAAAGCCTGTTCACCATCTACAAGGCACAAGTCAGGAGTGTGATGGAGCACTCTCCCCTTGCCTGGATGAGTGCAGCTCTCACATCACTCAAGAAGCTTGACATTGTCCAGGACAAAGCAGCCCACTTGATTGGCAACACATCCATAAACATTCACTCCCTCCACCACCAATGCAGTGTGTACCATCCATAGGATGCACTGCAGGAATTCACCAAGGCTCCTTAGACAGGACCTTCCAAACCCAGGACCACTACCATCTAGAAGGACAAGGGCAGCAGATAGATGGGAACACCACCACCTGGAAGTTCCTTTCCAAGTAACTCACCATCCTGATTTGAAAATATATCGCCGTTTCTTCACTGTTGCTGGGTCAAAATCCTGGAACATCCTTCCTAACAGCACTGGGGACTGCAGCAGTTCAAGAAGGCAGCTCAGCACTACCTTTTCAAGGGCAACCAGGGATGGGCAATAAATTCTGGCCCAGCCAGTGAAGCCCACATCCTGTGAATGAATAAAGAAAAACATGTTGGAGTGCTGCATTGTTGGAAGGACAGTACTGAGGAAATACTGCACTGTTAGAGGGACAGTACTGAAGGAGTGCAGCACTGTTGGAGGGACAGTACTGAGGGAGTGCTACACTTTTGGCAGGTCAGTACTGCGAGGGCGCTGCACTGTAGGAGAGGCAGGACTGAGGAAGTACTGCACTATTGGAGGATTAGTAATGAGGGGGTGCTGTACTGTTGAAGGGACGGTATGGAGGAAGTGCTGCACTGTTGGAGGGTCAGTACTGAGGGAGTGCTGCACTGTCAGAGGGTCAATACTGAGGTACCATCTTATGGATGAGTCACTAAACTGAGGATCCATCTGCCCTTTCAGGTGCATGGCACTATTTCAAAGAAGGGCAGAGGAGTTATTCCTGGCATCCTGGTCAATATTTATCTCACAACCAACACCACTAAATAGAGATTATTATTATATTGCTGTCTGCGGGAGTTTGCTGTGTGCAAATTGGCTGCTGCATTTCCTACATTACAACAGTAACCACACTTCAAAAGTACTTCAAACGCGCCGAGGCGGACTGAGGTTGTGAAAGGGACTAAGTTCCTTCATTACTTTTTCTTTCTCTCCCCTCCTTCTCCTGAAGAACGGAAAAGAGAGACGGACACTGCTTACTTCACACCTCTAGCCTTACACGGTTTCCTGAGGTACTGAGGTCAAGCAGGAGGTTCATTTGCGACCCTCCCCGTCTCAGTTTCAGGATTTAGGATTGTTCGACATCCCAGGGTAAGGAGCCACTGGGGAAACTCAAAGTGGGACAAGAGCATGATCATCGAGGTTCCCTTGGACTGGAGAGTCAGCAGGATTCTAGGGCTCGGGCAGAGTCTTCAATCCAGTATAAAACTGCATTCCACGTTCCTCCTCCTCCTCCTCCCTCTCACACTTCCAAACACTCGGAACCTGAGGGGCTTGCTGAACTTTTTTTTTCAGACATGGGCCTAGCGCTGGAAAATGGGATTAGCATAGTTAGGTACTTGTTTGACTGGCGCAGACTCGATGGTCCAAAGGGTCTTTTTCTGTGCTGTAGGCCCCTATGACTCTATGACTACGTCTTTCCAAGAATTAGGCCTGTGTTGGAGTTTAGACCAGGCCTGGCAGTGGCTGGATGAACGTTGCCAGCACAATCCTGAGAAATGGATCCCAGGGAAACCGTAGGAGATCGGGATCCTGGGGAAGACAGCTGGAGATTGGGATTGGGGGAGAAAAAAAAATAACTGGAGGTCAGGACCCTGGGGGATAGCAACTGGACCGTGGCTTGGTCGTACAGAACTTAAATGTTGCTGAAAAGCGAGGCGTGCTGCCAAAGCTTCTCGTCTCGCACTCATCAGGACAAACACAAGAGTATCAAATTTCAAACAATCACAGCAATTTTTACTACAGGAGTGCTGATTGGTCGGCAAGTAAACTCTGATTGGCTGAAGTGTTGTTATGGAGAGAGCAGTGGGGAACCATAAGCTCCTAAGCCTCCAGATCGCTTCCTGCCGACCTACATGTTGACAGCAATAATTGGATAAATATCGAAGTGGAAACATTCACAGGACATTGGGGAAAGAATGGTGTGGGTGGGGGATGGGGGCGGTGACTAATTTGGAAAACTCTTTCAACGAACCAGCACAGACATGATAGGCCGAATGGCTGCATGATACTATAATCCTATTGGAAAATGTTTGCGCAGGCTTCGGGTGGGAAAAGGACTGAACTTGGGGTAGCGTGATGCCTTCTGTTGTTGAATAGCCTACCAGGCTCCCACAAGAATGGCCAGATGGATGAAAAACTGGGTGAAGGACGGGGAAAGGGGGTCTGGTATTGTCAACACACCGCAGTAGTGGATCAGCACTGTTAGGATAGGATGAGAGAGGAGGGAAGGAGATGGTTTCTGCTCCAAGGCTTTGACTGTTTGTTTCCATGCACTGTGGCGTGAAGGAGAATGTAAGTGGCTCTGTTCCAGTGATCATTTCCAACAGTTCCTTATCTTGGCTGTTGATCAGTGCCGTAGGCTGTATGACATAAATCATCACGTCCAACATTTCCTTTGAAACTGGTTCCAATGTTTATGGGAAGCTCATAAATACATAACACCTGAGAGTCAGAGCAGCCCGCTGGATTGATCAAATTGTCCTGTAATACCCTCTGCCAGTCACATTGCCCTGTGTCCTGTAATACCCTCTGTCCTGTGATACTCTCTGTCCTGTAACACTCAGTGTCCTGTAATACCCTCTGCCAGTCACATTGCCCTGTGTCCTGTAATACCTTCTATCCTGTAATACTCTCTGCCCTGTAACACTCTTTGTACTGTGATACCCTTTGGCAGTTACAGTGCCCTGAGTCCTATAATACCCTCTGTCCTGTAATACTCTCTGTCCTGTAACACTCCGTGTCCTGTAATACCCTCTGCCAGTCACATTGCCCTGTGTCCTGTAATAACATCTGTCCTGTAATACCCTCCATGCTGTAACACCCTCTGTCCTGTAATATCCTCCACCAGTCACATTGCCCTGTGTCCTGTAATACCTTCTGTCCTGTAATACTCTCTGCCCTGTAACACTCTTTGTCCTGTGATACCCTTTGGCAGTTACAGTGCCCTGAGTCCTGCAATGGTTCTGCCAGTTACAATACCCTCTGTCCTGTAATACTCTCTGTTCTGTAATACTCCCTGACCTGTAATATCCTCGGCCAGTCAAATTGTACTCTCCTTCAATACCCTCTGTCCAGTAATTCTCTATTTCTATAACACATTCGGTCCTGTAAAATTTTCTAATGCATTATGTCTGTTAATGCACTCTGTCTTGTGAAGCACTCTGCCCTGTAATGCTCTGTACAGTAATACCCCCTATCCTGTATTAGCCTCTGACCTGTAGTAGCCTGTAATATCAAGGGGTAAATATTGGCCCAGGGGACAGCTCCACCTGCTGTCTATAGATCCCATAGATCCATCTGAGAGGGCAGACAAAGCCTCAATTTAATGCCTCATATGAGAGACGGCATCTCTGACAGAGCAGCATTCCCTCAGTACTGGAGAGTCAGCCTTGTTTCGTGTGCTCAAGTCTCTAGAATGGGACTCAAATTTTTTCATAGAATTGCTGAATGGTTACAGCATATGGCCTGTCATGTCTGAACTGGCCCTTTGAAGGAGCAATTCACTGCCCTGCCTTTTCCCCATAGCCCTGCAAATTTTTCATATTCAGGTAATGATCCAATTCCCTTTTGAATGCTAGGATTGAATCTGCCTCCACCACACTGCCAGGCAGTGCATTGCAGATCCCTAATGCTCGCTGCGTAGAAAAGGTTTTCCTCATGTCACCATTGATTCTTTCATCCATTACCTTAAATCTGTGCCCTCTGGTTCTTGATCCTTCCACCATTGGGAACAGTTCCTCTCTATCTACTCTCTCCGGACCCCTCGTGATTTTGAATACTTCTACCAAATCTCCTCTCAACCTTCTCTTCTCCAAGGGAAACAGCCCCAGCTTCTACATAACCTTTAGACACAGAGGTGAGAGTTTTGCCCCCCTCCCTCCCTCCCAGCCCTGGCTGATGCCCTCTGCCGTTCACAGTGCTTTGCCCCCAGTGTTATCCACACCCTGTCACAGTGACGTTTGCCTGACATGCTCCGTTTTGATCACAATCTTGCTTCCTCCCCAGTTGTGCGCCGCTCTACGTTGGTGACCGCTGCCAGCACTTGGACCCCTGCCCCAGCGCCCGATGTTTGCATGGCGCCACCTGTGAGACTGTTACGCGGAATGGCTCTGTTGCCGCCTCCTGCTCCTGTCCACCAGGCTATGGGGGCAGATGGTGCGAGACGTTCCTCAACAGTGCCTGCCTGAAAAACCCTTGCCTCAACGGAGGGAAGTGCGAGCTGCTCGCCAACAACGGCTACAGATGCAAGTGCCTGCACGGCTGGACAGGTAAGGCGCCCTCCTGCTCCCAATCATTATCCAGTGGCCAAACCCCCACCCTCCACCCTCCGATTGGGGAGTCCAAGCGTCTGCACATGAGTCGAGGGGCAGGATCAGATCCATCCATGTTGCTTTCAAGGGCGATCAGCTTGGTGTACCAAATGTTGGCTATTTGACTAAGGTAATGGAAGGTGAACAGCACCTGAGACACTGAATCAGCCCCTTCCAAATAGGAGTTGGAGAAAATAAATCATTATGGAATAATAAAGCACAGGAGCTATGAGATGGCGGTGTAGCGGTAAAGTCACTGGGCTAGTAACCCAGAGGCTCAGGCTAATGTCCTGGGTACATGGGTTCAAATCCCACCATGGCAGCTGGTGGAATTTAAATTCAGTTAATAAATGAGGAATTGAAAGCTAGTCCCAGTTATGGTGACTATGGAACTATCATTGATTGTCATTAAAAACCCATCCTCCAGGGAAGGAAATCTGCTGTCCCTACCTGGACTGGCCTACATGTGACCCACATAGTGGAATTGACCCAGATTTGCACTGAGTGTGATAGTGGACAGGAAAAAGGGCATCTTGACTGCAACCCCCCCCCCCACCCTGCCCCCCGCCACCATTAATCACACATTCCTGGGAAATACACTGCTGATGGTGGGCTGCAAAGAGGACATGGCCCCGGAAGGCAAGAAGACTGCAGCTGCCATCTTACCAGTGGTGCTGCTGTGTACAGAAGAGCTATTGGCCTCTGATTGGAAGCTCTCAGCAGACAGGACCTCCTTGACCCCAGTGTAGGCCCGCTGCTGGCCCGTCAAGTGCCTGAGTCACACTTAATTCGGGCAGGCCTTCCCAAAAAGAGGTGACGCAGGGACTGAGGGCCCCACAGCCTCCATTGAACCCAGCCCAATGACCCCTGTCTTCTCCGGTCTCTCCATGTAACTTTAGTCCCTGAGATCTCATTCTGGTAAACCCCCTTCTGCATCCTCTCCAAGGACTTGAATATTTTAAAAGGAGTGAGTGATGGGGGAACAAGTACACCCTAGTATTGTGCTGGGAGACTTGGGCCTGTGTTTCACGGCCCCCTGTCTGTCCACGAGCGCAGACACTCCCAGCTGTTGGTGATCTCTCTTTTGTCCTCCATATTGTTGCCAGCCGCTGAGAGATGCACCACTTGATTGTGAAATTCTCTTCCTTGTTTTCAAATCCCTCTCCCCCCAACCCCGTGGCCTCACCCCTCCCTATCTCTGTCAACTCCTCCAGCCCCTTGAGATATCTGCACTCCACTAATCCTGGTCTCTCGAGCATCCCCAGTTTTAATCACTCCGCCATTGGTGGCTGTGCATTCAGTTGCCCGAGCTCTAAGTTTGGGGATTTCCACCCTGAGCCTCTCCCCCTCTTTCTTTCCTCCTTGAAGGAGCCTCCTTAAAACATACGGCTTTGAGCAAGCTGTTGGCCAAGTGATCGAATATCTTCTCGATGTCAAGTTCTGTTTGATAACACTCCTGTGAAACACCTTGGGATGGTTTACTATGTTAAAGGCGCTATGTAAATTCAAGTTTTCTTGATTTCTACTGGGTGCTGACTGATCCTTATCAGCAGCGAGGCTCTCTAGGTCAGGTGACCAGGCTCACCACGCATGTCGCCAGGTGGTGCCAGCTCCCTGTCCGTGGGCGAGGTTTGGCGTGACCTGGGTGCAAAGTCAGCATGGAGGCGACTGCTTTCAGCAAGTGCTGCACGGTCATCTGAGGGAGGTCTTCTCTCCAGGTGTTGCCAGGGTTAAAACCTCCCTGGAAGGTTGGCCGGGCCATCAGCGGCTGAGAATTCTGACCCAGTGGCGATGAAGAAGCAGTGAAAACGCTCCCAGGTCCGGACGGTATGTGGCTTGGAGGGGAACTTGCAGGTGGTGGTGTTCCCATGCATTTGCTGCCCTTTGTCCTTCGAGGTGGTAGAGGGTGCGGAGTTTTGGACAGTGTTGTCGAAGGAGCCTTGGCAAGTTGCCAGTGCATCTTGTAGGTGGCACACAGTGCTGCCGCTGTGTTGTCAGTGGTGGAGGGAGGGAATGTTTAAGGTAGTGGGTTAGGTGCCAATCACACGGACTGCTTTGTTCTGGATAGTGTCGAGTGTCTTGGGTGTTGCGGGAGCTGCACTCGTCCAAGCAACTGGAGAGTATTCCTCCACACTCCTGACTTGTAGATGGTGGGCAGGCATTGAGGAGTCAGGGGGTGAGTTACTCGCTGCAGAATTCGCAGCCTCTGACCTGCTCTTGTAGCCATGGTATTCATGTAGCTAGCCCAGTTCAGCTTCTGGTCAATGGTAGCCCCTAGAATGTTGATAGTAGGGGATACTGGGATGGTAATGTCATTGGATGTCAAGGGTGGGGGGGGGATGGTTAGATTCTCTTTCTTGCTCTTGGTGGATGGGGTGAATGTTTCAAATAGGCCCAAGGTCGCTGTGACATTTTTCTCCTGCTCTTTAGGCCGTCAATGCCAACTGGCAGATCTGTGCACTGCCAACCCCTGCACCAACGGCGGGAGATGCACAAGCACCAAGGGGCACTTCACCTGCCAGTGCAACCCGGGGTTCGAGGGCCAGGTCTGTGAGATCGATGTGGATGAATGCGGCTCCAGTGGCGGAGGGCCCTGTCAGAACAGAGGCACCTGTATCAACGTGCCCGGCTCATACAGGTGCTCCTGCCCACCTGCCTACACGGGCCCCAACTGCGAGATCCCCTCCATCTCCTGCTTCCCGTCATTCTGTCAGAATGGAGGGACATGCCTTCCGAAAACAGGTGTGATGTATCAGTGCGCCTGCCTCCCAGGTAAGGTCCCAATCACTGTCAATAACTCGCAGTGAGGTCAAAATAAACTGACGGGGTGGGTTTTCCACTCCGGTGATGCAGGGGTTGCGGTAGTGGGGTGGGGGCGTATATCGGTGAATATGAATATATGCACAGTCCATGATTTTTCATGCAGTAAAACTGGCCTTTCATAACGCCAAATCAGCCTGGTGGTCAGTGTGTAGCTGGGTGTAGCATTGTGAGAAGCTACAGAGCCAGATCTGGCCCAAACACAATGCTCTAAATGGCCTTAGTGGGATACGTAGGGGAAACATAGTGTAGCCCTAGTGGGATATGTAGCGGGGATACTGAGTGATTCTTGTGGAATATACAGAATGAGCTGAGTGGGATAAGTACAGGGAATACAGAGTCCTGCTAGTAGGATTTGTATAAGGGATACTGAGTGACCATCGTGGGATTATGTGGAGGAGTCAGAATGACTCCAGTGAGATATGTAGCAGAGGTACAGAGTGACTCCAGTGAGATATGTAGCAGAGGTACAGAGTGACTCCAGTGAGATATGTAGCAGAGGTACAGAGTGACTCCAGTGAGATATGTAGCAGAGGTACAGAGTGACTCCAGTGAGATATGTAGCAGAGGTACAGAGTGACTCCAGTGAGATATGTAGCAGAGGTACAGAGTGACTCCAGTGAGATATGTAGCAGAGGTACAGAGTGACTCTAGTGAGATATGTAGCAGAGGTACAGAGTGACTCTAGTGAGATATGTAGCAGAGGTACAGAGTGACTCTAGTGGGGACTTTGCTGTACTTTCTGTTCTGATGTGATATAGATTTTACATAGGATATATGGCACAGAAACAGGCCATTCAGCCCAACTAGTCCAGGTTGGTGTTTGTGCTCCACTCGCGCCTCCTCCCTTCGTCTTTCACCATCTAAATCTCTCACCGTAATCCTCTATTCCCGTCTTCCCTTATATGCTTATCTAGTTTCTCCTTAAATGCATCTACACTGTTCCTTCCTGTGGCTGCGAGTTCCACCTTCTCACCGCTCTCTGGTTAAAGAATTTTCTCCTGAATTCCCGACTGGATTCCTTGGCGACTCTCTCATATTGATGGCCTCTTGCATTCCTCTTCCTCACAGGAGGAAACACTCCCTCTGAGTCCACTCTATCAAACTCTGTCATAATTTTCATGACCTCTATGAGGTCACCCCCAGCCTTTTGTTTAAAGGAAAAGGACGATTTGATGTGCCTGAAAGCTTGGCTGTCCAGGCATCTCCCATTCCCTCCTGTACATTGAGAGCCTTAAGTTACTGCACTGAGTCAGTTCAACCATTTCATTTTTGTCATGTGCATCTGTTTTCTGTGTTTTTGACCGTTTTTCCTCTCCCTCGTTCTTTCTGGGGCTTTCATTCCTGCTGTTCTGCCTCCCTTATGAATAGACATTATCGTCCTTATGCACAAGCATTTTCAGTGGGGGGCTGGGAACGAGGAAGCTCACTGGGGGCCACTGGCCACTTAAGTGGAGGTCGGAAGCGGTCATCATGTGGTTTGGGTGAGATGTTCTCAGTGGAACCCATTAAAGAGCCTCAAGGCCACACTGTGTTGCTCCAGGAATGTGTTTCCATGGATACTTGGCTGTATTTATTTTACAAAAATACTGCGGGCGCTGGGAATCTGAAATGTAAACAGAAAATGCTGGAAACACTGAACAGGTCAGGTAGCATCGGTGGAGACAGGAACAAGAGTTAGCGTTTCAGGTAGGTGACCTTTTGCCAGAACTGGTAAAAGTTAGAGACCTGGCAGGTTTTAAAGCAAGAATAGAGGCAGGGGAAGGTGGAGAGGCGGGGGGGTGGGTAAAGAAACAGAAGAGAAGATCTGTGATGGGGTGGGAGGAAGGAGAGGTTAAATGACAAAAGTGACCATCATGCAAGATGAAGGGAGATAGTAATTGTTTCTATTTGTTGAACTCTCGCAGAGCTGATGTGGCCTGAACTCTCTATGAGTATCATTTATCTCAGTCTCCCGTGAGGTTTCTCCTGGCTCCTGGTCCACTGCTCTTTGGGCCTGAGCCAAGGGTTTGCTGAACTCACTTCTGGCACGAAGCAAAGCAGTTGGAGCCGAGTCTCGGAAACAGCTCTTCCTTTTCAGCACTGGCAGCTGCTGGCTGAACTTGGCCTGGGGCTCTGGTTACCAGGGTGACCAGAAAGGAACACAGGAACAGGAGGAGGCCATTCAGCCCCTCGGGCCTGCTCGACCAGTCAATTGCTTTGTGGCTTATCTGCAACCCGACTCCACTCACCTGCCTTTGCTCTACTTCACTTCGAGACTCTTACCCAACAAAAACCTATTGATCCCTTGGAAATCACCAACTGTTCCTCTGTATCCATCGCTTTTTTGTGGATAGGGTTCCATGTTTCCACTACCCTTTGTTTGAAGACATGCTTCCCGATTTCGCTCCTGAACAAACTGGGTCTAATTTTAAGATTATACATCCTTGCTCTTGTTTTCTCCACCAGAGGAAAATGTTTGTTCCTTGAGATTGGAAAATCACGCACGTCACTCCATTATGTAAGAAAGGTGAGAGAGGGGAGCCAAGGGATTATGGGCCAGTTGGCCTAACACCTCTTGCCAGGAAATTGCTTGAGTTTATAATTAAAGCTAAGGTGAATAAGCAACTTGAAAACTCTCAGCTGATCAGAGAGGGAGAGAGAGCCAGCATGGTTTTGTAAAGGGTAGGTCAGGCCTGAAAAATCTATTTGAAATTTTTGAAGAGGTGGCTAAACTAGTGGAAAGTAGTAAGGGAACTTTTGTGGATGTTATTTGGTAAAAATATACAAATCAGTTAGTTATCATTCACACCCATGGAACTGAAGACAAATCATTGATCTGGTTAGGAAATTGGCTGAGCAGTGGGAAGCAGAGAGTAGGGCTAGAGAGTAGGGTAACCTAAATGGAAGTAAAAACAAAAAAAGCTGGAAATAGTCGGCAGGTCTAGCTCTGGAGGGTGATTCTCAAACACATACGGCAACCATGACTGGGATTTTTATAAAATTCATTTGTGTGGGCATTGCTGGCTGGGCCAGCATTTATTGTCCATCCCTAATTACCCTTGAAAATGTGGTGGTGAGCTGCCTTCTTGAACCGCTGCATACAAATATACGGATAAGGAGCAGGAATGGGCCATTCAGCCCCTCGAGCCTGCTCCACTATTTAGTAAGATCATGGCAGACCTGATAATAACCCGAAATCTGCATCCCACCTACCCCTGATAACCTATTATCCCTTGCTTACCAAGAAACCATCGACTTCTGCCTTAAAAATGTTCAAAGATTCTGCTTTCACCACCTTTTCGGGAAGAAAGGTCAAAAGATTCACAATGATCTGAGTGAAAAAATTTCACCTCATCTCTGTTTTAAATGGGTGACCCCTTATTTTTAAACAGTGACCCCTAGTTCTAGATTCTTCCACAGGAGGAAACATCCTCTCCACGTCCACCCTGTCAAGACCCCTCAGGATCTTATATGTTTCAATCAAGATGCCTCTTACCTTTCTAAACTCCAGAGGATACAAGCCTAGCCTGTCCAACCTTTCCTCATAAAACAACCCATCCATTCCAGGTATTAGTCTGGTAAACCTTCTCTGAACTGCTTCCAATGCATTTACATCCTTCCTTAAATAAGGTGACCAATACTGTACACAGTACTCCAAATGCAGTCTCATTAGTGCCCTGTCCCACTGAAGCATAACCTCCCTACTTTTGTATTCAATTCCCTTTGCAATAAATGATAACATTTCATTAGATTTCCTAATTATTTGCTGTATTTGCATACTAGCCTTTTGTGATTCATGCGTTAGGACACCCGGATCCCTCTGCACCTCAGAGCTTTGAAATCTTTCACCATTTAGATAATATGCTTCTCTTTCATTCTTCCTGCCAAAATGGACAACTTCACACCTTCCCACATTATACTCCATTTGCCAGTTCTTTGCCCACCCACTTAACCTATTATATCTTTTTGTAGCCTCCTTATGTCCTCTTCACAACTTACTTTCCTACCTATCTTTGTGTCATCAGCAAATTTGCCAACCATCCCATCCATTCCTTTATCCAAGTCGTTTATATCAATTGCAAACAGTTGAGGTCCCAGCACTGATTCCTGTGGCACACCACTCGTTACATCTTGCCAACCTGAAAAAGACCCATTTATGCCTACTCTCTGCTTCCTGTTAGCCAGCCAATCTTCAATCCTTGCCAATATGTTAACCCCTATATTATGAGCTTTTATTTTCCGCAATAACCTTTGACATTGCACTTTATCAAATGCCTTCTGGAAATCTAAGTATAGTACACCGACCAGTTCCCCTTTGTCCACAGCATATGTTACTTCCTGAAAGAACCCCAATAAGTTGGTTAAACACAATTTCCCTTTCACAAGACCATGTTGACTCTGCCTGATGACCTTGAGCTTATCCAAGTGTCCTGCTATAACTTCTTTAATAAAGCGTCTAACATTTTCCCTACGACAGATGTTAAGCTGTAGTTTCCCACTTTCTGTCTCCCTCCCTTTTTGAATAATGAAGTTACATTTGCTATCTTCCAATCAAATGGGGCCTTCCCCAATTCTAGGGAGTTTTGTAAAATTAAAACCAATGCATCAACTATCTCACTAAACACTTCTTTAAAGACCCTAGGATGAAGCCATCAGAATCTGGGCTCTTGTCAGCCCGCAGCTCCAACAATTTACTCAGTACCGCTTCTCTGGTGTTTGTAATTTTCCTGACTTCCATCCTCACTTCCATTTCCTGGTTTATAGCTGCCTCTGGGATGTTAATTGTATCCTCTATAGTGAAAACTGATGCAAAATACCTGTTCAATCAGTTGCAGTCCATGTGCTGTAGGCACACCCATAGTGCTGTTAGGAAAGGTGTTCCAAGATTTTGACCCAGCGACAGTGAAGGAACAGCGATATATTTCCAAGACAGGATGGTGAGTGACTTGGAGGGGAACTTCCAGGTGGTGGAGCTCCCATGTATCTGCTGCCCTTGTCCTTCTAGGTAGTAGTGGTCTAGAAGGACAAGGAGCAGGGTTTACTGGTGCCTTGAGGAACAGAGTAGGCAGGAGAGCAGAGGGCCACCACCTTCACGGTGCATACAAGAGCCCGAATGCTCACTAATCAGGTACCCAATCCACTCTGTTCAAGCAATTGCAACATTGTTCCATCACATGAGTACCTCAGCTTGACTATCCTTTTGTCCCCCAAGACTTCAAATCAACAGCAACAGCAAATAATGGCTCCCTGCTAGACTGTTCCCGTTTTACCTTTTAGCATTTGACTCTGTGCCTCTCCAACTGGTGACAAGCTCTTCAACAGCCTTGACACCAAGTTAACTGGAGGCGTATAGATTGCCGGCTTCCCTTTGAAAATTTCAGCACGTTCCGGGGTCATCAGAAGATTAACACAGCTGTCCGGAAGTACTGTTTTCCAACCCGACCTCCCCCTCCAGGAGTGATTGAAAATCCAGCCCCACTAATCACACCCTGCCAATTAGAGACCAAAAGCAAAATACTGCGGGCGCTGGAAATCTAAAATAGAAGCAGAAAATGCTGGCGATGCTCAGCTGGTCAGGCAGCATCTGTCGAGAGAGATAAACAGAGTTAACATTTCATCAGAACACATTTCTGAAAGTGATTACAACCAAAGTAGTTTATAGTCCATGGAATGAAGGGTTTCTTGAGCAATGTAGAGTTTTAATCGAATCTTGACTCTTTTGTAGTTGGGGGTGGGGGGGGTGGGGGGGGTGGGGGGGTTGGGGGGGGTGGTGCATTACCATTTGGCCCTTTGTATGTGTGCTGGCCCTTTGAGAGATCTGTCCAGTTATTACCACTCCCCCTGCTCTTTCCCCATATTCCCGCAAAATTTTCCCTTCCGATTTTTTTGTCCAATTCATTTTGAAGGTTACTGATGGATCTACATCCGTCACCCTTTCAGGCAGCACAATCCAGATCACAACAGCTTGCTGTGTTTAAAAGAAACACAGCCACCTTTCGCCTCCAGGCACCATGCAGAGCCACCAATGGGTGCCAAACTTACCTCCAGTCCAATTAGGGCTTTTACATATCAAAATCACCTAGAGTCACTGGCACTGACGAGGCGTGGGGCACAGATCACGGAAGATTATAAATCCAGCCCATGGTGTCCCTCAAGTATCTGTGTTGGGCCCTCAACAATTCATTGTATTCTATTAATGAATTAGATGACGTGATAGAAATCCACATATACAAATTTGCTGATGACAAAGAGATATTGACAGATGAAGTAAATGGGCAAATATTTGGCAAGTGATTATTGATGTAAGAAAATGTGGGGTTATCCACTTTGGTCCTAAATGGGATAGAACAGGGTACTTTGCAAATAGTGGAAAGCTAGCAACAGTGGAGGTCCAAAGAGACTTCATGGTTCAGGTACATAGATCATTAAAATGTCAACAATAGGTAGAGGAAACAGTCAAAAGGCTAATGGGATGCTGGCTTTTATATTGAGAGGACTAGAATACAAGGGGGTAGAAGTCATGCTTCAGCTACACAAAGCCTTGGTTAGACCACACCTGCAATACTGTGAGCAGTTCTGGGCACCTCATGTTAGGAAGGATATATTGGCCTTGGAAGGAGTACAGTGTCGATCTACCAGAATGACACCTGGACGCCAAAGGGTTAAAATACCAGAAGAGATTCCACAAAAAAGGTTGTATTATCTGGAATTTGGAAGCATCAAGGGTGACTTGATAGAAGCTTTCACGATATTGAGGGGAAGAGATTGGGAGAAACTATTTCTGTTGATTAGGGACTCCAGGATTAGGGAACATTGTCCACAAATTAGAGCCAGATGTTTCAGGGGTGAAATTAGGAAAAGCATCTTCATTTTAAAAAATTCTTTCTGGGACGTGGGTGTCACTGGCGAGGCCATTTATTGCCCATCCCTAATTGCTCTTGAGCTGAGTGGCTTGCTAGACCATTTCAGAGGGCAGTTAAGAGTCAACCACATCCATGCGGCCTGACACGTAGGCCAGACCAGGCAAGGATGGCAGAATTCCTTTTCTGAAGGGCATTACAGTTTTACAGTAATCGATGATAATTGTCATGGTCACCATTATTAAAACTAGCCTTATAATTCCAGACATATCAATTGAATTTAAATTCCACCAGCTGCCGTGGTGGGATTTGAACCCATGCCCCCAGAGGATCAACCTGGGCCTCTGGATTGCTAGCCCAGTGACCGCAACTCCTAATCCCTTCATGTGGAGGGTGATAGACATTTCGAACTCTCTGCCAGAAATGGTAATTGATGCGAGAGCAATTGTTAATTTTAAAACCGAGATTGATAGATTTTTGCTAACCAAAGGTATTAAAGGATATGGGCCAAAAGTGGGTAGATGAAGTTAGGGTCGCAGATCAGCCACGATTTCATCGAATGGTGAAACAGGCTTGAGGGGCTAAATGACCTCCCCCTATCCTTGTGTCCCTTGAGGAAATTGTTTCTCCATATTTGCCCTTTTGAATTATTTTACCATTTTAAACACCCCGATCAGGTCACCCCCTCAATCTTGTACTCAAAGGAATACAAGCTGGGCCCAGGAAGAGACCCAGACAGAACTTTTTTAAAGAATGAAGCGAAAGTATAGCGAAAATTGTCAGGATCGCTCAAAGAGGCAACATCGACTCAATTAGCCATGTGATTTCTCTCTGTAGTAAACTTCAGTGATTTGTTGTTGAGTTATTGTAATGTCTTGTGGTTGTGGAAAGGTTATTTTTCACTATCTGTGGTGCATCCGAAATCATACGCTAAAGTTATTTTAAAAGAGAGGGGGGAGACGGGGGAGGCAGTGGCGTAGTGGTATTGTCACTGGGCTTGTAACCCAGAGACTCACCGTAATGCTCCGGGGACTCAGGTTTGAATCCACCACAGCAGGTGGTGAAAGTTTAATTTAATAAAAACCTGGAATTAAAAGTCTGATGATGACCACAAAACCATTGCTGATTGTCATCAGGGAATCTGCCATCCTTGCCGGGTCTGGCCTACATGTGACTCCAGACCCACAGCATGCGGTTGACTCTTAAAGGCTCTCTGAATGAGGGCAATTAGGGATGGGCAGTAAACGCTGGCCTCGCCAATGACCCACATCCCCATGAATGAATAAAAAAGGAAAGAAAATTCCCTGATTAAACAAGGTGGGGGGCGAAGGTTTATTGGGGGGTAGTTGGGAGGTTACAGTCAGATCAGCCACGATCTTATTCAATGGTGGAGCAGGATGGAAGGGCTAAGTGGTCGATCCCTGCTCCGAACTCATTTTATAAATCACTAGTTAGATCTCAGCTGGAATATTGTGTCCAATTCTGGGAGCTACTCTTTAGGAAGAATGTCAAACCGTAGAGAGGGTGCAGATAAGATTTATTAGAATGGCACCAGGGATGAGGGGCTTCGGTTAAGTGGAGAGGGTGGAGAAGCTGGGATTGTTCTCCTTACAGCAAAGACGGTAAGGAGGAGATTTGATAGCGGTGCTCAAAATTGCGCAGGGTTTTGAAAGAGTAAATAAGGAGGAACTTTCTCTTAAATTTAAGAGAGGTAAAAGCAGGAGATGTGAAGCTTTACTAATACAGCGAGTTGTTGTAATCTGAAGTGGATGAACTGAAAGGGAAGCAGGAGCAATTTGAACAGTAACTTTTAAAAGGACATTTAATATATAATTAAAAAGGAAAAATTTGCAGTGGAAGAAGAGCAGAGGTGAGTAGGACCAATTGGATATATCTTCCAATATATTGGATATATTGAGTTCAACAATTTTAGATCATGAACTCTCTCCTCCATCCCCACCCCCTTTCTGATCCCCCCTTTTTTTTCCAATAATTTATATATATTTTTCTTTTCCCACCTATTTCCATTATTTTTAAATGTATTTCCATCCATTGTTTTATCTCTACCTTTTAGCCTATTTCAATTCCTTCACCCCACCCCCACTAGGGATATCTGTACCTTGCTTGTCCTACTTTCTACCCTTAATTAGCATATTCCTTGGATAATATCACCACCTTCAACACCTCTTTGTCCTTTTGTCTATGACATCTTTTGGCTATCTCCACCTATCACTGGCCCTCTATCCAGCTCTACTTGTCCCACCCCCCCTTAAACCAGCTTATATTTCACCTCTCTTCTATTTTTATTTAGTTCTGTTGAAGAGTCATACGGACTCGAAACATTAACTGTATTCCTCTCCGCAGATGCTGCCAGACATGCTGAGTTTTTCCAGGTATTTTTATTTTTATGTTTGTTTTGGATATATCTTCCGTTGGGCCAAACAGCCTCCTTCTGTGCTGGAAGCTCTGTGATTCTGATCTTTTAGCTAAGTTTGGCCTCCTCAACACAGACTAAGATTGGGCCTGAAGATTTCATGCACTCTGTGGCCGAAGGACGTTGTCGCGCAATGGTTCAATTGTTCTGTGTTTGTTTACTTGAGTCTAGTAACTGATCGATGCTCACTATGCTTGATTGGTTAAGCCTGGGTGTTGACTCAGAGCAAAATAAACAGAGACACGGAAAGAGCTGGAAGCATGGGGGTAGACATTTTAAAGCATTGTATAAAATTCCATAAATAAAGTGCTTGCATACTTAGGCCTGAATTTTGCGCTTTTTGGCATGTGCGATCGACAGGCCTGGAAGCAGACGGGAAACGGGCCCTCGACCGCGATTGGCCCCCGACCGTGATTTCACGCTGGCTTGTCAATGAATGGCCAGCCAGCGTGAAACGCGCTGTGAGAAAGGCTCAGCAGTGCTGGTGGGGGCGGGAAGAGGGTGGGCGCTGACATCGCCATGGGTTCTAGTGAGCACTCCCACTGAGCTCCCTGAAGGCAGACAGCTGCCTCAGGGAGCTGCAGACCTCCAAGTAATAAAAGAAAGCACAAAAATGCTGCAAAAAATGTCCATGCAGCGCAATCGAGCACCTGAAAGCATACCTCATAAAAATGCTGTCCCCAGATATTTCTTTTTATTTTATATCCCAATGGAAATTTCATCCCGCCCTTGGATGAGGAAATGATTAAAACGTGAATTCCGCCCACCTGTTGTGCCCAAGCGATGAGCTGAAAATCGCACGGGCAACGTAAAATCGGAGTCAATAAGCTTTTTAATGACCTTTAATGGCCCTTTAATTGTCGGTGGGCACGACTCCAATTCCCACGCGCGCCCACTGGCCTCAATATTGCACGCGTGCGCGATGACGTCAGATCACAAGCCCGACATCCTTCCGCGCTATTTTACATGCGTTCGGGTCGGGCGCTCAGAATGCAAGATTCAGGCCAAGAAACTAGCTTCATCGCTGCATTGCTCTGAGGCAAATCAAATATATAAAAATACAAAAGATCAATGGATAAACCCGCTCGAACATTCAGAGAGCTCCCCACCCCCAGAGCTTTAGGAAAATGGCGCAAGGGTTGAGGGATATGAGTATCTGTTTGTTTCTCATTCCCTTCAAATTGAAGGAAAGCAGCATTACCTGGCAGCTGAATTTGCATTTATATAGAGACTTTCACCACCTCAGGATGTTTGTTTAATTATTTCACAGAACATGGAAATCGCTGGCCAGGCCAGCATTTATTGCCCATCCTTAATTGCCCTTGAGAAGGTGGTGGTGAGTGGCCTCTTTGAACCGTTGCATTCTATGTGGCGTATGAATGCCCACAGTGCTGTTACAGAGAGAGTTCCAGGATTTGGCCCAGTGACAATGAAGAAACAGCAACATATTTCCAAGCCAGGATGGTGTGTGGCTTGGAGAGGAATTTGCAGGTGGTAATGTTCCCATGTGCCTGCTGCTCTTGGCATTCTAGGTGGTAGAGGTCGTGGGTTTGGAAGGTGTTCTCGGAGGAGCCTTTGTTATGATGTGGCAGATGATGTGTGCCAGGCAGACCAAATTCACCAGGGAACGCACCTTGGTTGTGCTATCACAACATTTTTGCAATTTATATTTATTATGAGATGTGCGCACTGAATTCAGAAATAATAAGTCCACCAAGACCTTTAGAGATTTTAAAATTAAATTAAAATATTTATTAACAAAATATACAAGATTGTAAACACATACATAAGACTACAATCAGGTACTACTATAATAACTTCTAAAATTCCTAATTACCCTGATGCTCAGTTACACACCTTTTAAGGCAACTGTCCAAAATATATTTTAGATTTAAAACAGAACCAGCAAATTAACACAATACCCACTTGACAGTGGAATTTCAAATGGCATTTCCCCAACTTCAGTTTTGTTGTGTAGCAGACTTATGCACACATGCTGGAGGCTTCATTAAGGCTATTTCACACACTCCTGTTTGATCTTACATGGCCTTCTGACGTATAACCTTTCACTCTCCTTTGTATATGTTTCTCTCTTTTTAATATGTAAATTCTATTGTTCCATATATCTTTGAAGCTGTATCTTCTTCATAACATAAAAACTTTTATGTTGTCAATCTATATGTTGGCAGTAACCTTTGGGAAAAATAAACACATTCCTTAGCCTTGCTTATCTGGCTAGTTGTATAAAGACTAAGATCCCTTTGAAATCCAAGTATCCCTTCATTTATCTAAAAATGCAAATTCCCTTCACATCTCACATGCTAAGCCAGCATCCATGTTTGCTCATTAGCATGTCAAGCACCTAGCTTCTTTCGATGATTTCAAACTTGCAGTCTAATGGACTCCAAATGTAATTAAATCACAGACAGTCCTAAAAATAATTACCTCCATAAACGTATTTCACAATAACCAGAAAAATGCTATGAAAATTATTATGCTTTCATCATACCTTGGTGAGTTGCTGCAGTGCATCTTGTAGATGGTACATACTGCTGCCACTGTGCATCAGTGGTGGAGGGAATGGATGTTGGAGGTGGTGAATAGGGTACCAATTGAGTTAACAGCCTTTTCCTGGGTGGTGTTGAACTTCTTTAGTGGAGTTACACTCATCCAAGCAAGTGGAGTGTATTCCGTCACGCTCCTGCCTTGTGCCTTGTAGATGGTGGACAGGCTTTGGAGAGTCAGGAGGTGAGTTCTCACTGGAGAATTCCTAGCCTCTGATCTGCTTTTGTAGCACAGCATTTATGTAGTTGGTCCAGTTCAGTTTCTAGTCAATGGTAACCCCCAAGATGTTGGTAGTGGGGGATTTAGCGATGGTAATGCCATTGAATATTTAGGTGGTTAGATCCGCTCTTGTTGGGGATGGTCATTGCCTGGCAAGAGTGTGGCATGAATGTTACTTTCTACTGATGGGGCGGTAATTGACAGGATTGGATTTGTTCTGCTTTTGGTGTACAGGACATACCTGGGCAATTTTCCACATAGCCATTTAGATGCCAATGTTGTAGCTGTACTGGAACAACTTGGCCAGGGGCGCGGCAAGTTCTGGAGCAGAAGCCTTCAATACTATTGCCGGAAAATTGTTAGGGCCCATAGCCTTTGCAGTCTCTAGTGCCTTCAGCCATTTCTTGACATTATGTGGGGTGAATCAAACAGCTTAAGACAGGTCTGGCAGCATCGGCGGAAAAGAAAAGAGTTGACGTTTCGAGTCCTCACGACCCTTCAACTCGAAACATCACCTCTTTTCTTCTCCGCCGATGCTGCCAGACCTGCTGAGTTTTTCCAGGTAATTCTGTTTTTGTTTTGGATTTCCAGCATCCGCAGTAGTTTTATGTTTTTAGCTTAAGACAGGCATCTATTCTGGGGACCTCTGGAGGAGGCCGAGATGGATCATCCACTTGGCACTTCTGGTTGAAGATTGTTGCAAGTGCGTCAGCCTTATCTTTTGCACTGATGTGCTGGGCTCCTTGATCATTGAGGATGGGGATATTTGTGAAGCCTCCTCCTCCAAAGCATTTTACGAGCAATGGAATATTTTTGAAGTGTTGTCACTGTTCTAGTATAGGAAACACTGCAGCCAATTTGTGCACAAGATTCCGCAAACAGTTAATGTTTCACTTTTGTTTTATTCTTTGATGGGATGTAGGTAACACTGGCAAAGCCAGCATTTGTTGCCAATCCCTAATTGCCCTTGAACTGAGTGACTTGCTAGACCATTTCAGACGGCAGTTAAGAGTCAACCACATTCACTTTAATAATAAATGTTGGTTAGCACAGCAGAGAAAACTCTTCTTCATCAAAATAGTGAGCATGGGATCAGTCACATCGATCTGAGAAAACCATTTCATTTTTCATGTAGTCATAGAGTCATAGAGGTCTACAGCACAGAAAAAGGCTCTTTGGCCCATCATGTCTGCACTGATCAAACAAGTGCCTAACTATTCTAATCCCATTTTCCAGCACTAGGCCCATAGCCTTGTATGCCATGGCATCACAAATGCACATCCAAATACTTCTCAAATGTTATGAGGGTTTCTGCCTCTACCACCCCATCAGGCAGTGAGTTCCAGATACCCACCACCCTCTGGGTGAAAAAATTCTTCCTCACATCCCCTCTAAACCTCCTGCCCCTTATCTTAAATCTATGCCCCTGGTTATTGATCCCGCCACCAAGGGGAAAAGTTCCTTCTTGTCTACCTGATCTATGATCCTCATAATTTTATACACCTCTATCATGTCCCCCCTCAATCTCCTCTGCTCCAGGGAAAATAACCCCAGTCTATCCAATCTCTCCTCATAACTAAAACTCTCCAGTCCAGGCAACATCCTGGTAAATCTCCTTTGCACTCTCTCTAGTGCAATCACATCCTTCCTATAATGCGGATTCCAGAACTGCACGCAATACTCTAGCTGTGGCCTAACCAGCGTTTTGCACTGTTCCAGCATAACCTCCCTGCTCTTATATTCTATGCCTCTGCTAATAAAGGTAAGTATCCCATATGTATTCTTAACCATCTTATCTACCTGTCCCGCTACCTTAAGGGACCGCTGGACATGTACACCATAGTCCCTCTAATCCTCGGTACTTCCCAGGGTCCTACCATTCATCGTGTATTCCCATGCCTTGTTTGTCCAGCCCAAGTGCATCACCTCACACTTATCCAGATTAACTTCCATTTGCCACTGATCAGCCCATCTGACAAGCCCATCTATATCCTCCTGTAATCTAAGGCTATCCTCCTCACTATTTACCAATTTTCGTGTCATTCGCGAACTTACTGATCAACCCTCCTACATTTAAGTCTAAATCATTTATATACACCACAAATTGCAAGGGACCCAACACCAATCCCTGTGGAACCCCACCGGACACAGGCATCCAGTCACAAAAAAACCCCTCAACCATCACCCTCTGCTCCCTGCCACTCAGACAATTCTGGATCCAATTTGTCAAATTGCCTTGGATCACATGGGCTCTTACCTTCGTTATCAGTCTCCCATGCGGGACCTTATCAAAAGCCTTGCTGAAGTCCAAGTAGACTACGTCAAATGCATTGCCGTCATCTACACACCTGGTCACCTCTTCGAAAAATTCAATCAAATTGGTCAGACATGAAGTCCCCTTAACAAAACCATGCTGACTGTCCTTGATTAATTCCCGCCTCTCCAAGTGTAGATTAATTCTGTTCCTCAGAATTGCTTCCAATAGTTTCCACCACTGAGGTCAGACTGAGTGGCCTGTAGTTCCCTGGTTTATCCCTTCTTGAATAATGGTACCACATTGGCTGTCCTCCAGTTCTCTGGCACCTCTCCGGTGGCCAGAGAGGTATTGAAAATTATTGCCAGCGCCCCTGCTATCTCCTCCCTTGCCTCACTCAACCGTCTGGGATACATTTCATCCAGGTCTGGGGATTTATCTACATCTAAGCCTGCTAGACCCTTAGAACCTCCTCCCTTTCTGTGCTAATTTCTTTAATTATATCACAGCCCTACCATACCCACGTTGTCCCTCTCACTTGTGAACACCGACACAAGGTATTCATTTAGAACCCTACCTACGTCTTCCGGCTCCACACACGAATTATCACTATGATCCTTAATGGGCCCTACTCTTTCCCTAGTTATCCACTTACTCTTAAGGTACTTGTAAAATAACTTTGGATTTTCCTTTATTTTACCTGCCATGTTTTTTCACACCCTCTTTTTGCTCTCCTAATTTCCTTTTTAAGTTCCCCCCTACACATTCAATACTCCTCTAGGACTACCGCTGTTTTCAGCCCTCAGTATCTGTCATAAGCATTATTTTTCCTCTTTATCTAATTCTGTATATCCCTCGACATCCAGGTTCCCTGGATTTGTTGGTCCCACCCTTTAACTTGACTGGAATATGTTGGCCCTGTACTCTCCCTATTTCCTTCTTGAATGAGTCCCACTGCTCTGACGCAGATTTACCTAAAAGTAGCTGCTCCCAGTCCACTCTGGTCAAATCATATCTGATCTTATTAAAATCAGCCTTCCCCCAATTTAGAGCTCTGATTTCTGGCCTATCCTTGTCCATTTCCATAACAACTTGAATCTAAAGGAGTTATGATCACTATCTGCAAAATGCTCCTCTACTTCCCAGCTTCATTCCCTAAAATTAAGTCCAGGACCGCCCCTCTCGTGTAGGACCTTCTACATACTGGCTTAAAAAGCTCTCCTGGATACATTTTAAGAATTCCGCTCCCTCTAAACCTATCACACTGTGGCCAACTCAGTTAATGTTGGGAAAGTTTAAATCCCCCACAATTACGACCCTATTATTTTTACACTTCTCTGAAATTTGCCTACATATCTGCTCTTCTATTTCTCTCTGACTGTTTGGGGGCCTATAGTACACTCCCAGCAATGTGATTACTCCTTTTTTGTTTTTCAGTTCTATTCATATGGCTTCATTTGAGAAGCCTTCTAAGATGTCATCCCTCCTTACTGCTTTAATTGATTTCTTGATCAATATTGCGATACCCCCTCCTCTTTTACCTCCTTCCCTGTTTCACCTGAGGACCCTGTATCCTGGAATATTGAGCTGCTAATCCTGCCCCTCTCTCAGCCATGTCTCTGTGACAGCAATGACATCATACTTCCATGTGTTAATTTGTGCCCTCAACTCATCTGCCTTATTCGTCAGACTCGTTGCATTAAAATAAATACCATCCAACCTTGCCAAACTCCCTTGTGCCTTAACTGGCCTATAATTTCTATGCCTTCCATACTCACTTGCTCTCTCTTCTAATTTTGGCTTTGCATCTCCCCCTGCTGAACTTCCTCTCAGGATCATATCCTCCTGCCAAGTTAGTTTAAACCCTCCCCAACAGCACTTGCAAGCCTCCCCCCAAGGATGTTGGTCCCATTCCGGTTCAGGTGCAACCTTTCCGCCTTGTACAGGTCCCACAACCCCCAGAAATGGCCTCAATGTCCTAGAAATCTAAAGCTCCCCCTCCTGCACCATCTCTCCAGCCACGCATTCATCTGGACTAACCTCCTATTTCTACACTCACTAGCGCGTGGCACCGGAAGTAATCCAGAGATTACTACCTTTGAGGTCCTGTTTTTTAATCTGCTTCCTAGCTCCCTAAATTCTGCTTGACGGACCTCATCCCTCTTTTTACCTACGTCGTTGGTACCAATATGTACCACGATCTCTGTCTGTTTGCCCTCCCCCTTTGGAATGCCCTGCAGCCGTTCAATGACACCCTTGACCCTGGCACCAGGGAGACAACATACCATCCTGGAGTCATGTCTACAGCTGCAGAAATGCCTGCTTGTTTCCCTTACTTTTGAGTCTCCTACCACTATTGCTCTTCCCCTCTTTTTCCTCCCCCACTGTGCAGTTGAGCCGCTCACAGTGCCATGAGCGTGGCTGCACTCCCCAGAGGAACAATCACTCTCACTGTTTTCCAACATAGAGAAACGGTTCTCGAGCGAGATGTACCCTGGGGATTTCCTGACTCCCTGCCTGACATCTTTCTTCTGACTGATGGTCACCAGTTCCCTCTCTGTCTACACGTCCGTAAACTGTGGGGTGACCACGTCTAAAAATGTGCTATCCACGAAACTCAGCCTCACGGATGCACCTAAGTGCCTCCAGCAACTCGGAGCTGAAGTAGCTGAAGCTGGTGGTACTTCCTGCACACATGGTTGGTCAGAGCGCAAGGAGCGTCACGACTTCCCACATGTTGCAGGCGGTGCATAACATGGGACTGAGCTGCCCTGCCATGTCTCTAGTTGAAAAAACCCTTACTTTAAGTTAAATAGTGTAAAAAAACATTAAATTATTTATGTACTTTAAATAAAAACTAGAGCTCTTTCCTTTCCTTAGCTTAATCTATTTTAAACTGGAGAAAAACTGGACAAAAAAACTGGAGAAAAACACTTATCCACTACTCACCAATCAGCTCTCACCTTTGTGCTGACATCACTTTTTGAAGCTTCCCCCAACTTGCGCTGGTTCTGTTCTCTCCGCCGCTCTCTCGCATTGTCTTGTGATGTCACTCTTGTGGAAGCTTCAACATTGGCAGCTCCAACATTGCTATCCCTCCAACAGTGCAGCACCCCCTCAATACTGCCTCTCCACTAATGCAGCACTTCCTTAGTACTGCCCCTCCAGCAGTGCAGCACTCCCTCAGTTCTGCGCCTCCAACAGTGCAGCGCTCCCTCAGTACTGCCCCTCTGATAGTGCAGCACTCCCTCAGTACTGGCCTTCTGACAGTCAGCATGTCCTCAGTACAGACCCTTCAACAGTGCAGCGCTCCCTCAATAATCCCCCTCCAACAGTGCAGCACTCCCTCAGTCCTGCCCCTCCAACAGTGAAGCGCACATTCAGCACTGCCCCTCTGGAGTGCAGCATGTCCTCAGCACTGCCCCTCTGACAGTGCAGCATGTCCTCAGTACTCCACTGCATCTGTCAGCCTACATTATGCGCTCAAAATCTGGAGTGAGACTTAAACCCAAGAACCTGTGGCTCAGCGTCCGGAGTCCGACACACTGAATCTCCGCTCACATTGTGGTAAGACGATAGGACCCAATGGTTTGGGAAGATGATGAAATGTTGTCAGGTATTTGCCATTTTCTTTCATCTTTAATGTCTGTTTCCCTGCAGCTTTCACTGGCCGGTTTTGTGAAGTGAATGTCGATGACTGTAAGGAACACCGGTGTCAGAATGGTGGGACCTGCGTGGACCGTGTCAGCACCTACGATTGCAAATGTCCCTCAATGTGGACTGGTAATAAACCCTGTACTGTGCAAATATCCATAATAAACAGTCCATTCAGTTTTCAGCTGCCCCCAATACATCCCCCCCTCTGCTCCTCACACCCCCCCTGCTCCCCACGCCCCCCCCTCTGCTCCCCACGTCCCTCCATCTGCTCCCCACGCCCCCCCACCCCCCGCTCCCCACGCCCCCCCTCGGCTCCTCACACCCCCCCTGCTCCCCATGCCCCCCCTCTGCTCCCCACACCCCCCCTCTGCTCCCCACGCTCCCCGCCCTGCTCCCCACGCCCCCCCTTTGCTCCTCACACCCCCCCTGCTTCCCACGCCCCTCCCTCTGCTCCCCACGCACCCCCCGCTTCCCACGCCCCCCCTCTGCTCCTCACACCCCCCCTGCTCCCCATGCCCCCCTCTGCTCCCCATGCCCCACCTCTGCTCCCCACGACCCCCACTCTGCTCCCCACGCACACCCCCTGCTCCCCACGCCCCCCCGCTTCCCATGCCCCCCCTCTGCTCCCCACGCCCCCCCGCTTCCCATGCCCCCCCTCTGCTCCCCACGCCCCCCCGCTTCCCATGCCCCCCCTCTGCTCCCCACACCCCCCCTCTGCTCCCCACGCCCCCCCGCTGCTCCCCACGCCCCCCCTCTATCCCCCATGCCCCCCCCTCTGCACCCCACACCCCCCCTCTGCTCCCCACACCCCCCCTCTGCTCCCCACGCACCCCCCTCTGCTCCCCACACCCCCCTCTATCCCCACGCCCCCCCCCTCTGCTCCCCACGCCCCTCCACTGCTCCCCACGTCCATCCTCTGCTCCCCACGCACCCCCCCTGCTCCCCATGCCCCCCACCTCTGCTCCCTACAACCCCCCCACCGTTGCTCCCCACCACCCCCCCACCTTGGCTCCTCACGCCCCCCAACTCCGCTCCCCACGCCCCTCCTGCTCCCCATGCCTCCCCTGCTTCCCATGCCCCCCTCTGCTCCCCACGCCCCTCCTGCTCCCCATGCCTCCCCTGCTTCCCATGCCCCCCTCTGCTCCCCACGCCCCACCCCCTGCTCCCCACGCCCTCCCGCTTCCCACGCCCCTCCCTCTGCTCCCCACGCCCCTCCCTCTGCTCCCCACGCCCCTCCCTCTGCTCCCCACGCCCCCCTCTGCTCCCCACGCCTCTCCTCTGCTCCCCACACCCCTCCTCTGCTCCCCACGCGCCCCCCTGCTCCCCATGCCCCCCACCTCTGCTCCCTACAACCCCCCCACCGTTGCTCCCCACCACCCCCCCACCTTGGCTCCCCACGCCCCCCAACTCCGCTCCCCACGCCCCTCCTGCTTCCCATGCCCCTCCTGCTACCCACACCACCCCCTCTGCTCACCACGCCGCCCCTCTGCTCACCGCGCCCCCCCTCTGCTCCCCCCACCCCCCCACCTTGGCTCCCCATGCCCCCTCTTCTCCCCACGCACCCCCCTGCTCCCCATGCACCCCCCCTCTGCCCCCATGCCCACCCTCTGCCCCCCATGCCCCCCTCTGCTCCCCACGCCCCCGCCTCTGCACCTCACGCACCCCCTCTGCTCTCCACGCCCCCCCTCTGCTCCCCACACCCCCCCTCTGCTCCCCACGTCCTCCCCCCTGCTCCCCATGCCCCTCCCTCTGCTCCCTACAACCCCCCCACCTCTGCTCCCCACACTCCCCCCCACCTTGGCTCCCCATGCCCCCCACCTCTGCTCCCCACACGTCCCCTGCTCCCCACGCCCCTCCTGCTCCCCACGCCTCCCCTGCTCCCCACACCCCCCCTCTGCTCCCCACGACCCCCCCTCTGCTCCCCACACCCCCCTCTGCTCCCCTCGCCTCACGCTCCCTCTGTTCCCCCAACCCCGCTCCCATGCTTCAGCTGCTGAAAGGTCTTCATCTTTCAGAGGGTCAGTGGGACAAGGTCACAGTGAGTTCATGGATTGACAGGATAAATTCATGGTGAGCTCAGATGAGATAAGGTCACAGTGAGTTCAGGCATTGGCAAGAAAAGGTCAGGGTGAGTTCGGGGGTTGAATGGATAAGGGCACAGGGAGTTCAGAGGTTGAATGGATAAGGGCACGGGGAGTTCAGGGGTTGAATAGATAAGGGCAGAGGGAGTTCAGGGGTTGAATGGATAAGGGCACGGGGAGTTCAGGGGTTGAATGGATAAGGGCACGGGGAGTTCAGGGGTTGAATAGATAAGGGCAGAGGGAGTTCAGGAGTTGAATGGATAAGGGCACGGGGAGTTCAGGGGTTGAATGGATAAGGGCACGGGGAGTTCAGGGGTTGAATGGATAAGGGCACAGGGAGTTCAGGGGTTGAATAGATAAGGGTACGGGGAGTTCAGGGGTTGAATGGATAAGGTGATGGTGAGTTCAGGAGTTGAATAGATAAGGTTAAGGTGAGTTCAGGGGTTGAATGGATAAGGGTACGGGTTGTTCAGGGGTTGAATGGATAAGGGCACGGGGAGTTCAGGGGTTGAATGGATAAGGGCCCAGGGAGTTCAGGAGTTGAATGGATAAGGGCACGGGGAGTTCAGGAGTTGAATGGACCAGGTAATGGTAAGTTCAGGCACTGTAAGTTCAAGGATTGGTGGGAGGGGGGGGGGAGGTCACGATGAGTTCAAGGGTCTCCTTGAAGGTGAATGTTCTTTGGCAACAACTTCCTTTGGGTGCCTGTAGAAGTAAGCACTGATCCAGACAGTTTTTATGCAGGTTGGAAGTGGGCAAGTATATTGCAAGACATTTACCATGAACTGGCATGACTTCTTAACTTCTCTGGTTGGGTTACAGGTCGGTACTGCACTGAGGATGTGGATGAATGCCAGCTCCAATCCAACCTGTGCCAGAACGGAGGCACCTGCACCAACACGGACGGTGACTACAATTGCATCTGTGTCAACGGCTGGTCCGGCCATGACTGCAGCGAGAACATCAATGACTGTACGGAGACCTCCTGCGCACAGGGTGCCACCTGCCATGACAAGGTGGCAAACTTTGTGTGCGAGTGCCCGCCAGGTAAAAAAGGTAAGAATGCTCCAGCTTCTCATATGTAAGGGGGTCTTGGAGATTTTTGAGAGTTTGGGGGGTTGGTGGTCCTCATTTTATTTAATGAGGGGAGATGGCCTCAGCCCATCTTGATGGTTAGACAGTCTGCCTAAACAGGGCACCTCAGCCATGGAAAATCCATCACCCAACATCAACATGAACAAACTCTGCAAGAGTCGCTGGACACTGGGATCAGGAGCAGGATCCCTGGATCAGCTGTGGAAACAGAGAGTTAAGTTAATTCACTGAGTGGGAATTGTCCGGGATCAGGTGGAATGCTGGTTGACAGCATGCCTGATATCACTCATTCATGGACTTTGATGGAGAGTAAAATTGACTGTGCTTTTAACATCAACATCGCACCCATCCCATTATTTTTATAGTGGTTGGATTGGGTTAAAATTGCCCCCATTATTTTCGTGAGCGAGTGATCAGTCTATCGAACACTCGCTCTCCTTGGGAGATGGTGGAAGCAGGTAATGTTGTATTATTCAACTGCAAACTAAATAGATTGCTTTCAGAAAATAACTCCTTGGGATACAGTCTGTGATTTGAGACCTGAAATGTGGCAAGTGTAGCATGCTTGGAATGAATGGATAACCAAAGCTCTCAATCCTGAGGTTCCCTCATATGACACCTGCATCAGTTGGAGACTAGAAGGAAAGCCTTGTGTTCCTATAGTGCTTTTCACAAACGGAAGATGTGTCAAAGCAGGTTCACAGCCAGTTAAGTACTTTTTGAACTGTAGCTGCTGTTGTGATGTCAGAAAAACAGTGGCCAATTTGCATATTGCAAAATCCCACAAGCAGTAATGTGATAATGATCAGATAACCTGTTTTTTTGTGATGTTGATTGAGGGATAAATATTGGTCAGGACATTGGGGATAACTCGCCTGCTCTTCTTCCAAACAGTGCCATGGGATCTTTTTCACCTCTGACAGTGCAGTGCTCCCTCAGTACGGCACTGGGAGTGGCAGCCTAGAGTTTTGTACCCAAGTTTGTGGATTTGAACTCACTTCCTTCTGACTGCGAGGCAAGAGTGCTAGACACTGAGCCTCAGCGTGAGAGATTGAAGGTTATGATGAGTGAACAATTCTGTGACCATTGTATCATGTGACTATCACAATGATGGAAGGCGAACTCAGTGGACCTAAATCTTTTTCTTCTCCAGCTGTTCCTATGTTCCTCTATTTCCCCTTCCGCCTTACATCCCAGGGACATGGTCATGTGAAGAGACCAATGAGAAAAGACCATCTGGCTCATTGAGCCGCCGCTTTCCTCATTGTAACATCACAGGCCATTCCTTTCTCCCCTCTCCTTTCTGTCCCTTCCCTGCCCTTCTCTGTCACTCCCGATGCACCTTCCCCTTTCCCACTTGCCTCCCTTCCTTCCGTTGGGCCTTCCCTTCCTCCCTCAATGCTGTGAAGATGTTTCGGCACTGAGTGACTGTTTTGTCGTTTCGTCCCAGGTCTGTTCTGTCAACTGGATGACCCATGCATCAGTAACCCATGCCACGAGAATGCCGTCTGCGAGATGAACCCACTAACTGGACAAGCCATGTGCCAGTGTCCCGTCGGCTTCACGGGACTATCCTGCAGGCAGGACATTGACGAGTGCTCAATGGGTGAGTCTGACTGCGGTCAGTAACTGAGCCGCAGTGCTCTCTGGACCTCAGGTCCCTACCCTTACAGCCTTCCTCTTGTTATGATCACTGTGTAGACCAACAAACCAAAAGAACCAGATTGACCGAATGACGGCAATGAGGAAACCGATGGGCAAGATTTCACTTTTTTAGAACTTTAACAATCAAATCAAAATCAACATAAATTGAACATGAATTAATAGACAAGTTATGGTAAACATATATCTTACAAGTTTACACATTAAATAGCAGGTACAACAAAGAACTCGTGTGTTTACTAGGCAGCCCCCTCAGCATATGTACGGCACCAATTTCAGCCATAAAGTCCTTCAAAGCTCTGAACTTCCTCAGATAGAATTCCAGCTCCTTTTCTTTTAGGATTTAGCCACTGATTCCCATCCAACAGCTGCTCCCAAGCCAACCCAATTTCCGTGGGCATCACCACAATGCTGCACTTTTCCAGAACCTCCTCAGCCCCTTTCATGACAGTCCTGATGGCCAGAAATACCTTTAACCAAACCCCCAGTAACAGCATTGTATGGCCAGTGCTGCTCATAATCAGATCCTTTAAAATCACCGGAGCAGCAGTGGAATATCCTTATTCTGTTCCTCACCTCTCCTTCCAGATCCAGCCTTCACATTTAGCTTTTTTTTAACTGCCTGCACTGCTCTCCCCGGCACTTGAGCTTGGATGGATTTGTTTCTTTTTTCTGGTTTCAATCAGTCTCAGTTTCCCTAGAAACCTGAAGTTTCTGCTTCAATTTCAGTTTCAGTCTTAGTTTACCTAGAAACCTGACGGTGCACTTTTCCCATCAGTTAAGGCCTGACCCCAAAAATGTAAGGTTTGAAACCATGGATTTCATCAAACTCTGCTGTCTGTCTGCCAGCGCTTCACGATAACCCTTTGACTGTTGCGATCAGTCATTCAACAGCCCTTAATGTAAAATAACAAGCTGTAAGTGTTCCCAGGTTAGGGTGGGTGGAGCTAGATGCAGAGTGCAGCTCCCTCTCCCAGTAGTATGCCCGCATGCCCATCACAGGAGCCCAGATGCTGCAGTTGCACACTTATTTACCCACAGCAACATTCCTATAGCCCTATGGCACAATTTGAAACAGTTCCAAACTGTGGACCCAACAAGAACTGGTTTAGGGTGGATAAATGAAGTTGCCTAGGATCCTGGTGGCCAAGTGGTAGGGGAGACTATAGGAGCATAGGAGCAGGAGTCGGCCACTAGGCCTCTCAAGCCTACTCTGTCTTTTAACTAGGTCATGGTGGATCTTCTACCTCAACGCCAACTATCCCCATATCCTTTGATGTCATTGGTATCTAGAATGACATCTAGATATTCAAGGACTGAGCCTCTACAGCCCTCTGGCATAGAGACTTCCAAAGATTCACCACCCTCTGACTGAAGAAATTCCTCCCCATCTCGGTCCTAAGTGGCCTGCCTCTTATTCTGAGATTGTGTCCTAAACCCACCCATCTCCCCCACCCCACCCCCCAACCAGGGGAAAAATCCTTCCTGCATCTACCCTGTCGAGACCTGTAATAATTTTGTACACTTCAGTGAGATCACCCCTCATTCTGCTGAACTCTATAGAATACAGGCCCAGTTTCCTCAATCTCTCAACCACTATCATCCTGTCAGGGTGGGTTGGGCCTGAAGCCTGATTCCATAGATGAATGGCCAGCTGAAAAACAAAAAAGAAACTGCTTGCATTTATATAGTGCCTTCAGGACCATAGGATATCCCAAAGAGCTTTGTAGCCAATGATATACCTTTGAAGTGTAATCACTGTTGGAATGCAGGAAATTGAGCAGCTAATTCATGCACAACAAGATCCCAAAAATTGCAATATGATAATGACCAGATAATCAGGTTTTGTGATGTTGGCTAACTGATAAATATTGGGCCAGGACTGCAGGGAGAACTCACTGTTCTTCTTTAAAACAGTGTCAGTGGGATCTTTTACAGCCACTTGAGAGGACACATGAGGCCCTGCCGAAATACCTTGTCCAAAAGACAGCACTCCCAACAGTGCAGTAATTCCTCAAGATTGAACATATGATAGTGCAGCAGTCCCTCAGTATTGCTCCTCTGACAGTGCAGCACTCCCTCAGTATGAAACTTTTGACAGTGTAGCACTCCCTCAGTACTGAACGATTGGCTGTGCAGCACTCCCTCAGTATTGACCCTTTGACTTTGCAGCGCTCCCTCAGTACTGACCCTCCGACAGTGCAGCACTCCCTCCGTAATGTCTCTTTGACTGTGCAGCGCTCCCTCAGTATTGGACCGCCGGCAGTGCAGCGCTCCCTCAGTACTGTCCCTCTGACTGTGCATCACTCCCTCAGTACTGTCCCTCTGACATTGCAACATTTCCTCAGTACTGTCCCTCCAACAGTGTAGCAGTCCCTCAGCGCTGCCCCTCTTGCAATACAGCACCTCCTCAGTATGGCACTGCGAGTACCATCTTAGATTATGTGTCCAAGCCTCTGGAGTGAGACTGGAACCTAAAGCCTTTGGAGTCAGAGGTGAGACTGCTACCCACTGATTCACAGCTGACATATATGCATATTCTGGCAACTATTCTGGATGTTCCACACTTCCCTGTAACAGGACATTGAATTTTTCATGCTTCCATGACCAGAGTAAGGTAGGGTAACATAAATCGGTGAGATTAAATGCTCTTTACTGAGTATCGAGGTCACACAGGTGGGGAGAATTCTGCTGCCCTGACCTGTCCTGTTCCTCCCTCCCCACAGCTGCATTTTTAACAAGGTTAAACCTGCTTCTCCACAATCATATTTTGGGCAGATGCCAATCCCTGTGAGCTCAGCGGCCGCTGTGAGAACAATGTGGGCTCCTTCGAGTGTCGCTGCCTGGCAGGATACACGGGCGGACGTTGTGAATTGGATATCAATGAATGCCGGTCGAATCCATGCCGGAACGAGGCAACATGCCTGGATCAGATTGGCGAGTTCAAGTGCATCTGCATGGCCGGTAAGGTCACAAACTGTACGGGTGGGTAAGGTCACAATCTGTACGGGCGGGTAAGGTCACAATCTGTACACTCGGGTAAGGTCACAATCTGTACGGGCGGGTAAGGTCACAATCTGTACACTCGGGTAAGGTCACAATCTGTACGCTCGGGTAAGGTCACAATCTGTACGGGCGGGTAAGGTCACAATCTGTACGCTCGGGTAAGGTCACAATCTGTACGGGCGGGTAAGGTCACAATCTGTACGGGCGGGTAAGGTCACAATCTGTACGGGTTGGTAAGGTCACAATCTGTACGGGCGGGTAAGGTCACAATCTGTACACTCGGGTAAGGTCACAATCTGTACGGGCGGGTAAGGTCACAATCTGTACGCTCGGGTAAGGTCACAATCTGTACGGGCGGGTAAGGTCACAATCTGTAGGGGCGGGTAAGGTCACAATCTGTACGCTCGGGTAAGGTCACAATCTGTACGCTCGGGTAAGGTCACAATCTGTACGGGCAGGTAAGGTCACAATCTGTAGGGGCGGGTAAGGTCACAATCTGTACGCTCGGGTAAGGTCACAATCTGTACGGGCGGGTAAGGTCACAATCTGTAGGGGCGGGTAAGGTCACAATCTGTACGCTCGGGTAAGGTCACAATCTGTACGCTCGGGTAAGGTCACAATCTGTACGGGCAGGTAAGGTCACAATCTGTACGGGCGGGTAAGGTCACAATCTGTACGGGCGGGTAAGGTCACAATCTGTACGCTCGGGTAAGGTCACAATCTGTACGCTCGGGTAAGGTCACAATCTGTACGGGCAGGTAAGGTCACAATCTGTACGGGCGGGTATGGTCACAATCTGTAGGGGCGGGTAAGGTCACAATCTGTACGCTCGGGTAAGGTCACAATCTGTACGGGCGGGTAAGGTCACAATCTGTAGGGGCGGGTAAGGTCACAATCTGTACGCTCGGGTAAGGTCACAATCTGTACGCTCGGGTAAGGTCACAATCTGTAGGGGCGGGTAAGGTCACAATCTGTACGCTCGGGTAAGGTCACAATCTGTACGCTCGGGTAAGGTCACAATCTGTACGGGCAGGTAAGGTCACAATCTGTACGGGCGGGTAAGGTCACAATCTGTACGGGCGGGTATGGTCACAATCTGTACGGGCGGGTAAGGTCACAATCTGTAGGGGCGGGTAAGGTCACAATCTGTACGCTCGGGTAAGGTCACAATCTGTACGGGCGGGTAAGGTCACAATCTGTACGCTCGGGTAAGGTCACAATCTGTACGCTCGGGTAAGTTCACAATCTGTACGCTTGGGTAAGGTCTCAATCTGTACGGGCGGGTAAGGTCACAATCTGTACATGTGGGTAAGGTCACATTCTGTACGCTCGGGTAAGCTCACAACCTGTACGCTCGGGTAAGGTCACAATCGGTACGCTCGGGTAAGGTCACAATCTGTACGCTCGGGTAAGGTCACAATCTGTACGCTCTGGTATGGTCACAATCTGTACGGGTGGGTAAGTTCACAATCTGTACGCTTGGGTAAGGTCTCAATCTGTACGGGCGGGTAAGGTCACAATCTGTACGCTCGGGTAAGGTCATAATCTGTACGCTCGGGTATGGTCACAATCTGTACGGGCGGGTAAGGTCACAATCTGTACGCTCGGGTATGGTCACAATCTGTACGCTCGGGTAAGGTCACAATCTGTACAGGCGGGTAAGGTCACAATTTGTATGCTCGGGTAAGGTCACAATCTGTACGCTCGGGTAATGTCACAACCTGTACGCTCGGGTAAGGTCACAATCTGTACGCTCGGGTAAGGTCACAATCTGTACGCTCGGGTAATGTCACAACCTGTATGCTCGTGTAAGGTCACAATCTGTACGCTCGGGTAAGGTCACAATCTGTACGCTCGGGTAAGGTCACAATCTGTACGCTCTGGTATGGTCACAATCTGTACGGGTGGGTAAGGTCACAATCTGTACGCTCGGGTATGGTCACAATCTGTATGGGCGGGTAAGGTCACAATCTGTACGCTCGGGTATGGTCACAATCTGTACGCTCGGGTAAGGTCACAATCTGTACGGGCGGGTAAGGTCACAATTTGTACGCTCGGGTAAGGTCACAATCTGTACGCTCGGGTAAGGTCACAATCTGTACGCTCGGGTAAGGTCACAATCTGTACAGGCGGATAAGGTCACAATCTGTACGCTCGAGTAAGGTCACAATCTGTACGCTCGGGCAAGGTCACAATCTGTACGGGCGGGTAAGGTCACAATCTGTACGGGCGGGTAAGGTCACAATCTGTACACTCGGGCAAGGTCACAATCTGTATGGATGGGTAAGTTCACAATCTGTACACTGGGGTAAGGTCACAATCTGCACGCTGAAGGAAAGGTCACAATCTGTACGGGCGGGTAAGGTCACAATCTGTACGTTCGGGTAAGGTCACAATCTGTACGGGTGGGTAAGGTCACAATCTGTACGGGGGGGTATGGTCACAATCTGTACGCTCGGGTATGGTCACAATCTGTACGTTCGGGTAAGGTCACAATCTGTACGGGTGGGTAAGGTCACAATCTGTACGCTCGGGTAAGGTCACAATCTGTGCGGGCGGGTGAGGTCACAAGCTGTACGGGCGGGTATGGTCACAATCTGTACGCTCGGGTGAGGTCACAATCTGTACGGGCGGGTATGGTCACAATCTGTACGCTCGGGTAAGTTCACAATCTGTGCGGGCGGGTGAGGTCACAAGCTGTACGGACGGGTATGGTCACAATCTGTATGTTCGGGTAAGGTCACAATCTGTATGGGCGGGTAAGGTCACAATCTGTACGGTGGGGTATGGTCACAATCTGTACGCTCGGGTAAGGTCACAATCTGTGCGGGCGGGTGAGGTCACAAGCTGTACGGGCGGGTATGGTCACAATCTGTACGCTCGGGTAAGGTCACAATCTGTACGGGCGGGTAAGGTCACATTCTGTACGCTCGGGTAAGGTCACAATCTGTACGGGCGGGTAAGGACACATTCTGTACGCTCGGGTAAGGTCACAATCTGTACGCTCGGGTAAGGTCATAATCTGTATGATCGGGTAAAGTCACAATCTGTACGCTCGGGTAAGGTCACAATCTGTACGCTCGGCTAAGGTCACAACCTGTACGCTCGGGTAAGGTCACAATCTGTACGCTCGGGTAAGGTCACAATCTGTACACTCGGGTAAGGTCACAATCTGTACGCTCGGGTAAGGTCACAATCTGTACAGGCGGGTAAGGTCACAATCTGTATGGGTGGGTAAGGTCACAATCTGTACGCTCGGGTAAGGTTACAATCTGTACACGCGGGTAAGGTCACAATCTGAACGGGAGGGTAAGGTCACAATCTGTACGGGAGGGTAAGGTCACAATCTGTACAGGCGGGTAAGGTCACAATCTGTACGGGTGGGTAAGGTCACAATCTGTACGGGCGGGTAAGGTCACAATCTGAACGGGTGGGTAAGGTCACAATCTGTACAGGCGGGTAAGGTTACAATCTGTACTCTCGAGTAAGGTCACAATCTGTACGGGCGGGTAAGGTCACAGCTTCATATTTGACTTTCCTGAACCATTTCCGGGAAAGGCAGGCCTACCTGGCTCTGCTGATTTCTCCTGGATAAATTATTTGCCAGACCAGGTGAGAGGTGACAGGCTGCCTTACTCTTCCTGAAGAGTGGGGTCATCCAGTTGGTTGCCATGACAACCTTCAATGATCCACTTATCTTGGTGCAAGGCCCTACCTTACAGGGTTTATTAAATTGAACTGCAATACTTGCCAGTTGGGGATTCAAAGGTACGCTCTTAGCAGGCCACATGACATGTTTGTATTGAAATAGCCTGGTTCATGTTTCCCAACCCTTTGGAATTAGCCTGGTGTCTCCAGTAATTGAAGGGTTTTTGCCAGGACATGGCTTAGACCAAATACCCAGGGAGAAAATACATAAGGATGATTAAATTAAATGTTTCTTTTCCCATTTTGCTCTAAAGGTAATATTAGGGATGGGGAGAACAAGATCTGTTTAACTGACATGCAAGAACCGTCCAATCAGGTATCAAAGAGTCAGTTTATTCCCCAATTGGATGGGGGCTAGGCCAATGACAGGAGAGTGGGGCGATGGTAGGTCATGTCATGAAGCCTCCAGGATTAGGCCTGACTCGGGTTGGCAATGCCAGCACAGAGCTGGCAATGTCCTGCAGTATTTTTAAAAATTCTTTCATGGATGTGGGTGTCGCTGGCAAGACCAGCATTTGTTGCCCATACCTAATTGGCCTGGAACTGAGTGGTTTGCTAGGCCATTTCAGAGGACAGTTAAGAGTCACCACATTGCTGTGGTTCAGGAGTCACATGTTGGCTAGTCTCAGTAAGGATGGCAGATTTCCTTTCCTAAAGGACATTAGTGAACCAGATGGGTTTTTATGACAATCGATGATTGTTGTCATGGTTACCATTACTGAGACTAGCTGTATATTCCAGATTTGTGTCCCCTGATCATTAGGCTGGGCCTCTGCATTACTGGTCCAGTGACATTCCCCCTGTTAACCCTGCATCCTCTTCCCTCAGGTTATGAAGGCTTGTTCTGCGAAATCAACAGTGACGAATGCCTGAGTAATCCCTGCCTGAACAACGGCATGTGCCAGGACCTGGTAAATGGTGTACACTGCCAGTGCCCTCCAGGTAAGGAATATGTGGCAACAGCATCGGACCCAATTAAAGGATGGAAGAAGGATAGAACTTGGATTCCCGCAGGGAGCCTACCACGCCTCAGACTGGGCCAAAATACTTTACAGACAATGACATTTTTTTTGCTCAGTGTTTTTTAAAATTTATTCCTAGGATGTGGCTAGGCCAACATTTATTGACCATCCCTAATTGCCCTTGAGAAGGTGGTGGTGAGCTGCCTTCTTGAACCACTGCAGTCCATGTGGTGTAGGTTAAACCCACAGTGCTGTTAGGGAGGGAGTTCCAGGATTTTGACCCCGCGACAGTGAAGGAACGGCGATATATTTCCAAGTCAGGGTAGAGAGTGGCTTGGAGGGGAACTTCCCATTTGTTTGTTGCCTTTGTCCTTCTAGATGGTAGCGGTCGTGGGTTTGGAAGGTGCTGGTGAAGGAACCTTGGTGAGTTGCTGCAGTGCATCTTCTAGATGGTACACACTGCTGGCACTGTGTGTCAGTGGTGGAGGGAGTGAATGTTTGTGGAAGGGGTGTCAATCAAGTGGGCTGCTTTGTCCTGAATGGCATCAAGCTTCTTGAGTGTTATGGGAGCTGCACTCATCCAGGCAAGTAGAGAGTATTCCATCCCATTCCTGACTTTTGCCTTGTAGATGGTGGACAGGCTTTGGGGAGTCTGGAGGTGAGTTACTTCCCACAGGATTCCTAGTCTCTAACCTGCTCTTGTAGTCACAGTATTTGTGTGGCTAGTCCAGTTCAGTTTCTGGTCAATGGTAATCCCCAGGATGTCGATGGTGGGGGATTCAGCAACGTTAATGCTGTTGAATATCAAAGGGAGATGGTTAAATTCTCTCTTGTTGGGGATGGTCATTGCCTGGCACTGTGGCCACTGTTGTAATGTTAGAAACACGGCAGCCAGTTTGGCTATTCACCAACAAGGAAGCAACATTTTCCCATCTTTCAGGCATGGAATCTTCTCAGAGCTGAAGTTTCGATGAGGCTGAGTGCAGTAACAGGGAAACAGACCAGTAGGACCCATGCAGGGTCAAAGGATTACATCAGTGCCTCTTTGCATGCAGGCTGCATCCCCAGAGCCCTCCACCATCCCCGTCAAACAGCCAGTATTACAAGCTACGGATTCTGAGATAAAATTGTCTCTCATTTTTTTGCCTCCGTCCCTGTTTTCCCTGCCCTGTCTCCGCCTTCTATTGTTGTCTCCATCCATCTCTACCCTGTTCCTTCCTGTTTCCCTATCCCCTTTTCTGCCATCCCTTTCCTCTCCTCTTTTCTCTCCTCTCTTTCCCCTTCTCTCTCTCCCTCTCTCTCTCCTCTTTAGTCTCTCTCTCCACTTCTCTCTCAGTCTCTCTCTCCACTTTTCTCTCATGTGCTTCTCTCTCTCTAGCATCTCCTCTGTCTCTCCTCTTTCAGTCATTCTCTCTCCTTCTCTCTTTCCCTTCTCTCTCTCTCCCTATACTCTTTCAGCCTCTCTCCTCTCTCTGCCCTCCCCTCACTCTCTTTGCCTCCCCCTTCTTTCTCTGCCCCCTCTCTCTCTGTCATCTTCACCCTCTCTTTGTGTCATATCTTTCCCTCTGTCAGCTTTATAATGGAGAAAGTGTATGATTTACATACGGCTTTAGCACATTATCAACAGATCTGACACAATGTCCTAACCATCCATTGTCTATACACTGAGAACTGGCACCAGATAGAGGACTCTGTTTCTGACCTGGCCCACTCTCCTGTTTTATAGATCACCACCCCCGTGCCAACTCTGTCAGTGGTCAGTTTAACCCTGTGAATCTTAACCTCTCGCATGTCTCCCCATCCCAGGATTTGCTGGACAGCGGTGTGAGATTAACATTGATGAGTGTTCCAGCACTCCTTGCCTGAATGGAGGGAAGTGCGTCGATGGCCCCGGCCGCTATGACTGCGAGTGTCCGGAAGGTATGTGCTGCGGTTTTATCACTGGGCATGTCCGACGGTCAATGGTCTCTATCCGCCAGGGCCAACATGTGACTGAAGTTGAAGAGATATCACTGGAGCATAGGCATTGTGTGTAATGCCTCATTGCACATGTTGGCTCACGTAGAGATCCGACACTGACATGACAGTGCTGTACGTTGTAACCGTTCTATGATTCAGTATTTTATTTTACAGGGTTTCCTGTGCACTCCTCACCTCACCTGGCCTCCGCTGCCTCCTGATCTCCGCCACCATCAGCTCCTTTACACTTCTTCCACTTTCTCTTCACTCTTCTCTCCTTCCCTCCCCCTTCTTCCTTTCCTTTGTCCATCTCTCTGCCCCCTCTTCACCGCTCACCATTTCCCCCTCTTTCCCCTACTATTCCCCCCCTTTCCTTCTCCTCCCTTCCCTTTCCCCTGACCCCCTCACCTCCTGAGGGTGTTGGCTCACTTCTGGCTTCAGGTCTGAGCTCGCAAGCAGCCCTCCAGTTCCTCGCCTATCCCTCATGTGTGACCCTGAACTATTGAATATTAACAGGCTAGTCGACTGTGTTGGGACAGGAGCAGGAGTAGGCCATTCAGCCCCTCAAGCCAGTTCTGTCATTCAACTAGGTCATGGCTGATCTTCCACCTCAATGTCATTTCCCCGCACTATCCCCATATCCCTTTATATTTTTAATATCTAGAAACCTGTCAATCTCTGTCTGAACATACTCAATGACTGAGCCTCCACAGCCCTCTGGGGTAGAGAATTCTAAAGATTCACCACCCTCTGAGTGAAGAAATTCCTCCTCATCTTGGTCCTAAATGATCAACCTCTTATTGTGACACTGTGTCCCCTTCTTGATCCTGCCCCCCACCCCCCACCCACCGCCAGCCAGGGGAAACATCCTTCCTGCATCTACTCTGCCAAGCCCAGTAAGAATTTTGTACACTTACTGAGATCACCTCTCATTCTTCTAAATTCAAGAGAATATCCAATCCCCTCAATTCCGCCTCATAGGACAACAAAGGTTCACCAGCCCAATTCCTGGGATGATGGGATTGTCCAATGAGGACAGTCTCAGGAGACTGGGCCTGGACTCTCTAGAGTTTAGACTTCTGTCACCTATCTTGGTTCCGTAACCCTAATACCTTTACCCGACAAATACTTATCCACCTTGGTTTTGAAATTTTCAGTTGACCCTTACCCTTTTGGGGGAGAGAGTTCCAGATTTCCACTACCCTTTCTGTGAAGAACTGCTCCCTGACACCGCCCCTGAATTCTAATTTTCAGGTTATGCCTCAGAGAACGGTCAGAGGGCAGAAGGAGGCCTTTCGGCCCCTCATGTTTGTACCGGCTCTCTGCGAGTGTAATGCACCTCGTGCCACTCCCCTTCCTTTTCCCAGGATCCCTGCAAATCTTTCCTCTTCGGGTAATGATCCAATTCTCTTTTGAAAGCCACGGTAGAGCCTGCCTCCATCACACTTTCAGGCAGTGCGTTCCACATCCTAACCACTCGCTGCAGAGAAGCTTTTCCTCATGTCGGACTTTCCCCCCCCATTCCGGACTATCCCCCTGCCACACCACCATCGTTTCTCTCTGTCAACACTATTGAACCCTTTAATCATCTCAAACACCTCAATTAGATCACCCCTTAATTTATTCTATACCCTTTAGAATACAAACCTGCAACTGGACATCATAACTTAACCCTTTTATTCCCAGTATTGACCAGTTGCACCTACACTGCACACCCTCCAAGGCAAATATGTCCTTCCTGCTGTGCGGTGCCCAGAGCTGTGCACAGTCTGCAGAAAGGGTCTAACCAGTGATTTATATAACTGTGCCACTAATACCAGTCCAGATAGGCTGGCTGAGATCCAATGAGCCTTGTCCTTGTATTCTCCGGCTTGTGAGCTCTAGCAAGCGTCCCTGGATAACACTCAGAATGGAAATCAGAGCTGCTTTTCCTGTTGCCCTCTCCACGCCAGAGGTGGTGAAACCCTTTGCTGCTCCCCCACTGAAGTCAATTCACTCAGCACAGAGCAGATGTCAAACCTGGAGCCTTCCAGGTCTGTGTGGATCAGTGCAGTGTGTAGCAAAACTGAGGGTAATGGTCCAGAGTTAGAGGGGAAAGGGAGTGATCTATAGTCAAGGGAGGGATGGAGTGAGGGGAGAGTGATACGGATTGGGGGAAGCGAAAAGGAGTGGTCTTGTTTGCCTAAGTAAACATGTGGTCTCTCTCTCTCTCTTTCCCTCTCTTTGTGTCTGTACCTCTCTCTGACTCTGTCTCTCTATCTCTCTCTGCATCTCTGTCTCCCTTTCCCCTCCTCTCTCTCTCTGTCTGTATCTATCTCCCTGTCTCTCTATCTCTCTCTATCTGTATCTCTGTCTCTCTCTGTCTCACACTTGTCCTGTCTCTGTCTCTGTCTATTTCTCTCTTTCTCTCTCTCTCTCTCTCTCTGCCTCTTTCTCTGTCTCTCTGCCTCTCTCTCTCACGATCACTCACATGTTCTGTCTCTGTCTCTCTCTCTGATTGTCTCTGTCTCTCTCTCTCTCTCTCTCACCCTCACTCACTCTGTCTGTCTCTCTCTGTTTTTCTCTCTCTCTCTCTCTGCCTCTCTCACTCATTCTCACTCGTTCTGTCTCTGCCTCTCTCTCTCACTATCACTCACTTGCTCTCTCTGTCCCTCTCGCTGATTATCTCTCTCTCTCTCTCTCTAGGGTTTGAAGGGCTGCTCTGCCAGACGAACATTGATGACTGCCTTCGAAACCCGTGTCACTACGGGACCTGCCTGGATGGGATAGCTGACTACTCCTGTGCCTGTGTGCCCGGGTACAAGGGGCGGATCTGCAACATTGAGATTGATGAGTGCCTGAGCCAGCCCTGTCAGAATGGCGGGCGATGCACAAACCTGGTGAATGAGTATCGGTGTGCCTGCCTGCCTGGGACCACAGGTAACCAGGGTAGTTGGGGGGAGGGGCGGATACCCGAGAGTGATGACAAGTGGGCACAACTTGTACCAGCATAGGATTCGGGCAGCAGAATTCTGGAACTGGAGTGTGGGAGGTCTTCCAGACAGGAGAGCAATGGGATAGTCACATTGGGAGGTGATCCCCACATGGTCGAGGCTTTCACTGACAAATGGGCAGCAGTACGACTATTGTATTGTCCGTGTTTTCCCAGGAAGTGCAGGTTAATCTCCAAGGCACTGCTGCCAGCAAACCAGGGGAAACATTCTCCGGGAAATGTTTACCTTTTCAAAATTGACTTTCAGCACTTTCCCTTATGATTTGCTGAAGGAAACTTCAGAGTCAGGATGAATGAGAGCTGTTTGACTGCGGTGAGCTTCATCCAGTTGAGTAATGAGGAGGCTCTCATTCGGCCATGGGTGGGCAGAGCGCCCACGAGGATTGGCGCGCCAGGGTGGAAAAACGGAGGGAGCCGGGAGGTCATGTGACGAAACCTCCAGGAATTTGCCCGGCCAGAGTCGGCAACTCTTTGGGTGCGGCAATGGGCGATGTGGCTGAAGCTGAGGGCACCACGATCACAGTCTGATTCAGCCCAAAACGGTGGCTGAGGAGTGGGGTGGAATTGGAGGGTTAGGAAGTTGTAGTGGGGGAGGTGGAGTGGGATGGGCAACAGGCTGAAGACCATGGCCTTGGCCTATCCGATACTTAATGGCAACTATCGCGTATCACCCAAGACTGATATCTGACCAATAGTCTGGCAGTGCAGAGGTCATGGTGGGGTCAAAAGAAGTTGGTGGGCATCATTGTAGCGATGGAAATGTCCCCATGGGGGAGTGAAGGCCCTGGCATGACTTTCTTCTGTCCATTCTATTGTGGAAGAATTATCCCATTTGAGTAGGTTACATTACAGGACAGGAATATTGCATGAGTGCGTCAAATGCTTTATTCTCGCCGTCAGTTTCTCCTTGCGGGATTCCCAGCAATGACATCCCTCATTCCGATGAAAGAAGGCTCATATATCCATCGTGCCTTTCGCCAAACCGGGCCGCCCCAAAGCGCTTTACAGCCAATGAAGTGTGCTTTTTAAAGTGTAGCCACTGCCGTAGTGTAGGAAAAATGCAGTCGATTTACACACAGCAAGATCCCACAAACAGCGACGTGGTCATGTTTGTGTGATGCTGGTGAGGGCTGAATATTGGTAAAAACACCGGAGCTGAGGGTGCCAAGGGATCTTTTTATGCACCAGAGAGGGCAGGCGGGGACCCCAATTTAATGTCTCATTTGGAAGGACTGCCAACAGCACAGCACTCCCTCGGGTGTCGGCCTGGCTTATGTGTTTATAGTTCTGGAGTAGGATTTGAACTCATGAACCTTCTGACTCAGAAGTGAAAGCGCATCCGCCGAGGCACTGCTGACACGGCTGAGGTGCAGAAAAGTGCACAACAGTTGAAGAAATGTTGCCAGTGAAATAACGCTGTCAGGGTGCACTGGTTCATGACTGAGTGCAATTGATCGATGACAGGGCTATTTGACAGGGCTTTCAACACGCACAACTCCCCTTGTTTTGGGTTTCATTCCTTTCTTCTCTCTTTCCTGAAGGGCCGCGATGCGAGATTGACATTGATGAGTGTGTGTGCAATCCGTGCCAGTCTGGCCACTGCAAGGACTACGTCAATGGCTACATCTGCGTGTGTGACCCTGGTTTCACAGGTAAAAATAATCAGCTCCAACTGATTCCTCTCTGCTCTTTGTTGCACTTTCTACTGAAATGAGGGACAATATTCTCTGTCAGTGAGATATTCACTTGGTGCCATTTAGTAGAGAATTTTAATTATCTTACATTTCGATTTCCAGAGTGAAGTGGCTCTGAGCCTGGTGCCACACTTCACTCTTTCTTGCATCAGCTACAAAACTTGCAACCACAGGTAAGGCAGGTGTCTCACAGCACCACCCCCCCTACCTCCCCCATGCTCTCTCCCTTAGAGAGATACTTATACACTGAATGGGTCTCTCAGTCCCCCTGCACCACCCCCTCTCTCTTAGAGAGATACCTGTACACTGATTTGAGTTCCCTCAGACTGTCTCTCAGGGATGCACTAGCTGGTGTACATCTCTCAGTCCCCTTTCTCCCTCAGAGTGATACCTGTACACTGAATGGGGCCTCTCAGTACCTCTCCCTCAGGGATTTATCTGTACATTGACTGGGATCTCTCAGTCCCCCTCCTTAGAGAGGTATCTGAACACTGATTGGGATCTTTCAGTCCCTCTCTCAGGGTGTTTTCTATACATGGGCTGTCTCTCAGTCCCTTTCCCTCAGGGAGATATCTGTACACTGACAGGGGTCTCTCAGTCCCTCTCCCTCAGGGTGATATCTGTACACTGTCTGGGGACTCTCAGTCCCTCTCCCTCAGGGAGTTATCTGTACACTGACTGGGGTCTCTCAGACCCTCTCCCTCAGGATGACACCTGTACACTGACTGGTGTCTCTCAGTCCCCTCTCTCTCAGGGAGATATCTGTACACTGACAGGGGTCTCTCAGTCCCTCTCCCTCAGGGTGATATCTGTACACTGTCTGGGGACTCTCAGTCCCTCTCCCTCAGGGAGATATCTATACACTGACTGGGGTCCCTCAGTCCCTCTCCCTCAGGGTGATATCTGTACACTGACTGGGGTCCCTCAGTCCCTCTCCCTCAGGGTGATATCTGTACACTGACTGGTGTCTCTCAGTCCCTCTCCCTCAGGGTGACACCTGTAATGCAATTGACTGGAAGCCAGGGAGAAGATCTGTTTTGCTGAAATCTGCGGTCAGGACTGATGACACTAGCATTGTTGAAAAAGATATGGGCACGGAGGAGGTGGATGAAATAGGGAAGGAATGCCCCATTCACCTGCTCCGACAGTCCCTCTCAGTGTGAATTGAAAAATCGTGGGAAGTTTCCAAAGCACTAAAACAAAAATTCTTGGTGAATGAGTTTGACGTTGAACTGGTCTGTCCGGTTTTATCAGGACGTTGCATTACTCCTGGCAAGGAACAAGGGCATCTGCAGAAACAGAAACTTCAATCTCTTATCATTCCCACCCAGCAGGCTGCCTGTGTTATTCCACTTTGGGAATGTGAGTGAGGGGCTGGGAATGAGAGGGTGGGGAGATGGGAGGGCGGCTGCATGAGGAAGATGAGTCTTTGGGACATACCATTTATCTGTGAGTGAGTTTACAAAAGAAGGCACAACTTCATCGATATACAACGGTGTCAGCATAAACTGTGATGGTTGATTTACTAACTGCAAAGTGGCCTCTTAAATCTTTTTTTAAAAATCCTGTGGTGAAGTTTTGTCCTCTCTTTCCCCTCCCCTTCCCTCCCCATCTCTGGTCGCTGTTTCCTCAGAGTGTGAAACACACGAGGTTTCAGAGCCCACTTGCCCTGTACTGAGAAGGAGGCGGGTACGCTCTCTCCACCCATTCACCTCTCTCGCCCCTCTCAGCCCAGTGTGAGGAGCATGGCAGAGCTAGACCACCACCCTGTTCTACATTGAAAGAAAGAAAGACTTGCATTTGCATGGCACCTTTCACAGTCTCAGGACATTCCAAAGCGCTTTATCACCTCACCAGCATTCCATTGTTGTAATGTGGGAAACACAGTAGCCAATGTGTGCACAAATGATCAAATATCTCTTTTTTGTGATATAATTTGAGGGATAAATATTGACCAGGACGCTGGGGGAACTCCCCTGCTCTTCTTCGCAATTGTGTTGTGGGGCCTTGGTTTATCTAAAAGTCTAACAGTACTGCCCCTCTTACTGTGCAGCTCTCCCTCAGTACTGACCCTCTAACAGTGCAGCTCTCCCTCAGTACTGACCCTCTAACAGTGCAGCATTCCCTCAGTAATGACCCTCTAACAGTGCAGCACTCCCTCAGTACTGAACCTCTGACAGTTCAGCACTCCCTCAGTACTGCTCCTCTGACAGTGCAGCATTCCCTCAGTACTGCTCCTCTGACAGTGCAGCATTCCCTCAGTACTTCTCCCTCACTGTGCAGCACTCCACCAGTACTGACCCTCTGACAGTGCAGCATTCCCTCAGTACTGCCGCTCTGACAGTGCAGCACCCCCTCAGTACTGACCCCCTGACAGTGCAGCACTCCCTCAGTACTGACCCCCTGACAGTGCAGCACTCCCTCAGTACTGACCCTCTGACAGTGCAGCGCTCCCTCAGTACTGACCCCCTGACAGTGCAGCACTCCCTCAGTACTGACCCCCTGACAGTGCAGCACTCCCTCAGTACTGACCCTCTGACAGTGCAGCACTCCCTCAGTACTGACCCCCTGACAGTGCAGCAATCCCTCAGTACTGAGCCTCTGACAGTGCAGCACTCCCTCAGTACTGACCCTCTGACAGTGCAGCACTCCCTCAGTACTGACCCCCTGACAGTGCATGTTCCCTCAGTACTGACCCTCTGACAGTGCAGCACTCCCTCAGTACTGACCCCCTGACAGTGCATGTTCCCTCAGTATTGCCCCTCTGACAGTGCAGCACTCCCTCAGTACTGCTCCTCTGACAATGCAGCATTCCCTCAGTACTTCTTCCTCACTGTGCAGCACTCCACCGGTACTGACCCTCTGACAGTGCAGCATTCCCTCAGTACTGTCTTTTTGACAGTGCAGCACCTCCTTAGTACTGACCCCCTGACAGTGCAGCACTCCCTCAGTACTGACCCCCTGACAGTGCAGCACTCCCTCAGTACTGACCCTCTGACAGTGCAGCACTCCCTCAGTACTGACCCCCTGACAGTGCATTTCCCTCAGTATTGCCCCTCTGACAGTGCAGCACTCCCTCAGTATTTCCCCTCTGACAGTGCAGCACTCCCTCAGTACTGACCCTCTGACAGTGCAGCACTCCCTCAGTACTGACCCCCTGACAGTGCATGTTCCCTCAGTACTGACCCCCTGACAGTGCAGCACTCCCTCAGTATTTCCCCTCTGACAGTGCAGCACTCCCTCAGTACTGACCCTCTGACAGTGCAGCACTCCCTCAGTACTGAGCCTCTGACAGTGCAGCACTCCCTCAGTACTGACCCTCTGACAGTGCAGCACTCCCTCAGAACTGACCCTCTGACAGTGCAGCACTCCCTCAGTACTGACCCCCTGACAGTGCATGTTCCCTCAGTACTGACCCTCTGACAGTGCAGCACTCCCTCAGTACTGACCCTCTGACAGTGCATGTTCCCTCAGTACTGACCCTCTGACAATGCAGCACTCCCTCAGTATTTTCCCTCTGACAGTGCAGCACTCCCTCAGTACTGACCCTCTGACAGTGCAGCACTCCCTCAGTACTGACCCTCTGACAGTGCAGCACTCCCTCAGTACTGACCCCCTGACAGTGCATGTTCCCTCAGTATTTCCCCTCTGACAGTGCAGCACTCCCTCAGTACTGACCCTCTGACAGTGCAGCACTCCCTCAGTACTGACCCTCTGACAGTGTAGCACTCCCTCAGTACTGACCCCCTGACAGTGCATGTTCCCTCAGTATTGCCCCTCTGACAGTGCAGCATTCCCTCAGTACTGACCCCCTGACAGTGCATGTTCCCTCAGTATTGCCCCTCTGACAGTGCAGCATTCCCTCAGTACTGACCCCCTGACAGTGCATGTTCCCTCAGTATTGCCCCTCTGATAGTGCAGCATTCCCTCAGTACTCCACTGAAATATCAGCCTGGATTTTGTGCTCCAAATCCTGACGTGGAGCTTGAACCCACAACGTTCTGACTCGAAGGCAAGAGTGTCACCCAGTGAGCAACACCTTGCACAGGGCTTTGAGCTGGAATCCATCCTATCTTTACCCAAATTCCCAGCAGTGTTCACTGTATAGCAAGAACTCTTGCTATGTCTCCCCTCACTAGCCAGGGGTGCGGTGGTGGAGTACCCATTCATAGCGACCCTTGCTGAGATCAGTTAACCAAGCATAAGTTTCACATGCATACTTTCGACCGACAGCTCAGTATGGCTTATCTATCCATTGAAACTAACCTTATTCATAAACCATTAAGGGCATTGCCAGGTAGAATAATTAATATTTCTCAGGTTTATTATCACTGTTCACTCCTGTAAGGATTGGGGAGCATGCAACTTTTCCTGACCAATGGCTATGTAAACAATAGCGTGACTCAAGAGCTCTTACCATGTGTACTGGCTACTGGAATATGCCATGTTCCACCGCAGGTGTTCTCTGCCCTTTGAAAAAAAGAAGACTAAGGAAGCATTCATTTCCCATCCCTCGCTTCCCCCAGAAGGTGCTGAGGGCCTTCTCCTTGTGAGGATGGCACTCCCGCATTAACCTAACCAAGATGGGCCAAATGGCCAGCACCTATGCTGTAAAACTCCGTGGGGCTATTTTTAACCTCACTCATCAGGAGGGAATCCCACAGGAATGAGTGGAATGGCAGGTTTGTACCCCAACCAATATCAACTTTGATGCAGAAATATATTGCGTGGGGTGTAAACCATCATTGAACTCAACCATGAGAGGAGGGCTAGGTTAAAATTGTGAATCTAAGCTTCAGACCACCTCCTGGTTTATCTGTGTAAAATACATGCAGGAGCAGGGTACAATTTTTGCTGGGAGGGGTTGTCTTATGAGGAAAGGTTGAGCAGGTTGGGCCTAAATTCATTGGAGTTCAGAAGAATGAGAGCTGCTCTTATTGATTCCTGTGGGAGCTTGACAGGGTGGATTCCAGAAGAATGTTTCCCCTCATGGGGGAATCTAGAACTGGAGTTAGTGGGGGGCGGGTGGTGGAGGTGCAGTTTCAAAATAAGTGGTCTCCCACTTAAGACAAAGATGAGCAGGAATTTCTTCTCTCTGCAGGTCGCTAGTGTTTGGAATTCTCTACCCTAGCACACGGTGGGGGCTAGGTCATTGAACATGTTCAAGGGTTAGACAGATTTTTGATCAACAAGGGAGTCAAGGTTATGGGGAAGGCAAGAAAATGGAGTTAAGGCCTCAGTCAGGTCAGCCGTGATTTTATTGAATGGTGGCAAAGGCTCAATGGGCCGAATGGCCCACTCCTGCTCATTTTTCTTATATTCTTGTGTAAGAGTTAATTTCCCTCTGCTCCTCGGTTATAAAAAATGATAATCATCGAATCATAGAAGATTTAGGGCACAGAGAGGCCACTTGGTCCATCATGTATGTGATAGCCGATAAACAAGCCACCCTGCCTAAACCCACTTTCCATCATTTGGTCCGTAGCCCTGCAGGTTATGGCACTTGAGGCGCATATCCAGAGGGTGTCTGCCTTACTACCCTTTCAGGCAGTGATTCCCAGACCCCCACAACCCTCTGGGTGAAAAAATCTTTCCCCATCTCCTCTCTAACCTTTCTACCAATCCCTTTGAATCTATGCCCCCTAGTCACTCACCTCTCTGTTAAAGGAATAGGCCCATCCCATCCAGGCTCCTCACAATTTTGTACAAACCCTCATCATCCTCAGTTCTAAGGGGAACAGCAACAGACTATCCAATTTTTCCTCATAGCTGCAATTTTCTGTGTGCTAATGCACTAAGTATCTCAACATGGCTTTACCATTGCTGTCTCAAGCCTTTCAAAACTGGGCTGATTCAGACTTTTGGGCCTAGATATTCAATTCGGAAGGTGGTGTAAATTGTCTCCCACAATACGCAGCATCTAATACTCAGATCCACCGCAGCCAATGTCCCTGCACAGGACAGGAAGACTATCCAATGCTGCCTGTCTTCCATCATTACCTGACACGTGTTTCTACCCTTAGACTCCAGATAGCATCATGTTGCTGCTGAGAAAACAGAGAATGCTCTGTCTCTGGGTGAGAGAGAGAGAGAAAGAGAGAGACATAAAGAAAGAGGGAGCGAGAGAGAGGTCTTTTTTAAACCACTCCATCTTATGTCTGTGAGATACCTTAGCTCATTGATCATTAGCTGTCGATCAAAATGGCCACATTGAGAACTTGAAGGGATAGCAGCGTGACATCACCAGAAGGGAAATGCGTCATGAGATCCAGCCTCAGTTTCACTTTTGTCTGAGAGCAGAACACAGCACCTACAACTCTGATGTCTTCAAACTTCATACCTTTGTATACATGTTCTCATGTGCCTAGCCTAAATAAGTGGACGCACAACATGTTTACACAATCCCTTATGAGCGATTGGTGTTTATACCATTATAACAACATGACAATCGGAGCAGGAGTTTCCTTTATATCTGCCTTAGCGTAGCCTCCGGCCATGCCCGTGGATGAGACCTGGATCTTAACATGCTGGAAAAGCCTCCCAGCGACCCACAATGTTTGCAGTGGAGTGTAATTATCCTTCCTTTGAATGGCTAATTAATGCTTCAGAACGCTATTGTGAAAAATATGGGTTCTGCCCTTGAGAAAGATTGCTGAATCAAACATGACACAGCTGTTACAAGTTTTATTATAAGTTCACAAAGCTCGGTAAAGTACCTTGGGACGTTTCATTATGTTAAAGGTGCTACACTCGGGTGACACAAACAAAGGTTAATTTATTTTATGTTTTATTATCTTGATTACAGGCTTTCGGTGTGATGTTGACATCGATGAGTGTGTCTCCAGCCCTTGTCACAATGGCGGCACCTGTGAGGATGGGGTGAATGGATTCACCTGCATCTGTCCAGATGGATATTATGACCCGCAGTGCGTTTCCAGAGTAGACGAGTGCAAAAGTAATCCGTGCGCACATGGGACGTGCCTCAGCGACATCAACGGGTATGAAATCGGGGTCAGGGGTTAAAAAGCAAGAGTTCGTGGGGGAATATGGCTCAAAACCCACCACTATGCAAGCAGACAATTGGGTATCTTAAAAGGGGAACATATCTCCATCTTTTTGTGGGGAGGGGGGTTTGTGGGTGGGAGGAGAAATTTCAAGATGCTGCAAGAAACACAAATCATTGCAATGTCAACAAATGTCAGCTGCCCCTCAGTGGTAACACACACCAATTTTCGTATCTTTTATTTAGCTGATTTGCTTTAACGCAGTTCAAAGACGATACTAGTGCAGGAGCTTTATTTACAGTTCTACACAATGCTTTAAAATGTCTACTCCCATGCTTCTTGTAGCTTCTGTATGTCTCTTTACTTTACTGAGTCCATACCCAGGCTTTAACCAATCAAACATAGTGAACATAGATCAGTCAACAAACACACAGAATCGAACACAGAACAATTGAACCATTGAACACGACATCTTTTCCCTCTGGTAACTAAACATCTTTAAATTAAACCATCCTAAACAACTAACATATGTACATGAAGTCTCTTATAGAGTTTGATATGTCCATTTTCTCTAAGCATAGAAATAGTCTTTGAAATACATAGGTCTCTGATGTCTGCATTGAGATCCATGAATTTGAGGCTGTGATTCCGCGTGATCAGCTTGAGGTGAATGATCAACATCAGAGTCACTTGTCAGGAAATCAAATACATCCTCATAATCACTGTCCTCAAAAAATCCTGGTCTGCTCACTATCAGGCATTTTGCATTCCACTTTGTGTTGTCATCCAACAGGTAAGTATTGGCACCAGCAATTGCTTGTTCTGCTTTGGTCTTGACAGAGATGGTGCAAGTTTGCTGTTGCTATTTGGCTGTTTGATGCAAAGCCAATCTCCAACTCCAAATCATGGTTCCCTGGTGCCTGTTCGCTTTTCTAAGTATACTTTTGTTTTGCCTTGTCACTGTGATTTTTTCTGCTTTTGTTTTGACATTCCCGTTGGATAATGGTGACAGCTTAAAAAAGGTTAGCGGCATGCAAAAGTTATGACCACCAGTTCAGCTGGTGTCTTTCCGGTCAGAGAGGATAGAGTAGATCAATATGTGTGGAGTAGAAAATGAATAGATTGTTCAAATGTTTCCCCCTGTGACATACTAGCTCTCTGGCTGCCCTTTATCACCCTGTTGAATGATTTGATGCCACCATTTGACTGTGGGTTGTATTGTGTTGACACAGCAGATGGTAAATGCTGAGCTATTCAAATCCCAGAGGGAAACTTGAAACAACTGTTACAACTAATTTTCAATTTGTATGTTTCGAGATGCGGGCTTTGATTCAGTAATAAGATCACTGAGTCTTAAGAAGTTTTTTATAAAACTAAATTAAACATTTATTAATAAAAGAAAAGATTGTAAGAACATAGGTATGTCTACAAATTACTACCATTATAACTTCTAAATCCCCCAATTGATTTAACTCCCAGTTACACTTTCGCTAAGGCAACAGTAAGACACATAGGTTTTAAAAGGCCCTGGCAAACTAAACGATACCGAGATTCAAAGTGAGTTCTCTTAACTTCAGTCCCTGGAGGCGATAGTTTGGTACATACAGGCTTCAGGCTTTTCACACTTGTTGAATTTTAAAGCTGCCTCCCTTACAAATAGCCTTCTCTCCTTTATACATATTTTCTCTTTGAATGCAAATTTCCATTGTTTCACTAGGTCTTTTGAACTTTACCCCTCTCTACTAATAAAAAATCTATCATTGTACCAATTTCACCAGTAATCTTTGGGAAAAATAAATAAACGCATTATTTCTTACTACTTCTGCCGGCTAGGTACACATTACACCCACTCCTTTGAATTCAAGCCACTATAGTTTGTTTAAAAATGTAAATGTTCCCTTTACATTTCACATTCTAAAACTTCCCCATGTTTATCTAATTATCAAACCTAACTTCCCTTCTTACATCAAAACATCCTCTAATTCAATTAAGTCTCACACACACAAACATAGATACATCCTACTATTATGCTACTTTATTATAAATTCTAATAACATTATGGAAATTATTACATCTTCCTGACAATTGTGATGTCAGATGCTGGTGAATTCCATAGCTTCCTAGGAACTCTTTTAACTTACCGGAAATTTTGGAAGAAGTTTTCCTGTTGCAATCTTATTTCAATCTGTTACCATGGGTACAATTTTCTGCCTGTCGGCCGACCCAATCTCCGGTGGGTGGGGAGCTGATCCCCGCTAGCGAAGCAGGCCACACCGCCACTTTACGTGGGCGGGCCAATTAAGGCCCGCCCAGCGTGACGTCCGGCAGGAAGCGCTATGTGCTTCCTGTGTGGGTGGGGGGGGGTGGATTCCCTAAAAGCGAGAGTGCGCTCTTTCGCGCATGCGCACGAAAGAGCACACATCTCCCTGAGTCTAAGTGCAGCCTCAGGGAGATCGCCTCGACTTTTAAAAATATTAAAAATAGAGGAAAGAAAAATCCCTTACATGTCCCCTCATGTGACAATGTCACATGAGTTGGGGCATGTTCATAATTTCAATAACAATTTTATTACAATTTTTAAAACCCTACATGAAACTTCATCCCACCGCTGGATGAGGTTTCATGTTTTTTCTATTCCCCGCCGGGGCTCCTGGCCGACCCGCCAACCCTAAGGTTGGACGGGCAGGCCCTTTAATTGGTTAAATGATCCTGTCAATGGCCTCAATTGGCCATTGACAGGTCGGTGGGCGCGCAGCTGATTTTGCTGCGCCCCCGCCTTCCTGAAAATTTAAATGGGGCGGGATGACTTCGGGGGTCCCACCCCACATCATTTTACGCAGCAGCGAGCAGGCCCCGCCCCCTGCTCGCCGACGGAAAAATTCTGTCCCATGTCTTGTTGTCTTCCCATACCTTGATGAGCCTTTGCTTATTCTATGATTGACTTGAGATAGTTGGTATATAGTTTTTCTTGAAACTATTTATAAAGAAAGACTGCAGGGTAAGCACATGTTTCCTGGGACACAAACTATTCTGTGTCTTACTCTCTTGGAGCCGCTTAATCACCTGACTTTGATGTCACACTTACATCATCCTTAACATCATGGTCTCATTAATAATGACCATTCGCTCATTACTCTACATCTCCCCAGAAGTATAATCTCAAAACTGTTACATTCTTTTGCTGAAGTATTTACATTACAGTACCAATGCCTGTAAACCTCCTGTACTGTTTACAGTTTCCATCCAACCCCTACCTGCTCTTTCACTCCAAATGACTATCACCCAAGGCTTCGACCTCCAACAGTGTTCTCAGCTCACTTGGAGGATGTTGTGGACATGTATGTATTCCCTTATCCTCTCCTTGGAAGGAAAACACATGGGTGGAGTGGGATAGCAGCTTCTGGTGACTGCTGATACCTGGGCTGTGACCCTTACGACAACTGTAAAGGCTATGAAAACCACTCAACGAGAAACTGATTCAGGAAAGAAATCTTCAGGACAATTGACAACAGTTTCACGGTCACCATTACTGATACTAGCTTTTAATTCTAGATTTATTAATTGAATTTAAATTTCACCAGCTGCAGTGGTGAGATTTGAACCTGTGGCCCAAGAGCACTAGCTTTGGGCCTCTGGATTACCAGTCTAGTGACGTTACCACTACACCACTTGTCATGAAAATATAATAATTCTCATAATATTATTGTGACTTATTGTAATAGTGGGGTTTAAATAGTTTCTCTGTGTGTATATGTACGTGTGTGTGTGTGTGTGTGTGTATGTGTGTGGGAGGGGGATTTAATTGAATTGGAGACAGCTAGTCTGGAGGCTTTGACTTATCAAAAGGAAGCTAGGTTTGAAGTGCTAAATACATAAACACGGCTGAAGTTTTAGAAGGTGAAGTGAGAGAATTTGCATTTTTAGATAAATCAGGGTAGTTTGAATTTCAAAGACATGGTACGATGTTACACCTAGCCTGAGGAGCTAGGCCAAGCAGTGTGCTTATTTTTCCCAAAGTTTACTGATAATATTAGCACCATGCAATGATTTATATTATGAAAAAGGTAAAGTTCCAAAGACATATGGGAACAATGGAATTTATAAAGGAGAAGAGGCTATGTGTCAGAGGGGAAGGCATTGTAAGATCTGCCAGAAGTGTGAAAAACTTTCAGTAGTTGTGCATTAAGCTGCTGTCTACAGAAACCGAAGCTGGGAAAAACCACTTTGAATTCTACTGTCCAGGGTATTGTGGTGATTTGCCTGGATCCTTTTAAAATATGTTTGTATTTTTACTGTTGCCTTAACAGGGGTGTAACTGGAAGCCAGATTAATTAGGGGTTTTAGGAGTTATTATAGTAGTAATTTGTACACCTATGTATGTGCTTAAAATCTTTTCTTTTGTTAATAAATGTTTAATTTAGTTTTCTAAAAATCTCTAGAGTCTTGGTGGACTCATTACTTCTGAATTCAGGGCATGCTTCTCGATATAAAACACAAATTGCAAAATCATTGTGACTGGGTGATCAAGTTTCCTTCGTGGGCTTGATCTGCCTGGCACACACCGCCTGCTGCCTCATAACACCTGGAATTGTGATCATTCCCAAAACTGGATTAATAGAGTTGTTGCAATCTTGAAGGGTTTCCATCGCAGGAGGGAGAGAAAATTGCAAAAAATACCGATGGTAGAGTTTATCACTCACAATAGGTACTTTTGCACCAACATCGCCAACATCGAGAAACAACACCAAAATGTCCGTGATCTCAACTGAGCACTCCTGAAAGTGGGCTAGTGCTTTACCATTCGTGATGGCATATACATGATGTGCCTCACTCTCAGGAAGAGACTCTTCCATGTGTCGAACCAATGAAGTCCTCTTCTTTGAGGACCTGCACTTCCTTGTAAAATGATTCCACTTTAAACATGTGCTACAATTTTTCCCTCAAGCTGGTCGTAGTTGTGCATTGATGAGCACTTCCACGATTTAGGCATGGTTTTGAAAGTAGCTGACCACGATGGGACACATGATGATGAGCCTGCTGATGCCTCTTTGACCACATCTTTTGCACATAAGCTGGTTGGGCAAACTGTGTCTGCAACCCTGATTTTGAGTGTGCATTTCTGGTGTAACCTCTTCGAATATAACATGGCAGATTCAATTTGGACTGCCAAGGTTGTGTTTTTTTTCCCCAAGGTTAAATCATCATTCTCCAAGAGGAGATGTTCCCCAATTTGTGAAATTGAAGTCTTTTCAATTAATTGGTCACAAATTAGCTCATTGGCTAGTGTGCCAAATTAACATGTAGAAGCCAATTGTCACAGTGCTGCCACGTATTGTTGAATGGGTTCACCATTTCCCCGGCATCTTGGTGGAACTAATGTTGTTCCACCATCACAATTTTCTTTGGCCCAAAATATTTTTCAAGAACGCTTACTGACATATCAAAAGGAGACATCCCTTCTGTGAGCTGCTCGAACATTCCCTAGCCCTCTGCTCTGAGACAATGTATAAGTATCGCCTTCCTGCGAATAAGTGCTACATTTAGAGTCTCCATCTCAACGAGCGAGTAGGCATTGAACCCTGAAATCTATTGGTCCCATGGCATGGATGGATCTCCCATCGAAGGAAGAAATGCTGCTGGAGCTGGTAAATATTTGTCAACCATCCTTGTTGCCAATTTTGTTGTACATTTTATACATTTGATTATCATCAAAGCAATGCAGAGATGACACTAGCTTCTAAGCATGCAGGGACTTTACGCAGAGTTTTATACAATGCTTAAGATGTTTACACCCATGCTTTTAGCTCAGTTTCTAGTAACTTCTGTGTGTCTATTTACTTTACTCTGAGTCCACACTCAGGCTTGACCAATCAAGCGCAGTGAACATAGTCAGCAGACATACATAATCAAACACAGAATAATTGAACCATTGAATACTGCACCAATGAGTCTGAAAGTATGGATTAAGTATCACCTCAGAAACTTGAGCATAAAATCCAGGGGCGTGTAGGCTGGAGAGGTGGTGATGGTCAGTGGTTGCAGGTCAGAGAGGTGGTGATTGTCAGTGGCTACAGGTCAGAGAGTTAGTGACAGCTGATGGTTGAAGGCCGTGGATACGGTGAGGGACAACGACTGTGTGCCAGGGAGGCAGTGACGGCCAAAGGCGGCAGCCCAGAAAGGCAGTGATTGCCACAATGGCTGCAGGCTGGGGATTTCGTGATGGCCAATGGCTGCAGGCCGGGGATTTGGTGATGGCCAATGGCTGCAGGCTGGGGTGTCAGTGACGGCCAATGGCTGCAGACTGGAGCAGCAGTGATGGCCAATAGCAGTAGGGTTGCTGTCCAAACTCAGAAGCCAGAATGCTTCCAATCCCAAGACATCTTTTCAGGCATCCAGCCTTGCCTTTCATTTCTCAGGCTCCATCTAGCTGCATCTAGTCTCCTCAGGTCTGATCTGACTGGGGAAGGTCAAAGGGCATAAGGCTCGTTTTTGATCCCGAGATGAGCTTCCGACCACATATTTGCGGCATCACGAAGACCACTTATTTCCACCTATGTAACATCGCCTGACTGTGGCCCTGCCTCAACTCATCTGCTGCTCAAACCCTCATTCATGCCATTTAATCTCTAGACTCGACTATTCCAACAGACCCTTGCCCAGCATTACACATTCTACCCTCTGTAAACTTAAGCTGATCCAAGCTGATTTTAAGATTCTCATTCAAGGATTCTCAAGTCCCTAAAGTAGCAAACTGAGGAACAGACAATCTTGAGACACTCAGGCAAGATTGAGTTGAATACCTCCAGAGCTTTCTGTTCCTGAGTTGCAGCATCAGCAATATTCTTCTTGTCTCTTTTGTGAATTGTTAATGATGGCTCTTTGACAATTATTCAATGTAATTAAAATATTAGGAGGGGGAGCTGGTCCGCTCGTGCTGCTTGAACATTGTTAGTGGAAATGCAATTATTTGATCATTTTTCTGCCATTCCTCTGTAGTTGTAAAACATTTAAGAATTAAGACATTAAGACCTGTATACATTTCCTGCCTACAAAACCCATGTTTTGGGCGCAGCAGAGTAGCGTCTGTGCAGACCAGTGCGCATGCACAAACGGCCATATTGTGTTGGCGGGAGACACAGTGAGCTTGATATTAAATTGGGTGTGATAGTCAATACTGAAGAGCACTGCAACCAATTACAAGACAATATGAACAAACTTGCTGAACAGGCGCTTAATTGGCAAAAAGAGTTTCAACATAGATAAATGTGAGGTGTTACGTTTTGGCAAGGAAAATAGGAGGTTACATGCTACTCAGAAAATAAAATCTAACTGGGGTAGCAAAGGGACCTGGGAGTGGTGGTGTTGTGTGAAAGCTCACTCAGGGTGGAGACATGCACATTGTATGGATAGTGATGGTAGAGGCTGCAACTTTCTTTCCATCACATGGTGAATTAGGAACCCCTCCTGCTCTTGCCATTGGTATGTGTTGGAAGGACTTTCAGGTTGAAATGAAGAAGAGTCATTTAGACTTAAAATGCTAACCTTGTTTCTCTCTCTCCGCAGATGCTGCTAGACCTGCTGAGTTTTCCCCCCCCAGCCAATTCTGTTTTTATTTCAGGTTTTCAGCATCCACAGTATTTTTGCTTTTTTATTATGATAATCAACCTGTTTGGCTGTATTATGAACACACCTTCCTTGGCCATTGAGTCCTGAGGTGGGACTTGAACTGAGGGCTTAGCAGCTCAGAGGCAGGGATACTACCCACCGCACCACAAGGCCTCTGAAAAGCTAAGCGTACACACACACAAATGACTTAAAGTAGCGACAAGCCCATTTAAAAAAAAAAACAAACCAAGAATTAGGGTTGACACCTCGAGGGATAGAATTGAGAAGTAAAGAAGGTATGTTAGACTTGTGTCGAAACTTGGTCAGACTGCACCTGGAGTACTGTGTACAGCCCTGTTCACCATATTATGAAGAGATCTATCATTGGAAAAATGCTGGCACCCATTACTAAGCAGGTAGGAAGGAGCAGGGCATTTAGAAAATCAAAATACCATCAGGCGGGTCAACATGGTTTTATGAAGAAGAAATTGTTTCTCCCATTTAAGATGGAGGTGAGGAGGAATTTCTTCTCTCAGAGGGTCATTAGGCTTTGGAATCCCCACCCCAGACAGCAGTTGAGGCTGGGTCATTGATTATATTCAAGGTTGAGCTATTCATATTTTTTGATATACAAGGGAGCCGAGGGTTATAGGGGTCAGACAGGAAAGTGGATTAAAGACCACACCCTTGATCATTTGGAACGGAGAAGCAGGCTAGATGGGCCGAATGGCCGACCCCTGCTCCTATTTCTTCTGATCTTACGAGATCCAGAGAAGCTGGAGAGGGTGCAGGGCAGAATTACAAGGACGATAGCAGAAATGTGTGGGCGCACATACGGGAGGGAATGAACGGGCTTGAAAGAAAGAAGGCTGAGGGGTGACCTAGTACAGGTCTTTAAAGTTGTGACAGATTTTGATAGAGTGGATACAGAGACAGCAGCCGGAATTTCACAACCCCCTCCCTGCGGTGGGGATGGCGAGCCATTGAAACCCCCATTCGCGTCGGCGGGACCGGAAGATCCTGTCGGCGTGGGGGTGTGGTTGGGGGGGGCTGGAAAATCCCGGCCAATGTTTCCTCTCCTGCGGAAGGGTGTAACTAGAGGCCGTCCATGTAAGAAACCCAGTGGGCAATTCAGAAGGAACTTCTTCACCCAAAGAACGAGAGAATGTGGAGCACAGAGAGCGGTTGATGTGAATAGTATTGGCTCCATGTCAAGGACGAGTGGACATGAGAGAGAAGGGAATAGAGGCCTATGCTATTAGAGATAGGTGAGGAAAGATGGGAGGAGGCTCGAGCCAGCATGGACAGGTTGGGCTGAATGGCCTGTTTGCCTGCTGGATCGTGTGCCGTGAAAATGCTGAAATCCCTCCTTTCTGGGATTCTAACCCCTCAAGGGCTGATGTCACCCTTCCGTCAGGGCCGTGGGTCTCTCACGGTGCTGGACGTCACTGAGCGTCATTTGTTTTCCTGTCGAATGACTTCTCCCTGTCAGTTATTCCAAGGGTGGTGACAGGGCTCCTGCTGCGAGGCCAGCCTCACGAAAGCAGCACAGTCTCTCATCGGCCGAACTGAGTACTGACTCTTCCCCCCCAGAATGATCCCCATGAATGGTTTCCACAGGATACAGAGCATGGCCCTTTGTTGTGATTTGCAGGCCGGAAGCAGATGCTTCCTGGTTGATAAGCCTCGGATTGTACCACATAGGGGCGGGAAGGGAGGGACCCATCTCCTCATGAAGTGTCAAATTCATGGATCCCAGAGAGTCACAAACTTTAATCTTTACCCTCACCTGGCCTCTTGGATATATTACCCCTCTGAGCATGATTACCGAAAATAAGGGCGTGACGCTAAAGTACTAACTGGTGTACAGATAGATAAGTTGGTCCCATAATCGTATACAAAGTATTAAGTGCATATATGTAAAATCATATAGGTAGGGAGGTAATGAGCCATAGTCCACAAAGGGCCATAGGCATCTCGATTAGAGAGAGACGGTTGATTATATAGCTTAAGGGCACTACTCCACAGCTAACATGGAGCAGGCAAGAAGGCAGGCCCTAAGTCCACCTCAGCCAGAACAGGAATCGAACCTGCGCTGTTATCATTAATTCTGGACCACATACTAGCCATCTAAACTAACTGGCCTCTCCCCACAATAGTATACAATATATTAAATGATATATAGATAGGTGAGATGATCCCACTGTATTATTTCAAGGTGCGCAGGTCAATAGATCATTCGGGTAAATAGAATCATAGAATAGTTACAGCACAGATGGAGGCCATTTGGCCCATCGTTTCTGTGCCAGCTCTCTGCTAGTTGCACTCCCCTCACCCACCCCCCCACCGACCCTCCCGCCCTTTCTCTGTATCTCTGCATCCTTTTTGCCCTTTCAGGTGGTAATCTAATTCTCTTGCGAAAGCCACAATTGAATCTGCCTCCAGCACACTCTCGGGCAGCGCATCCCAGATGGTAAGCATCGCTGTGTAAAGGAAGCTCTTCCCCCTGTCGCCTTTGCTTCTTTTGCCAGTCACCATAAATCGGTGTCCTCTGGGGCAGGATTTTACATCCCGCCCGCCTGACCCGATCGGGTGTAAAATAGCGAGCAGTATTTCAGTCGGCGGGCGTGTGCAAGAGTTGGCAGTGTGCCCGCTGACAATTAAGAGGCCTATTAAGGCCTTCAATGTAGGAACTGACCTGTATTTTTCGCTGCCCATCCAACGTTACGGTTGGCGAACCGGCCAGACGGCCTTTGAATTTTTGAGGAAACCTCATCCAAGGGCGGGATGAGGTTTCCGATATTAATTTAAAAATAATAAAAATGTTTGGGCACAATTTTTATCATCAATATGTTTAGGTGAGTGACTCTTACGGGTGGAAAGTTTTTTTTTGGAATTTCAAAATGTTTCCTTTCGGATTTAAAATTCTTCAGCTCCCTCAGGCAGCTCTCTGCCTTCAGAGAGCTTTCATTCCACTGACTCCAGTGCTCACCCTCCTTCCACCTCCTCGCTCTCTCTCGCTCTCACACGCTCTCACGCTCTCGTGCTCTCTCTCGCTCTCGTGCTCTCTCTCGCTCTCACGCCCTCTCGCTCTCGCGCGCTCTCTCTCGCGCTCTCTCTCGCGCTCTTGTGCTCTCTTGCAGCGCTGAGCTTCTCTGGGGGCCAATTGTGGGTGGCGGCCTGTTTCCTGGCTGCTCCTGGGCCCACCCACCGCACCCGCCCGACGACCCGAAAATCCTGCCTCTGGTTCTCAATCCTTCCATCAATTGGAGCAGTTTCTCGCTACTTGCCCTGTCTACAGACTTCATGATTTTGAACACCGCTCTCAAACCTCCCACCAACAACCTTCACTTCTCTAAGAATAACCCCACCTTTCCCAATCTACCCACGTATCTTAAGTGCCTCGTCCCTGTAACCATTCTCACAAATCTTTCCTAAGCCCTCCCTGAAGACTTCACATCCTTCCTAAAGTGTGGTGCTCAGAATTAGACACAATACCTCAGTTGCGGCCAAACCAGTGTTTTATAAAGATTCACCATAACCTCCTTGCTTTTGTACTCTGTTTCCATTTATAAAGCCCAGGATCACGTGTTTAAATGCTTTCTCAATCTGCCTTCCCACCATCAGTGATTTGTGCACTAATATTCCCAGGCCTCGCTCTTCCTGCACTCCATTCAACAAAAAGGGAGATTTAAATCAGCGAACAGGAAAAATGAATCTCCATTGGGTGATCATTTTTTTTAAAGAATCTACCAAGTGATGTAATATAGTATTTGTAAACTGCAGAGAAAGACTAGCATTTATACAGCTCCTTTCAACTTCTCAGAACATCCCAAAGTACTTTTCCAAAATAGGTGATTGGTTGTAGCTTTATTAATTCCATTTATTCTTTCATGGGACATGGGTGTCACTGGCAAGACCTGCAATTGTTGTGCATCCCTATTTGCCCTAGAACTGAATTGAGTGGCTTTTCAGTGGGCAGTCAAGAGTCAACCACATTGCTGTGGGTCTGGAGTCACATGTAGGCCAGGCCAGTTAAGGACAGCAGATTCCCTTCCCTAAAGGACATGAGTAAACCAGATGGGATTTTAAAACAATATTTGTTACCATGGCCACGACTACTTTCCTATTACAGATTTTTATTTATTGAGTTTTAAAATTCCACCAGGTACCATGGTGGGATGGGAGCCTCTGTCCCCAGAGCATTAGCCTGGGCCTCTGCATTACTAGTCCAGTGACACTACCACTACTCCTCCATCTCCCCTTACTGTAAGTGTAGTCATTAAGTGTACACAGTCTCGTAAGTGTAGGCATTGCTATGATCTAGGAAATGTAACTGCCAAATTGTGCACAGCACGGTCTCTTAAACAGCAATGAGATAAATAAGCAATGTTGGCCAGCACCCCACAGAGAACTCCCCAGCCACTCTCCAAACTGTATGTTTGGATCTTTAACATCTATCTCGAAAAGCATTGATTCAGCATTTCACCTGAAAGACAACACCACTATTAGTGCAGCACAAGACACAAGCACAAAATCAAGTGCAGTGCTGTACTGAGGGAGTGCTGCACTGCCGGAGGTACTGTCTTTCAGCTGAGGCATTAAACCCAGGACCCGTCTACTCTCTCAGGTGTCCGTAAAAGATCCCACAGCACTATTTCGAAGAAGAGCAAGAGAGTTATACCCAGTGTCCTGGCCAATATTTATCCCTCAATCCAGCTCACAAAAAAATGATTATCTGGCCATTATTGCATTGCAATTTGTGAAATCTTGCTGAACACAAACTGGCTTTTGCAGTGGCTACTCTGCAAAAGAATTTATTTAACTATAAAGCACTTTGAGATGTTCAATAGTCATGAAAGGTACCTTATATGAATGCTTTTTCCCCTCTATCAGTACTGCAGTGAAATATCAGCCAAGTCCTGGAGTGGAGCAGGAACACTTGACTTTCCGACTTGGGGATGTGGGGTTGGGAGTGATGTTGGGGGGTGGGGGGTGGCTGTGCTACCAGTGAGCCAAGTTAACACCTGCAGTAAGTTATATTCTCTGCTGCATTCTCCATGGCAATGCCTCTACCAATCAGAGACCACTTGCCAATCAGCAATCTCTTCTCATGCAGTGTAAATTGTTGTTCCCTTTACTGTTGGTTTATCTTGCTAGCTGTCCTGATGAGTGCAAGGTGAAAAACTTTGATGGCGTGTCTCTTTTCTCAGCAATGCTCAATTTTTATACTACCAAACGACCATATCCTCAGTCATTTCTGCACATACATCCCAGTAGCAATCAATGGATGATGACCGCTGGCAGTGACTTTCATTTTCCTTTCTAACCTAGGAGGTACTGAGGCCAATTGTGACTCCTACATGTTGGGTAGTCACAATGTTCATTGCAGAATGGGCACTCTGCCCTGCTGCTCCTGAGGGTATTCAAGTGATCCACCCAGTAATGGGAGACTCCATTCTGGCTAAGATGCGATGTCGTAGAAAGTGGTTCCTTCCATTGCTCGTTGATGCTAACAGTTGCTGACTTTCATTCTCCAGATTCACATGCCTTTGCCAGTCAGGCTGGACAGGGACCATGTGCCAAATGGATGTGAATGAATGTGAGTCGCAGCCGTGCAGGCATGGCGGGACGTGTCGGGATCGTGTCAATGGCTACGACTGCCTCTGCCCAAAGGGGTTCAAAGGTAAGAGCAGCCAGTGGCGTAGAGAGCGGTATCGCAAGGATTGTCAAACTCTCAAAGGGAAAGGGAGGGGCGCTGAAGGAGGGGGAGGAGAGGGAGTGGTGGAGGATGGAGGCAGAAGGAGAGACAAGAGGAGGTGAGGGGAAAGCTGAGGAGGAAGGGAAGGATAAGGAAAGGAGATGAGGAAAATTCTTCCTGTATTTGGAGTTTCAAACCTCTATAAATTCACCTCAGTATCTTGTCCTGGGGGCATCATGTCATCTCTCAACAAAGTGGACTTTGGCTAAATAAAGAATAATGCAGAAGCAACTTTATTTTAATTTTAACTTGTATGGAGACATTGTAGAGTTTTACTCTGTATCTAACTCATGCTGTACCTGTCCTGGGAGTGTCTGATGGGATAGTGTAAAGGGAGCTTTACTCTGTATCTAAACCCATGCTCCAGCTGTCCTGGGAGTGTTTGATGGGAACAGTGTAGAGGGAGCTTTACTCTGTATCTAACCTGTGCTGTACCTGCCCTGGGAATGTGACTTTCTTGGGTGTATTCACTCCAAAAGATTCATATCAGTTTGAAGCTGGTTCACCTTCAGACCAACACTTCACATCTGCAGGTTAAATCAGGATCATCATGGTCAGCCTCTCTCACCATTCCCTGTGCTTCATTCTTTGCTCTGTTAGCCAATTTGAGCCATTAAGGTCACTCTATAAAACTATGCTCTTGTTGTCGAGAGAGCAGGTCATGGAGAGCAGGTCTCAAGCACCCGGAAATGATTGACTCTACTGCATTCTCCCCGGGGGCAATGGCTCACATGAGTGGGAAAGTGCCCTCGATGACAGAAGGATGGGCGCTGCCAGCTTGGCACCCAGGTAACAATCCTCGAGTAACTCCTTTGTTTTGTGATCATTGCATTAGGCCAGAACTGCCAGATGAATCAAGATGACTGCCTCCCCAACCCCTGTTTGAACAAGGGACGCTGCATCGATGGTATTGCCAGCTACCTGTGCCAGTGCGAACTTCCGTACACAGGTATCCCAGTTCTTCAAATTGTTTGTAGAGCAGGACTTGATCAGTATTTGCCTTTTTTTGTCTTTGTCACTTTTCAGTGGCAATGGTACCTTGTAGAGTGCTACCCCAGAGAGACCAGGGCGGGATGTGGGGACATTAGGGGGAAGGGAGGTGTTGCTGCCTGAGTGTATTTACTCCATTCCTCAACAAGTCCCAAAAGACAGTCTTAAATCAAGCAGTGAGCTTTTCCTATGAGTGTTTAGGGTCTCCAGGGAGGTATTGTAAGGAGCTAGTCGACTAACCTTTGCTGATTATAGACATTCTCTTCAGTATGGATGAAACTGCCGGGGACATGAACTCCTATTGATTTATCAACTGGATTGATCCAGACCCATCAGGTCAAAGATAATACAGCAGTTCTTGCGGGCATAGGGGGGTAGTTATTATCCTGCGATTGGTGTGATCATGTGGACAATGTCACACAAGATGGGACATGTTAATAATAAACACTTAAAATTTATTACATTTTTAAAAAACGGACATGAAACTTCATCCTGCCAGTGGATGAAGTTTCATGAATAATCTGAAGCCCGCTGGGGCTCCTGGCCTGCCCGCCAGCCTTAAGCTTGGATGGGCAGGACTTTAATTACTTTAACTAGCCTGTCAATGGCCTCAATTGGCGGATAGCTGATTTCGCTGCGACCCGCCTTCCTAAAAATTTAAAGGGACCGGAAGGACTTCGGGGATTCCTCCCGACGTCATCCCGCGTCATTTTCCCCTCGGCGAGCTGGCCCCGCCCCCAAATCACCGAGGGGAAAATCCTGGCCAGTGTCTTTTCTGCCAACATTTGATTCCAACTCACTCGACTCAGATGCATTCTCATCCCATCGAAGTTGGCTTTCCCCCAATTAATTATCCCTGCTCTGGATTGTGCCCTGTCCTTTTCCATGACCAACTTAAACCTTGTGATTCAACGATTGTTGTTCCCTAGAAGTTCTCCCACTGATATTTGATCCCCTTGGGCCAACTCATTCCCCAGAGCCAGGTCCAAAAGTGCATGTCCTCTCATTGGATGGGAAACACACTACTGCAGAAAATTATCTTGAACACATTCCAGGAACTCTCGCCCCTCTTGTCCCTTTGTACTATTCTTATCCCTGTCTATATTTGGATAATTGAAGTCCTCCATTATGATTACTCTATAATTCTTACACCTCTCTGTAATTTCTCTGCAAATTTGTTTCTCCACATCCCTTCCGCTAGTTGGTGGTCTATATACTACACCGATCAATGTTATTGCACCTTTTTCATTCCTTACCTCTAGCCAGAGAGATTCCATCCTTGACCTCTCTGGAACAACCTCTCTCTCCAGTACTGTAATGCCATCTTTAACCAATATTGCCACTCCTTCTGCCCCCAACTATCAGGGGGTGATCCTGTGATTGGAATGATGCAGTGACTGAGGTGATCCTGTTATTACGATGATCCTGTGATTGGGATGATCCTTTGGTTGGTGTTATCCTGTGGATAATAGAATCCTCTGGGTTAAGGTGATCTTGATGTTAGAGCATCCTTTTGATTGGCATAGTCTATCAGTCCTAAGTGTGATTGTACAGATTCTGCTCAATAATTCCTGCAGTTGGTTAATTTTCTCAATCTTGTTTTTCTTGCAGGTCCCCACTGTGAGACACTACTCGCCCCTTGTGCTCAGGATCCTTGCAAAAATGGTGGCACGTGTATTGAGTCAACGGACTACCAGGCATTCTCTTGCGTATGTCCAAGTGGATGGGGTGGTGAGAGACCTTACAATTCATTTTAATCCATTCTCAATCCCATAATCTCCAGATACCACGGAAGTGAAGCCCTACGTATTTGGTTCTGGATGAAAACAACCTCCTCATACCTGGAAATAAAAGGTCACAAGGTCATTGATTACATGACATGCTGTTCTGACTCAAATGGCCAACAGTGTGTCAGGTTCATTAGCAATTCTTTCAGCTGGAAAACCCTATAAGTGCATAAGGAACACGCAAAGGTACAGCACAGGAGAGACTAGAGCTGTCTCTCCCAGAGTTCCAACTGGCCAGAAGAAAGCTGAACCTGACTTTGGATAGACATTCAAGTTTCTAATAATATTATTTGCCTCACTTCAGGAAATGCACCCCCAAAATTGGAATAAAGGTCAGTTACGGCATGGGTTAGATACAGAGTAAAGCTCCCTCTATACTGTTCAATCAAATACCGTCAGGGCAGGTACATCACGGGTTACATACAGAGTAAAGCCCCTCTACACTGTCCCATCAAACACTCCCAGGAGTGTACAGCACAGGCTAGATACAGAGTGAAGCTCCCTATACACTGTCCCGTCAAACACTTCCATGGCAGGTACATAGGGACATAGGGCCTTCGAGCCTGCTCCGCCACTGGGTAAGATTAGGGCTGATCTCTTTGTGGTCTCACCTCCGTTATCCTGTCTGTCCCCCATAACCCTTGACTCCCCTGTCAATGAAAAATCTGTCTAACTCAGCCTTGAATAAATTCAGTGACGCAGCTTCCACTCCACTGGGGGAAGAGAATTTCACATACTAATGACCCTCTGAGAGAAAAAATTCTCCTCATCTCTGTATTAAAAGGGAGGCTTCTTATTTTTAAACAGCGTCCCCTAGTTCTAGTCTCCCCCCACAAGAGGAAGCATCCTTCCAGTATCCACCCTGTCAAGTCCCTTCAGGATCTTATATGTTTCAGTAAGATCACTCCTCATTCTTCTAAACTCCAATGGATACAAGCCCAATCTGTTCAACCTTTCCTCATAAAATAACCCTTTCATCCCAGGAGTGAGTCCAGTGAACCTTCTCTGAAGTGCTTCTAATGCAATTATATCCTTTCTTAAATAAGAAGACTAAAACTGTACACAGTATTCCAGATGTGGTCTGACCAAGGCCCTGTACAGCTGCAGTAAAACTTCCCTACTTTTATATTCTATTCCCCTTGCAATAAATGCCAACATTTGTCTTCCTAATCTCTTGTTTTTTTTATTCATTCATGGAATGTGGGCATCGCTGGTTGCCAATCCCTAATTGCCCTTGAGAAGGTGGTGGTGAGCTGCCTTCTTGAACTGCTACAGTACATGTGGTGTAGGTACACCCACAGTGCTGTTAGGGAGGGAGTTCCAGGATTTTGACCCAGCGACAGTGGAGGAACAGTGATATATTTCCAAGTCAGGATGATGAGTGACTTGGAGGGAAAATTCCAGGCGCTGCTGTACCTGCATACTAACTTTTGATGATTCATTTACCAGGACACCCAGATCCTCTGTACCACCGAGTTCAGCAATCCCTCCATTTAGATTGTATACTTTTTTCTATCCTTCCTGACAAAGTGGACAATTTCACATCTTCCCACATCTGCCAAATTTATGCCAACTCACTTAACTTATCTATATTCCTTTGTAGATTATTTACCTCCTCTTGACAACTTACTTTCCTATCCATCTTGGAGACATTGGCAAATTAAACTACCAGCCATTTTGTTCCTTCATCTAAGTCATTGATATAGATTGTAAATAGTTGAGGGCCTAACACTGATCCTTGTGATACTCTATTAGCTTGCCAATTTGCAAATGACCCAATTATCCTTACTCTCTGCTTCCTGCTGGCGAACCAATCCTGTATCCATGCTAATATGTTAACCACCCCCAATGCCCCCCCCACAATACCATGAGCTCTTATTTTGCATAGCAACCTTTGATGTGGCACCTTATTAAATGGCTTTTGGAAATCCAAGTACACCACATCTACGGGTTCCCCTTTAGCCGTGTTTAGCTTGTTGCTTGGTACAGCACAGGGTCAGATACAGAATAAAGCTCGCTCTACATTGGAGCACCAAATATTCCCAGGAGAGGCACACCACGGGTTAGTTGCAGAACCATATAACCAGCATTGCCAACTTATGGATGCCCTCTTTGGATTTAGGTGAGGGAGAATGTATTTATCGAAAGAATGTGGTTTATATCGTTGCAACGTTGACTACGTTTCAGAAGAGCTTCATTGGCTGTAAAGCGCTTTAGAACCTCCTGAGGTCATGATATATCGATTCATGCAAATGAAAATATTGGCCAGAAAATATTGACTAGAAGGTCTATTAAGGCCATTAACAATCCAATTGATTTAAATTTCTAGCTGCCCATCCAACCTTACGATTGGCGGGCAGGCTAAAAAGGCCAGGCGGCCTTTGCATTTTTTGCGAAACCTCATCCACGGGCGGGATGAGGTTTCGATCCGTCATTAAAAAAACAAGGAAAAATAAATTTATCCTCATTTCTAACGTGTCCATGCTCAAGTGACAGAGTCACATGAGGGGACATGTTTTTTACACCTTAAAATTCTTTATTTTTTATGTCGAAAATTGTTCCATCTCCCTGAGGCAGCTCCGTGCCTCAGTTTGCGCTCACCCTCATCTGCCGCACCACTGCCCCCGTGCCCCCACAAAGGCAACGCTGAGCGCTGCAGCACATGTTGCACGCCGGGTGGGCCTTAGCTGGCCGGCCAGTGTGAAATCGCGGTCCGGCCCCAATCGTGGGCGGCAGTTGGCTTCCTGACGCCCCCCCCCACCTCACCCCACCCCCGCCCCCCCACACGCTCCTGCCGAGCCCGCCCGACGAGGGTAAAATTCTGCCCATTGTCCATGTTGTTATGATAATTTGGAGACTGCCAAGTATGATTTTGGGCCCTCCAAACACTGTCAGATACTGCGCTGAACAAAATAAAAGCTGCTGTAAGTGAATCTGAAAGCTTCGAATGCGTCGGCTCAGTTCCTAGTTTAGAGAGTTTGCTAATCTCAGTTGGAGCAACAGTTGAGAAGCTGCAACTGGCCTCAGCTTCAAGGAGTTGAAGCAGAAGGGCTGGGGGGCGGGTGGGGGGTGTTGGTGGGGGATAATAACCACTGAGCTGAGGCCCAAGTAGCCTTGTGGAAATACAGACAGTGGAAGGCGCAAACAGAATGTGCAGTGGAAAATGAAACACTAAAAACAGCTTTGAATGATTTCCCCTGCAGGGCAGGTTTGTGAGGAGGACATTGATGAATGCATCTCTAACCCGTGCCTCAATCAAGGGGAGTGCCAGAACTCTGAAGGCGGGCATCTTTGCAAATGCCAAGCGGGCTACAGTGGCCGGCTGTGTGATGTGGACATTGATGACTGCTCCCCCAGTAAGTGATCAGGATTCCTTTTCTTCCTCCTCTTGGTTTTCTCTTCTTCCTCCTTCCCTATCTCCCTCCCTCCACTATCTGGTCCCACGTTCTATATGGGCTGAAATGTCAAGAAAACAGCCTGATGGGCTCAGGCATCTGACCAAGTAGCACAAATCAACTCTCTTTCTGGTTTCCTCCTCTTACCCTTAGGACCTACACTACGTGCCTGAGAATTGGATTAAACATCTCGCCATTCCACACTATACTCTCCTTCTCAGCTCCCTCCTCTCCTACTTATTTCCGTGCTCTCCTTTCCTATTCTCCCTCACCCCACCCTCACCCTATGATGGTCCAAATAGCCTACTTCTGTGCTGTAAGATTCTGTAATCTATAACAGTCACTTGGTTCCTGATTGTAAATTGTCACTGAGAAGTAATCGGATAGCATTGTCCGAACTTCGGATGTTAGCGAGATTTATTAGGACGCTCTGCCACACGCACTCGCAGTGGGAGAGCATGGGGAAGTGGGCACTAGACCAGGGTGGCAACGCAAATGGAATCAATAACATCAATAATTACAGTGCAGCTAGTTACAAGCAGTAGATGCAAAAGATGGGTTATACCCCAATCCTTTGACTATATGTTGAAACTGCTTCTTCTTTACAAATAGCCACTTGGTAGTTCTGAACTTGAGTATTCCACAGCATGTGGAAGCTTTTCATCCTGAGTTCATTCGGACAGATGCAAGAATGCCAAATTTCAAAGGGAGCAACAATTTATACTGCATGAAAAAGGGTGCTAATTGGTTGGCAAGTCAACTCTGATTGGTCGAGTGGACAATAATTGTCTAATAATAGTATCATCATGGGGAGCAATAGTTTCCTGGTGCATTCTCCATGGCAACATCTTGACCAATCAGAGTCAACTTGCCAACTAATCAGCACCTTTTTCTCATGCAGTATAAATTATTGTTCCCTTTGCAATTCTTGCATCTGCCCTGATGAGTGCAAGATGGAAAGCTCCGAAAGCATGTCTCCTTTTTCAGCAATGTTCGTGTTTCTTCTCTTCCCTCTTCCTCATTAGGGCAAATCTTCCTATACCCCAACTCCCACAACTATGTCACCATCCACCCTCAACCAATCAGTGACACTGCAGCCTCTTCAAACCCTAGATGGGCACAATTTCATTCTGTTCTTCCCTGACTCTTTTCAGCAGTTTTTCGGCAGGACGCAAAGTGCATTGAGCCAGTTTAATGGGGTAACAGTGGGGCGGTTTGTTGGGCGATGGGGAGAAGACTAAAATGAGATGTAACCTCCATGTGTCCTTTTCTCTAGACCTGTGCCACAATGGCGGCTCCTGTGAGGATGGAGTAGATTCCTTTAACTGCTCCTGTCCAGCGGGCTTTGCCGGCGAGCGTTGCCAGGACGATGTCGACGAATGCGGCAGTGGCCCATGCCGGAATGGGGCGGTCTGCAATGACCACGTCAATGGGTACACCTGCAGCTGCCCACTGGGCTATGATGGCATCCACTGTGAGAACGACATTCCAGACTGCACGCCAAGGTAGGGATGATTGGTGACAGGCATCGATCACACCGAGGACCGAGACTGGGCCAAAGAAAGAATAAAAGCAAAAAACTACTGCAACCCCACTAGAGCTGTACCTTGAGTGTCCTGCCATCCATTCTTAATTAGCACATTTTCTTAGATAATATCACCACCTTCAACACCTCTTTGTTCCTTTTGTCTGTGACATCTTTTGATTATCTGCTCCTATCACTGATTGCTTGTCCCTACAACCCCCTCCCCCACCCCCGCAACTTCTCTCCCCCCACCCCACCCCCCCACCTTAAACCAGCTTATATTTCACCCCTCTCCTAACTATACTCAGTTCGGCTGAAGGGTCATGAGGACTCGAAATGTCAACTCTTTTCTTCTCCGCTGATGCTGCCAGACCTGCTGAGTTTTTCCAGGTAATTCTGTTTTTGTTTTGCCAAAGAAAGAATACTTGTTTCACACAACACCTTCCAGAATGTCCCGAAACACCCCCCAGCCAATTAAGTATTTTTTTTAAACTGTTATCACTGGCGTAATGTAGAATCATAGAATGTGAATATTGCTGAAAGAAGGATGTGTTGCCAAAGCTTTTCATCTCACGATCATCAGGACAAACACAAGAATACCAAATTCCAGACAATCACCCCAATACTTTATACTACAGGAGAAAAACATGCTGATTGGTTAGCAAGCCAACACTGATTGCCCGAGGCATTGCCATAGAGAAAGCAGTGGGGAGCTATAGGCTCCCGGATGAAACAAGAAAAGGCACAAGGCTTGAACATATTCCTTTTGTTTGTAGAGAATAGGTCCCTGCATGTGAGCCTATAGTTCCCCATTGCTTTCTCCATGGCAATGCCTTGGCCAATCAGTGTCAGCTTGCTAACCCAATCAGCACTCTTTTCTCTTGTAGTATAATTGTTGCAATCATTTAAAATTTGGCATTCTTGCATTTGTCCTGATGAGTGAGAGACAAAAGGTTTCTGCAACATATGTCTCTCTTTTCAGCGATGTTCAAGTTCTGCACTCCTAAGTGACAATTGTAGAATGGTTACAAAACAGAAGGAGGCAATTCGGCCCACCAGGTTCACGCTGCTCTCTGCAACAGCAACTCAGCTAGTCCCATTCCTCTGTCCTTTCCCTGTACCCCTGCAATTTTTTTTCTCTTCAGCTGCTGACTCAATTCCCTTTTGAGATTGGACGTCTCCACTGCGCTCTCAGGCAGTGCATTTCACATCCTAACCACTCGCTGCATAATGTGTTTTCCTCATTACGACTTTGCTTTGTTTGTCATTCATCTTAAATCAGTGTCCTCTGGTTCTTGTCGTCTCAACCAATGGGAGCAGTTTATCCCTATCTTCTCTGTTTAGGTCCCTCATGATTTTGAGCACCTCTATCAAATCTCCTCTCAACTTTGTCTTTTCTAAGGAGAACAGCCCCAGCTTCTCCAATCTATCCATGCAACTGAAGTCTCTCATTCCTGGAACAATGCTCATAAATCTTTTCTGCACCTTCTCTAAAGCCTTCAAATCCTTCCTAACGTGTGATGGCCAGAATTGGACACAGTACTTCAATTGATATCAAACCAATGTTTTATAAAGGCTCACCATGAGCCTTGAGACTCTCTGCCTCTATTTATAAAGTCTAGGGCCCCTTATGCCTTTTTAACCACTTTCTCAGCCTGTCTTGCCATCTTCAATTATTTGTGCACATACACCCCCAGGTCCCTCTGTTTCTTTTTCAGAATTGCACCTTTTATTTTATTTTATCTTTCCTCCTTGTTTTTCCTACCAATGTGTATCACTTCACACTTCTCTGCATTAAACTTCATCGGCCATGCGTCTGCCCATTCCACCAGCCTGCCTATGTCCTCTTGAAGTCTATCACTATCCTCCTCGCAGCTGACAATACTTCCCAGTTGGTGTCGCCTACAGATTTAGTCATTTTGCCCTGTACACCCAGGTGTGTACTCCCATGTAGGGAAATCCTGTGACCAATTTGTGCACAGCTAGCTCCTGCAAACAGCAATATGACAATGAGCACGTTTTTTTTAATGATGTTGGTTGAGGGATAAATATTGGCCAAGACACCGGGATGAAATTCTGCGCGCTCTGAATGGTGCCTTAGGATCTTTTATGCCCACCTGAGAGGGCAGATAGGGTCTTTTGTTTCATATCTCATCCTATCAAACGATCTATCTGACAGTGCTGAGGGAACGCTGCACCATCAGCCTAGACTTTGTGCTTCTACCTCCGCAGCCAAGGTCAACACCATCTCGACAGTCTGACATAGACTGTACTAATGTGGCCAATGAATGGCCCGTATCTGAAACACTGGGGGAAATTTTTAACCTAATTCGCCTTTGCCTGTTGTGTTTTGCCGATTTGTTGTATGTTATATATATTTGATTTACCTCAGAGATGACACTGGTTTCTAAGTGCACAACAGGTTTACTTCCAGTGTTTTAAAATATCTCTGCAATCACAAAATGTCTGCACCCATGCTTATCCCAGCTTGAGCTCCTCTGTTTACTTTCGCTCTGAGTCAACACCCAGACTTCACCAATCAAGCGCAGTGAGCATTGATCAGTTAACAGACTAACATAATCAAACACAGAACAATTGAACACTTCACTGCCCATTGGGGAAACTGATTGGATCAGGGACAGCGTTTCATTTTCCAGTGAAAGTAATATTGGGCAGGGTAGCACCAGCAGCTGATTCCCTGGATTCCTATTCGGTCAGTTAGGCTAAAATTTGGCCATGGATCTGAATTCCTATTTCACGTTTCTGGCATCTGTAGTTTTATTTTTTTAACATTCCCAACTGTGCTGGAAATTAACTTTGCTGATTTTGACCTGAGGGAAACGGCGTTTACTTAGTACTGTACTAATGCCATGTCAGGGCCCAGGCTCAGCCACTCGAACCTATCTTACCGTCAGCTTTCTCATTATTCCGCAGCTCCTGCCTGAACGGAGGGACGTGTGTCGACCAAGTTGCCAACTTCACCTGCCGCTGCCCGGCTGGGTTCGCCGGCCACTACTGCCAGCAGGAAATAAACGAGTGCGATTCGCAGCCCTGCCTGAATGGGGGCACCTGCCAGGACGGCTATGGGACCTACAAGTGTTCCTGTGCTCAGGGTTACACCGGCAACAACTGCCAGGTAATGCGGCGGCAGGGCAAGTGGAGGATCAATGGGTTGGGATCGAGGGGCTGAATGCGATCATAGCTGATCGTCCACCTCAACTCCACTTTCCCATCATATCCCTTGGTTTCTTCAGTGCCCAGTAATCTTTCAGCCTCAGTTGTAAAGACATTCATCGGCTGATCACCTAGAGCTCTCTGGAGTAGACACAAAGATTCACAACCCTCTGAGTGAAGAAATTTCTCCTCATCTCAGTCCTAAATGGCCGACCTCTTATCCTGAGATGATACCCCCTGGTTGTCCCGCCAGGGCAAATAGTCTCTCAGTATCTCCCCTGTCAAGCCCCGGAGAATTCTGTTAGATCATGGCTGATCTGCACTCCAATCCCATTTCACCGCCTCTGCACATTGGCAGACCTTATGGCCTCCTGTGTCCATTTTGTCTGACTGCGCGCAGTATAATCCACTATTACTTCAGGTTGAAGTTTTTAACGGTGAGATGAATTGTAATTATTTCTTTTTAAAGCCCACTTGACAGCCTTATTAAAAACCTTTCTGCCTGACTTCCATTTGGGTACTCGCTTCCCTGTTTTTAACTTGTATCCTCCTCACTAACCCTTTGATATTCCAACCCTTGTCTACAGTGAAGGATTTCCCCGGGAAATCAAATTATTTGTCAAATTATCTCATAGTCTAATAAACTTGACGTCACCTATTTTCAAAAGGAAACATTTGCAACTTCCTTAACCTTCCCTCACATATTGCTCTCCTGTCAGGCTTGGTGCAAAAATCCATATCCTGTTTGGTGGAGTCTTTCCAACCCTCCGCTATCACCAGACTTCAGAATGCCCTGGTCACCCTGCGAATGCTGGGAGCAGAGTGCTGGCCCCACCAGTAATGGGGAGGGTGTAACGTCAAGTCACTTGTAGGTTATCAGTCAGTGAGATGTTTGGAACGCTGCTGCTTCCTTCATTACTGCAGCCTCATTAATCTAATATATGTGGATCTTCCCAGCAAGCTGACCGACTCTGGCTTTTCAAATATTTCCCTCATCGGAGGAGAAACGTCAGCCCCCTCGGACCTGTTCTTCCGATCAGTCGGACCCTGTAGCTGAACCCTATTTACCTGCTTGTTACTTCATAGCCTTTGATACCCACACCCGACAAAAACCCACCCATCTCAGTCTTGAAAGCTCGAAATGATCACAACCCCCTCCCACCCCCCCACCCACCCCACCACCCCCAACAACCCACACCATCACCACCACCTCCACCCTGCCCCTCCCGCTTCCCAGCCTTCAGGGAGAAGAGAGTTCCAGATTTGAACTACTTTTTGTATGAAGGAGTGCATCTTGATATTGTCTTTGAACACCCTGGCTCTAATTTTAAGATAATGCCCCCCACCCCCCCACCAGAGCTAAGAGTTTCTCTCTATCCATCCTGTCGTCTTCTTTCATCAATTTAAGCATCTTGATCAGACCACCCATTTAATCTACTGTGTTAAGACCATAAGACATAGGAGCAGAAATTAGGCCATTCGCCCCCTCGAGTCTGCTCCACCATTCAATCATGGCTGATAAGTTTCTCAACCCCATTCTCCCGCCTTCTCCCCATAATCTTTGATCCCCTTACCAATCAAGAACCTATCTATTTCCGTCTTAAATACACTCAATGACCTGGCCTCCACAGCCTTCTGTGGCAATGAATTCCATAGATTCACCACTCTCTGGCTAAAGAAGTTTCTCCTCATCTCTGTTCTAAAAGGTCTTCCCCTTACTCTGAGGCTCTGCCCTTGGGTCCTAGTCTCTCCTACTAATGGAAACATCTTCCCCACGTCCACTCTATCCAGGCCTTTCAGTATTCTGTAAGTTTCAATCAGATCCCCCCTCATCCTTCTAAACTCCATCGAGTATAGACCCGGAGTCCTCAAACGTTCCTCATATGTTAAACCTTTCATTCCTACACAGTCGCATACAGGTTCTGGGGATCCACTTGACATCGGCTTATCTCAGACAAGGATAGCCCTCAGTGCCTCAAAGCCAGAAAAGTGTGGGGGTGCGGGGGTGGTGGTGTTGCTGGTGGGGAACATCAGCCTGGGTGGATCCTGCCCGGGAAGCAGCCACCGTGTCAATCCAGCGCGATGACCTGAGCCCCAGCTCCATGGTGGGAATCTCGTCATGGGGAGAGGGGGGGGAAGCTTACCCAGGTCCTCAGTCTCACCCTGGAGGTGCACGGCAGCTGGGTCAGGCAGCACCAAGGAACCAGACCCCGGTGCCAAGAGACCAGACCTGACACATGCCGTTCGGCCCATCACGTCTGGGCAGGCTGTTTGAAAGAACGACCCAATTACTTCAACTCCCCCCCGACTCTTTCCTCATAGTCCTGCAATTTTCTCTCTCAATTTTGTGTTTTTTACCCAATTCCCATTTGAAAAGTCTGTCGAATCTGCTTCTACCGCCCTTTCAGGCAGTGCGTTCCAGATCACAACAACTCACTGCATTAAAAAAAAAACAAATTCTCCTCATCTCCCTCTTGGCTTTTTTGACAATAACCTTAGTTATCGAAACAGAAGCTGCGGGACCCCTCACGTCTCATGTCTCTGACGATCTGCAGCTTTATAAAAGCCAGCCTTGGCGTTACCCAATGGCTGTTTCTTGCTGTCGCCTTGCAACGTGTCAACATGGGCTGGTGTGTGGAGCCTTAGCATTAGCACTGGTCCTACACCATGACCCTTCACCCTTCACCCCGCCTGTTTGGTCTGCCTTTCACTCCTCCCTTTCTCCCACCCACAGACTCTGATAAACTGGTGTGCCAAACCCGTGTGCAAGAACGATGGCAAGTGTGAGCAAGTGAACACGACTTTCCACTGCGAGTGCAAGATGGGCTGGTCGGGTCTTTACTGTGATGTGCCTAAGGTGTCCTGCGAGGTCGCTGCTGGAAAACGTGGTAAGGGGCTGAGGCAGCTAAACCCCAGTTGTTTCTTCTCAATCTGCTGTGGGCTGTGGAATAATGGCACATTGCTGAAAAAAGAGATATGAAGTCGAAGTTTTTCATCTTGCACTCATCAGGACAAATGCAATAATACCAAATTCCAAAGGGAGCAACAATTTATACTGCATGAGAAAAGGGTGCTGGCTTTGTGGGCAAGTCGACTCTGATTGGTTGAAGTGTTGCCATTGAAAATGCGCCAAGGAACTATCGCCCCCCCACACTTTTGTTGTGCAATGCATGTCCAGGCATCGTGCCTTTTTTTGAATTGAACAAAAGCATGGGGGACGATAGTCCCCTGGGGCATTCTCCATGGCAACAGCTCAGCCAATCAGAGTCAACTTGCCAACCAGCCAGCACCCTTTCCTAATGCAGTATAAATTGTTATTCCCTTTGAAATTTGGTATTCTTGTGCCTGTCCTGATGAGTGCAAGACAGAGAACTTTGACAGCATGTCTCTTTTTTCAGCAATACTCAAGTTCTGTACTACCAAGCAACAATGAATAATGACATTCTTGACACTGACCATGGTTTGTAGAGGAGGACAAGCAACAGTAAATGGGCCTCTGAACATTCCTGAGAGAGAAGATAAACAGGATCAATAGTGCTCGATAAGAGACAGGAAACTATAATATCATTTTGGAGATGTATGAGGGACAGGACAGGGAGGGGATGGGGGTTGGGTGAGAGGTAGAGCGAGTGGGGGCTGGGCTGGTGGTGATGGGGTTTTGGCATAAAGAGATTGAATTGTCCGGCACCACTCTCTCAGGCAGTACATTCCAAATCTTAACCATTTTTAAACATTCATTGGATGTGGGCATCACTGGCTAGGCCAGCATTTATTGCCCATCCCTAAATGGCCTCAGGGGGCATTTAAGAGCCCATTGCTGTGGGTCTGGAGTCACATGTAGGCCAGACCAAGTGAGACCAGCAGATATCCTTCCCTAAAGGACATTAGTGAACCAGATGGGTTTTTACAACAATCGGCAATGGTTTCATGCTCATCATTAGACTTTTAATTCCAGATTTTTATTGAATTCAAATTCCATCATCTGCCCTGGCAGGATTCCAACCTGGGTCCCCAGAGCATTACCCTGGATTGCCAGTCCAGTGACAATACCACCACGCCATCACTTCCCTGCTTCTGGCTCCTTTTCCAACCACCTTCAATCAGTGCCCTCTGGTTCTCACTCCCTCCACCAATGGGAACAGTTTCTGTCTATCTTCTCTGTCCAGGCCCCTCATGATTTTGAACACCTCTATCAAATCTCCTCTCAACTTTCTCTTCCCTAAGGAGAACAACCCCAGCTTCTCCAATAGAGTAAGAGAGTAATAGAGTTAACTATAGCACAGAAGGAGGCCATTGGGCCCATCACATCCATGCCGGATCTCCATCCACATAACTGAAATCTCTCATTCCCTGTGTTACAACCGATCCCCGGACGAGGTCCCCCAATCTGTTGTGACCCCGAACAAGGAACCCCAAATTGTTAACTTCCCAAATGGAACCCCAATTTTGTTATGCTCCCGGGTGAGGAGAAATGAGCTGACTCCCCTTCTTTATTAAACCCCCTCAGTTGGCCGCAACAAGGTTAATTTAAAAAGAATCCCTTCCCTAGTGGTTACCTTTTCCCAGTCCAAATATATTAGAAGGAGCCAATTTAACCAGGTTTTCTTGAGTCAAAGAAAGAGTAAGTTTAGTTGTTGCTAAAAATCCGAGAAAAAAATAAATAAAAATGCTACACACATACACAAAAGATCAGAAATGAGAAGTTGAGTCCAAAAATAAAAGTTTTTAAAAATATACGAATCAGTCTTTGGCTTGTCCGTGAGGAGTAGATGGTGAAATGTTGTGGCCATTAAGTTGGGTGATTCTGGTAAAGCTGACTTTGGCAGCTGAGCAGTGGGTTTGGAGACACTTGATTCTGCAAGTTAGCTGAAGAACCTGTTCTATTTCCATTTTGACTGTGGCTTTGCTGACTTGTGACTTGCCTCCAGCAACAGGGAGAGAAGAGATTTTTATCTGCAAGCTGTAGGGATGCCTAGTTGCTGTTCTTCTGCTGTGAGCTTCACAGCACACACCAGAACTAACACACCAGAACTATCACGCACACAGCAGGTTTGCAGCTGGCTTTTTACCCCCTTTTCTTGTGTATTCCTGGATGGGAAAACCAAACATGTCTTTCACCCAGAAACTGCTTTATTTCAACTCCGATCATTTCCACATCCTGAGATATAAGTCAACAGGAGATGCTTGCTGCTGAGATGGTAATCAGCCTCCATTATCTCCACAATCACAGGAGAGTAAAGTTCAGTTTTTTACATTGCATCTCTTCCTTTGAAGTGTATCTGTCTGAAGTAGGCCTTGACACTTTTTTAGGTGCGACATTCTGTTCTCTCTGGGCTGGTCAGTTAAATAAGGAATTTTCCAGTAAGTGGTTACATTCGCAGCCAGCTTTTGCTTGTCATTTTTTTTTCAAAAAACGTACAACTTCCTTAAAAAAGTTCAATATGTCTGTAAGTAATTTGGGGTGTGATATGCTGTCATGACAGCTGGAACCATTCTCGTAAACCTCTACCTGTGATCTCACTAAAGCCTTCATAACCTTCCTAATGTGTAGTTCCCAGAATAGACACAAAGTCCAAAGAAACATAACACGTCATAACTTCCTTCCTTTTGCACCACTGTTTATCAAGCCCGGGATTCCCTTTGCTTTATTAACTGTTTTCTTCACCTGCCCTGCCACATTCAACAATTTATGCACCCCGGGTCGCTCTACTCCTGCACCCCCTTTAGAACTGTACGCTTTAGTTTATAATGCTTTTCATCATTCTTCCTACCAAAGTATATCACTTACTTTTCACGTGAGAAAGAACGGATATGGATATCTTTTTTTATTGGTTTACATCTGTCAACAACAACTTATATTTATATAACGCCTGTAACGTCAGAAAACATTTCAGAGGAGAATATAAATCAAAATATGACACCAAGCCACATAAGGCAATATAAGGGCTGATGACCTGAAGCTTGGTCAAAGAGGAAGATTTTAAGGACCGTCTGAAAGGAGGAAAGTGAGGTATAGAGGGTGAGGGGAATACCAGAGCCTGGGGCCTTAGAGCGATTAAAATCGGGGATGCCCAAGAATTACAGGAGTTCAGCTGTCTCAGAGGGCTTTGGGGCTTGAGGAGATGAGAGAGAGAGATAAGGAGGGGTGAGGCCATGGAGGGATTTGAAAATGAGGATGGGAATTTTAAAATCAGTTTCTCCATCTTTCATCACTTTTCCTTGCAAATGGATGGAGAGATGGATCCATAGATCGACACATGATTCTTTAACTTATCCACTGGCCTCTGTCTCCTGATGTATAGGCACATGTGTGCAAATTGTCTGCCGCATTTCCTGCATTACAACAACAACTGAGTTCAAAACAAAGGCACTTCATTGGCTGTGGAGCACTTTGGAATGTCCTGAGATTGTGAAAGGCGCTATTGAAATTCAATCTTTTAAGTAGCTCCATTAAAACCATGAGTGTCAGTGCGATAAGGATACGGTGATCCTCTGCTTTAATTAATAGGACCCAGTGCACTGTTCGCTTGCACGTGGCGCACTGCGCAATGTGAGGCTGGGTTTTGGGGGGTGTTCTCTCTAATTGTCTAAGCTGTTCCTTTCTCTCCACCAGGGGTGGCTGCCACACAGCTGTGCCAGCATGGCGGGCAGTGTATCAACGCAGGAAACTCTTATTACTGCCAGTGCCCCATTGGCTTTGAGGGCAGCTACTGCGAGACGGAGATCAACGAATGCCAGCCCGACCCCTGTCAGAATGGAGCCACCTGCCGCGACTTAATCGCAAAGTATTCCTGCCAGGTACTGGGCACTTGCATCCCCCTGAGGCAGCTCTCCTCCCCAGCAGAGCCGCAGATCTGGTCCGATTATTGAACGCCGGTGTGCTGGCTCCCACGCTATCACCCCTGTGCTTGCTAACCTGCCTTGGCTCCCCAGTCTGGCAATGCCTCCATTTTAAAATTCTCACCTTCGTGTTCAAACCCCTCCACGGCCTTGCCCCTTCCGCCCCCACAGCCCTCTGAGATAGCTGTGTCCCTCTAATTCTGGCCTCTTGAGCATCCAGGATTTTAATGGCTCCACCGCTGGTGGCCGTACCTTCAGTTGCCCAGGCCCCAAGCTCTGGAATTCCCTCCCTACACCTCTCCGTGCTCTCTCCCTCACTTTCCCCCTTTAAGATGCTCCTTAAAAACTATCTCTTTGACCAAGCTGCCTTGGTATCATGTTTCGATTTAGATGCCGCTGTGAAATGTTGTATTAACCTACCTCTTTGACCAAGCTTTTGAGATCTGCCCTATGTGTTGAAGGCTATACTGGCCATAGAGGGCGTGCTACAAAGGTCCCCCACACTAATCCCAGGGACGTTCTATGAGGAGAGATTGAGGAGACTGGGCCTGTATCCTCTAGAGTTTAGAAGAATGAGAGGTGATCTCTTTGCAGTGTACAAAATTCTTACAGGGCTCGACAGGGTAGGTGCAGGAAGGATGTTTCCCCTGGCTGTGGGGAGGGTGGGGGTCTAGAACCAGGACACACAGTCTCAGGATAAGGGGTAGGCCATTTAGGACTGAGATGAGGAGGAATTTCTTCAGAGGGTGGTGAGTTTTTGGAATTGTCCACCCCAGAGGGCAGTGGAGGCTCAGTCAATGAGTGTGTTCAAAGCAGAGGTCGATAGATTTCTAGGTACCAATGACACCAAGGGGTATAGGGATAGTGTGAGAAGATGGCTTTGAGGTAGACTACCTGGCATGATCTAGTTAAACGGTGGAGCAGGATCGAGGGGCCAAATGGCCTACTCCTGCTCTTGTGTTCCTATGTGACTCAGTGTCAAATTTAGTTTGATAACACTTCTGTGAAGAGAGATGTTTTAAAGTCGCTCCCTATATAAGTTGTTGTCTACAGAGTACACCCTTGACATTGAGTTTAACAAACAATGAGCAACATCGCCATCAGCTGGTAGATAGGTGATGCTACATCACATTTCTGATTTCCCACCCCCCAGCCCATTATCTCCAGGAAATTTCTCTCTGATTCTCTTTATTCTGATACGACCCTCGAATTTGCACCGCTATAAAAAAAACCCCAACGATTTAAAATATACAATCAAAATTATTTTTGGTAAAGCAAGGAAATTTCAGCTCCATTTTAATCTCTTCACCATTGGTGGCCATGCCTTCAGCTGCCTTAGCCCTGAGCTCTGGGATGCCCACCCCTGAACCTCCTTGACCGAGCCTCCCCTATCAAATCTGATGTGCACTGCCTTCCAGTCCACTCGCAGGTTCATTTTAAAATTCTCACCCTTGTTTCCAATTCCCTCCATGGCCTCGCCCCTCCTTATCTCTGTAATCTCCTCCCAATCCCGCGCTCCTCTAATTCTGGCCTCCTGTGCATCCCCAATTACAATGGCTCCACCATTGGTGGCCATGTCTTCAGCTGCCGAGATCCCAAGCTCTGGAATAATCTCCCTACTCCTCCCCGCCTCGCAGCCTCTCTTTCCTCATTTTAAGACGCTCCTTAAACCTACTTCTTTGACTAGCTTTTGGCCACATGCACTAATATCTGCTTTTGAGACTCGGTGTCGAACTTTTTTTTTGATAACATGCCTGTGAAGCATCCTGATGGTGGTTAATTGCATTAAGGAGGTGGTGGCGGTATTGTCATAGGACTGGTAATTCAGAGACCCAGCGTAATGGTCGGGGGACCCGGGTTTGAATCCAGAATATGGTGGAATTTGAATTCAATAAATATCTGGAATTAAATGTCTGATGATGACCATGAAACCATTGTTGATTGTCATTAAAACCCATCCCTTTAGGGAAGGAAATCTGCTGTCCTTACCTGGTCTGGCCTACATGTGACTCCAGACCGACAGCAATGTGGTTGACTCTTACAAATGCCCTCTGAGCAAGTGCAATTAAGGATGGGCAATGAATGCTGGCCTAGCCAGCAGTGCCCACATCCCCATGAATGTTAAAAAAAATTAAGACTATCAGATAAATACAAGTATATTGTGGTGACGATATCCTGCATACTCACATCCCTGTGAAATGCCTTGAGACAGTTCACTATATTAAAGGAGCTCCATAAATATGAGTTGTGATTGCGTATCTAAGAAGACAGGTTTCTCCTGCTCATTCTTTCCAGCAAACCAGCCCCCCAAACCTTTGTGCCTCTGTGTGAGCTTGCCACACCACACCAGCATCCCTTTCCCCACCCCAGACAGCCCTGAACCTCATCACATGGCCCTCTGTGTGGCAGTACTGTGAGCTGTGAGGCTTCAGCCTCTCAGATCAATAAAGCCGCAGCTTCAGTCTGTGCTGACTCACCTGGGCAACTGCAGGGACCTTTACAATCATCTTCGTTTGGGGAACAGCAGCCCGGGCTTTCAGCTCTTCTTGGCTCTACAGTGACTCCTGCTGGCTGGTGTGCACAGTGCGGATCTGGCTCTTAGGCATAACCCCCGCCCCCACCGCTCCACAACTCCCGCCCCTACTTCTCTCACTCTGATACCCCACCACCCACATTACCCATCCCCCACCCTCGGCTTTGCTCGCTCTGATACTCCCCATCCCCCACCCTCACTTCGCTCTGATACTCCCCATCCACCACCCTCACTCTGATACTCCCCATCCCCCAACCTCGCTCTGATACTCCCCATCCCCCACGCTCGCTTTGCTCGCTCTGATACTCCCCATCCCCCACCCTCGCTTCGTTCTGATACTCCCCATTCCCCACCCTCGCTTCGCTCTGATACTCCACAACCCCACCCTCACTTCGCTCTGATACTCCCCATCCCCCACGCTCGCTTTGCTCACTCTGATACTCCCCATCCCCCACTTCACTCTGATACTCCCCATCCCCCACCCTCGCTTCGTTCTGATACTCCCCATTCCCCACCCTCGCTTCGCTCTGATACTCCACAACCCCACCCTCACTTCGCTCTGATACTCCCCATCCCCCACTTCACTCTGATACTCCCCATCCCCCACCCTCGCTTCATTCTGATACTCCCCATTCCCCACCCTCGCTTCGCTCTGATACTCCACAACCCCACCCTCACTTCGCTCTGATACTCCCCATCCCCCACCCTCGCTTTGCTCGCTCTGATACTCCCCATCCCCCACTTTGCTCGCTGATACTCACCATCCCCCACCCTCGCTCTGATACTCCCCATCCCCCACCCTCGCTTTGCTCGCTCTGATACTCACCATCCCCCACCCTCACTTCGCTCTGATACTCACCATCCCCCACTTCGCTCTGATACTTCCCATCCCCCACGCTCGCTTTGCTCGCTCTGATACTCCCCATCCCCCACTTCAGTCTGATACTCACCATCCCCCACCCTCACTTCGCTCTGATACTCTCCATCCCCCACGCTCGCTTTACTCGCTCTGATACTCCCCATCCCCCACGCTTGCTTTGCTCGCTCTGATACTCCCCATCCCCCACCCTTGCTCTGATACTCCCCATCCCCCACGTTGCTCGCTCTGATACTACCCATCCCCCACCCTCACATTGCTCGCTCTGATACTCCCCATCCCCCACCCTCGCTCTGATACTCCCCATCCCCCACCCTCACATTGCTCGCTCTGATACTCCCCATCCCCGCTTTGCTCGCTCTGATACTACCCATCCCCCACCCTCGCTTTGCTCGCTCTGATACTCCCCATCCCCCACCCTTGCTTTGCTCGCTCTGATACTCCCCATCCCCCACCCTTGCTTTGCTCTGATACTCCCCATCCCCCATCACTCTGATACTCCCCATCCCTCACTTTGCTCTGATACTCCCCATCCCCCATTTGCTCGCTCTGATACTCCCCATCCCCGCTTTGCTCGCTCTGATACTCCCCATCCCTCACTTTGCTCTGATACTCCCCATCCCCCACCCTCGCTTTGCTCACTCTGATACTCCCCATCCCCCACCCTCGCTTTGCTCTGATACTCCCCATCCCCCACCCGCGCTTTGCTCGCTCTGATACTCCCCATCCCTCACTTTGCTCTGATACTCCCCATCCCCCACCCTCGCTTTGCTCGCTCTGATACTCCCCATCCCTCACTTTGCTCTGATACTCCCCATCCCTCACCCTCGTTTTGCTCGCTCTGATACTCCCCATCCCCGCTTTGCTCGCTCTGATACTCCCCATCCCCACCCTCGCTTTCCTCACTCTGATACTCCCCATCCCCCACCCTCGCTTTGCTCGCTCTGATACTCCCCAACCCCCACCCTCGCTCTGATACTCCCCATCCCCCACTTCACTCCGATACCCCCATCCCCCACTTTGCTTGCTCTGATACTGCCCATCCCCCAGATACTCCCCATCTCCCACCCTCGCTTCGCTCTGATACTCCCCATCCCCCACCCTCAGTTTGCTCGCTCTGATACTCCCCATCCCCCACTCTCACTTCACTCTGATACTCCCCATCCCCCACCCTCGCTTCGCTCTGATACTCCCCATCCCCCACCCTCGCTCTGATACTCCCCATCCCCCACCCTCGCTTTGCTCGCTCTGATACTCCCCATCCCCCACCCTCGCTTCGCTTGCTCTGATACTCCCCACCCCCCACCCTCGCTTCGCTCGCTCTGATACTCCCCACTCTCGCTCTGATACTCCCCATCTCCCACCCTCGCTCTAATACTCCCCATCCCCCACCCTCGCTTGCTCTGATACTCCCCATCCCCCACCCTCACTTTCTCACTCTGATATTCCCCATCCCTCACCCTCGCTTTGCTCGCTAATACTCCCCATCCCCCACCCTCACTTTCTCACTCTGATACTCCCCATCCCCACCCTCGCTTTGCTCTGATACTCCCCATCCCCCAGCCTCGCTTTGCTCGCACTGATACTCCCCATCCCCCACCCTCGCTTCACTTTCTCTGATACCTCCCATCCCCAACTTTGCTCGCTCTGATACTCTCCATCCCCCACCCTCGCTTCACTCACTCTGATACCCCCCACTCTCCCACCCTTTACTTCGCTCACTCTCCTCGGCCAAACAACCCACATCCCTGAGGTCGAGGCATTGCACTTCGACTCTCCCTGTGTTCATCATAATCGGGAGGAAATCACAGCTGGGAGTTTGTGTACATTCCCATCTTTCACTCCTGGAATTTCTTCAGGATCATTGAAGAAGGAAAGCTGGGGCCTCACTCTCGGGATTCACACATGAAGAATGGCCACTTGGGGAAGGTAGCTGAGGTCATTCAGGCACTTGGATCCAAACAGCCTCAACCCCAATGACCCTCAGTCTCCTCTGACCCTCAGATTATTCTGGCACCCGGAGATCCTCAGTGCTGGTGTCCCTCAGTCTCGGTGACCCTCATTCCTCTCAGACCCGGAGATCCTCAGTCCCTTTGAACTCAATCCCTGTGACCCTCACAACCAATGTTCCTCAGACCCTCAGTCCTGGTGAACCTCAGTCCTGGTGAACCTCAGTCCTGGTGTCCCTCAGTCTCGGTGACCCTCAATCTCCTCAAAGCATTCTAGCATTCAATGACCTTCAGTCCCATTGACCCTCAGTCACCCCAGACCCTCATTCCTGAAGTCCATCAGTCCTGCTGACCCTCAGTCTCTTTGTCCTGGAGTCCCTCACCCTGGCAACCCTCGATTCTGTTAACCCCTCAGTCCTGTAGATCCCCAATGCTCCCCTCGGAACCTCCATTCCTTAGCCCCTCATCTCTTTCCCCCACACCAGCGCCCTCCCCTTGCCTCCATTCCCCACCCGCCCTCCAGAACCCTGTCTCCTCCAATTTTTTTCTGAATGTAATCCCCTTTGGGACCTCTGGAGGGGAAGAGGTGGAATATATTGGGTGGAAATGTCAGAATGTGGTTGTGAGTATATTGCCAGGATGTCCTGATATACCGGTTATTCAGCCCCGTGTGAGCCGCAGCCTCCTGTCCTGAGTTAATGCAGCAACGATTGACAGTGGTCTTTGTGTGTTTACTCACAGTGCCTCCCTGGTTATTACGGCACTAACTGTTCCGAAGAGATTGATGAATGTCGCTCCCAGCCCTGTCAGAACGGTGGGACCTGCATCGACCTGCTCAACGGTTATCAGTGTTCCTGTCTAGACGGCACTCAGGGTAAGCACTGACCCAAGGGGGAAGATGTGTCATCTGCAGGTAGAAGGGTCACCTCCCTGCCCCGTCAGTGTGAGGCAGAGAGAAAACAAGTAACAGAAACAGTCCTTCCGCTGATAGAACTGCTCCTCGCACAGTCCACGCAGTGGCAACCTGCCTGGAGAATGCCCTGAGGGACCCCCTCCCCCACAGTGCCTGAGGGACCACCTCCCCCACAGTGCCTGAGGGACCCCCCTCCCCCACAGTACCTGAGGGACCACCTCCCCGACAGTACCTGAGGGACCCCCCTCCCCTACAGTGCCTGAGGGAGCCCTTCCCCCACAGTGCCTGAGGGACCCCCTTACCCCACAGTGCTTGAGGGACCCCCTCCCCCATCTAAGGAATGCCCCCTCCCGCACAGTACCTGAGGGACCCCCACAGTACCTCCTCCCCCACAGTACCTGAGGAACGCACCCTCCCGCACAGTACCTGAGGGACCCCCTCCCACACAGTACCTGAGGGACCCCCTCCCACACAGTACCTGAGGAACGCCCCCTCCTCGCAGTACCTGAGGAACGCCCCCTCCTCACACAGTACCTGAGGAATGCCCCCCTCCTCACACAGTACCTGAGAAACCCCCCTCCCCTACAAGACCTGCGGGACTCTCTCCCCCAAACACTATTCGCAGTCTCCCCTATCATGGACTTGACCCCACCTATAGACCCTCCTGGGGAAGTCACAGAAACTGCATTCAACTTCCCTGATGTTTGGATTGGAACACTGGATAGCCACTAGGAATTGCATCCCTGCCTATTTGGATCTCCTGCTCTGGAATCCCACGGGATAAAGTCCATCCTTTCCCCTCCTGAGCCTGTATGTGGGCCCCAGTGTGAATTGTGGCTTCGGGAGTGGGGAGGAAGGGGGTGGGAGCGGGAAGGAAGGGGGCGGGAGTGGGAGGGAAGGGGATGGGAGCGGGAGGGAAGGAGGTGGGAGCGAGAAGGAAAGGGGCTGGGGAGGAAGGGGGTGGGAGTCGGGAGGAAGGGGGCGGGAGTGGGAGGGAAGGGGATGGGAGCGAGAAGGAATGGGGGTGGGAGCGGGAGGGAATGAGAAGGAATGGGGGTGGGAGTGGGAGGAAGGGGGTGGGAGCGGAAGGGATGGAGTGGGAGTGGGGAGGAAGGGGATGGGTGAGGGGAGGGGTGGGAATGGGGAGGGAAGGGGGTGGGAGTGGGAGGGAAGGGGGTAGGTGTGGGGAGGAAGGGGGCGGGAGTGGGGAGGGAAGGCGGTGGGAGTGGGGTGGGAATGGGGAGGAAGGATGGGGTGGGGAGGAAGGGGGTGGGGAGGAAGGGGGTGGGAGTGGGGGGGGAAGGGGGGCGGGAGTGGGAAGGGGGTGGAGTGGGGAGGAAGGGGGTGGGAGTGGGGGGAAGGGGGCAGGAGTGGGAGGAAGGGGGCGGGAGTGGGGAGGAAGGGGGTGGGAGTGGGGGGGAAGGAGGTGGGAGTGGGAGGGAAGGGGGGCGGGAGCGGGGAGGAAGGGATCGGGTGGGAGTGAATTCCTACCATGCCGGAAACGCGGGAACGTGGGAAACAGATTCCCTGAGTCCAGTTTGTGTCGCTGTGGGTTTCCTCCTCCCTGGATTGAAAGGCCTCTCTCTCTCTCTCTCGGC